>NC_057763.1:32362618-33029276 GCF_010389155.1 Erigeron canadensis | reverse complement strand
TCAATATCAGTGTGCCACGCCGCCTCGGTGGCTGGGGCGGTGGCTGAGGCTGAGGCTCCTGCGGAGCATCTTCCATATCCTCATCATCCTCGTCCTCCGATGGCGGTGATCCGATCTCTCCTACATCGTCAGCCAATCTATCAGGAGATTTCCTTCCTTCTTCCTGAGAATCCTCGCCCTAAGCAAATCCTGGCGAGTAACTCAACCTGATACACTGGATGGACAAATAGTCTGACAATCCTCCGAATCGAAAATCCCCATATACTTTGTAGATCCGGTAATAAAATGCCCCAACACAAGATCGGAATCCGAATGATTACACATCCGATCCAACAAAACCATAGGGGGAAAGCAAACTTCCGGGAACCCTTCCGTGAACAACTTCATCAACCATAAATCTAACATGTACGCCTTATCCCAATGTGACGACCTCTGAATGAATGAGGTCACCAAGATCCGATGCAACAAGCGCAATCTTACACTTTGAATCTTATTCACACTAACATAACCTCCCGAAACCCATTGATCACCACCCGAGATCCGAGACCAATACGCCGGAATAGACTCACCATCTTCCAAATCCGCTTTGACACGATACCCCTTCCTCAACAATTCCCTAAAAGCTGGGGTACCAAGCTCCTGCATAGTATACATTCCCACATATGCTCCAAATTCGGCTATTGAAGCCCTCCTTTGAACTCCCCACCCATAACATAACGATCCTTTCCTCGAAATATCTCTCACTTTACTTAACTCCTTAGTCAATCTCAACGTGGAATAAAACTCCAAGCAAAGTTCCCGATAAACCGCTCGCGATTCAAGAAACGTTATCCCAAATATTACAGTTGACAACTCTATTGCTCACTCGCATTCCAAGCGAAAACCACTCCTTAAGTCATCCGCAAGCCCAAAGTACTGAATGTAAAATTGAGCAAAAACTTTGGTGGGCACACCTTGTGCCTAAAGATCTTGTACAACTTGTTCAATAATTGTTCTTGTGGGGCTGAGGTATCTGCTCGAAATTCAAGTATGCATGCCTTTCATTTATCTCGTCAAAACAAAGCAAAGCCGGCGTTTGAACTTGCTTTCGAGATCTCTTAGGAGCGGGACGGCTCCCTTGACCTTCTTGAGCTTGACGACGTTCTTCGGCGTCTGCAAATATACCAATTAAACAAAGAAACATAAGAGAAGTGCAACGCAAGACCATATTTCATAAACTGAAATTACAAACATTTCATCCCACTGCGGCGCAGTGGGCTCACATCGCCCCTCACTGCGGCGCAGTGGGGTCTAAAATATGTGCAAGAAAAAAACAACCACTGCGGCGCAGTGGTTTGTGCACACCCGACACTGCGGCGCAGTGGTGTGGATGTTCAGGCAAATTCGACATTCAAACGACACAAAATCAATTTTTCCCGGTAATCTATTATCCTTACAATATCATTAATCCTTTGCCAAAACACTTATTCAGTTAGTAAACCTCCCCCACACTTGTTTATCAAAAATCCCCAAACTTTCAAAACCCTAGTCTCTAATTTAAAATCAAATCTGGAACAACAAGTGGTTTCAAAGAGAGATTAACCATCCCATTGGCTTTACTAACATCAAACTATCCAAAACCATCAATCAAATTTACAATCACAAAGCTAAAACTTAAAAAAAACCAAAAATTAAAGAAAAGAAAAAGAAAAGTCAAGAAATCTTACCTCTCTTGCCATGATAGATGAGAAAGTATGATAATCTAAGAGATGAAGAATCAAACTAGCAGATTGGAGGGTGGATTAGAGGAGTTTTCGGAGGTTTGTAAGGAATTTACTGTATACCCGATCGGTTCTGTTGTTTGAGAAAAAGGAAGCTTTGAATTGTGTGGTAAAAAAAAAGTAAAAAAAAAACTTATCCTCTTTCCTTACTTTATTACCCACCCTTTGACCAGTCAAACATGCCCACTGCGGCGCAGTGGGCTTCGGCCATCACCACTGCGGCGCAGTGGGTCACAAAGTTCTTCGGACACAAAAGGTGGGGACTGCGACGCAGTGACCCCGTCACACCCTCACTGCGGCGCAGTGAGGTTTTGGCAAAAATCCCATGATTAGTATGGCTGCGGCGCAGTGGCCTAGTTACCTTGACCACTGTGGCGCAGCCAAATTACTGTTCCGAAACCAACCTTGTTACTTACAAAAATTTTTCTAACTTACTCCTTTATCAGTTCCACCTCAAATTTTGCACCTGCATTTTCTTGACAAAACTAGTTAAACTAACTAACAATTGAAAATGAACAAAGTCAAACACGGGTTGCCTCCCGAGAAGCGCTTAATTTATTTACGAGTCTAGAGCTAGACTCGACCAACTTCTAAGTTTCCGATTCAAAAATGGGACCTCCTCAATCGTCCCTTCCTCCCGTTCTTCTTCCACATACAATTTCAAACGATGACCATTCACAATAAAAGATCCATTCCCATCTCTTTTAAACAATTCAACATAACCGATGGGTACACATGTTTAATCACAAAAGGACCTATCCACCTAGAAGTCATTTAGGTTGTTTAATTTTAAACTTTGACAAAAACAACAACACTTTTGCACCAACCTTAAATTCCTTCCTACGGATCCTTTTGTCATGATAAATTTTGGTCTTTTCTTTGTAAAGCCGGGAATTTTCATAAGCTCCCAATCTAAGCTCATCGAGCTCATGGAGTTGCAACAACCTAAGTTCACCGGCCTCCATCATGTCCAGATTCAAATTTCGCAAAGCCCAATACGCCTTATGCTCTAATTCAATCGGTAAATGACAATTCTTACCGTAGAGCAACTTATATGGCGTCGTGCCAATAGGCGTCTTAAAAGCGGTCCTAAACGCCCACAAGGCGTCATCTAACTTTTTGACCAAACCTTGGGGTTATCCCAACCGTTTTTTCCAAAATTCTTTTCAAAGCCCTGTTGGTGTTCTCCACTTGACCACTGGTCTGTGGGTGATAAGAAGTTGAGAAGTAATGATGAACACCATAACGTTTAAGAACCTTATCTAATTGATGATTAGCAAAATGCGTCCCACGATCGCTAATTAAGGCTCTAGGGCAACCAAACCTACTGAACAACTGTTTTAAAAAATCTATGACTACCCGCGCATCGTTTGTAGGTAAAGCCTTGGCTTCAGCCCACTTAGACACGTAGTCAACAGCAACTAGGATGTACTGGGATTTGTTAGACGGTGGGAATGGTCCCATGAAGTCTATGCCCCAAATATCGAAAACTTCACATACCTGAATCCCTTGCTGTGGCATTTCATCCCTTTTTGTTATGCTTCCTTGGCGTTGGCAAATGTCACAAGTTTCAACCAATGTTTGGGCTTCTTTGAAATCGTCGGCCAATAGAAACCTGCATCAAAAACCTTTCTACCTGTGACTGACGGACCATAGTGGCCTCCAGTTGGCCCGTAATGGCAAGCATCCAAAATCTCTCTAGTCTCAGCTCCTGCAACGCATCTCCTGACCATACCATCTGCACAAATTCTAAACAGATATGGGTTATCCCAGTAATAATGCCTAGCGTCCGATATGAGCTTCTTTTCTGTTGACCCGAAAAATCATTTGGTATTTCACCTGCAACCAAATAATTAGCAATATCAGCAAACCAAGGGCTTCATTGGAACTAGAAATCACATTCAAATATTCATCGGGAAAGTGATCCTTAATCTCCCCATCTTGAAGCTCCTCCCGGTCCGGGTCTTCTAACCGGCTCAAATGATCGGCAGCTAGGTTCTCGGCACCTTTCTTATCCTTGATTTCGATATCAAATTCTTGCAACAACAGAACCCATCGAATCAATCTAGGCTTTGCATCTTGCTTAGAAAACAAATACTTCAAAGCAGAGTGGTCAGTGAAAACACAGTTTTACTTAGTACAAGATATGACCGAAACTTATCAAATGCAAAGACTACCGCTAGTAACTCCTTCTCTGTAGTGGTGTAGTTTTGCTGGGCGGGATTCAAGGTTTTACTAGCATAGTAAATCGGCTTGAAATGCTTATCATCCCTTTGCCCTAGCACAGCTCCAACCGCATAGTCACTAGCGTCACACATCAGCTCAAACGGTAAATTCCAATCCGGTCCAACCATAATAGGAGAATTGGTCAACTTATCCTTCAACACCTGAAAAGCACTCAAACAAGATTCATCAAAAACAAAAGGGACGTCCTTCTCCAATAAGTGGGTCATCGGACGAGTAATCTTAGAGAAATCTTTAATGAATCTCCGGTAGAAACCGGCATGGCCAAGGAAACTACGTACCCCTTTCACATTTGAAGGTGGGGGTAACTTGGCTATCACATCAATCTTAGCCCTATCCACTTCTATTCCGGCCCTCGACACCTTATGACCTAGAACGATTCCCTCGGTCACCATGAAGTGACACTTCTCCCAATTCAAAACTAGACGAGCCTTTTCACACCTAGTCAACATCTTATCTAGGTTATGCAAACAAGACCTAAAGGAATCCCCGAAAACCGAGAAATCATCCATGAAAACCTCCATTGAGGTTTCAAGCATGTCCTGAAAATAGCGATCATGCACCTTTGGAAGGTGCCCGGGCATTACACAAACCAAACGGCATTCGCCGGTAAGCAAAGGTGCCAAATGGGCATGTGAAAGTGGTCTTTTCTTGGTCTTTCGGGTCGATGGGTATTTGAAAATACCCGGAGAACCCATCCAAGAAACAAAAATATGCATTTCCGGCAAGTCTTTCCAACATTTGATCAATAAAAGGGAGGGGAAAATGATCCTTACGGGTGGCATCATTCAATTTACGGTAATCTATGCAAACCCGCCACCCGTGACAGTCCTAGTGGCCAAAAGTTCATTATTTTCATTTTCAATGACCGTCATGCCCCTTTTTTGGGAACACAGTGGACGGGACTTACCCAAGAACTATCAGCTATCGGGAAAATGATCCCGCATCTAAAAGCTTAATCACTTCCTTCTTAACCACCTCCTTCATATTCGGTTAAGCCTCCTTTGTCTCTGGACAACGGGCTTAGCATCATCAACAAAATCTATCTTATGCATGCAAAATTCAGGACTAATACCTGGAATGTCGGTGGTTTTCCAAGCAAAAGCCCGCTTATGAGCTCTAAGCACGGCTAAAAGAAGATTCTTCTCGTCACTCGAAAGTGCGGACGAGATGACAACGGGTAAAGAGGATTTACCTGCCAAGTAAGCATACTCCAAGTGGGCAGGCAATGGCTTGAGCTCCAAATCAGTAGGGGGTACATCAACCGAGTTTGGCACCCTTGAGCTCCCATCAGCGACAACTTTTCAAAACTCTCATTTTCTGGAGGTGTCTCATCCATATCAAGCGCCATCACCTCTGCAAACAAGTCATCATCATCAATGTCCCCAGCTCCCAAGCAAACAAGCTCCTCATCAACTTCTGTCTCCATGAACTCCCGAAACTCCTGGTCCAAAGCATCATCGATGACGTCAATCCTGAAACAAGATTCATCAGTTGAGTAAGAATGCTTAATAGATCGTTCAACATTAAACACTATTCGATTTGTACCCACACCTAATGAAATTTCCTTATCCTTCACCCGGATGATAGCATCCGCGGTGTTAAGGAATGGTCTACCTAAAATCAAGGGTACCTTAGTGTCTTCTTCCATTTCCAGGATCACAAAATCAACAAGAAAGACTATATGACCTACTTGGACAGTCATATTCTCAGCAATTCCAATGGGATACTGAAAAGAGTGGTCAGCTAGTCTTATACTCATACGAGTGGGTCTCAAAATACCGGAAGCCAACTTACTCCAAACCGAGTAAGGCATCAAATTAATACTTGCACCTAAATCTGCTAACGCCTTACAAGTCAAAGTACGAATGGAACAAGTTATAAGAAAACTCCCTGGATCCTCAAGCTTAGGCGGAATCTGTTGATTCTGCAAGATGGCAGAACACTCAGCATTAAGATATGTCGCCTTCACCTCATCCATCTTTCCTTTGTCCGTAACGAGTTCCTTGATAAACTTCGCATAGTTGGGCATTCCCTGTATCAAATCAACTAAAGGCACATTAATATGAACATTTTTAATCATGTTAACAAATTTATCATATTGTTCCTTTAATTTGGCCTTCCTGAACCGCTGTGGAAATGGAACCTTAGGCTTATATGGCTTAGCCTCGGGTGTCACCGCCGGTTCCGGTTGGGTAACCGAAGTCTTCACAGTCGGTTGATCTTCCATCACAATCCCCTCGTTCGCATCTTCAGCGTCTTCATTTCCTGTATCCTGCACATCTGAAACAACAACATTAGGATTAGGAGGAGGAGCATAGGATCTACCTGTACGAGTAGTAATGGCCTTCGCTTGCTCCTGACGAACAGTCGGTGGAGTGTACTTCTGATTACTGCTAGATCCTTGATTCTGTTTTGGATTCTGCTGAGTATTACTAGGCAAAGACCCTTGGGGCCTAGTTAGAGCAGCCATCCTACTTTCAAGATCCTTGAAGTTAATATCTTGATTCTTGGCATTCATCTCCACCTTGCCATTAATCCTGTCTATCCTCTCACTCAACTCCCTAGTATCCTCCCTTATGTTCTGTATACTTGTATTCGTCTCGATCTGATTACTCATCATTTGCTTCATCATCTCTCTCAGCTCGGCATTAGGATCGGCAATAGAAGAGGAAGAACTCGATCCTTGGCCTTGCCTAATCTCCTGCTGCTGTGGCTGACTTTGATAGTTGCTCTTTTGCCACCTGTTACCAGAAAAACGAGAACTATTAGCAGGAAAAGAAGAGTTATAGGAATTGTTACCTGATGTCCGATTCTGAAAACCGGCGTTCCTCTGAAAACCTCCTTGCTGATTCTGAACAAAGTTGACATCTTCAGGTCCCCGGTTGGGGCACTCCTCTGAATAGTGTATGTCTCCACAATGATCACATCCATCAGCTAGCACCTTCACATCTCGTTCTAGATACCCAAACCTCGCTTCTTGGTTAGCAAAACCTTTATCCATCCTTGCCGATAAAGCTTGAATCTCATCAATTACACTAGAACTATTGCTTTCATCGGCCCTTGCAACCTTGTTTTGCTTGAATCGGCTCTCATTCTTCATAAACCTCTTATCATCCATGGCCGCATTATCCTTCACCATCCTCTCCAAAATGTCAAAACCTTCATTTGGAGTGATTTTGCTAAAACTTCCACCAAAAGCATATCCCATCTCTCTTTTTGAAACCTTGGTCAATCCATCGAAGAACAATTCAACATATTTCTCCTTGGTCAAATCATGACCCGGACAATTCCTCAACATTTCTTTAAAATGGATCCATGCATCTACCACATCTTCCCCTTCTTCTTGAATGAAAGACCTAATCAAGTTTTCCAATTGCCTTTGAGTCCTAACCGAGTAGAACTCTCCGATAAAAGCTTCCTTGAGTTGATCCCAAGTTGTAATTGAATTTTCGGGAAGATCATTAAACCAATCCTCGGCTTCCCCGATAAGAGTGATAGGAAAAGTTTCAAGTTTCACGGCATTCATTTGGTTTTGACCATATTGGTATAGCCGTGCCAACTTCTCAAACCTCTCCAAGTGCTTATATGGATCCCACTTCTTCTTTCCATCAAACTTTTGTTCCTCAATGCTCTTTAAATGATTTGGTTTCAAATTAAAGTTCTGATCGACTGCTGGTGTTCTAACGGCGGAACCACGAGCTGAAGGGATATTTCGGGTTCGGTCTCCATACTTGACATCATTCGGATCAATTGGCGGATTATCAGCCATCTCTTCTTTTACAAGTGCAAGGTCAAAGAATTTCTCAAGAAAGAAACCTTCTTCGTCCCAATCTGGTGGTGCTGTGTAGTTGATCCTACGTCTAGGTGGAGTTTTTAGTGGACTAAATAGAGGTCTCCCCGAAGAACGCAAAATCATCAACTATTGCAGTATCCTGCAAAACACAACTAACACCACGCGTCAAATGCACCTGTGATAATTCAAATAAAATAAGAAAAAAAAAAAATCTAAACTAATAAAGCAATTAACTTCCTCACGCGTGAGGAAGGATCAAACCATAAAATAAACAACTAATTAGGCACACAGTCCCCGGCAGCGGCGCCAAAAACTTGATGTGCCAAATCGAGCTTTAATATTTGTAAACTAAAACTACCAAAGAACTAACTATTACGCACTCACGGGCAGTGGACCCGATCGTTTGTAATACAGCAAAGAGGTAAGTCTGAGTTCGTTCTCAGGGACTGTGAAATGATTAATTGCTTGTTAAATGGTTTGGAAAACAGGTGTTGCTCGAAATTCCCTTTGACAATTAAACAAATTGATTTGCCAATTGATTGCATTAAATTAAAGAAAGATTCAGACAAAATAATTAAAAGTCATCCACCTTGACTTCCCTTGACTTTAAATGTGATTGCATTTGATGAGGAACAAATTCTTAAGAGTTTGAAAAGTAGTCGTGACAAGATTAAACTATTCACGTGGTACCACCATCCATGAATAATTTATCGATCCACCTGACTAGTCTAATTACCCGAGCCGGTACCACCAAGACCAAGACAATTCTTCTAACAATAGTTTTTATCTACTTATCAAATTATCAATTGAACCTATGTGACAGTAACGTGGTACCACCAACCGATATCAATCACGTTGACAAATTTAATCTTAACTTAAAATGATATTCACTATCATACCATGAACTAGTGATAATTACTTATAGACAAGTAACTGTTTTAAAATCACATACACATTCGACTGGTACCACCAACGAAGAATCATATGCAACCAATATCGATTTTAATTAAATGAAAAGAATTAAAACCATCAAGATCACAGAACAACGATAATTAAATAACCCTTTTAAATTACAAATATAGCAATCATATTATCCGTCTAGTTTCATCAAGGTGGATGAATAAACAGTTAGCCACTCATGATCAATTCACAATAATCAAAGAAATGGAAAAGAAACATGAAGTACCAATTGTTTGAAGAAAATAATTTGCAAGACAATAATGTAAATACGATCTAGATGGGTGCCCGTAATATCTTCAATGAGTCCGCCTAAGTGAAACACTTGATTGGAGAAGGAAAAATCCTGATAGAGCAGCTCCTAGAAAGAGTTTGAATGCCTCGAAATTCGTGCCTAGGGTTTATATTTATACCTCTTGAAAAATAAGGCTTTAAGTCGGCCGTTGACTTTTGTTGACCAGCCTCCCACTGCGGCGCAGTGGTCATGTAAAGGCCTCCACTGCGTCGTAGCCGAATATCACTGGAATTCCCTTCGTATGCAACATGGATGACTGCGGCGCAGTGGGATCGTGCATGCCATCCACTGCGGCGCAGCCAAATATCTCTGCCAATTCTTCGCGTGCAAAAAAGGGGTGACTGCGGCGCAGTGGACTCGTACAAACCCACCACTGCGGCGCAGTGGGCAAATGTACATTTCCACTGCGTCGCAGTGGACACAGAGACTTCGACCACCTCGTTTTCAACTTTCAACTTGCCACTTTCATCATTTCTTTTGCATAAATCAACTCTCGACCTCATGAATCATTATATTAGCCAATAGTCTTCCAAATGTGAGCCAAATGACTACGTAACCTGCTAAGCGCCTGAAACTACTAACAAACACCATAAACGCGCCAAATGCACACAAAGTAGACTTAAAACATATAAATAAATGGCCAATAATGATGTGGGTAATGGGCATAAATTAGTCACATCAGACCAATCAACTCCACATAACCGGACGAAAAACTCTTCTTAACCTCATACGGACCTGTCCATTTCGATTTGAGCTTGGGTGCCTTAAGTTTGTACTTAGATTGGAACAAAAGCACCTTGTCACCGGCTTTGAACTCCTTCCTCTTGATCTTACGATCATGCCAAGCTTTTGTTCGCTCCTTGTATAGCATGGAGTTGTCATAAGCTTGCAACCTCATTTCATCTAACTCGTGCAACTGCAAAAACCTTTTCTCACCAGCCAAGATTAGATCCATATTACAATTTTGCAAATCCCAATAGGCTTTGTGCTCAATCTCAACCGGGAGATGACAAGTTTTACCATAAAGAAGCTTATAAGGGGTGGTACCAATTGGGGTCTTGTAGGCGGTTTGAAACGCCCACAAGGCATTGTCAAGCCTCTTGGCCCAAATCTTTGGGTTATCATGCACGGTCTTTTCAAGGATCCTTTTCAAAGCCCTATTTGTGTTTTCCACATGGCTGCTTGTTTGAGGGTGATAAGAGGTAGAGAACCTATGGGTGACCCCATACCTCCAAAACGACTAAACAACTTTTTCAAGAATTCAATTACAACTTTAGCATCATTAATCGGAAGAGCTTTAGCCTCGGCCCACTTGGACACATAATCAACGGCTACCAAAATATAAAGATACTTATGTGACGGAGGAAAAGGACCCATAAAATCAATCCCCCATACATCAAAAACCTCACATACCTGTATCATTTGTTGAGGCATTTCGTCTCTCTTAGTGATATTACCTTGACGTTGACATGCATCACAAATTTCTACCAAAGTCTTTGCTTCCCTGAAAATGGTGGGCCAATAGAATCCTGCATCATATACCTTCTTACCCATCACAGACGGTCCATAATGACCACCGGTAGGACCATGGTGGCATGCATCCAAAATCTCACGAGTTTCAGCACCGGAAACACATCTCCTGATCATTCCATCTGCACACATTCTAAACAAATACGATTCCTCCCAAAAATAATGCTTAATCTCAGAAAAGAATTTCTTCTTTTGTTGAGATGTCATTTCTTCAGGAAGAACGTTAGCACAAAGATAATTAGCAATGTCTGCAAACCACGGTTCTTCTTCACCTTGTACCTGCATCAAATCTTCATCAAGAAAATAATCATTAATCTCATGCTCTTGCAACTCCTCAAGGTGAGGGTTTTCGAGCCTACTCAAGTGATCGGCCGCCACATTTTCCGCCCCCTTTTTATCCTTGATCTCTATGTCGAATTCTTGCAAAAGCAAAACCCAACGGATGAGACGGGGTTTGGCATCTTGTTTGGAAAACAAGTACCTCAATGCGGAATGGTCGGTGTAAACAATAGTCTTATTCAAAACCAAGTAGGGACGAAATTTGTCAAAAGCATACACAACGGCCAACAACTCTTTCTCAGTCACAGTGTAATTTTGTTGGGCCGGATTCAAAGTCTTGCTAGCATAAGAAATGGGACGGAAATGTTTATTCTCCCTTTGGCCTAAAACAGCCCCTAAGGCATAATCACTAGCATCACACATTAACTCAAAAGGTAATGACCAATCGGGTGAAATCATAATTGGTGCATTAATCAATTCTTTCTTTAACAAGTTAAATGCGTTAAGACAATCATCATCAAACACAAACGAGACATCTTTTTCTAACAACTTGGTCATTGGCCGGGTTATCTTTGAAAAATCCTTTATGAACCTACGATAAAAACCGGCATGACCCAAAAAGCTTCTAATTGACTTGACATTAGTAGGTGGAGGTAATTTAGCGATAACATCAATTTTTGCTTTATCAACCTCTAGACCTGCTTTAGAAACTTTATGTCCCAACACAATCCCTTCTTTCACCATAAATTGACATTTTTCCCAATTCAAAACCAGGTGTGCCCTTTCACACTTTCAAGCATTTTATCAAGACTTTCTAAACAACTTTCAAACGAACTACCAAAAACAGAAAAATCATCCATGAAAACTTCCATGGAAGTTTCAATCATGTCTTGAAAAATCGCAATCATACATCTTTGAAAAGTCCCGGGGGCATTGCAAAGACCAAATGGCATCCTCCTATAAGCATAGGTGCCATAGGGACAAGTAAACGTGGTCTTTTCTTGGTCTTTGGGTCAATGAGTATTTGGAAGTACCCGGAGAACCCATCCAAAAAGCAAAAATACTCGTTTCCGGCTAACCGTTCGAGCATTTGATCAATAAAGGGCAAGGGAAAATGATCTTTGCGGGTTGCATCATTCAATTTCCGATAATCAATACATACCCTCCACCTCGTAACAGTTCTAGTGGGAATCAATTCATTCTTTTCATTCAAAACTACAATCATCCCACACTTTTTCGGTACACAATGTACCGGACTTACCCATGAACTATCCGAAATGGGGAATATGATTCCCGCATCAAGCAATTTAATTATCTCTTTTTTTTACCACATCTTTCATGTTCGGGTTCAATCTACGTTGCATTTGCACAACCAGTTTAAAATCATCAATAAAATTTATGGTGTGCTTACAAAATTCTGGACTTATACCCAGAATGTCAGAAATTTTCCATGCGAAGGCCTTTTTATGGGCCTTAAGGACGGTCATAAGTCTAGATTTTTCATCCTCCAAAAGTGAAGAGGAGATGACAACGGGCAAGAAAGATGTACCTTCAAGATAAACATATTCTAGATGGTCCGGAAGTGGCTTGAGTTCCAAATCGGTAGGAGGATTCTCTACCGAAGTTAGCACTCGTCTTCTATCATCAACGGTGATTTCTTCAAATGTTTCATCTTCCGGTGGCGTTTCATCAACACTCAACGCCATGATCTCCTGCACCATTTTACCAACCATTTCTTGTTCTTCTTCACTACAAGCTAGAAATGCTTCATCTTCCTCCATGTCCAGAAAATCCATAAGCTCCTTTTCCAAAGCATCTTCTTCATCGACTACATCAATCCTGAAACAAGATTCATCACATGAGTAAGGATGCTTAAGAGCTCTATCAACATTAAAAACAACCCGGTCATCGCCAACCCCTAAGGAAATCTCCTTAGCTTTAACACGGATGATAGCATCCGCGGTCATGAGGAATGGTCGGCCAAGAATTAGAGGGACATTAATATCCGCCTCCATTTCAAGAACAACAAAATCTACCGGGAATATCATGTGACCTACCCTAATTTGCAAATTTTCCGCTATCCCCATGGGATATTGGAATGAACGATCTGCTAGCCTAATGCTCATGCGGGTAGGCCTAAATCGGCTAATGCCTTATACAATATAGCACCAAAAGCACAAGAGATAAGAAAACTCCCTGGATCTTCCAACTTAGGAGGAATCTCATTCTTGATGATAGCTGACACCTCGGCACTCATTACAGTTGTCTTTTTCTCTTCTAACTTCTTCTTATCCGAAATGAGATCTTTGAGAAACTTTGCATAGTTTGGCATACCTGCAAGAAGATCAACTAAAGGAACAGTAATGTTAACATTTTGAATCAAATCAACAGACTTTTTAAAATTTTCCTTAATCTTCGCTTTCTTCAATCGTTGAGGAAAAGGTATCTTCGGCTGATATGGTTTAACCGATGGTTTCTCAACAGTAGTCTTCTCAACAGTCTTGGATGGAACGACCGGTATCTTCACGGCTGGTTCCGGTTCCATCTCAATCTCATCATCAACGGCTTCATCGGCTTCAACCTGCACAAGAGGAGTAACAACATTAGGCAACTGGTTTGCAGAATTATAAGTGTTACCTGCTCTTGTTGTGATCATGTTGACTTGCTCATTTCTAGCATTCGGGTAGCTATACTTGGCTCCTGATCCTTGGCTATTTTGCTGAGGCATAGGATTCTGCTGAGTATTGCTCGGTAATGTACCGGGCTGCCTATTTGATGTTCCTAGCCTTTCAAGCTTAGCCTCGATATCCTGAAATGTTGCTTGAGTACTCTTCGTACTCTGCCCCAGCTTACTAGCCAACCCGTCCAACCTAGTAGTCCTAGCATCCCATTTAGAAGCCAACTTCTTGTTCTGTTCTTCGACCTTCTCATTGGTGGCTTTCTGAGCGCCAACCAAATCCTTCATGATCTCCCTCAATTCAGCATTCGCATTCTGCTGACTGTTGAACCTGCTGAACCTGTTTCCACTAAAACCAGAATTATTAGCATTATTAAATGAGGAAGAGGAAAAAGAAGTACCTGATGGCCAGTTCTGATAACCGGTGTTCTGGTTGAAGTTCCCTTGCTGATTTTGCACATAATTGACTTCCTAAGCCGGCTTATCCGGACAATCTTCTGAATAGTGCATGTCTCCACAGTAGTCACATCCATCAGCAATCACCTTTACATCTCTTTCAATGTTTATGAACCTCATTTCTTGGTTGTCAAATCTCTCATTCATCTGCTTCGAGAGTGCTTTGACTTCAGCAACCAAACTGGACTCTTCACCACTTTCCACTTTTGCGACAGTCTTACCTCCAGTTCTCTTACTTACAAGTTCTCCACGATCCGAAAACTCCTTAGCCATATCATCTAGGATTTTGTAACCCTCAGCTGGGGTCATATTGTTCAAACTACCCCCAAATGCTCCGGCTAATTCCCTTCGAGTTCTCTTGAGCAAACCATCATAGAAGATTTCAACCACTGCTTCCGTGTTCAGATTGTTTCCTGGACAGTTCCTGATCATCTCCTTATACCGTTTTTAAGCGTCTACTACATCTTCCCCTGGATCTTGAGTGAATGACCTGATCTTGTTTTCCAACTGTCTTTGAGTCCTTATAGAATAGAACTCATCAATAAAACCAACACGAAGCTCATCCCAAGTGGTATACAAATCGTCTGGCTGTTCCTTGAGCCATGCCTTAGCTTCTCCACATAAAGTGAGTGGAAAAAGCTCAAGCTTCACATTATCACCCTAATTCGCGCCATAGTGGTAAAACCTGCAAATTTTCTCAAACCTTTCCAAATGGCCATACGGATCATTGTTTGTCACCCCATCAAACTTCTCTTCCTCCACACTTTTCAAATGACTTTCTTTGAGAGAAAAATTAACTCCGGTGGTTGGAAGGCGAATAGGAGTACCCCTATTAGTGGGTACATTTCTCCTACGGTCACCGTAAAGACGGTTGTTGGGGTTTGCCGGTTCTTGATCACCCATTCTCCTATTTCTAACTGGTTGAGTTACTTGAAGATTTACTCGAGGAATTTTTGTTGAATCTGGTTGATGAGTTTTATCCCGATTATCTTCTTCCTCTGAGCTGTCACCAGTTTTGAACAAACCACTACCTTCAGAGAATTTAGCACTTAAGTGGACCTCGGACGTTGAACCTTTCTTTGAGTAATGTTGATCCAAATCTACGCCCGGGTGGTCACGGTTTTCGGTACCTGAATCTATTTTGTCGGTGGTTGAGGGCTCCGTGTTGTTTGATCTAAGTAGCGTCTTCTGGCTCTCCCTGGATTAGATTGAGGACTAAGCAAAGGTCTACCAGAGGCTCTTGTGTTCATCAACTAACAAAGCACCTGCACAAGCACCACAAAAAATACCGTTAACCGCACCAGAAACTAACAAAAATAAAACCAAAACAAAAATAAAATCTATCTATTAAAACAAGCAACTTCCTCACAAATGAATGCGAGGAAGGATCGAATCACAAAACGAACAACTACTTAAACTAAGTCCCCAGCAGCGGCGCCAAAAACTTGATGTGTATTTTCTAGTTTTAAATTTATATCACGAAATACCTAGTAACTGTCTACTACACACTTGCGGGTAGTGTACCCGTTCGTATGCAATATAGTGACTTGGTAAGTACGAGGTCGAACACAAGGACTTATTAAGCAATTGTTACAATAAAATGATTCAGATTAAAGGGGGGTTTTGTGGCCGAATGGCCACTTTGCAAGAGTTAGTTGAAAAGTCAGTAATATCGTAGGATTAATCGCAAGAGAATATTTTGTTGTTGAATTTAAAACAATAAATTAAAAGGACACCCACTTGGATCAGCTCACATGCCAATCATCGGGTCTGGACATTACTTGCATTTGTTGAACGACTCAAAAGATAGACAAGACGAACTTCCGTTATACTTGACACTTTAATTGCTCTAAATATAGTTATCGCTTCCGCGTTTAATTTCTATCCAAAACAATGAAGCATTAAGATCCTGAGTTGATTTTCACGATTTAACCTATAAAAGCTTTCTTCCGAACTGCTTATTCACCAAATCAGATTCCTCTATTATAAGTGTTTACACATTCAAAATGAGTTTAATTGTTTAAAATCTTTACTGTTGGTTTCTTCCGAACTCCAACAATTTTAGGTTAATTATAGACCGATCAACCTTTTCATAAATCAATTGACAATGGCATAGATTTATTTTGAACTTCTAATTACAATTATCAATCAATAAATATAAAAGATAAAAAACAATATTTAAACTCAAATAAATATGGATCTTCGATTAAACATAAAAATCTTGTTCAACGATTGCAAGTAACATTCAAAACGACCCTATGACATGTTTACTACCTAAGCGGGTGTTGAAGGATTTAGCTACTCATAATGAAAAGATAAAAACAAACAATAATATATGAAAACATATTGTACCAAATGTTGAAATCGTTTGAGAATGATAAACAATAGCTAAATAAATCTCCAATCGTTCTAGCAATCTTCCAAGAGTGTTTGTAGATGAAAAACCCTTGAAAAGATGTTAAAAATCGGCTGGAATGCAAAAGTTAGGTTTTTGGAATGATTAAGCAAGCTATTTATAAGTTTCCAAAAATCTGCCCAGATTTGGACCTAGTTGCGCGACAACTACAAAGTTGCGGGGCAACGACGTCCAGCTTCGCGTTGACTTGTTGACGTTCAATGATTTAAAGCTGAAGGTGTTGCGGGGCAACTTCATAAGTTGCGGGGCAACGATTCTCCTTTGTTTTCGTATTGCGGGGCAACTACAAGTTGCGGGGCAACTCCCCACTTTCCAGCTTTGACTTTCATTGACTTTCTGCTATCTTCATCCAAATGCTTCAGGAATTATCCGTTAGCACTTATTTCACCTCAATAATGTCGTTTTCTCCAGATTTACGCTTAAACACCTGTCAGTAGCCTGAAACACTAACAAATACCATAAACGCACCAAATGTATACAAAAACGACTTATAAACCATGCTAAAACAACTATATTCATTGTGGGAAATGGGTCTAAAATACGACATATCAAGGAGGCCCATGAAAAAAATAGTCACAACCTGATTCCAGCCTTCAATTACTGAAGGCAATATAATAAATACAGAATTATTTCAAAATTCAACTACAAACAGGCTTCCCTGTTCGCGATTTAGTGTTCACCACAACGTTAAAAACAGGACGATGTCCACTCCAAAGCGTAGAATTTGATGATTGACCCGTTTTCAGGTTTTTAAAGCTGATTACCTGCCACGCATAAAAAGGGTCGCTAATAATCTTCATATGCTTCATTAACTCTATGAACACAGCAGGTGATCAAAACGTTTCATGCAACACTAACTCTGTTTATATAAGCTTCTTGGTGTCCTATCAAACAGACGTTCCGACATCTGAATATAGGTAGATCTGTGTGCTTATGTGGTGTTGGACAAGATATACTTTCATGGTCTGGAAAAGACAAATGAAAAGGTACCACTACTACATTCACGCTAATATATTCCGGTTAAAAACTATATTGGAACCCGCTTAATAGCCGTGTCTTATGTGGGGGAGTCCTATTTGAGTCATAATAGAACCCACTTCAATAGGCGAGTCCAATTAATAAACAACCGACTCCTTTTATACATATTAGAACCCGCTTTTCCAAATAGAACCCACTTTTTTTCTTGGCGCCAAGTTTGTGATGGAACCCGTCTCTTTTGTTTTAAATCCCGCTTTCCACCACAGCCGAGTTCTAATTTAGTTTTGCTAGCTTTTCCATATATAGATAGTAATCTACTTGAATATTTCTATAATTCCAACCCTTATACTTTTAACTTTTTGGGTTTTTAGACCTGCATATGCTAATTAACATATTCCAAAATGAAACTAGTAATTCACATAAAACTTGTAGATTATAAACACCAATTGTACCATTGGTAATTCGAACATCGAGGAACTTGTACAAAACATATTCAAGGGGGGAGAAAAGAAACTATGCTATAATATTTATTCAGCTTTGCTTCAATGCTAACATGTATGAAGCAACCAAACACAGACCTCTTTATGGTTATACTCAAGATATCCAAAAAATGACTCGCTGCATCATTGCAGCACATTGTCTCCCCATGGTTGAAACATGGTTTTCTATTTGGCCTCGATTTTGTAATGAGTTAAAAGGTAATAAAAAAACACGATCCATTTCCCTTGTAAAAGGTCGTCTACTTTATGATGTTGAATTGCGTCAATGTCAAAGCCGCTTCAGTTTCCCACTGACTCAACATGGCCCTTCAGTGTAAGTACTAATTAAGCCTGTATAAGCGATCCAAATGTTAAGTACTTTGAAATATTATAAGGAACCTCAACATATCAAACATGGCTATATAACATTTAATATTTAAGTACTTTGCAACTTCAGCAAGTCTTTTGGCCTGTTCACAACTTCGCCCAATTCCTTCAATTCTTGCAAATTATTTCCTGCCTGCATACATTGCTATCAAAGTTCAGACCTGAAACATACGATTACCATATACAAGTTTTAAAATATGCAAATATTAGCTGTCAAATAACCTCGAAGGGAGAAAAGTCAAACATACATATCAAAGTAATGGACATAAACCCAAACAACATATGGATGGTGATAGAAACTGCATAGACATGAAAAAGTAAAAAATTAGTTAATAAGTACATGTTGTCTTCACTTGTCAAGGTTTTACTAAATGTCTAAATACGAGAAAGATTGCAACTGATTGTGTAGTTTTCCATTCTTTGGAAAATAGCTCTACTAAGCACACCATAAAAAAAACATAAATAAGTTCTCTTATGAATAAAACATATCACCTGTTATATATGCCAAGTCAAGTGACCGTAAACCTCTTTTTGCAAACTTATCAATGACAACATGAACTCGGGAAACCACAATAAGTTATGCAAGTCCACTCTTTCTACCTAGAAATAGCCCATTTACATCTTTCACATCACGAGATACAAAAAACCATATTATATACTTTTCGCCAAATTTGGATAAATGCTTTACCTAAGTTTATACTTTATACATCATGCTTGCAAATGCTCTCGATCTAATGTATTCATTACGCTCAAATTTCCCACTATTGTTCAAAATTCTAATTTCACCTGCAAATCAACATTTTTTAGATACAGAAATTTTTAATGAAACAAAGTACTCAACTATAATAAAATACCAATGTTTAAACATAATCAACATATGAATCTGGGCTTAATATCCATACCTCTACAGAGGAATACGACTCTGTACCAACTCAAAACGAACCACTATTACCCAACGAGCAATATGTAGGATCACCTGCGTGCATACATTAATACATACAACAACAAGAATTTTCAAAAACACGAAACCGACAAGCTTGAGTAATGATTTTCTTGCGTTTTTTGACTACTTTAGGTGGTTATAGGTGGGGCTGTCAAAAAATTTGAGAAGTTACAAGGATTTTTTGAAAGGGAATTAATATGTAAACACGAATGTCGAATAAACATAAGCTTTTCATCTGATCTTACTTAAAAGAACTTGGTGATATGTAAATCGTAATGATTGATACAGCTATACTAAACCATTTATCTATTTAACCTAAGGGAAAAATTTTATATAGCTTTTGATCTTCATATATATACAATTTGATAAATTTTAATTTCACAAATTTTAACAGTAATTTTTTGTAGTCATTTATATACGAAATAAACATAAGAGATACATACAAATGAAATAATTACCTTCATAAATGAAAAGTTTAATCGTGGTTGTGCTCGTAGTAAGATGTTGTCTGGATAAAACTAAGATAATATTTTTAGTTTGATGAAAACACGTCTGGAAAAATTGTTTGCTATTCAAATTTGAATGTGATTCCACCATTTAGTTTGATATTTTTAAACAACCGCCTCCTAATTTATTGCAAATAAATTCTCGGAAAAAAGAGCTCTTAATATGACTCGGTCATTTTAATAAGGGGGTTCTATTTTAAGGTTGCGAGACTTATTTGGGGGGCTTTATTTATGAAATTGTACGCGGCTTTAAAACGACACGGTATTTTAGTAAGCAATCTTAATACGACACGGTTTTTTTAGTAAGCGGATTGATTTAGGGGGTTCTATTTAAAAAGTGGGTTTTATTAAGGGAGTTCTATTTAGATTTGTGTAGTAGTGTACGCTGGTGTTGTAAAAAATATACCCTAAAAAAGAGTGATATTGATATGATAACTTTTAGTATTTAATCTTCTAATGATTACTGAATTAGCTGGTTGTAAATGGGTGGTCTATAAACAAGTTTAGAAGGCAATCCCCTAATTTGTTAAAACCTGTAAGTGATATCAACTTGTGTTAGACACAAACTCGTATATCTCAAACCCAAACCATCAGTTTTAGTGTTACGTTTGTATAGTGACTTGAAGTGTTACTCCTGATGGAATCGTGAATCTTTGTTTGCGTGGTGAAACTACTCGAGCCGTCAAACTTCAAATCACCTTTCTTTATGAACAAATCCATACTTGGCGACTACCGAGATTAATGTTCATGAAGATGATTGATCACCACTTTGTTGATAATTTGATATGTATATCTTTATGTAGCTAATGCATTTTAAGTATAAAATTGGAATGTATATATACATGTAGGAGAATCAAGAATGTTAGGCTGGACGGAGTGGGCAGGGGAGGGAACCGGTACCGGTTGGCACACCGCGCCGACCCCCGGTACCTGTTGGGTGGGGAGGGAATTGGTGAGGGCCGTGCCGGTTGTGGTGTCGATTCTTGACCGTTACATGTGACCGTTGCTTGAGCTTTTTTTTTTTTTTTTAAGCTGTCATTTTATATACATATACATATGTATATATATATCTGCAGGTGGGAAAGAAGAAGACTCGCTCTCAGCCAGAATCATATGACCAATTGACCATATCCATCAATCTATATATATTAACTAAATTCATATTTACATTTTATACCCTGGAGTTTAATTTATTTATAATATTGGGTAAAAGTTATATTTATTTTGTTTTATATACATTACATTATTATAACAATTATTATTATTATCATTTTAAACTAGTTTTAAACTTAAGTAGTTAATGAATTTAGGAATTTGTATTAATTTTAATTTAACTTATTTTTATTTTAATTTAATTTTAAAAATAAAAAAGGGTGGGGAGGGGAGGGGTGGGGAGGTGCTCCTAGCATTAAGGGAAGGGAGGGGAGGAGAAGAAAAATCAAGGAGGGGAGAAGTGAGGAAACCCTCCTCCCACCCTTACACTTAAACCTCTACTCCATCATCCCAAACATATGGTGGGATGAATTTGCACATGTAACTATACATTATTTTTATTCTCTTTGTCCTGGTAATGGTAATGCATCATCCTACAAGTCAACCCTTCTCTTTTTTCACCAATCATTAATGGATGGATGGATACTTGGGCAACTTGAGACTTAAAGGTCTTAAGTTCAAATCTTGGTGTGAGCAAAATGATTTTAGAAATTAAGACTGACAACAGGGGTTTAAACTATAATTGGAGTTAGGTATATGAAGAGTCGACGCAGCTAAGCCTAAATTAAATTTATTGTTTAGGTAAGAAAAAAACAACGGGCCCACGAGCTAAGCAAACCCTGTTCCCATTACATAATTGCAGATTAGGGAATTAATTATATATGTAGTAGTCAATTTTTTGACTAATCTTTAAACATGAAAGGAAGATATATATAGGTTCATTAGTAAAACAAGAAAAGGGATGAAACAATTAAGAACAATAATGAATATTGCTATATCTAGGAGGAATTAATGTCCAGTCGAAAAGTCAACCTTTTCAGGAAAGTCAACCTTTTCATATTCACGTCTGTCTTATTGGAAATTCTAACTATATATGCATTTATGCATTTTCTTTTTATTTACCATTTTATTAAGATGAAAATGCAAATTAAAAGTTATGGGCCAAACAAAAATTGGTTCAATAATGTTTCTAACACAAGCCTTGTTAAAATACCAAAGGAAAATGATAAATTTTCTTAAATATTAGCCTAAAAATCATCCTAAAATTATAAGAATGTGACATATGGTATCCATTAATTCTCTTTCCTAATCTTGCCCCATAATTTTTACACATGTAATCATCCAATAGTTAGGAGAGTTTTTAAGCTATTAATTTAGACGAATTAAACATTTCCCAACTCTCATGATTTTTTTTTAAAGGTGAATTTCGATGGAAATTTCGTGTCACGATTCGACAACGAGAGAACTAACATACATTGTCTTAACCGGATCCGCACTAAAGAGATCCCTTCAACGTGAATATTTCAAATATAGGGTGGTATCACAAATTACGTTGCCGTCATAATTGCTAAATTGTAGTCATTAAATTGATGTACAGACTGAACTACCATACAGTTAAGTACGTCAGTCCTCACTTGAACTTTTATCGTTGTACCCATCAAAATACTTACCTAGACATAATAATGGTGCACGTCATCTTTGACATTTTCATGTGACATGTCTTGTAAATCATAGTCACTTGGTTGTAACAGACAATATAATCTTTTAAAAAATAAAAAAAATCAAAAATGCCAAAGGCTATATATCATAGGAGGTAAAAATTACAATAGATCATAAATAACAAAAAGTAAACACATATACTTGTAGAATGTCAAACAATGAACAAATCAATATACTTTATTTTTATCATCATTTATCTTTGGATAACTTCATCATTTATGAGATTTTGTTACATACATTGATACATACATATATGGATATGATTGTGAATGCAATTCGATGGCTTTATTAATCTAGATCAATTTTTTTATTTTAATTTTTATTTTATTTTTTATTTTTATTTTTTGTGTTAGCCTTGCAGGTATTCTATTTTACTGGTGGTTTCATTAAAATCAAAAGGTAAATTTGACTCCAACGGATTTGTATATCAAAAAAACACTGACATGACCAAACTCTTGCGTTCAAATTAAGAGAAAATCAAACTAATTAATCTCTGCATAAAAAAAAAAAATAAAAGAATTATACCCGGCCCGATTAATTAAAATTAAATATGTGTACACCAAAAGAATCAAATCCATAAACTCACATGCCCCATATAATCATATATATATCTTGGTTACCAAGAAAGGAGTTCTTGGATCAGGAACTTAATTAAATAGAGGTTTTGTTTGTGATAAAAGATAATCACCATGATTCTGATTCATGCTATATATATATATATATATATACAAGTGTATGTATATTTATTACCAATAAACTCACTCTACAACTGTCATTACATGTGTACAATCATTGAATCATAGATTGGCTTTTTTAAAAGCTACATACATTAAATTATGGTTTCTTCAAATCTCCTATCTTCTCTGCTTCCGGGCCGGATTTGGATCACTTTCATCACCAAGTTGTACCGTACAAGTATAAACAATATATATAACATATACGCTATGAATAAATTAGTCCCGCGGACCCGTGATGTATATACTCATATAAAAAATGTCGATCGAATTGTACGGCCGCATATTTACTTTTATCTATATAATTTGTAGAATATAGTAATATAGTTATAGTTTTTAAGCAAGAAGTTAATTTGTTATAAAAAAAATTAACCAAAATTGATTCTTATATATCTTCTTAATTGGCAATTGATAACATTATGGCCGGCCGGGGATACAAATTAACAATGTGCAGTGGTAGTTATAAGGGTGGTGGCAACGGGTCAGGCATTAACTCGACATCAACTCGATCATGGTCTCATCATGCCTTACTCAAAAACCGCCGTCACTATAGCGGCATGACCACGCCAATGTTTGACGTGTGTGGAGGTTGTCATATAGGAGAGAGGGTGAGTATAATTATTGGAGGTAAATACTAAATAGTAAGGACTTAGAAAAATATATCAAACACTTCCGAATTAACATGTCAAAAAAGTTTAAAGACACACACGACAATAGGCAAACGGTATATATCTGCGTAATTATTACACGCCGATGCCATCCTTATTAGAGTGAGTGATTGATGACGATACCAATTGAGTAAACTTGTACTTTATAACAAAGAATAAAGTATTTTCCTAAGTATAATATATAATTAAGAAAGGAAACATTGTTTTCCGATTAGTATCTTTCTTCTTTCTTATATGAAAAAGACTACCTAAATATGTGTTTTAACTAGCTAGATTGAACAAATGTATGGGCCTGATATAATGTCCCTTCCATCTTACGATAATTTTTAATAAACAAAAAGATCGAGTATATATATTTATTACAAGATTCATATACTAAAAAGATGTAACATTATATGTGTTTTAATTTGAGTGAAAATGATTCGTACCGCAGACTTTATCTAAGTTTAGGTCATGCCACATTAAAAAAAGTTGCAGATTAAACCTTTGAATTTGATAAACATACATAACCCTCCTGAATTTTACATAAACTCCCCCTAAATTTTACATAATCCATCTGTTTTACCTAAGGTAGATACTGTATGTTTTACCTAACATTTCTCCATAAATAAATTATTTTTCAAAGAATATGTATTATAGAGCTTTTCAGTAATCATTGTTACTGTCTCCTAAGTACTACTATTAACAAAAATAAAATAAATATAGATATAATTAAAGCTGAAAGGCAACATGAGTACACACTAAAAAAGAAAAACATTCTGAGATGATAGGAAATAGTAATAAAAATTGAAAAGACAATATGCCCTATCCATGTGAGATGATTTTGAGACAAAGGAAAGAGGGTGTGGGGTGCTTTCCTCACATGGGGATAGGGGTAACTTTGTCATTAACACTACACCACCATGGCTCTTATTCTAGCATTATTATCTTCCCATGTTACATCCCCTTACACATACAAATCAAAAGCTACCAATTAAACTAAAATAAAAATTTTTAATAAAAAAAAGAGTTTTTAAAGTTTAAATATCAATATTTTTTTCTTCTCAAATTAAATGTTCTATCTTCAAAAGTAGCGTATTGATTTTGTCCTTAATTAAATTTCTTTTTACGTAATTAATTTAATTAAAAAAAACGTAGGAAAAAAAAAATTAAAATCTAGTTGAAACCCGAGAATGGATACATGTAGATTATCTATACTCCCTATATAAACAAACTACTTCATTTCCAAATTAAACACTCTACCTTTAAATTTCTTATTTTACCCTTATAATTTACATTTCTCCAAACACTTTATTCTTTAACTTCTTAAAATACCCTTAAAAAAACCTTATGCATCTACATATCTATCATTGATTTTCTGGAATAGAGATGTTTGTGCGTTTATGTAATGGATATTGTGGTATGTTGATGTTTGCAAATTGTTCACTATGTATAGTCATGTAGATTAAAAGTAGTTTTTTTTTTCAATTTCAATTCATTTTAATCTTTATACCGCTGGATTGATAAGGGTTAGTTGATGTATAAGACAAGATCTCAGTTTAATTTCTATATTTGATTAAAATTATTAGTCGCATCACGTGTATTTCTATTCAATACAACCCATTGTTTTTTGTTCATGATACCCCATATTTAACCACCTTTTTTTTTTCGAGGTGTCGCTGCAATGCGCGGGTATCCCTCTAGTTATGTAGGTAAAAAAATGCCTAACTGTAATTAAATACAGATGTTCCAGAATAACCATATTCGGTAGCTAGGAGCTTTTTTTAAAAAAAAAGTTTTTTCTCTTATATTAAAAGATTGAAGCTAACTTTTTGAATGAATAAAACTTTTTATTAAATATGAGTTTTTCGTTAAAAACTAAGAGCTTGAAATCTCCTAAAGACTACCAAACATATATTTTTCACTTTTTTATATATCTAAAAGAAGATAACTTTTTTTTTAGCTGACATTTAATATTTCTTTTAGATGACCTTTTACTAAAAACTTTGATCTACATGAATCTAAAGTTTGTTCTTTCATCACAATTGTTATCTCCAACCGTATAACGCACGGGATTAATTTTGTAGCATATATATACATGCCTCTCATTTTCATACATATCGATCAATCGATAATATCATACACTACTAGCTACTGTTAGACCTATATATAATTTAGTCGATATTCGATGTTTGCACGGTATTGCAGTGAAACTGTAGCTATTTAGCATTTATTCTTTCTTATCCAACAATTTGAATTATCAACAACCTTTTACATATATATAGTTTCTATATATCTCGATCTTTTCATCATTTCATGTATCTCAAAGCCAAGTCTCCATCATACCTTTTCTCTCAAAGTCTACATTATATATATAATTTGCCTTTTCCTTTTGAAATTCATTGAAGTGAATGGATGAAAGTAAGCTAGCTTTTATTATTATAATCATCCTAGCTTTTTTTTTTAGAAAAAATCTTGGGAAACAAAATATGAATGCTAGAAACAAGCAGATTGAGAGGGATTATAAAAAACGAATTCGTCAACTTAACATTAAGAAAATCAAGCCTCAAATTTATGAAATCATGTATAATTCGTTAACTAGTGCTAGCTCGTGTATAATTCGTGCAGTAAAACTTGTATATATAACAATTGTAAAGGTCATATAAATCATTATCACATTCTTTAGCTTAATATGTGTACATTATAAAAAAATAAATTAGTGATGTGTTATTGTGTTGATCAAAACTAGTTTTATTGCATACATAATAAAAGGTGGAGTAAGAAAAATTTTCAAACCGAGGCCGGCAAAAACTTTTCAATTTAATCGCACCAAATTGTTATAATTTCATTATATATATGTATAAGACAAATAATATTACATATAAAAAACTTTATATTTATAAGAACAACGGTCTACACTACCCTAGCTAGTAAATCACATCCCATCCCCTAGGCCATACAACATATACATATCAACAAGAATATAGACCTTTTATATATGAGGCTCGTTGGGGCTATTCGATTTTTATATATGTGTACAAGAATAACTTCAACGAGATTCAAATATGAATAATGAGATATAGATGATAATAAACTTAACCAAAAAAAAATATATATATACATAGAGATAGTATTTATATTCTTTTTGGTGGTACCACCATATGACATTAACCAGTGCACATGCAATTGAATTCTTTTTTCAGGGCGCACATATGGAAACAGAGGCCCATTTTCTGGGCCCATTAAAACCTTGAAATGTACCGTACAACCTCTATGCACTTACGAGCTACATTATTCAATCGAGTCATTTTTAATATCAAAAATGGTCATAACTCTTCCGTAATATTTTAAAAATGTTAAATGAAGCCTTTAAGGCTTTAATTAATATGCATAAAAAAGTTGTATCTTTTCATATTAAAAGTCTTATCGCTAAATTTTATGGTAAGTATACAATATTTAATGCAGTTTATCGAAAACCTTTAAGACTTTGTTTAACAAAACCCATATTTCAAACATGTTATTACACATATAAGTCAAAAGAATATATTCTTGTTTTGTAGATCGTCATGTCAAAAAAAATCTCCTAAACTAAAAAGATTTGGTAATTTTGAACTGCTGCTACAGGAATAACTTAATTCAGCATAAACACCCAAATATCCATCATATGAGGAGTATACAATGATACTTCTTGTATAAGGGGGGAGAGAGTGGTCGTGGGGTGGGTGTTACCAGCTAGCGGCGCCGCGCGGGCACACCGCTGCCGTTCATTCCCCGCAGGAGAGAAGAGGAGCAATTGGGGGTTGTTCACCAATGGGGGGAAGAAGGAGAGAGAGAAGGGAGGAAGGAGAGAGTGCATAATTGGTTGTTGGAGAAAGTGGGTCCCATCGTTTCTTTTTTTTTTTTTTTCTTCATGTTGCAGATATACATATACATATGATATATAAATAAGATGGATAAGTTTTGTATGGTTCAAAACAAGCTTTAAAAATTTCTATTCAGAATAATTTACATAGTTTTGAGTACTTTTACTTTTAACCCTTAAATTATGATTAAAGGTATAGTTATTTGATTAAAAGTTTTATTTCTATTATATAGAATGGTATTAATGATAAATGAAAAAATAAATGAAATAATATTAAAAATAAATAAAAAAGAAATGATGAGGTGGAGATGAAAAAAAGTGGCGCCAGTGATTTGGGGAAGATGGGGGAAGATTGAGGTGGAATGTTTTTATTGGTTAGTAATGGGGGAAGATGGGTGACCACTCCCTCCCCCTAATACGGGCGTATAATAGAATACTTACCAAAAAATGAGTGTTTTGTCAAATTTGTGAATGTATGTATAGACGTACCCTAAATTAGAAGTACGACTATTAATATCTGTTTTTATTGTAAATGAAGGGACTTTCTTTATTCGAGTTACTCGAAGTATCACTTGAAGTCGAAATCTTTGTGAGGTTATCTATTGTTTTTATAATATAAACTTTAGAGAAATTGTCACAAATCGTCCCTGTGGTTAGCTCGATTAGCATTTTCGTCCCTGTTTTTTTTTATCATTAGGTGTCCCTGAGGTATGCATTTTCATTGCTAACCGTCCCTGGCACTAACAACCGTCACTTTTACTCCGTTAAACCCCTCATGTACATATCATGTGAGGGTATAATCATCCATTTCATAACCACATTGACTATATGTAATAAAAACTATTTTTAGTTATTGATATATAAAAGCAACTCTAATATAATAAAAAGAATAAAACCCAATCTAAATTTTTTTATGTATATATCAAAAATACATACAGGAAAGAAATACATTTCTTTTTTTCAGATTAATTTCAACATCATAACCAACAACCATCATCATCATCATCATCAAACAAATTTCATCTCCTATACATAACTGCAATCAAATATATATACTAGCATGTCTAATACAAAATTGATAACAAACATATACCCCTAAGTTACAGAGTTATAGTAATACACATTGCTTTTGAAAAGTGGAAACATCAATATTCCGATGACCACCTTCCTTTCCTAAATGGCTTGTACAAACTTCCACACAAAAGCTAAAGGGCCCGTACAATCTTTCAAAACAATATACTCGTATATGTGTATACCATCGGAAAAAGAGAGGACAAAATGAGTCCCCTTTTCTGATTATCTCCACTGCCACGAAATAAAGAAAAGAAGATCGGAAGAAGAGGCAAGCACAAAAGGGAAAAATGAAAAAGTTTGAATATAAGTTTTTTTTTGTTAAGAGAAGAACACGTTTTATTTAATTAAAGAAGGTACAATAGCAAGATACCTCTATTTGCTTGCACTGCCGCCGATGGAGAAAAAAAAGACCACACCTCTTCTATTTGTGGGTTGTTTTAATTTGTGGATCAAAGAATCTGATGATAGTATCAATTCGTTTTTGTGAAATTGATATGTAGAAAGTTTTTTGATTTGAACTTTTTTAGATCCGAAAAAAAAACATGATTGGTAGGCTTATGGTGATGGTGGTGGCTGAAAGAATGAACAAGAAAGAGGAGGAGGAAGAAGGTAAGTATAAGTATCATTATCACATATAGTCCATGTGTTTACGTTATTGACAATTATACCCTCACGTGGTAGGCACGTGAAGAGTTTAACAGAGGAAAACTAACGGTTGTTAGTGTCAGGGACAGTTAGTAATGAAAATGCATACCTTAGAGACACCTAATGATAAAAAAAATAACGCACAGGGACAAAAATGCTAATCGACCAAATTACAGGGACGATTTGTGACAATTTCTCTAAACTTTAAATGAACTTTTTATTTATTCTGAAATAAAAGGCGTCATAGTTAGTTTGATCAGATAACTCAAGTTAATATATTGCATTTATTATAAGTTCCTGAGGATTGATTGTCTTGACTTTTCATATCTTGAATATTATTGAACAAGCATTAGTTTCTAATAAGTATTATTTAATTAATAATGATTACGATTTATGTAACTAAACATGTTTTTATGTTAAAGAGATCAACATGCATAACTTAAAACGTTTAAAAGTCAGAATATATATCAAATTTTAAATAACATTTTAAAGGTAGGAAAAAAAAAATTTAAAAATTACTTATTGTAATATCGTGGTTATATTGTGTATTCTGAATTAAAACATTATTATATATATATGAATTAAAGACCCGTAGAGGAAACCTACTTGGTTTATGTGTTAAGTTAAACGAACAGGTTGGGAACATATTTTGCTAGAGTATCTTTATTAACAACAACAAATAAAAAAAGTAAGTATGTATTTAATACTGTCTTTTATTAGTTTTGAGTCTTAATACATTGACAGTATATAAGAAAGGATGAAATATATACAGTTTTACTCTTACTACGACGGTATAAATTTAGGTTCTATCAAAGATTGACATGTTCTTATCAAGTAGCTTTTTTTAAAGGTGTAGATCATTAGCTCGTAATAAGGGATTTAACTTACGTTGTCTTAACCGGTCCATACTAAATAGTGCCCCCACCCGCAATACCTTATAGGAGGAAAATCCTCCATTTAAACTGTATAATGACACAACATTTAATTAGAATAAAATTATGTCCTCTCAGCTTAGCAATTATTAATATTAACATTTAATAAATAAATTAAGGGTCAGTCACATCGACGGCACGTGGTGATCTTCCGGTTATAAACTAAAAAAATAGGCTTGGTGTGTTTTTTTCACCTAGTGAAACCGTTGGGGGGGTCACAGCCTGTTGATAGCTGTCCTAATCCCTCTTCCCATGTGATCCACCACCACGCCATCCATCCATCCTTCAATTCTTTCTTTTCTTAAATATTTCCCACCAAAAATACTTACATATATATATACATATTGATCTTTATTTAGATAGATACTCTCAAGTGTCGTCCACATCTACATTTATAGACGTAATAAGTTTTTGCAGACAACACACGAGTATTACACTAGTTTGTTTACTTTTGGAAATTAGGTGTGATCGATCCAATATGGCTCAGTTACCGCCAAAAGTGCCATCAATGGCGCAGAACTGGCCATCGTTTTCTAATTACCAAATGCCGTCTTCTGCGGCGCAACCGCCTAATTGGGTAGACGACTTTCTAGATTTCTCCTCCGTGAGGAGGAATTCTCACAGACGATCCGTCAGCGATCCAATTGCCTTCATCGAGTCGCCTTTTATTGACGAATGCCGCAATTCTGGTGGCGGTAACACGTTGATTTCTTCTACTAACAATATTGGATTTGATCGTCTCGATGATGAGCAGTTTAGCTCAATGTTCCCTGACGACGTAGCAACGACGACGGCGAATCCACCGTCCACGACGACTAGATCCTCGTCGTCTAATCCATCCACACCGTCGTCAGATCAAAATAATGATGATCAGTTGATCAAACCAACTGATCAACAACAGCCGCAGCAGCCAAAGAATGAGCCAGCTGAGGTTGAAGATGACATAAGTACAGGACAATTAGCTGATCAGAATCATGAGACCGAAGCCGGTAAACCGTGCTTTAATTTCTCTAGTGAAGCCAACACCATTGTTGATCCAAAGAGAGTCAAAAGGTACATTATTTATATATCTCCTATGATCACTTTAATGTCAGATTAATGCTGATGCATCCGTCATTGATACAACACATCTAGGATGGATATATATGATCTAACTAGTAATTAACATCATCAGGCACATTCAATTATATGTTAATTCTATATACATACATGATATGTGTTGCTTAAGCCATAAGCTAAGCTCAAGTAAACTTTAATTCTTAATTTCACTAATGTATAGTATATATACACACGTCTTAATTTATGTATATGTTAATTAATTTGTTATTTTAATTAACAGAATCTTAGCAAATCGTCAATCGGCTCAGAGATCACGAGTGAGAAAGTTGCAGTACATTTCTGAACTCGAACGCAGTGTTACTTCATTACAGGTTTGTATATAAAACGATTGATTATAAGGTGTTGATTAGCTATAGACTAATTAGCACGAAATGCTAGCAATTAAGATAATGCCGCATTGTACCAAAACGAAAAGATGTTACATAACTACGGAGTATATCAATAAATTTCAAATTTATTCATGTTAATTAAAGGTTCAATTACGAACATTGAATAGTTAAAGGTGCACAAGGAAGTAACTTGTAAACTATATTCTTTGATGATATTTGCCAAACATTTCTGTTCTATATGTAGTATGTTGATATTATTTGTCTTTCAATTGAAAATAATGTCCTCTACTTAAATTTTTATTTCTGACTTAGAATTGAAAGACTAATCAAAATTAAACAAATTTTGTACGTTGCTCATTTATAAATAGACGGAAGTGTCAGCATTATCACCACGAGTAGCATTTTTGGACCATCAAAGGTTGGTTTTAAACGTAGACAACAGCGCCTTAAAGCAACGTATAGCGGCTTTGGCTCAAGACAAGATTTTCAAAGATGGTATGTATATAGAACTAATTTAATTGAGTTTATTATATAATGTTACTTCTGATAAAATTAATAAACATAATCCATCAAATTAAACTTTTCTTTTAACTTGTAGCTCATCAAGAAGCATTGAAGAACGAAATAGAAAGGCTAAGGAAAGTGTATCATGAACAAACATTACAAAAGACCGCTAACAACGACGACGACAACAACAACAACGAGGATAAAATGATCCGCGGTGGAAACGATTGTTCCGCCGCCGTAAATAGGGGTGGTGCGGAAGGAGATGGATTAAGGATGTGCTAAATTGCGCCCATGCATGCACGTGATATGTTTCTCCGCTTTTAGTGGTGTGTGAGTGGTCCCCCATGATTGGCATGTGATCCTTTTTAATTTTAACATGGCTTCTACAGCACTTCTTTTTCTTGTTTTGTTTTTTCGTCATTTATTTATTTTAGTCCTCCTTTTCTATTAATTTTTTTTTTTTTTTTAGATTCTTTTTCCCAAAAACAGGGTGTGGGGGTGTCTGGATATTAGGTGTAGGGTCGTTTTGTAATGGTGTTGTTTCTTTATTTATATATATTTTGTAAATTTTTTTTTTTTTAATTTATGTATCTTATGTTGGGCCTAAATGGGCCATTAGTGTATTGTAATTGTATGATATCTAAATTTAACAATTTGTTAAAACCTTAATTGTCCCATTTTGATATAGATTATTGTTATTATTGAAAGGACATATGCAAATGTTCCAAAAAAAAAAAGGACATATGCAACTATGCAAGCATATTTAATGAAAATGATTGGAGTACGTCCTTGAATAATGATAGGCTTTTTAAGTAATTACTTGTAATTAATATGTATAGTAATTAGCAATGATTGTTGATTTATTTCAATCGCATGTTTAATGAATATATAATATATATATATGTTAAATAAGGGAGCTGTCATAGGTATAAATTATATTCTTTCTCATAACTTTAAAAATTTTATTTATTTTTCCAAGAATACTACTTACCAAAAATATCTAATCAAATCAATAATATTTTATTCTTATCTTTAAAAAAAAAATTATCTAAAATATATTCTTAGATATAAAAAGTTTTTTCAACTTGTTTTTTTATTCATTTATGTAAATCTGAATTCCAAATTCTCTTCTATTGAGAGAAACAACAAAGATGTTGACTAAACAAATAATACTTTGAGAAAAATACTGACAAAAAACTTGATCGTAAATACATAAGAAAATAGAGTGTGTAAATAAAAAAATAAGGGATTTGGTTGAAATGTTGTCAAATGTAAATCCAATGGCTAATTTTTTCTACTGCATACCATTATGCCTGTTTTGACTTATTTTCTAATCATTTTTTTAAAGGTCGTGGCTCACAGTTGCATGGGTCAATTACTCAATTTTTGTCTCTCATTTTAGTACAGATTTTCGTTTTTCTTTTTTTCTTGTGTGAATATTTAGAAAAAAGCTGGATTTGGAGTTACGTTAGGCACATGCTTATCTGTTAATGTGAAAGAGAAGAGAGAAAGAGCAAGATAGAGAAAATAAATATAATATTATTAGTGGGATAATTAACTAATTAATGACATGTATTAGCTAAAAATAACACGGGGGTGTATTAAGCAAATTTTTGGGGTGTCTATAGATAGTCCCTTAAATAATTGTTAGGAGTTATTTTTCTAATAGGCTAACACTACTAGTCTACTAGAGTACTATCCAATCATACCTCAACGGCAATAAAGTTAAAAGACTTGCAAATAAGTTTTACATAAACTATCATAAAATCTCACATATATACTATACTATCTACGAATGGTAAAGTAATGTTCAAAGTAATGTAAGTTGCATCATAAATGCACAGTTGATTTTCTATTTTATTTGTTATCATCTCATGTAACATGGTACAACTAGTGTGATCCAATTAAACTAATATCGCTTATAGAACTTTTCTTGTGATGGTACATGATTCGTAAGAGTCAAGATCTTCACTATTCGATCGTAGAAATTAAGCTGATACTAATCTGCATTTCTTGATTTTACTAATGTGGCCGGAACTTCATTGTCAAATACTTGAATTCACAATATTGATGTTAATATAGTAATTAATTACCAAAACCGATCTGATCAATAACAAACAACAAATGCTCATTAGATAAGGGCTTAATTCTCGGTGTTGTAATTTTAAAACAAATTATCGTTAAATCGATAGAGGAACAAGATGGACTGAGATATTTCCAATAAATATCGAACTTGATAGTGTTGATACTACTCGGAAGCATCAATAGCTGAATCATTTTGATTTCAATTTAGACATTTAAAAGAAATAAGAAATTATAAAATAAGGGATTTTCTAACTAGCATTTCATTTAAATAATGAAAAAATGACAATTAATATTTAATTATTTTTTCCTAAGATTCAGACGAGATACTTCGTTAGGGAAATCTCACCATATAATGGTGAAGCCTTATACGTACCCTAAACAACAAGATGTTGACTATGAATTTTACAAGTAGGGTATTTGATTGGAAGAAATTCATTAGAATTAGAATTTGAATTCCATTCATTCTCATGTTTGGTTGGATATCTCATGGAATTGGAATTTAAAACATTTCACCGAATTTCTTACAAGATGGAATATGAGATTCCTTTATATATGCAAAGGAGAGTTTTGAATTACATTGGAATTCATATATTTGACTAAAATATCCTTCCTCAGATATTATTATTATTATTATTATTATTAAATAATTTTTACTTATTTTTTTTTAATATTTTTATTTAATTATTGTTATATAGTAATAATTATTATTTTATTATAATGATTAAAAATTGTATTTTTTACTATTATTTTTATTACTTTTTTTATAATTTTATTAATATTATAATTTTTATTATTATTTAGTAAATATATTATTATTTTTTTGTAATTATTATTATTATTAATATTTATTATCTTTAATAATTTATCCTTATTATTATTATATTGTTACTATTAACATTTTTATTTTTATTAACTTTTTATATATTTAGTTATATTTATTAATATAAATATAAATTTAAATATTTTGTTATATTTTATTATTATTAAATTTTATTAACTATTTTATTATTGTCGAAACACCTTTATTGGTTTTTGCATCAATAATTGTATCTTAATATTAGTAGTAGTTCAATAACATAAGTCGAACTACTTTTTTTTTGCCCTTTCCGTTTGCTTTAATTTATTTGCTAATGAATTAGCCCTCAAAATTAATCTCCTTTAAGGCATCTAAAAACCTTAAGGGTGGAGGGAATGGGTCTCGGGTTGGGGGACCGCGATCGGCTACACCATTTCAACCTCTCGGGTAAGCTTCAGGTAGATGAAATCGGGTATGTGTTTGATTAGTGAAGCCGAGGAGCGGGTAAGCCAAATTCGAACGTTGCCATGGGTCACCCCCAACTCGTACTGCTTTTTTTTTTCTTTTTTTTTGAACTTCCCCTATTTCATATATATGCATGTATAGAGTTTGCAGTAGGTGACATTTGGAGAAGATAAACTTTGAGAATCATCAAGTTTAGTCCCTGTAGTTTTAGAAATTTGTTAATATATATATAATATTATTATAAACTTTCAGTTTAAACATTTTTAGTCTCTGCAGTTTTTATATATTGCTTTTTAAAGTGTTATGCACTTTTGTATTGTTTTTTTTTTTTTACAAATTTTTAAATAATTATATATTTGTAAAATATAAAAAATTGAAAAAAGAAAGAAAATATGGGTAAATTTAATGAATTGGGTATGTATTTTCAATTATTTTGGTAAGAATTGGATTGAATTGGGTAATTGTGAGCTGGAAGGTTTTGATTGGATAAAGAATTGGGTATGTTAACCAAATCGTGGACCACTCCTTCCACCCTAAGCCACATAAACACCTTGAACACATAAAGCACACGAACAACACAAAAAAACGACTAATAGGCCAAGACAAGTATCGGGTGCACATCCCTATGGTACTAAATATCGTCTAAATCACGGGCCTAATGGATACGCAGTCACGAAAAAGCAGAAGTACAATATTTCTATAAAGGACGACTCACCACATTATATTGTAAATATCACAAAACAGTTAGAAATCGGTTCAGTTTCTGGTCAAAACCGGTTTGGTCTCATTGACCAAAAACCAGTTCAGGTTGGTTACTAACCAGATTTTGAAAACCGGGTTTTAGCTTTGGATTTGTTCATATGCAGTGATTTGGAATGTTTGAAAACTCTTCAATTCTCCCAAAAAAAAATTTCTCCAAATGAAATGTCAATACTAAAGTAAACAGTTTTTGCCTAAATGGAAAATGGTTAAAATGGCTCCAAAAGGATCCACTTATTTGCGTAGAGGATTTATTCACCAAGCTTTGGAGGCTAAAGATACTAAATACATGTTTAACATTCACCCATTAACTTTCAGGCATTACATCGGACCCTTCTCTAATTACTCAGCAAATGTGTATTCTCTGGCATAAAGGAATTTGTCAACACATGCTAAATGTATGTCTGACACTCACCCATAAACTTTTGAATATTAATGTATTTTCCCACACATATATCAAAATACACATTAATGCAGATTCACATTCACTTCTTCTTTAGCTCATCAAACTTAGGTTGGGCAATTGCAGCTAATTTAGTGCTTTTCATCTAAGGAGAGGACTGAGAAACACTATACAATCCAGGGGAGAATGCAAAACATTGAAAAATAGAGAAAAGCATCATCTCAAAAGCGACTAAGTTGTCAGGAATATGATTGGATTTGATTACCCCCATTGCCACTAGAATCTTAAATAGAGCTCCCTGCAAAATAGTCAGAGAAGAAACTTCAAGAATTAATACGAATGCGGCAGAAATTAAGCATCTAATTAGCATATGAAACCAGACTGCATAAAGCAGATCATAGTTTTGAAGTGTAAGGCACATATGAACTCAAGATATTCACAAAACTTAAGATATGAAATCAGAATTAATTGTTTGTACCTCCAACATAAATTCATGTAGTCACAATTGATTAATAAATGTGCATTTTGAGACCAAACCCGGACACTCAAATAGTAATCACATGTATATGAATATATGATCAGATGAACTATTAATCAACGATTATGACTCTGATTCCTACAATCCTCACTCGGTATAAGAGATAGCATTCAAAAGTGCATTTGCTACTTAATAGTTGTAACACCTCGATGCAAATTCCAAATCCTAAAGCAAGTTGTAAATAATAAATAAATAATACTAATAATCATATAAATGATAATAAGGCTTTAACAATGCACAGTGTTGACTCGGGTCAAAACTCGAATTTGACTCAAGGCCGAATCAGATTAAAAGGGGAACATGTTGGGGATATGTCAGAAATGCGTACCTATTTGATCCCGTAAATGCCGTATACAAACCTGTTCATGTAAAATCCCGTAACCCGAACAACAAAATAAGTAAATAACTTGGATTGGAACCAGAATCGTGTAATCACTTTCAGAACAAACCATTTGGAGGTACACCCAAATTTTTGATCGGATAAGACTGGTTTCCCATTCAAGAACTAGATTTTGATTCATTGAGATATCTTGTACCAAAAGTATTCGATGGTTCGTCTTGGGTATCAATGGAAAGAAACCAACCATTTTTTATACAAACTTGATGTTTGTATTTGTGTGTCTCGCAAAAATGGAAGAGAGAACCGTTTCTCTCCATCTAATATTGTGCGTATGTGCCGACACAAAACAAATGGAATGGACATTTTCCTTCTAAAGAAAATCTTCCTTTTATGTCTATCCAAAATAGACGGTTACATCCATAAATGAAAGTTTGTATCTCTTTTTCCTCAAAAGATGACGGCTACACGTAGTCAAGTATATATACGAACCCAAGTTGAAAAATCAGCTTTTGACATATATAACTTCAATATTAGTTACATAATATTAAGCTTTAACTTGCAATATTAATTTAATATTAATATTACTAAACCATACGCACTCATCTTAATATATACAATCGGGCCCGCACTCCCGCATCACCTGATCGACCCGATTAAACGAATATTAAGATCAACCATTCGATAAGTTAATCCAATACCACTACAGAACATGGATATTGCTAAAATATCCAACAGAACAACAGGATCAGACTCAGGTCAACACATGTCAAACTAAGCCAAATCAGGTCAAAACTCATGCCAAAGATGGTCAAATATGTTTTTTAAATAAAACTCTAGATTTGTGTACGTTTCTAAATAATTACGTTTGAACTTTGAAGTATTATGTTAATGGTTCTAAACAATTATGTTTAAGTTTAAAGTTTTAGTCCATTTCTAATTTTTCAATACATATAATTTCAATAAACCATGATTTTTCTATATAAAACCAATAAGTTGAGTTTACAAAAACTGGTTGTTGCGGCAAACAGAGATCAATACTTTAAACACACACATTGAAATATTAAGCGGATAATGAAATTCCAAAAACCTGTACATAAGCATAAGATTTTACCTGAAAAAGCAGACGCCGGAGATTAATCTGTAATAGAAGAACCTGGCAATTAACCTACGTTGTGGGAACTCCTCCATGAAGATGGTGAAAAAATGCCAACGTAACTCATACATTGAGAATAAAGAAAATCACCCAGCTGAGCCAAATAGGATTCATGTCGTGGAGTTGCAAGAATATCATGAGAAATGAGCACACAAGGCGAATCGGCACAAACTGCAAAGTGCAACATTTAAGGAACTTGGGATAATCTTGGTTCACAATAATAATTATGCGAGGCTGCGCGCATTCAATGGTTAAATATGTCAGCCAACATATCCAGATAGATGGTGCAAGAAATCATGCATGAGTAACAGAGCCTATAAAATTGGGTTGAGCCTGCGAAAACCAGCATTTACGAAATATTTATAGTCATAGTTTTGGCTAGAACACAATAACAGATGCTTATAAAATACATACACCATGCATGTCAGAAACTCATAAGTGAAGAAAATAAAATGGTGACTTGGATACTGGTCTAATTCGTGTAGCATCGGATGACGATATTCATGATATGCACAAGTTTATTGCTCTTAAGATCGAGGCCCTTCTTCTACATTGAACATGGTTAATTTCACCAATCCGAGCACTGAATATCTGTCACCTAAAAGGGGGAAAGTAGTGATAGAAGAATTAAGTGATGATTTTGAATGTGAAAATATGGTTGTTAAGAAAAATTTTAGGAGGGGTAGCTCATCTAGATTAATGTTAGTTTGGCAACAAGTTGACGAGCCTCTACAAAATGAGTCACTTGAAAATGAGCTTAATGGGGCAGTTGAGAATGAGAATGAAATGTGTTATGAAAATGTGGATTTGAATGACATACTTTTGATGATGCGCATATTGTGACGAATGATACAACTGAGCATTTTCAGACACCACAACCAAATGATAAGGGCAAAGGTATTGCTAGTGAATGTGGTGATGATGAGAGTGAGGGTAGCGGTGATATGGTGTTTTACATAAGATAGTGATGTAAAACGTGTATTGATATATGGTGTATATGATAATGTATGTCATATCTTCTTTACTTTTAAGGAAATCACCTAACCGATTTAAATATAAGACCTGTTACAATTACATGATCAAAACTTGCAACAAAAAACTATAATAACACAAGAATAGTTTTAACATTAGTACAATACAAACTGGACTAAATTAGTAATCTTAAACTCACGATGGGCCCTTCTCATGACCGGTATTAGGTCTCACGATTAACTGAGTTAGAAGCATTTGACAAAATTTCACGAGATTTGATTAACTTGTTGGACTGGGCTTGAGTGTGGTGAATGATCCCACCGAGTCCATATTGTACATTATATTGGCTCTAATGACGTGACCGGAATTAAAACCCATAAACTAACCCATTTGATATATATTTTTTAACATGTCGGTTTCAAGTCAAACATGTCAAATGAGTTAATGGATTTATGGATCAATACCGGTCGAATGTTGTCACTCATCGTTTAATTGGATGTTTAAGAGGTAAAAACACTAATTCGACTAAACTTTTTGATTTTTTCCATTTCGAATAAAAGTTAAGTAGTTAATACAATTATTGTTTCAAAGCTTAAGATTATATTGTTAAAAAAATTAAATGGTTAAATGGATTACTATAATTTTTTTAGAACGATAATTGTTAGATGTTAACGATTTGAACCTCAATAGTGACATCCAATATAATTAAGGTGAGTAATATACTGGAAGTTAGAATCCGCGCACTCGTGTAGAACCCGGGTGATAACATATATGCTCATGCACGCTCAAGATGTAAATGTCCGAAGCCATGGAGAATCAAAATTCGATACGGAGTCTCCAAGCCAACATCCCCTCCGACAATTTAACGAAAAAAGATATGGCTATTTGTTTCAAAGTTTAGAATTATGTCGTTAGAGAAAATAATTTAAGTGGCTAAAACAACTATTTTATCAAAATTAAAACTTTTAAAACGTTTTTAACTTAAAAATAAAATGCTTTGTCTAAAATAATTACAATTTGCAGTTAAGCTACAGTCTGGTGGCGATACAGGTAGGGGCGGGACTAAAGGGTGCATAGGGGGTCAATGTCCCACTCGAAATTTAATTTTTGTTATGTATATTTAAATTTAATTTTTATGGATTTAAAATTTTTTTTTTATAGATTTTTAACTTTTTACCCCCTTTTAAATTTATTTTTAATGAATTTTTAATTTTTCTCTCTTTAAAATTTTATTCTGCTGCCGCCTCTATATACATGTCTATATCGAGTAAATGCAAAAACTACGTAATGTGAAGGATTAAAAAAGGGACAATGTTGATGTTACATAAATTTTTTATAGGTTGTAATTTTGTATGATATGGGCTATAAGAAATCTTACGAAGGAATCATGAATATGATTAAGTGTGGGCACATTGTAGAAGGACGCAAAAAGAGTGACGTTGCGTTGCACTGAAGCCACGTAAGGGAAGAACCGTGTTACAAGTGTCGGGCTCCATTGACTAGCTCGTCGGTGACACCTGACTTCTTTATTTTACAACTTTCTTTGTCAAAACTCCCTTTACACCATTAACCACTATATTTTACTATCCGTACAATATTTTTTTTTTCCAACCCAAGCTTAGGTGAAATGAGGTATGGGGTGAATTTTAACAATTAAATTGTTAAAAGGGGTAAAAGTAATATGAATGGGTAAAAAACGATAGAAGAATCAATTCACTTAGGTGAGACGAATATAATGGGTTTTATTTATTATTTGTTATGTTTTATTTGGTATAACGGTATTAAATTTGTAATTGAATAGTTAAAAAAAAATGGTGATAGTGATCGATGAGAATGTAAAGTTGATGTGACATGGAAAATTGTATCTTAAACAAATGAACGGTTAAAGCCGGGTATAGTATGATCATTGCGACGTGCCATCTCCGGTTGTTCCGCTATCGTTTTCCATATTTTAAAATTTCTGTTGCATATATAGCAGTTAATTTGTCATCATAATACTTCCTTCTTATAGATGCTAGTATATCTATCAAGTTGTACGGAATGAAATAAATTAAGTACCGATATATCTTTTACTTAGATTAGATGATGAGATGATCCTAAAGCTAGGAAAGTCTAAAGTATATATATTCACGTTTCTATCATGTTGCGCTATGTATATATGTCTCCACTCTCTAGCTAAACACGTTATTTTGACTATAAAATATATATTTATATCGCTGTCATTACTACCAAATCCATTACTACTTGACTTTTAGGATCTATTCTTTGTCATCAACGTAACAAGTTGTTAATTTAGCTAATAATATACATATACACAATACAATACATTTTGCATATGGTGGTACATCTTTAATTTATGGTAAATGTAAGTATGTAACTTTACTTATCATATCGATTTACTTTTATACGAGTAGTTACAATTCTTAATTTTAGCGACTTACCATGGGTTGAAAATTTCTGGATCAAGTTGTTACAATTTCGAGCGAATATTTGTGAAAATGAATTGAATGAACGGGTTTGGTCCATATTATAGTTGATTTCGAGGTTTTTATTATAATAAACTTAACATTATTATCATATAGCAATTAACATACTTATTAGCAATAGTTAATTATCAACATTTCCTTGTTGATTGCAAGGTGTTATTATATGTTTAAAAAAAAGTACACATTTCCTTGGTAAGTAAACACTATAGGATCCTTAGCGTGCTCCAACTTTTTTTAACACATTTTGTTTTTATACCCTAGTTTATAATCTTTTTCCATTCTATTATAATATGATTTTTTATTTTTATTTTTTGAACAACAGTGATTGGACTTAGCGGCATGCCTTTTCATCGTCCGGTAGAGATCGACCACGTCACCGGCACATAGTCAGTCTGAGGGCATGACTGGCGGTGGAAGTCCCACTACCGTTCTGGAGGAAACTAGCTAATGCTAGAGAAAACCCCCATGCTCCACCTCATTGGCAAATACTTCCTAATATGCCTTTTAAAGGTTTTGAACACGTAACCAACATTTAGCTGAAAGACATAAGGGGCATGAGATTTTATATCAACATTTGCCTTTTAAAGACTTCCTAAACTAGTTAATTTAGCATTTATTGTTCAGTTGGGTTAAATCCCATGGACATTATAATATGATTAATACCAAATTTATATCAACAAACTCTCTAATCTCACAATGAAGCAACATAGTTGGATCAGTGATAAACACCCTTGCCTCTGGAGACAGAGGTCATGAGTTCGATCCTCATCTCATGCAAAGGTTGGAGGGTCTTTTCTACCATTTAGGTAGAAACTGAAAGCAGCCTTTCTACTTAGGTAGAGGTAAGGTCTGCCTACATCTTAACCTCCCCCATACACTGTCGAGGTATTGGGGTTCAAAACCCGCTGAAAGCGGCACTGAGCAGTTACTTACTCTTTTTTTTTTTTTTCTCTAATCTCACAATGATCATATCGAGCGGTATTTCGAAGCTCCAATGACAGACATACCTAAAATTTGGCATGCTAAATTAACAATTAGGATGGCATTTTGCGCCTTGAAGATCCAGCAGAATTAAAGTTCACGGCTTTGATGGAAGCATTGGACGAATTTAACTCTTTAGAATTCAACCTTTTTATTTTTTTTCATTTGTAATCTATATTGGTACTTTACTTTCTTGTTGTACGGTGTTTTTTTGTTTGAGTACCCAGAAACACATACAAAATGAGTACAAAATAAGAAAAAAAAAAAGTGGAAGGAGGAACAAGCCAATGATGTACAATAACTACATGAGTGAAATGCAGGTAGATGTAGATGTGTATGTACATTATTGTAAACTTTTACCCAACGTATTTGTTTATTGGAGAAGACATTTACAATTTACAAACAAGATGTAATCCCTAAAGGCCTAAACCCCGAATTTGAATTCTTCTATTCAATGACACACCTATGCTCCTGCTTTAAGAGGGTTAGATATACTTATTAGGCATGCAATGGCTTGACTAAAGAGTGTACAACATTAATTTGCAACTTTCTTCAAACGAAAATAAGTACAATTAGAGAGTTTGGTTATTTATCATATTATAATAGATTGGACAAATATGATAGATCATAAACTAAGGGCACGTTTGGTTCACATAATGTTTTGGGATGGAATGGAATCTTTCAAAGGAATTGAAATTTGAAGGAATGAAATTTGACGAAATGTTTTTTATTTTTTGAAAATTCAAGTGATGGAAGGAATATTCCTTCCTCCATCCCCAAGGAATGGAGATTCCATCAAATGATGGAATGTTTACATTCCTATGGAATGAGATTCCCTCTTCTTTGTGCAACCAAACGCGCTAAAGAATGAAATTCAATTCAAATTCCATCAAATTCTGTGAACAAACGCGACCTAATATTGGGTAAATATAAAATTATTATTTTTAATTGGGTAAATATGTAATTAGGACTTTAAAATGGGGTATATATGAAATTCTCCTTAGTTTAATTACCCAATTGTGAACTACCTAATGTGATTTGACTATTTCTCAACCACGATATAGAAGTAGTACTATTAATTTGTTTGTATATGGTGAGACGATGTTTCAAGAAGAAAGATTTCGATTTATATCTTGATTGATTGATTCAATGCATTTTAATTGGTACTTCTAAGTACGTGGGGACATTTTAAACATGCATGTTGTGTACTTTAATTACTCATAATGATGATGTGAGGAAAAATGAGATCATATGAATGTTTTGGTCTAATTTGATCACCAAGTGGGATTATATTTGGTAAAATGATGATTCACTTTTGTGTGTTAGGTACTATTTCTCTCATGTGAACTTAATTAGCAGCCACTTCGATTAATAATAAACTTAGCAGCCTGCAGTTTTTCCTCCTTTGTTTTTTAATCCTAGATAGCTAGTTGACATCATGAACTATATAGCAAGCTAGTCCTCTCTTTTTTTTTTCTAATATATATTAGGAGGATCATTTAGTTGAGAAACCAGAAAAGGATGGAAAAAAATCAACAAATACATTGGTTTGGTAAAGAAACATTTAGTTGATCAGAGATTCAAAGTTGAGACCTCTCCTAAAGATGTTAGTATGATAACCACTGGCCACCTTAGAGGTGGTAAAACGCCTGAATAACAAGCATTGTAAAAAAATTACAAAATGTGTTACTATGTTTTCATGCTCCTAGGCGCTCGATCACAACGTACTCACGTGTACAGTACTATTCGGATATGCTACAAGTCATATATTTGAAGTTGAAAGCAGTTGAGCTTTTATATATAAAGTTGAATCTTTAACCAATATGTTGATAAACTGGGATATATGGATGTGGACACTTTGATTATATATCTGTATAAAACTATAAATTATATTCCTTGGACATATTCTAATAAGGCGACTTGGACAACTCATATATCAACAAAAAAGAAGGGAAAATAATATGAGCTTGCAAGGAACCATTTAGTTGACCCTATATGAATCAAAGTACAAGCCTTCTATATCTATTTCTAAGGTTCATCAAATAAATACTCCTTTCCATGATCAGACCAAACAGAGTTATTTGCTATCAAACATTTTTAAAAACATGGAAAAGTTTCCAAAGATTGCATGCTATGCATTATTTCTTTTTCTGCTATTAACCGTGGGGGTTAGAGGACGATTCTTGCATACAGATGCTTCTGAGTTGATATCGGATGGTGCTGATGATCTAGCTCATGGTGAAGGATCATATTTTTTTCACCTCAAAGGAATTGATTCTACAGAAGAGCATTGTGAGCAAATGTATGGGTTTCTACCATGCTCAGAAAATTCGTTAGGCCATTTCTTCCTCATTATAGTTTATGAGTACCTGTTGTATCATGGAGAATGCTATGTTTCTTCGGGAGGTAAACGGATTTTCAAGATTCTTGGTCCTGGTGTCTTTGGTGCAAGTGCTTTTCAGGTCCTTGGTTTTCTTCCAGAATCCTTAATATTACTCGGTATGCTCCTTTTTCGCATAGAATGTCTCCATGCCTTTTAATATTTCTTATGGGCCTTCATACTTGTTAATTTGTTACAGTTTATCCTTGTATTTTCTCATTAGTTCTGCAATTGATCATTGACTTTTAAGACATTTATTCTTGACAAAAAGGTGTAGGTTGGCATCAACACCCTTGACCTGTACTAGTAATTTTTGTACTCGTATATAAATGCAGTCTCTGGTCTTTTTAACACTAAAGAGGTAGCTCAAGAGTATGTCTTGACTGGAGTTGGCTTGCTAGCTGGATCGACCATATTTTTGCTCACGTTACTATGGGGAACTTGTGTCATTGTTGGCAGGCAAGACTTTTCCGCAGAATATGGTTCCAGTACTTCATTGGCTTCTAACCAAATACCTCACAAGAATTCCTTTCAATTTCTTACTGGTTAGATTTGATATATTTCATTTCATAGATTTGGGTGTCGTATGTGTGTAATACTTGTTCCTTACTTGTAATTGTCTTTATGTTTTTATTCGTTTTAGGTTCAGGTGTAACTACCGACCCAGAGACAAGTTCAACAGCAAGAATTATGCTACTTTCACTTATACCGTTCTTGTTTCTCCTGATCCCGAAAGTTTTTGGCATGGATTATGCTACTCATGGATACATCTTTATAATCACACTTCTTGTTTCTGTTACATTCTTGCTGGTATACTTTATTTATCAGGTATGTACTCGTATGTCTACAATGGTAATGATGAATTTGGCTCTTTTATATATGAATAGGCCGATTTTATGTGATTACCTCAAACACATCAAATGGGTCAATTCAAAAACTTGGTTAAATGGGGAACGGTCAAATAGTTCAACAGGTTGAAAACCGTCAAACACATATTTTAAATGCATACAACCTCCTAAGTCATTTTATTCGAAGTATTTGAGGTCGCTCGAACCTTTTTGTTAAATATAAGCAACACATTTATTGTTCATAAATAAATTCAAGCAATAGATAAAAGGTGTTCGGAAGTGAGCCAAAAAATAACATGTTTCAACCCAAATCCAGTGACCCGTTACCCAGATGGCCCATCCTGCTACCTCTGATCGACAGTTTACTCTTTGAGCACGATACTGAAGGACACATAAGTAGACATTAACTTACATGTACACTACATTTTATATATCTTATTTTGAAAATTAGACTGTCAAAGTGACTTCCGTCACCAAATATAGATAAAACTGATTTCTGTTTGTCATAAAATCATTCCATACTGCCATTTAAAGTCTAACTTGAATCATCTCATATTTTGTGTATCTATCATCATAACCTTGAGTTTTTTATGTAGATGTTCGAGCCCTCAATCCAAAAGAGACGATTGTCATACGTCAAACATGAACATTTAGTTGTAGACATTCTAAAGCATTTGCAAGAACACACTGCAGAAAAAATACTCACAGATGATGGTTTAGCAAACCTACCTGCTATAAAAAGGTTAGTTTCTTCTTTTTTTTTGTAACATCTTTTTCTATAAAACATCTTCTTTGGGTCTAATTAAACTGATTGTTGGTATGCAGTTTGTTTACGAAGATTGACCATGATGGAGATGCGTACATATCATTTCCTGAGCTCAAAGAACTTCTCCAAGATATTAAATTTAGGCAGTTAACTTGGGGCAAGGAGCAAACAATTGAACAAGTGATGAAAGAATTTGACTTTGATGGTGACACAAAAGTAACTGTGGATGAGTTCACCGATAGATTCACAAAGTGGCTTGACGAGACTAAGAATGCTGTGAATAAACCATATCGCTCAGTTAGTTCTTGGAAGGACTTATATCAGGTATTTATCTTATTATAAACTCTTTCTCAACATTTTATTTAGCTTAAAATCGCATTAGTGGTTGACATTTTTAAGCACTTAGGAACATTTGTTGAACTTTATAACATCTATTATATAAGCTTTTTTATAAGCCGGTATAAAATCTAAATCAGAAAAATGATAAGGCTTCTTAATTAGGCGCGTATAAAATGTATTGTTCTGTATATATCGTAAAAGTTTCTTGGCATATCTGTTTTTTCAGATTGTCCAACCATGGGTTCAAACAAAAAAGAAAGAACAAGACATGATGAAAGTCCTAGTATCAGAAATTGTTGAGCATGCAAAAAACTCACCTATTGGGAAGTTTTATAAAGAAGACGGAACACCAAATGTATCTGCCATAAGAAGGTAAAGACAATAGCACTAGTTTATAGTATTTGATTTTGTAAAGAATAAGTCAAAGTTTGGTTAACCAGTTGATTCATATTGAAAATATCATTAGATTATTTAAGAGCTTAGATGTCAACAACGATAATGCTATATCATTATCCGAATTGAAAAACCTTATGATGGACATCGATTTTGGGGAGACATCTTGGAATGTGGATGAAGCAACATCTCATATTATGGAAGATCTAGACAAAAGTGGAGATAAACTGATCGATGAAAAGGAATTCATTGATGGATTTAAAGATTTGCTCAACAAGTCCAGTGAACAACTGACCACCCCCGAGACACCTAGGCCTGAAGATGTATACCAGGTAATTAAGCTAACAAACTACAAGTACTGTAAAAAGTTGGTTAAAAGTAAACTTAACTTCTTGATTATGCAGAAACCCTGGGAGAAATGGGCAAGCGATGATGTGGATAAATCTGTATGGGCATGGACACAGGCTATAATGTTATTGGTGCTTGGTATAGCTATGTTAGCCCTTCTGGCTGAACCGCTCATACACAGTGTGCAGAAAGTCTCTAACTCAGCAACCATACCATCATTTTTTGTATCATTTGTGTTAGTTCCCTTGGCTACAAATGCTAGAGCAGCTGTCTCTGCAATCCAAACTGCAAGTCAAAGGAAAGAAAGAACTACTTCGCTGACTTTTTCTGAGGTTAGTTCATTGCTTTCCTCACTTGTACCAAAATTACTTCGTTTGTGGGTTGAAAATGTGTTGAGTTGGGCCAAATTAGAAAATTCCAATCTATCATTTCTACCTCTTGAATTTTATAAATATTTAGTGTTTAGAATAAGATTACAGAAACTGCATTATCACAATACTAATCCAAACAAAAAAGAGGTCCTATACATTTGAAGACACTTTGGATGACTTTTGACGTGTTTGACCAGTTTTATCTTTGGTTAAATGTTTTACTTTACATATCCAAGTGATTTGACCTATTAAATATATCAAACTGGCAACTGATTTGTGTATCTTTTTATGGTTGATGCAGATATATGATGGGGTGTTCATGAACAATGTTCTTTGTTTTTCTGTTCTCCTGGCAGTTGTATACTTCCGTGGATTAGTATGGCATTTCACCGCCGAATTGTTGAGTGTGTTCATTGTTTGTGTGATCATGGGCACTGCAGCCGGATTTCGATCAAAGTTCCCTGTTTGGACATCGATGGTCTCATACCTTCTTTATCCCTTATCATTGATTTTTGTGCATGTTTTTGCTGAGTTTTGATAGAAAGAAAGGAAAGGGAGATTTATATTGGTTGTATAAAATGGAACTGGTGTATAAAGTTTATTTTTCTATGTACATAAAGAATACTCAAAGTTTGAAAAATTATTGTTGGTTATCTTTGATTCTTTGTTTAGAAGGATTGAAAAACCATAATCATATTGTTTATATTCCTGAACCAGGCTATATATATATATATATATATATATCATTATGCAGGCCCATCATTCTTTGCCACTTCTTTCATTAGAGCATCAACATTAGAAGTCCATAGGTGAAGTTTATATTGATGTGGATCGTGTCCATGTGACGTATATAGCATGAACAATGCATATTTAGTGAGGCCCATAAAGAAAGAAACTGTTAAGATCAATACCCATGGACTAACCAACAAAAGAGAAAAAATGAAGTAGATCCATTACTAGTTTATTATTTTTCTACCTTATTACTATATTTTATTGATAAAATCTAGGTGGGGTTCTAGTTACAAGCTTGAGAAAGTTTAAGAAATTTTGTATATGATACTTGTATGCACTAAGCTTGTACTTATATTTTTTGGATATTATGGGCACAAACATAAGTCAAAAAGTAGGAAAATCAATCTAATACTCAATCATATACTTAAAATCAACAATATTGTCAAATGTTTAACACATTTGTCTCTGAAGACAGATGTCAAAATGCCCTTATAAGGCCGAAAGTTCTTTTCTATCTTAGATAAGACATGGAGGCAGTCTCTCTATCTTAGGTAGGGGTAAAGTTATTTACATCTCAATCTCTTTCATACACCGTCATTCGTATTGGGACCCAAACCCGTAAAATACAACATTGGTTGTTACTTATTTTCTTTTATTTTTTGCTTAGTCATATACTTTCAAATAAAAAACTCTTGGGGCTGTTTGGTTCATAGAATGTTTTTAAAGTAATCGAAATTTGTCAAAGAAATTAGAATTTAAAAGAATTGGAATTGGAAAGTTTTAAAACTTATCATGTGTTTGGTTGACAGAATTTAATGAAAGTTAGTTAAAGAAATCTAAATTCGAACTATGAAAAATGACAATAATACCCTTTATTGAACTTTTATAATAAATAAATAAATATATAAACAAATAAAAATATATAAATAATAAAAAAAATAAATATGAATAATAAAAATATAGATATTTATATTAAAACAATAATAGAAATATTAATATTATTAATGATAAATATTAAATATTAATATAAAAATAATAATATTAATAAAAATATAAACATTAATAATAAAAGTAATTTTAATTAGCATTATTTTTATTAATAATAAAAACAATAAATATAAAAAATATAAATATAAATACTATTATACAAAAAATAAAAGAAATATTAATATTATGAATAATTAATATTTATAAAATTAATATAAAAATATAAATATAAATATTAATAATAAATTTACTTTTAATTGGCATTGTTTTTAATAACAATAAAAATAAAAAACATAAATAATAATACAATTACAAATATAAATAGTATAAATATTATTATAATAATAATAATAATAAGATAATAATAATAATAATATAATAACAAAAAATAATAAAAATAACGTAAATATTAAATAAATAATAATAATGTAAATAGTAAATAAGAATAATAATAATTTAAAAATAATAATAATTTAATTTAAAAATATAATATGAATAATAATATAAAAATAATATTTAATAATGATAAAATAAAATAAAAATAATTATAATTATAATAATAGTAATAATAATAACATAAATAATAATATATTTTTATTTGTTTAAGGTCTTTTTGGTAAACTTACAAACATTTCATTGGAATGTTAAACTTTCCATCTATTTTGTGATGAAATCTTAAATTCCATGATTAAGGAATTTGATTGGAAGTTTACAATTCCAATTCCTTGCTTTTTCCCAACCAAACATGGTAAAAGATGGAGTTCATATTCCAATTTCAACGAATTCTTGAAAATTCTGTGAACCAAATGTCATTTATTCATGCTTAAATGTTTACTTAAAATGTTCAAATATACTTTACATTTATATTGTTTTTAAGCTTCACATGTAGTGTATGACTACTTTTTTCTGAACATTTTTATTTTTTTAACATTAGTATATGACTACCAAATATAGTCATATAAAAAACACTGAGAATATGTGAGTACTTTATGGAAAATATGTGGATTTATTACTTTTGCTTATGAGTCTGGTTGTTAATTCCCGGGCACTCTTAGAAAAAAAAAAGTTAGATTCAAATTTGAGAACTTTTTGCGGAAAAATTACTATTAGTTCTAAGCCGGATCATACACATGAGCAGAGGAAGTCAGAACAAATAGATATATTACGATTACTAAGATATTTCCCCCTTTAAAAAGTACCAAAAATAGTAATGATATCAGAAAACATACGAAACTAAGTTCGATAATGTTTATTAGTCATTCGATTTTCATAAATCGATATCCTATTTGTCTATGCGTCAATGAAATCATATCACTCATGAGTTGATTTGAAGTTACAACACAATGAGTATAAATGGTAAACTTAATCCAATAGCCCATGATCGAATTAGCCCTCAAAGCCCAAACATATCAAAATATTCAAATGCGTTGTTTCGGTAGTATCAAACTATCAATGTGCATTGGATTTTTAAACGGAAATTATATATCTTTTGAAAAATAACCTGAAAATCTTTTTAAAATTATAAGACGGTGACATATAAATTCTATAAATTTCCTTTATCTAATTTTATCTTTTGTTTTTATCATTTGTCATTATCTTATGGTTAAAAGGATTTTAAGCTACTTATTTAGTAGGATTAATCATTTCTCATTTTTAAAACATGATAAAAATGCATATGATTTTGAAAATAATAACAGATATAAATTTCATATAGTTAAAAATATGAAGTTGATTAAATAGATGTTAACATACAATCAAAAGACAAATAATATATTTGTTGGTTAACAAATTGTGAATATAACATGTTAAAATCTGTAAGCGTCAAACTTATGCCCTTATGGGGATAAAATTGATAACCGGTCACTCAAACTAATATATAATGTGTGTCTATCCATAATATACAAGTACATAAGTTAGAGATGCTCTAAGTTTGAACCGAAACCTTATACTATTAATGGGGAAAAAATGCTTGCATAAATTACTAATCAAGCTATTGAATTACATGTAGTCACCGTCTATTATGAAAAGAAATAAAAAAAAAAAAAAAAACAATCTTATATAAATGAATCATACCGACATATGTAATCACTAAATTGGGAATTATTAGAGTGACGGGTCGTGCTAGTTGCTATTGCAATTGCTACTTGTTAAATAATGGAAGACCCACGAATAGGATAGGGTTGGAGATTGACAGGTGGCTGGTTTCAATAAGAAAGTCACAAAGTCCATATGATATTATAGGTTGATAGATAAATACAACAATATACAAGGACTTTATCTAATATTTTCAATTATATGTTATTTGTCAAGTGTAATACAAGAATATTAAAAGTATCACTAAAGTGGAGCCCAAATTTTGTGAAACTTATCCATAAACTAATAAACAAAGGAGGAAGGGATTATGACAGGGAAATGTAACCAACTATGACTCAATAGTTATGTAGTGACCTTTTAAATTTGTTATCTGATGTAAGTACCTTTCATTTTTGTTTTTTTAATGTATCGGTTGACCTGTTGTACCGGTAGCCGGTAACAATGTTAATTTTACTTTGAGATTATGGCACTTGAGTGTAACTAACTATGACTGAATGGTTATGTTATGTAGTGATCTTTAAATTTGGCTATCTAATGTAAGAACCTCTCATTTTTGTTCTTTTCTTATACTGGTTGACCTGTTGTACGGTCATGGTTACGGTTGTGGGTTGTGAACTCCGACGAGGTTGTAATGGGTAGTCCCGGTCTCATTTTTCTTCCCTTCAAGAGGTGTGACCATCTCTCCACCATCTCCACATCCAGACACGTGCCCCCGCTGACTGCCACAAATAAGATAAACAAATGTCAGCCTACACCCAGACAACCACCATCGTCATCCTCTGTCAAAAATCACCCCCTTTTACCCCCATTGTAAACCAACGTTGATAGATGTTGATGGTGGTGGGGATGAGATTGTCGGATCTTTAATGGTTAATGATGATAGGGTAATCATAACAAAATCCGATTTGGGGATTAGGTTTTGTCACAATCAAAAAGTCAAAGATGGAAAAATGGTTGTTATTATCTTTAACACTTTTGTATACAACAAGTGAACAAAACAGAGAGGTTCTTACATTAATTTAACACTTTTGTAGGTTACTACATTACATAACCATTCGTTCATAGTTGGTTACACTCCGGTGCAAAAATCCCCATTTTTTTACGTCCAACGTGGCATTACCGGTTACAAAGGGGATGTTACCCGGTAGGATACATTAAAAGAACAAAAATTGAAGGTACTTATATCAGATAGCCAGTTTAAAATGTCACTACGCTACATAACCATTGAGTCATAGTTGGTTGCACTCTGGTGCCATAATCCCAATGAGGAAATATCGACATCATATTCAAAGCTTGAAGTTACTAGCTACTTTAAACTAGTAAATTTACCCTCACGTTGCTCCAGGATATGGTTTTTAGATGATAAAGTGTTAGATATAAACATAATAAATTCATTAACAAACATAACTTGTAATCGTTGCTATATACATAAGTAAATAAAATAAAAATATAAAAACAATATAAATAGTAGAGTAAACGGCCGAAATCGTCCTTGTGGTTTACCCTAATAATCAAGTTTCGTCCTTAACTATTTGAAATGACACTGACAATCCTTTTAGGAAGGATAAGGATCACATCTTGTCCTTTATCTAAACGTTCGTTGTCTCTGATCCGTTAACTATCTCACGTTTTTTTCACGTGAGAGTAGTATCGTCAGTTTAGAAGCTAAAGGACCAAACTTAATATTTTTTCACTTCTTTATATCTTTTTCACAGAAACAAATGACCACCAAACACCACCAATTTTCTTATATTCTTTTACACAATTCCTTTCCACCCCAAAAATCTATACATACACAAATATTAATCTTCAATCCACTATATAATATTTATATGTACACATAGATTCGAGATCTATCATCATCTTCAAAATCTATATACACACATCTCTATATATGATCTATCTACATCTATATAAATCACTACTTTTAAAACCAAAAACTCTTTTATCCTAAACCACATAAGTTGATCCAGATATAAGTAGCTGACCAGGTGGTTGAATGGTTCCAGACCCAGATGATGATGTTCATTTAAGGATCAGTCTTGACCCGATCTAGTAAAAAGTTTGTTGAAGAAGAAAATAATGACGAACAAGAAGATGGCTTTACATTGACCATGATCCAGCCACCACCACGAATATCAAACCACCACCATTAAGATCCGGCCACCACAAGATCCAACAACCATCCCCCAACATCTGGCCACCACCGTATCAATCCTCCCACGCCAATGCACCACCAACAGCCGCCACTTATTGTATCTCTCATTAGAAACCCTAAAAGTTCACACTTTCTCACTCTCTGTGTCTCCTGCTCGTGGCATCGCACCCTCTGCCGCTGTCGCCCGATCGTTGCACCACCACTAGAAACATGCTTTATAACTCTCTCTCTCTCTCTCTCAACTGCTGTTGATAATCTTCTTCAATCATGTTTTATTTTGTGTTTATTATTGTTTAAATAGAAAAATAAAAAATGATGAATGTTAGGTTGAACCATTTAATTCTATAACTGATAAGTAGCACGGTGCATCATATTGTTTGAGATTTGGTTTGTATGAAGATTTGGAAATGTGAAATATAGATTTTGATTATAGATATTAAATACATATATGTATCTGGGTTTGAAAGGTAGCAAAAGTCTGAAATGCCCTCACCAGTTATCCACGTGTGGGGGCTAACGGATTGGAACAAACGTCCGTTTGCATAAAGGACTAGATGTGCTCCTTATCCTCCTTAAAAGGATTGCCAGTGTCATTTCGAATAGTTAAGGATGAAAGTTGATTATTAGGATAAACCACAAGGACTATTTCGGCCGTTTACTCTAAATAGTAAGATATATTAAAGAAAAAAAAACACACACACACAAATAACTATGTTAATGCAAATAATGACAATATGACGACGGTGATGTAATAAAGTGTCTTACTTTAAATGTTAAATTAAAGTAAAACGTAACAATGATTTAAATTAGAGTTAATTTCACAAATTGTCCTTGTGGTTTTACCAAAAAATCACGTTTCCTCCTTTAAACTTCAAAATGACACTGATAATCCTTTATACGCGGATAATGGTCACGTTTTGTCCTTTAATCTAACGAATGATCGTCACGTTTCGTTTTTTATACGATCGACTAAAGGACGAAACATGACCATTATCCACGTATAAAAGACTGTCAGTGTCATTTGAAGTTTAAAAGATGAAACGTGATTTTTTGGTAAAACCACAAGGACGATTTTTGAAATTAGCTCTTTAAATTATTATATATTAAATACCATTATATATAGAGCGGAACGAAAAAAATCATCAAAACCAAATGTTTAAAGGTAAAACTGCAAATGGGTAAAAGTTGTTTGATAGAATTATGAGAACCCAAAAGTTTTGTGTCAAAAGCTTAAAAACAAAAACTTTGACATGGGACAAAAGTTTGAGATAAAAACTTTAGGGAATGCAAATGAAAAGAGACCAAAGTGATGTTAAAGCCTTAAAATTGAAAATGTTAAAAGTTTAGGGTGTAAAATGAAAGTTGTTTAAAGTTAAAAAGAGGTTGTACATTAAGCTTCAAGAGTTGTACATTGCATATTACTTTTTAGAATATATATAATGTACTGATATACATATTTCAATCGTATTAGCTAGTACGTACGACATACACTAATATGATGCATGATACACATATTATCATCTATAACATATTTTTATAGGGATAAGTGTCTTGAAATGCAGTTAACTAATTCTCAAAAGTAATTGTGTGCACGAACTCTAGGTCAGCTTTATTGTATTCAGGAAACTTGTTCAAGAGTCTCATAGCATGCAAAAGTGTCCGGGTAAGAAGTTAGCTGGTCACCACTTTCACTTAAGTCGCCGGAAACTGCAAATATTCACCGGAAAACTTAAAAATCCTATTAAACCTTCGTTTCTTCGAATTAGACCACGAAATTCGCACCAAAATACTCAAAAATCAGCCACGAACAAACCCTCAAAAGAAGTTAAACCGATTGAGACTCACCGGAAAATTCACCAACTCCCCGGAAAAATTAAAATCACCATAACTTTGTTGTTTCTTCGAGTTTCGACTTGAAACCAACACCAAACTGCTCAAAATTGACGTCCACATAAGTCCTAACCGGAAACAATCTTGATCAAATCCTTGCCGGAAAAACGATTCTCGCCGGAAACTTCTTTTTGATGTAATAAATTTAGAGCAACAGCAGCGGCGTTTTTGATGTAATTCGCCATATAAGCTTTCACGAGGAATTAAGGGTTTCAAGTGGATCTTGGGTTTGGGTTTGGTTTGATGTAATATTATATACACACACAATCAAGGAGGAGGAGCAGCAACATCCATATTCGAAAGGTATATGACGGGTGAAATGGATTCATATGTGAGTGTTTAGATTCAGGAGACAAATGTGATAAGTGATGTGACGATCTTTAGATTGGCCATCTTTCTCGTTCTATAGATTTATGTACATTATCATGATATTGATTTGGAGATATATTTAGATGTGATAATCTAAGAGATCTGTTGTTGGTGATAATGTATATATTTGAACATAGATATAGATTTAGATATGTTATCATGATATAGATTTGGTGTTGCTGATAATATATATATAGATATAGACATAGGTCTAAATTTGCAGGTGGTACATAATGAAAAAGAAGAAAAAGAGAGTCCAACAAAAAGGGAAAGGAAATAGTTTCCTGGTAAACAAATTTTATGAGAAGTAACCGGTCCTACATAACTATAATCCCGTTTTATGTTTACAATAATCATAACTTTAAGTTTTCTGAATACAATAAAATTGACTTAGAGTTCGTGCACACAATAACTTTTAAGCATTAGTTAGAAACCTAATGACATATGAACTAACCAAATTTTCTATTATTATTACCATTATAATTTAATACGAGTATAGAATTCTATATTAAAAAGATATATAATTGCAATTAACCAAAATATAATAAAGTTTGAGATATAGATGATAACGTTGACTTGTCACCATGTACTTTTAAATAGATAGTGCTAGGCCCGTAAAGTTGTGATGACTTTTTGCTCTAAAATAAAGTTAATAAACCAATTATAAAAGCTTAATCACCAGAAGAACTCTATCACGCCAAATGTCCATATACACAAAATAGCCACGGAAAGGACACGACACATCAGCAGACAGAACATCGATATATTTTATTCTGCCTTTTTTCTTCTAATTTGTAGTTTGCAATAAGATGTGAACATAATGTAATTAATAGTTTGTATAATTTTGTCTCTTTGCACAACATATCATTCCTTTTCCTACAAATATTTTGAATCCGCTAGGATGTAAAACCATAATGATTGCCAATTAAAATCGTTTTCCACAAGATATTTATATATATACTAAAAACCAACTGGTTTTTTACAAGTTTCTATGCACATGGTATAATTATACATACATGCAACTTTGAACTCTTTACCTTTTAATCCCCTAAAGATTTTATCTTTTACATTTAAACCCATCACCTTTTACTACTTTACATTTCAACTCCCTAAAGTTTTCTCTTTACTTTTTAACCCCCAAAGTTTTTTCTATATACAGTTTAGCCCATCAACTTTTACATCTTTACCTTTTAACCCCCTAAAGTTTTTATCTTTTACGTTTTAGCCTATCAATAAAATGTTTTATTGTTACAATGTCAAATAAATGTTTGTTGATGACTTTATCAAATTTGTACCAAAACATTGTCATCTGAAAAGATAATCTACTTGAGTCTCGCCGCAAGGTGTGTAATATAATCTGCGGCAACGTGTTTAAGCTTAATGAATCATTGTCCACGACGTTACTATAAAAACTCCGCGGCAACGCGCGGGTGTTTATTTCTAGTTTATTCTAAAAATCATATTCCACATCATATTTTTACATCTTTAGCCACGTCATTTTTTTACAAATTATTACATATATCTTAATCTTTCTCATATACCGTCAATATATTGTGTATGAAAAACCGTAGTCGACAATATATTTCTCTCTTTGTTCTCAAGTTTTACAAATGATTAACATTCTTACAAATCTTTTAATTTTACTTTCAAACATACAAATATTTTTATGTGTCTTTACAATTTTCACATTACGACACATATTTTCTATAAAAAAAAATATAAGGATGTCTAAGGATCACATACCTGACTAAAGATATATATCTACCTACAAATCTTTAACTAAGTATTTATTTCGGTGATAAATATATACTCCGTAAAACATATTGGAGATGGCTTAAACCTAAACTTACCTATTTTCCACATAAAGTAATAAAACACTTCCCTTCATTTTGGTAGGGGTAATGGTGTCTATATCTCAACCTCCCTCATACATCGTTAAAGACGATATTTAAGACCAAAACCCGTGAAAAACGACATTGGGAGTTACTTTCTTTCCATTCACTTTGATGACATGATCCAAATTCACAAGTTAATGACCCGGAAACTACCAATGTAATGTCAAACACACGTTCTCTCTGCCAAACCCCACGCCTAATTAGGAATACGGAAACCTCATGTTCTAATAACATAACTCAAATGCATTCATCGGTTATTTAGAGCATTCTTAACAATGATGTTTTTTTCCCTCAAAGTGATGCAACCATCATGTTAATTACCTTTTTTTTTATCCTGAACCAATGGCAAGGTGATTCCATGATAGGAGTTAGATGATCATAGTCATCATGCGTGTCTATGTGACTACGTAATGATATTTTGTGAAATGTTACTCTCCATTATTGAGTTTTTTTTATATGGGATAAGAAATAAAAGGATAAGAAATTTTTTCTTTTTATATTTTTGAGTTTTTCTTTTGGAAAAAAGAAAGTGAAAGAAAAGATTATTTAAGGCTTTTTGATAAAAAAAAAACTTTCCTGTCACATTTGGCCTGATTTGAATGGAAAGCTTTTTATTCACCTATAAATTTACCTCTTTACCCTACCTTTTAACACCGTTTCATATATTCAAGTTTTTATTAACATTCCAATTAGAATTAGTTTATAGGAATAATTTATTTGATTTCATGAGAATCTTGAATTGGGCCACCTTACGAATATTGGTTATGGTAGGGCTGTAAACGGTTTGGTTCGGTTCGATTAGCTAGAAATTTCGAACCGTTAATTTCAGTTACTCAAAAAAGTCGGTTAATTGCGGTTTTATTTTCGGTTAACCATTTATTAAAGTTATGCTATTATAAAGTTTAAGTTTTCAATTATAATAGTCAATTTACATTGTATTAATTAATTTTTCTATGTAAAATAGTTATTTAACTACATTAATATTTTGTTTTATAAATAAATATCTAATTTTGAATTACTTTTTTCTAACATTATATTTATGCAATGCAAGTTTATATTGAAGAGTATTATGATTTACTACTTAAAATGTCTTTTATATGATATTACCAATATTTTTGATAAATATTTTAAACAAAGTTAACAACTTTTTATTAGCAAGAGTATATATAACAAAATTACTTAATAAAATATATATATTTTATTATATATATAACAAAATTACTTAGAATATCCAAAACTAATCATAGATTGTGAAAGAAACTTAATAAAATTGTTAATATTTTAGGTAACAAATACAAAAAATTAGTTAAATAGATATGTATTTATTCATGTAATACATATATGTGTAAATCTACACACACACACACATATATATATATGAAAATTCGGTCCGGTTCGGTTAACCGCGGGTAATGAATATTGAAAACCGTAACTGAACCGTTACACATCGGTTTTTTTGTTTTCGGTTTTTTCTGGTTTCGATTTTTTCGATTTCGAATCATGCGGTTCAGACAGGCTTTTCGGTTTTCCGGTTCATTTCTTACACCCATAAGCTATGGGCAATTCACTATCCAGGTAATTATCTATATCTATACTATCTAATAAAGAAAATAGCTCCCCACGTTGAAAGTTACATGAGAAAATGACTAAAGTACCCTTAATGAGTATATAACACTATCAACCTTTTTTATTTTAAAATATCCACATTAACCCTTTGCATCAATTATCTAACATCACACGACTCCCCTACTACCACCAACAGTCGTCCCCCACCACCACACCGTCGCCACCACGAAAACCGCCGCATTGCGCGGGTAACATGCTAGTATATTATATGTATATGTAACTTACACATGTGTAAGTCATGGTGAAGGTTGACGTCGTCGGAGGATCATGGTAGTAGTCGGAGAGATGGTGGTGGTGGGAGGAGGTGGTTGGGATTTGAGGAGTTGGAAGAAAATCAATGAATCCTTTGGACTCAAATTAAGAATGGACTCAAAATAACTTTTCCTTATTAAATAGGATATAGATCAAATGAGAAGGCACCTTAAGGGGAGAAGGAAGATAGTGTTCATTTTTGATTTTTTTTTATCTTATTTTTTGAACTTTTTTTTCCCACTTTCTTCATTCTCTCTTTAATTAACTAATTACATATAAAAAAATTAAAATTTTTTTTTTCAAGGGGCGTAGCCCGTAAGCTATAGGCGAAGCCTCTTAATCTATGGCGGGACCATGATAGCTAAGGGCGAAACCCGTTAGGTAGAACACCCCATCACCGATCACCCCTATGACCTGTCACCTTTTATGACCTATTATTCCCACCAGTTACCATTTATTAATATCCTTAAGGGTGAAACTCGTATCGCACCCTTACATGTTTAACTCACTAACTCGTGTTAGAAATTTTTAATTTTTTTTTATGGATTGAGTTAATTAAAAAAAGAATGAAAAAATGAAAAAAAAAAAAAAAGTTACCAAAAAAAAAAAACGGACTTTCTCTCCTTAAGAACCTTCTCTCTGGACCTCTACCATATATATATATATATATATATATATTATAGGGACTCCTTAAATTAGGGACCACTAGGGACATGTAACTTATACATGCGTAAGTCGTGGTGGCGGTGGTCGCCGTCGGAGGACGATCATGGTGGTGGTCGGAGATGATGGTGGTGGTTGTATAACTTACACATGTGTAAGTCGTGGCGGTGGTGGTCGCCGTCGCCGGAGGATCATGGTGGTGGTCGAAGATGATGGTGGTGGTGGTGGTCGAAGATGATGGTGGTGGTGGTGGTCGGAGATGGTGAAAAATGAATGATTGAAAAGTATCCATAATGGTCTCTAAAATAAGGAGTCCCTAATTTAACTTTTCCATATATATTATATTTTATATGTATATTATATATTATATGTATAGGGGTTGGGTATTGTAAAACAAGTATTAAAATAAAACAAATAGGACAAGATCTTAACCCTTAGATCATGGTTAAATTGATGCACGAAGATTCACGAAGCAATTGATGCACGAAGATTTTCATGATGCACAGTGATTTTCAGTTAAGATAAACATATTGTTTTATTTGTTTTACTTTAAAACTTGTTTTATTTTACCTAAAACCTATATGTACATACATATAGGTTTTAGGTAAAATAAAACAACTATAAGAAGCTAACAATAGTCGAGATCAACTTTTAAATTGGTGTTCATATCAAGTTTAGAAAAATTGGTAGGTGTCAATAAATTTTAGAAAAATTAATGGTAAAGATCAGTCTTAATTAAAATTCATATCTTTTAATACCGGATGTTAATATAGTTTATAGTATAGATTAGGAATGGAAAAAAATTCCTAATTTCTAATCTCGTAGCGATCCATGTACCGAGAAGTGGTTTCAAATCTCAAGTGGAATCACGATCATACCTATTTTTGATAGTTTTCGAGATCAGTAACGTATCTTGCAAACACCGAGAAATACTAAAACCGTATCAATACTAATGTCAAACAAAACTTTGATTGTTTTCGAAACTAAGGTCATGTCCAATGGTATTATCAATTTCCTCAGACAAATAGATCACCTCAACAACATACCAACAAACTGTTTTAGTACATTGAACTCATTTTGTCCAACCCAAAATACTAAAACTTAGTTTGTCCTTGCCATATCATCACCTTATAAAATTATAAAATTCTATATTAAATATTTATACACACATACTTGATTTTTAAAAAATGAAAATGACCCCCTTAACTCAGCTTGCCTTCAGTTTGCTAAGAAGCATAGGTAAACAAATAAGCAAACACAGTGAAAGTAAACGGGTGTTCAATTCGTCCAGTCAAATAAATCGGTAGCAAACTGTCCACTGGAGATGCCTAATGATGAAGGTTGTAGTGCCAAAAAAACATGTTATGGCAAGAAAATTAGACCAATAGAAAATATGACATATCCACGCCAAAACTTGCCAAAATTTATCAAAAAGTAGGTGTGAGATGCCAAAACTTACCAAAGGTCGGAAAACATATAAAAGTAAGAATAACAACAACAATAACAACACTTGGCTGGAAAACTTACAACAATTATCAAAAACTAAAAAAGTGGTCGGAACACTTTGAAAAAAATTTGTAAAGAAATTTGGGCACAAAATTAGGGGCCAGGAATTCAGAAGCTGGAGACGCCATGGTTGCCAACCCGAAATTTACACCACCAAAATACGCCCTAGTCTAGTCCCATTTTAATAGAAATTGCTATCAGGGTGGGGGGGGGGGAGTGCTTCCTCGCCCCTCCCCGCTTTTTCTCTTCCTCCCCGCCCACTCCCTAAATGCATGAAATGCTTTTCCGCCCCGCCCCTCCCACCCTTTTCTATTTTATTTACTTTCTATTTATTTCTAACCAACTAAATAAAAACTTTAATTTAAAACAAATATTACTAAAACCATAAATTAGTTAATATTAATACTAAAAATCATTACATTACATTGTACTACTAAAATCATTAAAACACATTACATTTCATATTATTACTAAAATTATTCAAAACATTACATAAACATAAGCCTCGAAATAGTCCGAGTCCACAGTACTGTCGCCGTCGTTACGATGAATGTACCGTAGGCTTCAGGAGACACGGTAGCATCCCCGGGTTGACGAGATACGTACTCCTCCTCCGGGTCAGTATGATAATCTACATGCTGATCACCACCGACATTGCCTTGCAAGAATAACAAGTGGCCAAGCGTGGCTGTGAAAGTGGAAGAGGCGGCAATAAGCTGAAAAATAATTTGGTTCAGCCAGTCGATCTTCTGCCGAAGATATACTACATACTCAATTTCGGCAGTGTTCTGAGCACGATCGGGAGCTTCTATTTGGTTGATTTCGGATTCGTAAGACACCTTCGTGACTGATACACTCTCAATGACGGTGTTCACTTGAGATCAGTGTTTGTCGTGGTTGACCATGTGGACTTGCATCGACATCTTAACATCCCTTAGGTTCATGTTTGCCATTTGTGTGTGTTGTATGTAGAAAGAATGAAAAAGAAATTAAAGAAAATGAAGAAGAAAAAGAAGCAGAATGTAAAAATGAAGAAGAAGAAAGAAAAAAAAAAGGGAAGAAATAAATAAGGTGTTGGACCGTTACTTAGGGCCCCACCATTTTTTTTTCTTTTTTTCTTTTTAAATTCTAACGTTCATATGCGAGATGGAGTCCGTGAGCAAGCTCTCGATTTCACTCACCTCCAAACCGGTACATGTACCTGGGGGTGGTGTTCCCTTCAGTACTGGTTGGTGCCTAAACGACTCCGTCCACCCTCATTACCGACAACATATTAGTTTTCCCGCCAACTTTGCCTTAAATGGGAACAATAACAACAACATTACAAAGGTTAAACATTTTTGCAACGCTGCCACAATATAACGCTACCAAGCTAATCAAAATCAATTAATTAACATAAATATTAAGTATATGAAGATATGAGTGTAACAATAGAACCAGAACCAATAACCCCAAAAAGAGATCGCTGAAAAATGTTAAAAGTGGTCGGCGATGAAAAAAACCCCTCTCCAAACAATGATAGGATACATCCAAACCCCCATAAATAGAGTATATATACAAACCCCGAAACTCAACGGCTTTAGAAATTCGAAAACGAATAACAAAGATCACCAAGAATGGTAAATGAGGTTTTAAATCTCTTCGGAATAACGGAAAACGTTGGCAGCATCGACACATCGGTATTCAGGCTTCGATTCCAACAATAGATTAAAATATATACATATATATATATATATATATATATAGTTTCCTTAGTTTGAGAACCATTTTTTTTTAAGAACCATGAGAGCTCTTAAAATATGTATTTGTTCACATATGAAATAATATAAAAATGTATGTTGTAGAAGAAACTTTTTTAAGAAACATTCAAAATAGCCTTTTGTGAACTAGTGATTGAATTTGATCAGGTTTTTTGTTCACATGTGATAAATGACTATATATAAGGTTTTGAAAAAAAATTTCTTCTACAACATATGTTTTTATGACGTTTCACATGTGAATGAACCAAAAAAAAAAAAACATGTGATCCAATATCAAATTTATGAGTTCTTAAAAAAAAATAGGTTCTCAAAATAAGGGTTATATATATGTGTGTGTATATATAGTCTCAAAATAAAAAATTTCCAATTGAAAGTTTAGGTTTACGGCAATAAACGACGGTGGACCAAACCCCAAGAAAAAACGATCATATAGCACGCTCCCAACGTAAACAACGATCAACACCATGAATCGGATATATATAATCTATGATAGTTGTCGTTTTTCCCGATAAATGGGAGAAAAAAAACCGAAATGCCAAAATATGACCGATGAAAAAACCGATTAAATGAACTGATTACCCCTTCGTAATTCGTCCTAATATCTTGCGTTAGCGGGACCACCATGGCACCATGCCCATATCTCTACTTCTCTAGAGTACATTATAAATAATTTGTTTCCTCTAAATTTTTTTAACTAATCAACAATGTACACCTATTAATGCATAATGTACAATACATCTATATATACATCTCAATTACTCATTTTTTCGCTCTTCAAATCTCAACCACTCATTTTTTTCTCCCCTCCATAAATCATTTTATTTCTCTAATTTATTCAAATTCTTTTATCTCAAAAACCGTACATTGATAAATTATAAAAGTTATATGAGTGTTCTTAAAGTTTTGTGATATTTCATTAGAGATGTTATTTGATATACTTTCGAAGAATTTTTAAATCCGAGGGCGGAGCCCATACGGCTAAGGCATTTGGCTATCACACTCTATGACCTATCACCTTCTGTGACCTATCAACTCCTATGACCTATCACCCCACCATCTTACCGCCGCAATACACAGGTACTTTCTCTCGTATATATATATACATATAGTATAAAGTAACGCACCCCTTTCTATTGACCCTCTAAACAGTCACAGATCGGATCCACCTCCACCCAAAATGGCACACACTAATCACCACCCTCTTCTCCTCCTCACACTCTCATTTCTTCTCAATTTGCCTCCAGTTTGCTTAGAAGCAAAGATAAACTGACAAGCATATTGAAAATGCAATGAAAGCAAATTGTGTTCAATTCGTTCAGTCAAATAACTCGGTAGGCAATCCATTGGAAATGCCTAATGGTGAAGGTTTTAGTGCCAAAAAACATGTTTTGGCAAAAACTAGACCAATAGGAATATGATATATGTCCACGCTAAAACTTGTAAAAATTTATCAAAGTAGAATGTGAAATGCCAAAACTTGCCAATGGCCGGAAAGCATATAACTGTACAATATACTAGGAGTAACCGTATTTAGGTGGAAAACTTAAAATAGTTGTGGGAAACTAAAAAGGGGGCTGGAACACTGGAAAAAATTGGTAAACACATTTGGGGTCAGAAATTAGGAGTCGAGAATTCAGAAGTTGGAGACGCCATTGTTGCAAGCCGAAGATTTACCCTGTCAAGATACGTCCCGGATCATCTAGTCTCATTTTTATGAAAAATATTATCATCGCTCATTTAACGTAAAATTGGTAACCTAACTTTTTCAACAATATCATATTATCATCACCGACAACCTATTTTTTTTTTAACATACCGACAACCTATTAGTTTTCCGGCCAAATATTGCATTAAATGAGAACAATAATATCAACACTACAATGTAATAAAAATAACGCTACCACAAAATAACATTATCAAGCTAATCAAAATCAAGTAATTAACAGTAATATGAAGTATATGACCATATATAAGTGTAATAAGATAGCAACAGTAACCAACAAACCCAAAAAGAGGTTGTTTTGAAAACATTGGCCTCAAAATCAAAAAGTTAGGTTTCAAGCAATAAACAACGATGGACCAAACCTCAAGAAAAAACGATCAGATAGCACACTCCCAACGTAAAAAATGCCAAAATATAACCGATGAAAATAGTCAAAAACCGATTCACCCTAATATCTTGCGACTTGCGTTAGGGGGACCACCATGGCACCATGCCCATATATCTATACTCCCTTATAATAGAGGAAGCTCATTTTTATTTTCTCAAATTACAACATTGATCTACCTAATTTATCCCTATCTTTTATTGATAATTACCATTTTACCCCAAAACCTTTCCAATCACCATTCAGCACCACCTAACCACCGACAGTCGCCGCCTTTTTCAACCACCACCAGCCGCAGGTGTCTTCAACCACCTCCAGCCACCGCCGCCACCAACACCGCCGCCGCCGTCACGTAACGCCGCCACCAATCTCCGCCACCAACATTGCTACTTCAGCCGCTCACCACCACCGGTCACAGTCGCCGCCGCCATTGCATCACCATCACCGCCGCCTGAAAGTTCATTGAATCTCTCCGGAAAACTTAGATCTACGATTGCTCCTCTATTTCTTCGAATTGGAACTCGAAATTGTCACCAAAATGCCCAGGAACAAAATCCGCACACACCCTTGCCAAAATAAAACCGATTCAAGGTTTGCCGGAAAATTCGAAAACTCGCCGGAAAAGTGAAAAACGTGATTACTCTTTCACTTTTTCGAATTAAGACACGAAACCCATTGCAATCGAATCAGAATTCAATCGCGAACAAACCCTAACATATTGTTTAGTCCAAACACTTCGCCGGAAAATTCACCGGAAACGTTGAAACGGCAAACTGAAAGTATGAATATGACCGAAATCTGAGATTTGTTTTAATGCTAAAATCCACCTTCTACGCCGGTCTCCTACATCTGGGTAACCTCCGTCCATTTCGGTCAAGATCCGATGAGTATTGGAAAAGTACACACCTTTTTCATCATATTTGAGTATATTGAATTTTCTGCTCCGACAAAGATGGCAGTGTGAATTTATCCGGTGGTGGGCTGACCGTGGCTGTGGTAGCTACATGGTCATTAGGGTTTGAATGAAAGAAGATGGAAGAGATCGCAGAGGGAGACATAAAACTACTATGAAATTGATGACTGAATGCTATGGTATTTTTTTTTTAAAGATAAATAATGGAGTACATACTTTTTTTTTAGAAAAATGGCTTCACAGCTTTTGATACACGTGATTCCCATAGACCATAGCTACTTTTCTTTCTTTTTTATTTTATTTATTTGGAATGGCAGTTACTTTTGTATTATAGGAATTTATATATTATATTTAATTTAATTATACCTGTCAATTTTTTTTATAAGAAAAACATATAAAATTACAAGACTTATTTTTTTCATATTATAAATTTATTGTACTTTCTTAGAAGCTATTAATACGTGTGATACGATTATTAATGTATGTTTTATACATATTTATTTATGTATTTTTCTTATATACTTTTTATTTTTATAACTCTTACGATACAATTCACGATTCAAAATTTCGCAAAACGAGTCGACACACTAGTCGCGAGTTAACAAATATGTTTATAACTAACAACAAAAGTTCTAACTAACGAAAGATAAGTACCACTTTTAATTGTCATCATCACGACATATTGTACGTTGTAAATTTTTATCACCGCATTGCGCGGGCACTAGGCTGGTAAAGTATAAAGTAATGCACCCCTTTCTATTGACCCTCTGAACAGTCACAGATCGGATCCACCCCCACCAAAAATGGCACACACTAATCACCACCCTCTTCTCCTCCTCACACTCGCATTTCTTCTCATCTTCACAACCACAACCACCACCGCCCGTCTAATCACCACCACACCATCATCTGATCTCATTTCCACCGGCCTTGACAATGAACACCCACCACCAAAAACCATACTTCGTTTCAAAACAGAAGAACTTGCAGAAGAAACATGTGAACAAACATATGGGTTTTTGCCCTGCACAACAACAGTTTTGGGAAACTTGTTTTTAGTATTGGTATATGGGTATCTTATGTATCTTGCTGCTACATATTTATCTTCTGGCAGTGAACTGTTGCTTGAGAGTTTAGGACCTGGTCTTGTTGGTGGTTTGTTGCTGCCCATCCTTGGTGCCCTTCCTGATGCTATGCTTATTTTAGGTAAAAAAAAAAAAATAGCTCAATTATGTACATATTTTATCCTAAGTGATAATCTATTGCTGTTGATCTTTGTAAAATTTCAAGACTTAACACTTAAATACTTCATATTATGGATTTTGCTAACCATATATTATAAATATGTTGACACAGAACAAATTTGTAATAAAGTTTGTTCCTTTTGATGTAAATTATATTTATTCGTGCCTGGACATATTAATATATTTAGTTGGTTTAACCTTCGGTGAAAAAGTGCATAATAAAACATGTAAACTGATGAGGTTTTCCCTGTTCAGATTACCCAAGAAAGGCCAGCCTTTTTGACTCCGATATGAATAATAATAATGGTATATGGGTAAAAAAACTGTGACTACAAAAATGTTAGAAAACAAGTTAGGCGAATTGGGTCAGAATTTACTGCTAATATAATCAACAATAGGTTTATTGGTTAATTTTTTCTGTGAAGTGCATTAAGTAAAGTTAATGTTCTAAGATGCTTTTTTGTTCTATCCGAGTTGTTATACTATACTAGCATAATGTGGCGAGTTGCGGATAATTTTGGATGGTTCTTTGGAGAAACATTCAAGTATAAATTAGTAAATTTAGACAAACAAGTCTCAAAATTTCTTTTGGTACTGAAAGTGTTGATGTTTATTGAGAGGGGAAGAAAGAGCGTTATTTGTCATTTTTTATTGGACAGGGAAAAGAGGTGATGTGTTGGGTGGGGACGTTATGTTTTGTATAAATAGTATAGACATATATAATTTTAAATGTGTGTTTCCCTTGTTTTGTATACATTTTATTATCTACTACTTATTCGCTTTTTTTTTTTGTAGTATCTGGTATATCAGGAAGTATTGAAGTTGCCCAAGAGCAGGTATCCGTAGGCATGGGTTTATTATCAGGTTCAACGGTCATGCTTATAACTGTAATATGGGGAATCTGCATCAATGTTGGCAAGTGTGATATAGAAAACTCGGTTGCTGTAGATAAGAAAGATACTAAAGGGTTTAGCTTAGTAGGTGCGTGTGTGTCACTCGTCTTATTTTTGAACAAACACACACTTTAATTCTGTTATCCGTTCCTTAACACAATATCGGAGCCTTAATTGGTTTTAACTTATAGATACTTGATGTATGTGTAGGCTGATTCTTGGGTAAGTTGTCTGTAAACTGCAGGTTCTGGTGTCAGTACTGATATTTGGACAAGCTATTCAGCCATGATTATGGCTGTATCCGTGCTCCCCTTCATTATTGTCCAGTTCCCACAAATTATGCATTCAGACTCTGGAAGACACTTGGCAGTTTTACTCGGTCTTATTGTTTCAGTTGCTCTTTTAATCGTGTACTGCATTTATCAGGTAAGTATTCATGCCGCAATGCATGTCTTGAGAGTAGTATTATTGTTCTATATCGGACTATCTGATTTGTGGATATGTATCTAATATTACATGCAATTTTTCAGGTTGTGCAGCCTAAATTGCAGAGGAGACGCCTAGCATTTGCAAAGCATAAGCACGTACGATCTAGGTTTCTCAAGTACCTAAAAAAGCGTGCACTTGGAAGACTCTTGGATGATCAGGGGAAACCTAACCATGATGTTCTGACAAAGTCAGCACTTTTATTACAATTTTTTTATTTATGCGTGATATGCAGTATGTGCCCCACGTTAGTAACATCGTACTAATATCTATGACAGGTTATTCAAGTCCATTGACTCGGATGGAGATGACCGTGTTTCACATTCTGAACTTAGGGCTCTGGTTGTGGGAATGCAATTATATGAAATCAATTTGAGTGAAGATGATGCTGTGGATAAAGTTATGAAAGATTTTGATACGTCAGAAAACAATCAGATTGAGTTCAGCGAATTCGTAACGGGACTTGAAAAATGGCTTTTGGAAGCCAAGGGCTCCAAAATAGATCCCCATATTGCTGGTCCTGACACTTTGAAGTACATTCATGAGTATTATGAGGTATAGTAACAAGAATCCCTGATCCTTGATGTGTATATAGATTCTATAGTAGTATACGATATATTTATATATATATATAAAATATATGGTTTTTTTTTTTAGGAAACGAAGAGAGAACATGATCTTCTAGGAGATGATGCTGGTGATGATGATGAAGAGGAAGGGGTTGATGATCCTCGTGGGACAATAGTAAAGGCTGTGCTATATTTGTTAGTGGGCACTATTATTGCAGCTGTATTTGCTGATCCTCTTGTAGATGCCGTTGGTAATTTTTCTACTGCAACTAGTATCCCGTCTTTCTTCATCTCATTCATTGCATTGCCTTTAGCAACCAACTCGAGTGAGGCAGTGTCTGCAATCATCTTTGCCACCCGCAAAAAGAAGAGATCTGCGTCTCTTACATTTTCAGAGGTATTTACTTATTTCCTGCAAAAATATATATCTTTTTTATCTTTTTTCATGATAAAGCTCTACCACTAACCATGATTGTTAGATTATTAAATTTACTTCGTACCCATTTTCTTACGGATGGGTCAATTTGGCTTATGTTTGATTGCTAACAGGTCAATCGGGTAAAATAATATTTACAGTAAAAATTAGCTCAAAGAGAAACTAGTTGAATTCCACCCTTATATGCATACCACATCCTAAACCATTTCATTTTTTAAAATTAGTTGATAGAAATAACAGTTTTCAACTGAATTTGACACCTTGGTTTAACTTGACCTGACAATTAGAAAACACATCCATTATGTAAGCGAGTAGTTCTGCCAGTTCTAAATTATTGTAGATCCCAACACTTATTTGATGGTTGAAGAGTTTTCAGGATATAAATATACGCTCTGCTAACATCAAATCTTATATGATAATTGTGCTATTGTTGCAGTTATATGGGGCAGTAACGATGAACAATATACTTTGCCTAGCAGTATTCTTGGCACTTGTTTATGTGCGTGGATTGACGTGGGATTTTTCTTCAGAAGTTCTCGTTATTTTGATTGTGTGCATTGTGATGGGCGTGTTTGGCAGTTTACGCACCACCTTCCCTCTGTGGACATCTTTCATCGCTTTTGCTCTCTATCCATTTTCCCTTATCTTGGTATATGTTCTTGACTATGTTTTTGGTTGGTCGTAGATTCAGTGTCTTCCGGGGACGTGTTTCACTGTTGCATTTTTATTGTGAATTATGAGATCTGTAAAAAATAGAAACTCACGAGAGCATCTGTTTCGTTGCTGGTTTTATTTATCCTGATTTACCTATTTGACATGTGATTTTCTGTAACTAGTATGAAAATTTCTTGGAAGGAATTGGTTTTGTCTTTACGTACTTTTGATTACACATTTCTTCAGTTTGATTGGTCATCTTTTCCTCTCTACGAACATGTAACATTTTACGTCGTTCTTGTCAATCTTATGTAACATACTAACATCACATATGTTACCGTAACGGGACAAAACTAAAGAAACAGTTCCAGTGTGGTGTCTGTTGTAATTCAACTAAGAACTATCTGTCATATGGTTACATGGGAAAAATACGATGAAACTAAGAACTATCTGTCATATGGTTACATGGGGAAAAAAAACGACTCTTATTCTACAAAAATAGGCAGTAGCAACTTGTAATCCAAAATAAATCTATGTTAGGGAGAGAGTCGCAGACTCGAAAGCTACTGAAACTCTGTTGTAAACATTTGGCAGAGGAATGTGAGAATGAAACTACTGATGAAAGTATAAGGGTAAGGCGATAAGAAAGTAAATATATACTAGGATGCATTACATGTATCTTAGATTCTAAACTGACTACAATATCCATAGGTTACTGGTTATATGATCAGGTCTTGCATCTGGTTTCTACTTTGTCAAGGTGCCAGTGTATGTCTCATCTATTAATGAATCTCACATGTTGCTCATCTCACAATTTATAACTTTAGAGAACTTGAGAGAGGTTCTAATCTAGAGAATTTCAATTCATGAGTTTCCATATTAGGTCATAATCCATTGGCTCTTCGTCAAGTTAAAATCAATATGAATATAAGTTTTCCCAACATCGGAAATTAAAGTTGGGTAACCAAGAAGTTAACACCGACATGCATCAAATGGCATAAGAGTTGTTTGAACGGGCCAGTATTCCGAATTCGTGTCCACGTAGTTTCTGTTCTATTTAAAGTAACACCTTTTTATTTCTATAGACAAGCCCACTGGACCACTCGAATGGAAAGCTGTATAAATTCCTATGAACCTTGTGATGAATCTAGCAAGTAGCAACTGTTCTTGTAACTTTGTCACTGTGGAGTAATGTCAACAATTTTAACTTACCCATTGAGTATTTTTTTTTAACCTTGTTTTAGCAAAACACAAAATTGTTATGTGGGTATAATTTAGATTATTTAATGGTTTAAGCATAAAATTTGACCAGTTAGATATAAACCATGACGTAAGTATGAATAATAAGTACACTTTGCTTATCACTTATCAGTATCTGTAGCACTTGTTTATGTGACATGGGATTTTCCATCAGACTATTAGAGGTGCTCATAATTTTGATTATCGACATCTCTCTTTTTGCTTTCTCCTTCTACCCGTTTTCCCTTGGCTTAGTATAGGTTCTTGATTATGCTTCATTAGTTTAGGAATAGGTTGGTCTTAGATTCTTTGAACCACGCCAATTTTATTGTCAATTGTGCATGTGTACTTATGTTTTGAATGGCAAAACTGTCTTCCTTTCCCCTCTTTTTCTTTTGTAATCCTGTTTCAGGTTACATTGTTACAACTAGCTTGTATGAAATAGTAATTATCCTGTTTACAACAAAGATTTTGATATAGTTTGTTGACATCTGATATGTTACCATAGAATCTATCTTTCTCAAAATCAGGAGGCAACCAATCTTATTTAGCTTTCGTGAGTAATTCGTTCATTTTGCTTTAGATTTTTTATTCGTTCGAGACTTTTGTGGGCTATTGCAGATTTCTACGTCAAATCCAAAGGTTCGATTTATCATTTATGTCATTTGTTTGTTTTCCGTCAACATCTTATCAGCTCCGGTATGATTAGGTAGTGCTTTTCTGTCAACATCTATTATGTAGGTTTATAATCATATAAGGATTTGCAAGTTTTGGCAAATATAACATGGTTGTTTTTCACCATACAAGGATATGCAACTTTTGACAAAAATCATCATATAACATGGTTCCTTTTTTGCATTTCTACAAGGACACTGACCAGTTTGTAACAGAGAAAATAAATACAAGGATCAAGGAAAAAGACATTTAAACTCAAGAGAAAAATCGTAAAACAAATAAACAACTCTGCCAAAAATTAAAAAAAAAAAAAGTAAGAAAAATAAAGAATTGGAATTGGTAAGACTTGTATTATAGCTTCAAATTGAGATCAACTTGTTCCCCTGCTTCACCATTGTTGTTTCCATGGGTCTTTACAACTGGAAAGAAACTATGCAATGGCTGTGTTTGCTTTAACATATGAGTTCCAAATGTATCTCCTGTTTCACCCTAAACAAAAAGTCAAACCTTATATTGTCAACTCAAAAGTCAAATAGAATGACTAAAGTATGTCAAAAGAAAAACTCACTTGATATGGTGATATGCCAAGTTCTCCAACAGAAAAAGGTGTCAACTTTTCTTTTGAACTTGAATGTGACCGAGGTGAAGCTCGCGGAGGAGCCAATGTGAGAAAATCTTTGGCAAGACCATGGTTTTTGTCCATAAGTTTCTTGCTCGGTTGATCCTTTTTGGCACCTATGCTTAAAGATTTTTCTCTGCAAAAGGATTCAAGACCATCAGAAACAATCAAAGTTTTAATAACTATTAACAAGAAAAATGTTAAGATTTTCCCAGCTCTATATAGATTTTTCTGACAAATTTACAACTATAATAGTTCATTTGAAAACTCAATATCAATAGCAATCATTACAAAAATGTAAACAATATCAAAACTACTTAATGCATATCGAATGAAACCAATTACGGATGAAATAGAATCCTTTATGGTTTACCTGAAAATAGGAATAGGAAGATCTAAACTAGCAATGTCTCCATTGCTACAAGGCGTTGGAAAGACATATGCAGAAGAGAATTTGCAGTTGAAAGAAGGAATTGGCATATTTTCCACTGAAAAAGGATATGATCTCTTCAACCCAACAATCTGCTCATACTATATAAACAATATAGTCATATAAACATTTGATCTATCATATATCATTTCGCAATTTCAAATATCAAAGAAATAGTAACAACACAAACCTTTTCTTCTTCTGGCCATATTGATGAATACTTGTTGCTACAATAGCTTTGGTTTGAAGGGGGCTCTTTCTGCAAAGATTCCAAGATCATATTTTATACCTTATACATCCACAATATGTATGATATAAATCTCTCTATATATAGACATAAATAAATAAATACAAAAAGTATGAACACGAAAGACTACCAACCATTGTTGAAGAACAAGGTTGCTTAACATGAGATCTTCGTGTTGTACTAGGTACCACTGGCCAAACTGTTGGACTAGATTCATAAGGCAATCCACCTAGATTCATAGGCATGGAAACAACGTAGCCACGTTGATCCATGCCATGATTCTGAACCCGATCCTGATCTGGATTCGGATTCTCATTCTCCCCTACGAAAATATACTCACCACCTCTCCACAATCTACTTCTCCCATTACTACTACTACAACTACTACTACTAACCATTGGCTTAGACACAAAACTACAATCACTTTTCGTTATCAAAGGACGTTGGATAGGCAATGAAACTGGCAACGACGATGGTAAAGGAATCGCGGGTGGCCTAAAATTTACATCTTTTGATTGTTTTTCTTCTAGTATAATTTTTTCAAGTTGTGCCACACCCAAACCTCTTTGTGGTACTTTGTTTTGCCTAGATTTTTTCGACAACCTAATACCGGAACTACTAAGGTTATGTTGTTCTTGAGCCATAGAATATCACATTCAACTTCATGTGTGTATGTATATATATGTGCATACAAAGAAGAGAGACACAAAAACAAAAAGTGTAAAATCTAGAAAAATATTAAATCAGCAGATACGATTTTATAAATCTAAACGTTAAAAGAATATCTAACATAATTAAAAACAATTTGAACATAAAGATAGAAACAGAAACGTGCATCTAAACTGCATAGATTTCTAATAACTTAAATAGAAAATATGATCTTAGAATTGAAATGTGATATTTTCTGAAAGATTAGCTGGTGTTTTGAGCTGTCTGAAAGCTGGATAAAATCAAATACTAGTAGATTATATTTTATGATCGAGTTTTGAGCTAAAAAGGTAAACATATAATGTTGAAATAAAAATATGGCAAAATAAAAAAAATATATATATAATGCATAGAATTCGAAATTCAAAATCTAATAGAGTACGTAACGTACGTAACAAATATAGAATTCGAAATTCAAAATCTAATAGGGTACGTAACGTACGTAACAAATTCCCATTTGTTACCATTTGTTACGTACGTTACGTACTCTATTAGATTTTGAATTTCGAATTCTATGCATTATATATATATTTTTTTTATTTTGTCGCACAAATTCTCGCTCCACACTCCCTCTCCTGTTTTCATTCCTAGACCAACTCCTCCATGTATCTCTCCTTATTATTAAATCTCATAACGCTTTATTTATTCTTTTCATATCTTCAAAATTCATATTTAAATTCAGTACAATATTATACGTTATACATAGATATATGTCAATGACACTATATACTAATTAAGTTTATAACTTCATTTTTCAAAAATATTATAAAATCCATATGCGGATATTTGATGACACTAGATTTGGTGATAAGACCACTCCCACGGGAGTGTCACGGATGTGTCACACGGTGACACCGTTGGGAGTAATGTGTCATGAACGTGTCATCACAGGCGGATCAAAGTATTAACCGTGGGGAGACTCATCCTAACGATTTGTACGTAGTCCGGCAATGGAATTTTGATACTTTTCATCCTTGATCTTGGTTAAAATTAAAGGAAAAAAACTTACCCTTCACTAAAAAAAAATTACCCTAAGCGATGAAATTTTTTTATAGCCCCCATCCCACTAGTCAAAAGGTCTGCATATGTCATTACATGTCTATCTCATTATATTTAGGGAAGTGATATTAGTACCACCTAAATTGATTAATTTACCACAACCATGCATTAACTGAATATACAATGTGCTGTAATATTTGTACAATGTGGTAAATGAATCAATTTCGGTGGTACGAATATCATTTCTCTTATATTTATACTCGTATCTTTTATGTGTTTTAGTTTGTTTTATTCCCCATGAGATGATATTAAATGATCGTGTATAGATATCCACGAGATTAAATATGTATACTTGAAACATTAAACTACCGGATAATAGTGGGACCCGAGATAGAGATGCTCGAGTTACAAGAGGGTAATATCGAATACCCTATAAAGAGCTCGAGTTACAGAGGGCAATATCAAATACCCTATAGAGAGCTCGAGTTACAGAGGGCAATATCGAATACCCAATATACTCGAGATAGAGATGCGCGAGATCAATATCGAATACCCGAAACATATATATATATATATATTATATGTATATTTTCAAATTAAAGGATTTTACTTAATATGAGGGATTCGAGATGGACTTGAAAGGCTCGAGATGTATATAAGGGGCTTGAGACAAAGATAGTAGAAACAAGATTTGACACACTGAGAATACCCGAAATATATATATATATATATATATATAAGGGCTCGACTTACAAAAATTGGAGAAAGGCTCGAGATGTGACAAGAAAGGCTCGAGATATGACCGTTACAAAGAAGGCCTTGCCAGGCTCGAGATATAGCAAGAAAGGAAGGGCTAGAAACTGTGAGCTAGAGATATGGTAACTCGAGATATGACAATCACTAAAAGGACTTGATAGGAGATGCCCGGTCTTCGATGGCCTTGCTCAAAATATATACAATTGAGAGAATGGAGCGGCTGGTCATGTTTTAACCTAATAGGCCAGACCTCCTTTATGGGCCAATATAACTCTTTTAAATACCTCCTGCTCGAGATATATCAACATATACTCGAGATATGACAATGCTTCTTTACTTAAATATATGTTGCTCGAGTAATGTATGAGACACACTGGTTGTTAGGTTTTTCTAACACACAGACTTGCAAATCTTATACATTATATCTTACTTGATATATACGAGCACATTTATAAATGAATATGTTTACAAATATGTACACGTTACATTATTACTACAAAAGGTATATTCACTGTAGGTGAATCTTAGAAAAAGGTTTGTCACTCTCCTGATTATTCCTATATAAATACTCATGTAAGGAATTGTCAGGACACATTCAATTCACATTAAATTCAATCTCATTCAATGCTCACAATCAACCAAAAATCAATCATATCAAAATCATCACACAATCACTATCACCTTAGACTTGCTAAGAGTTTGTTAGGATCGCACTGATTTATCAGGAGTCATAATGATTGTGGCCCTTAATCTCAATTGTCACTGAGCCAATTAATTTAGGTTCAAACATTGGCGCCATCCGTGGGACCTGTTTGTTGAACGGATTCTATTACTGTTAAAATCAAAATCACCATATCATTTCTCTTTTTCTTGGTCTTGCATGGCCAGGGAAGAAACTCCACTCTCAAAAATAACCTCACCTGGGTCTATGGAGGCTGAAGCAAGTGGTGGTGAAAAATCTCAAAAAGATACCACCATTACCCCTCCACCTCTAGTAACTGTGCAAAGTATTAATAGTGAGCATACCCAGGGTGAAAAAACAATTTCCAATAAAAATTTATTGGATGTTAGATCGAGACTCCAATATTTGTCTGAAGACGTAGTTAATACAAGGCCCTCCCTAAATTCGGGTACCATAGGGTCAATGTTCTCAGTAAGAGGAACATCATCCTCATCAGCCACCTCATTGGTAGGCACAAGTGACCCTGTCACCGATACCCAGGGATTGTTAAAAGAAAAGGGTCATGAGGCTCAAAATATCATTCCAATAATTTCTCCACTTGCTACACCTTTGCCTGTCACATCCTCTTCACTAGGAAGTGACCAAGTAATCCCAGTTAAACAACCTGTCCCTAGCTCATCCGGGACCATTACTGTCCAAGAAAGCCACTTGGTTGAATTGCTAAAGCTCATAGGGGAGCCCTCCCAACCACCTCCCCAAGAACACACCTCTCCAGCTACAACACAACCCAGCCAAGATTGGTTATCACAACTCACCAGTATACTCAAACCAACTCCACCTCCACCTCCACCTCCTCCTCCACCAATCTCTCAGGGGACTGTGGAGTCTTTAATGTCTTTAATGGTGGAACAACTTAAAAAGCAACAACCTCGTCCAGAACCAACACCACCACCAAATCCAGCAAGAGAACTGTTGAAAATGTTAAAAGTATTATCCGGTGAAGAGGCAGGGGGCAAGCACGAACCGTAAGTATTCCAAGATCAGCTGTCAAATCAAGATTCTATGATTGGATCGCAGAATATCCATTCCCAGATGGCCAAAAAGTTCCTCCAGTTGTGGGGACTTATGACGGCACCAGGGATCCAGAAGATCACTTGGCATTATATGACCAAGCGATACTCACAGAAAAATGGGTAGACCCGGTGGCTTGTCACTTGTTCCCTGGAACATTGCAAGGGCATGCTAGAGATTGGTTTACTGGCTTACCTGAAAGAAGTATAAAAGATTTTCAAGATTTGAAAGAAAAATTTGTCGCTCATTTCTTTCAACAAAAGAAGCACCAGCGTAATCACTTGGAAGCCCATTTAATAAGACAAAGGGAGAACGAGACACTCAGAGATTTTATCTTGAGATTCACTCAAGAATGTCAAAGGATACCTGGTCTACCAGAAAGTCAACAGATATCAGGCTTTACCCTTGCCTTGCATCCCGGAGGTCTCCAAGAAAAGTTGACTACAAAAGTTTCTAAGACTTTCAAGGAAGCCATTGACCGAGCCTATGATTACCTCCGTTCTAGAGAAACCTCCACGTTAGTAAGGGGGATGATAAAAAAGGATAAGTCATGGGCAGGACCCTCTGGAGGGAAAAGGCCTCATTTTGATGTTAGGCGAGATGGCCCCAGGGAGGATTATAGAAGAGGTACAAGAAGGGATGAGCATCCTGATAGAAGAGGTAAGAGGCCAGTTCAGTATGGAAAAAGTGTCCATCTTGTGGACTTAATAAAGTCTCCAAAAGAGATCTTAAAAACTGAGAGGGTAGGGTCAACTTTCAAACCCCCTCCCCCTCTCAGATCTGCAAAGAAGAACATGAATAAGTATTGTGATTTTCATGAGGATCATGGTCATGATACTAATGATTGCAGAGAACTCCAAGCAGAAATCAAAAGGGCTTTAGACGAAGGAAAATTGGAGCATCTTGTTCCTGGAGCCAAACAGGGAAGGAAAACTCCTACAAAGAAAACTTTTGCATGGCAGAAGGCACCAGTCAAAAAAGAAAACAATGATGATCCAGGTCCAGCAGATGGACATGTTTGTATGGTACACCAAAGAAGAGATCCAGGGAAGTGTAAAGCAAATGCATTGGAAGGTTGGGCAATGGTGCCAATTTCCTTCCCACCTATTGAAACGGTATCCTCAGACCCTGTTATCATACAAGCTCGCCTCGCAAACTTCGAGGTTGGAAAAATATATTTAGATAATGGGAGCTCTACAGACATTATCTATGAGCATTGCTTTAATAAACTCCCCCAAAAAGTTAGAGACCCCAAGCGCCTGCCTTTGGCGCCTCTAGTTGGTTTCAATTATGAATCTAGTTGGCCCATTGGAGAAGTAAGTATGGAAGTAATGATGGACGAGTACCCACTTCATAGAATTGAAGTTGTGGACTTCACAATTGTTAGAGCACCTTCACCATACAATGTGTTGCTCGGTAGGCCATCCATGCAGAAATTCGGAGCGGTCCCATCTACCATCCATGGGATGGTCAAGTTCCCTACCCCAACCGGGGTAGCCACCATAAAAGAACGCATGGTATGGCCAAGAGAGTGCAAACAGGTCAATAAAGGAAGCCCAAAGGAAGTAAAGCATGACTTGTCAAGTGAAGTAGCAAGTGAAGGTCCTGAGCAAAAGATAATTATAAATAAGAAATTCCCGGAGCAGCCAGTCATTATTGGGTCTCAGCTTCCCAAAGAGACTAAATGCAAGTTGATCAACCTCTTGAAAGGAAACCTGGATGTCTTTGCATGGGAAACGTCAGATATGACGGGCATCCCAAGAAAGTTTGCAGAACATGCCTTGAATGCCAATCCAAACATAATCCCTATAAGGCAGAAGAAAAGAGGCATGGCTCAAGACAGAAGCAAATCTGCTTGCGAGCAAGTAGATAAGATGGTCAACCCAGTTATGGTCAAGAAGGGGGATGGTTCATAGAGGCTTTGTATCGATTTTAAAGATATCAACAAGGCTTGTCCTAAGGACAATTACCCCCTCCCAGAAATAGGTTGGAAGGTAGAATCTTTAGATGGATTCAGGTTAAAGTGTTTCATTGATGCTTACAAGGGATACCACCAAATGTCAATGAAAAAAAGTGATGAAGACAAGACTGCCTTCCATACTGACCAAGGAATTTATTGTTTTACAAAAGATGCCATTTGGCTTGAAGAATGTTGGGGCCACTTATCAGAGACTGATAGACAAAACCTTCCATCACCAGATCGGGAGAAATGTTGAAGCTTACGTGGATGACATAGTCATCAAAAGCCATGAGGAGAATGCCATGATGGCTGATATCCAAGAAACTTTTGATACATTGAGGGGAATAAATATGAAGCTTAATCCTTCCAAGTGCAACTTTGGAATGGAAGAAGGTAAATTCTTGGGTCACATAGTAACTGCAAGAGGAATAAAAGCTAACCCAAAAAAGATTGAAGCAGTTGTAGATATGCCTTCCCCGAAAACAAAGAAGCAAGTGCAAAGCTTAAATGGAAAGCTGGCCTCCTTAGCACGATTCCTTTCTAAGGCAGCGAATAGATCTCTTCCATTCTTTAAAACCTTAAAGGGATGCTTAAGGAAACAAGATTTTTCTTGGATGGAGGAAGCTGAAAAGGCATTTCAAGACATGAAGAAATTTTTGGCTGACCTACCAACACTTACTGCCCTTATACTCGGGGAGACACTCACTCTTTACTTGGGTGCCTCCAAAGAATGTGTAAGTGTTGTGTTGTTAGCAGACAGAGGAAGTTCTCAGATGCCCATATACTTCGTCAGCCGAGCATTGAAAGGTCCCGAGATAAACTACCCAGCCTTGGAAAAGTTAGCTCTTGCTTTAGTTCATTCAGCTTGACGTCTCAGAAGATACTTCCAAGGTCATCCCATCCAAGTTCTCACAGACAAGCCCATCAGGCAAGTCCTATCAAAGCCTGAGGTATCTGGCAGGCTAGCTAAGTGGGCAATTGAACTTGGAGAGCATGAAATAACATTTCAACCAAGAAATGCAAAGAAAGGCCAAATTTTGGCGGATTTTTTAGCAGAAGTTGATGGGGAGGAGGAAGATGTAAGCAAGGTGGAAGAAAACCCACCATGGACTCTCTTTACAGATGGAGCCTCAAGTGCTGGGGGGGTCAAGAGCAGGTCTTATCCTCATTGACCCAGATAAGAAGGAATACACCTATGCCCTTCGTTTTGACTTCCTAGCCTCAAATAATGAAGCTGAATATGAAGCCCTTCTAGCTGGTTTAAGAATAGCAAGGAAAATGGGAGTGGAAAAAGTCCATGCCTACGTGGACTCCCAGTTAGTAGCAAACCAAATAAAAGGAACATTTGAGGCAAGTCAAAGGACTATGCAGCTTTATTTGGAGGAAACCAGAAAGATTATTTCAGAATTCAAGAAATTCAATATAGAACAAGTTCCCAGGAGCCAAAACAAGAAGGCAGACGCCTTAAGTAAGCTGGCATCATTAACCTTTTCCCATCTTACTAAGGAAGTATTAGTAGAGGTGCTGGAAGAAAAATCAATAATGCCAAAAAAGGAAGTCTTTCAAGTTGAAGAAGTTGAATGTTGGATGACTCCATTATATAACTTCATCAAAGATGGAACCCTCCCTAAAGATAAAGAAAATGCAAGGAAAACAAGGATGAAAGCACCCATGTATCTGATCATGGAAGGATCTTTGTTCAGAAAATCATTCCTTGGTCCCCATCTTCGTTGTGTAGGTCCCTTCAAGCAAAAGAGCTCATCCAAGAAGTGCATGGTGGAACATGTGGCATCCATGCTGGACCAAGATCAGTCACAACCAAGATCATGAGACTTGGATACTTCTGGCCATCTTTATATCAAGACGCCAAGGAAGAAATTGAAAAGTGCCAGTCATGTCAGATGCATGCACCAGTGTCCAGCAAGCCTAGGCGAGACCTCATTCCCGTTACAACAGCATGGCCATTTTACAAGTGGGGAAATTGATATAGTAGGTCCATTTCCCCAAGGCATCGGCAAGATGAAATTTTTGATAGTAGTTGTGGACTACTTTACAGAGTGGGTAGAGGCAAAACCATTGGCAACCATCACAGGCCAACGAGTAATCAATTTTGTGTGGGAACACATAGTTTGCATATTCGGAGTTCCCCATGTGATGGTTAGCGATAACGAGAAGCAATTTGCCGAGAATCCCTTCAAAACATGGTGTCAAGACATGGACATACAACAAAGGTTTACCTCAGTAGCTCATCCTCAAGGCAATGGCCAGGTGGAGGTCATGAACAAGGCCATATTGGGGGGAATTAAGGCCAGGTTGGGCAAGTGCAGAAAAGGATGGGTAGATGAAGTTGCAGGTGTTTTATGGGCTCATAGAACTATCCCAAGAGGAAGCACCCAGGAAACTCCATTTAGCCTGGTATATGGAACAGAAGCCGTAATCCCACCAGAACTGACTGTGTCAACACAAAGAGTCATTAATTTTGATCCTGCTCAGAATGAGGAAGCCCTCAGAGAAAACTTGAATTTGATCGAGGAAAGAAGAGAAATGGCCCACATTCTCCAAGCAGAAAACAAGAGACAAATGGCAAAGTACTACAACAAGAAAGTACGCCCTATAACCTTCAAGGTAGGAGACCATGTTTGGAGAAGAAATGAGGCAAGCAGAAAGGAAGACCTTGGCAAACTAGGCCCAAAATGGGAAGGCCCATACAAAGTCAAGGAGGCAAATGGGGATGGATCATACATCCTAACAGAACTTGATGGGTATCCAATACCCAGAACTTGGAATGCTATTAACCTTAAAAGGTGCTATTTGTAAGAACTTCCGGTTTCCAATACCCGAAAATGCTACTATCTAAGAAAGTCTTATTTGCAATTATGATGCAAGTTACCATGTAATCTGGGTTTCTCATCATGTGTCATCATGTTTAAAGACTGAATAAAGTGGCATCTTTCTTGAAATTGTTAAATGTTAAAGTTATATTATTATGTCATGACAAAACAACCTTCATCTTTCTCATTCATAGGATGAAAAGATAAGACTTCTCATGGGGAAGTAATGGGGAAGAAAAAAGATCCTGATACCTTCATTCCCATAAAATTTAAATTTACAACATTTTTCCACTCATAAGGTGGCATACATTGAAAGGGTTACATGGATTAATACATGTCCTGCTTTAAAACTTACAAAACATTCATCATTTCACTCATGGGGTGAAATAGATAAGCATTTCTCATCGGGAAATGAAACTCGCGAGTAATAAATCACATACACAAGGTTAACCAAACAGACTTAAATTACATAAGCAATGAGTTCACATAGGCTACTAGCCAAATATAAATGACAAATAAGCTCAAAGTCATAAAAGTCCATACATGATCACAAGTTATAAAATCAAAACTACAAGGGAAAATAAAATGAAACTACATCTCTGGCCCTATGACTTCAGAACGGGCCATGATAAGAGACTCTATGTCCTGCAGGGAGGCATCTGGATCCTTAGCAATGGCATCCAATATGGGGAAAGACTTTGCCTTAAGAGCAGCTTCAGCCTTTCGAGCCTCGTCAGGGACAGACTCATCATAGAAGGGAAGGGAAGTTGGGTCAATAGATGGATGAACTCCTTCAAGATCTAGAGCAGCAGAGTGCCTCCCAACAGCAATAGCAGACCGATAAAACCCACTAAGTACACCCATCACATCTGGATGATTCATAACAAGCCTAAACAAACGAGGAAAGGCTAAAAGGGTATCCCTCCTCAACTGGGTACTCTTCTCAGCATCAGCCTCTAACTCTTTCCCTCGGGCTCTTTCCCCTTCAAGCTCCTTTACCTTAGCTTCACTAGCTCCCAACTTGGATATAAGCTGCTGCACCTCTACCTCCAAACACCTTTTGTCATCTTTTTCTTTCTCCACCTCGAGCAAAGAATCAGAAAGCTTCCCATATACCATACCCATCTCAGACTCTAGTCCATCAAATTTCTTTCTGAGCATGGTAAGATCACTCAAAAAGTTGTCTCTCATGACAGTCCCAGCGTTAAAGATAAGTGCAGCATGAGTATCATACATCTGCATAAAACAATAAAGGATATTAAAATAATAATAACAATATAAAATAAAGGAAAATGAATGAAATTAACTAACCATAGCCAACTGAGTGAGGGAAAGAAAGCTAGTCTCTGCAGCAAAAAGCGGGGCAACCACTGAGTCCGCATAACTCCTCGCCACACTAGGATCTCTCAAATCATCTTTAAGTTTGAGGGATGGCGGGTACACATAATAATCGTTACTTAAACCCCTGCTAAACTTCTGGGTAGGGTGAGGAACAATAGTGGAACCGACTCGGCTTGGAGGAAAGCTAAATGTACGGGTGGGACCATCATACCCTAGATTATGAGCACTGACACGTCTTAAATCATTCCATTCATCACTAGTAATACTTTGAAAAATAGGATATTCGGTAGAATGAAATCCTACACGTCTCATGGGCTCAAGGCCATTGATAGTCTCCTCCAAGCCACCACCGGCAAAAGACAATCTGAGAGGACCCGCAGAATTAGAGATAAAAGAAGAAGAAGTAAAGCTTTTAAAAGCTTCAAAAGGAGGCATGGAACGTTTGGGTGGAGGGCTGATAAGATCACCCCCAACCTTCTTTCCAGAAAGACTTCCTGCTAAAGAAGGTCCACCTACAAAAATAGATAAAAATCATTTAAATATAGTAAAATAAAAATAGCATCATCAACAAAATAACTTAAAGTTTTATACCAGTGGGGGAAGAAGAAGTAGAAGGACATTCCTTTTCAAAGAAGTCACCCATAGCCTTGTCACTCTCCTCTTCAGTGGGTAGGGAGGAGAAGGCACGAAGAGCGGTACCATCAATGCCAAGATTTTGGCGCTCGGGGGAGAAAGAAATCCTCCTAGATGGGGGAGAAGCATGAGAAGTACCTTCAGCTTGTCCTTCCAAGATTTCATCGCTCGAGCAGGGTTTACTGGATTGGCGTTGTCCAAGCTTATCAAGATCCACACCCATGCTCTCCCAAAGACCCATAGCTGCAACAACAAAGCACATTAGAGAACAATAAATTCTCATCAAACAATAAGTAAAGGAAGGACAAAAATAAATTCATACATTTTCCAGTGGACTCATCAACTAAGATAGGGTCATCTCTTTCCCAATCGTGGCTAATCTTGGCAACAACCAAAATAGCCTCACATTTTGCATAACTCTTATATGGGATAGAAACCTCCCTTAACCTCTCAAGATGCTTTTTGTTCACCATATGTTCAGCCGGCAGTACATTAACTTTCCTAATAAATCGGGAACACTCTTTCTTATTACTGGTATCTCGAGTCCAACCAAGCAAAACAGGCTTGTCCGAAGGAATAAATGTGGCATCAACAAAAAAATAATGGAAGCGCCAAAACTTAATAGTGCCAGGAGAATGAATTATCAGTTTAGCATACTCTGGCCTGGCTTTAACGGTAAACCAATCTCCAGTAGTAAACAATCTAAAAAACTTCCTAAATAGGTAAAGTGAGCGAGGAAGTTCAAGAGCAGCAAGAATCATCTCAAAGGTTAATATTTTGCGAGCACCAACTGGTTGCATCTGAGCAACACCTATCTGATAATCAGCTAGAACCTTGAGATAAAACTCCGTCAATGGAAGCCTAACATTAGAAGACGTAAAATAAGCCCGGTAAAGGGCAACTTTGCCAGGAGGAGGGCGATGGGCTCTTTGATCCTTGGTAGGTAAAACAGGATTGTATTTGGATAAGCATGGATGAGAAGAATCAGTTTTTTCAAATAAAAAGCACTAAGGCGGGAAGGTGCTTCATCTACCCTAGGTTGAGAAACTCTCTCAGCATCTAAATCATCCCCGTCAACTACCTTATGATCATTTGTTCCTTGGCTATCCATTTCATGATTATTACTACCTTCTGACATAGTGAAAGTCTAAATCTTTAGAAAACAAGTCCAAGAGGGGCTACCTGGCAAAAAGGGCAATCCTAAATAAGGTCCATAACATATTTAGTAGATACACAAAAATTGCATATAGCATCAGATACATATGGGACAAACCATATATTGCCTAACAATACAAACATGGAGCAATGACAAAATACATAAAAATCCCACAATTGTCACAACAATTTTATATAGCTAAATCTACCTATAAGATCATCAAGTCATGGTAGAATATATATATTCCTTGCACATGTATAAAAATATGGTGATATGCATTCGGCAGAAACATCATCAAAAACTTTGTTTGGAAACATAAGTAAAGTCTTGGGTTGAGAATATGCTTAATGCCATGAAAAACCCAAACAAAACACCAAACTGACTTATTTTCTGCAGTGGAACACAAGCCAAGAAGAATATTCTTTTGTTTAAAACCAAAAGTTATTAATTACTTACAAGAAAAGAAATATTGTTTCTTCCAAAAGTTCACCTACATCTGGGAATAATAAAGGTGTTCTTTCAAGAAACCTACTAAGCAAATAAAATACAACTTAAAAACAAAGTTAAATTTAAGAGATGTACACCTTTGCAAGATAGAAGAATTAAAAGGTTGCTTAGGATCCCACTAAGCCAGGCGTTTTCCTCCTTCTTCGTCAGTCACCTGAAGATGGAATTTGGGAAAAGGTACATAAGTTCACACACAAAATCGGTCACAATTTTTATATGAAGATGAGTTTACATATAAAGACTAAGATCTTGTTATATGTAAACTGGGGGGATTTGATCGTGTATAGATATCCACGAGATTAAACATGTATACTTGAAACATTAAACCATCGGATAATAGTGGGACTCAAGATAGAGATACTCGAGTTACAAGAGGGTAATATCGAATACCCTATAGAGAGCTCGAGTTACAGAGGGCAATATCGAATACCCTATAGAGAGCTCGAGTTACAGAGGGAAATATCGAATACCCAATATAATCGAGATAGAGAGCTCGAGTTACAGAGGGCAATATCGAATACCCAATATACTCGAGATAGAGATGCTCGAGATCAATATCGAATACCCGAAATATATATATATATATTATATGTATATTTTCAAATTAAAGGATTTTACTTAATATGAGGGATTCGAGATGGACTTGAAAGGCTTGAGATGTATATAAGGGGCTCGAGACAAAGATAGTAGAAACAAGATTTGACACACTAAGAATACCTGAAATATATATATATAAGGGATCGACTTACAAAAATTGGAGAAAGGCTCGAGATATGACAAGAAAGGCTCGAGATATGACCGTTACAAAGAAGGCCTTGCCAGGCTCGAGATATAGCAAGAAAGGAAGGGCTAGAAACTGTGAGCTCGAGATATGGTAACTCGAGATATGACAATCACTAAGAGGACTTGATAGGAGATGCCCGGTCTTCGATGGCCTTGCTCAAAATATATACAATTGAGAGAATGGAGCGGCTGGTCATGTTTTAACCTAATGGGCCAGACCTCCTTTATGGGCCAATATAACTCTTTTAAATACCTCCTGCTCGAGATATATCAACATATACTCGTGATATGACAATGCTTCTTTACTTAAATATATGTTGCTCGAGTAATGTATGAGACACACTGGTTGTTAGGTTTTTCTAACACACAGACTTGCAAATCTTATACATTATATCTTACTTGATATATACGAGCACATTTATAAATGAATATGTTTACAAATACGTACACGTTACATTATTACTACAAAAGGTATATTCACTGTAGGTGAATCTTAGAAAGAGGTTTGGCATTCTCCTGATTATTCCTATATAAATACTCATGTAAGGAATTGTCAGGACACATTCAATTCACATTAAATTCAATCTCATTCAATGCTCACAATCAACCAAAAATCAATCATATCAAAATCATCACACAATCACTATCACCTTAGACTCGCTAAGAGTTTGTTAGGTTCGCACTGATTTATCAGGAGTCATAATGATTGTGGCCCTTAATCTCAATCGTCACTGAGCCAATTAATTTAGGTTCAAACATTAAAGATTTTTATATTTCTTATGTGAGAATTTTGTAAATTAGCAATGAAGACTTTTACATTTTTATATGAAAATATATCCATGTTAATTCAAAAAGTTGTAGCCCCTGTAGAAATTACTAACACATTGGAATATTTTTTCCTTAAACTGTCCGCGGTTGTATTAACACATGATAACTTTTATTTTTATGGGTTTTGTTAAATACAGCCTTTAGAGTTGTGTTTAAGGTGCATAAATTGTTTGTACATTTACCATGAAAATCAAGGGGAGGACTTTTAATATGGAAGGTACAAGTTTTTTTATGCACATTAAATACAGCCCTTAGAGCTGTATTTAGCTTTTCTCTATTTTTATTTCAACTAATTTATCATTATAAATACACATGTATAAAAACTAACTACAAAGCGGACAAAGGCGTTTAAACAATTTTAGTAATGCAAATATTACTACAATGTTTAAAACAAATAATCAATTTCAATTATCCATTAACGATATATAGGAAAATTTATTCGATCATCTGCATTTTTCATTGACTAATTCTTCATCTGCAGAGAAAACGAGCAACTCATAGCCAAGTGTATAGACGTGAATTCAGGATAAAAGGTTGCACCATCGACTTCACAAGGCTTTACTCGTACACATTTGAAACCCCCATCAAACTACCGTCAAAACAAATGAAATTGGTGCAATGTTTTATTTTTTTATTTAATAAATGATTATAATGATTTATTTTGTATTTAATTAATTAAAAATAATAAAGTTGTGATGAAAATTAAAATGAGAAATAGGTGTTGTTGCCAGGAATGTGCCATGAGATGTGAAAATGTGGAATAAGTGATATGAAGTTGATGTGACAGTGAAGAAGAGACGAGAAAGATGTCATTGTTAGGAGAGACCTAACATGATTAGTATGTTTATGTCTATGATCATATATATCTCTCCATATGTGATATGTCATATGTAGGTAGGCATCGTTCTTTTAACAACCAATATCACCACTACACCATATACTTTTATATTAATAATTGCACCACAACCACCGCCACCACCACCGCTCACCATTCACGCCGCCACCATCCATTGCCGCCACCACCACCGTCACTGTCGTCGTTGTCATGGCCACCACCACCACCACACCGCTACCGATAATACGATCGTGTGTCGCCGCATCAAGCGAATATACGTCTAGTTTCCTTTAGAGTTTTTAATCTTCACAAAAGGTAGTGTAAACCCACTTTTTTTTAAAATACTTAATCATTTAACATTTCCATTACCTAAAAATTCAGAATTTAATAGTTCAAGGGTTTACTATATGGATCCACAGATGAAGGCTGCAAGTCACAAGTTTAAATTTTGTCAAAAGCAAGATGAGAAATTATATTTAGTGACCCATGTGTGAGAATGGTGAGTCACCCTGCATGAGTTCTATGCAGTGTGGGCTCTGGGTACCAAAACGGTACATAAGACCATAGGATTCTCACGCATTTACCTTATATATATATATAGGAAAATGTTCATGTGAGAACCTTTTGAATTGTAAGAACCGTGAGAACTTTTATATTATAACTTGATGTTCATATGTGCATGGTATATGCAAACATATTCGTTCACATATGAACTATCAAGTTAAAAGTTATAATTACCTATGTTCATATGTCAATAGTTATCAAATGAACCTTTCCCTATATATATATACTCGTATATATATATATATATATATTGACGTTAAATTCCAAATTAGCTACTATTGAATATGTAAAATGTATATAAAAGATATTAAATTGGGTAGTTTATCGTAAATAAATAGCACATTTTGGTCTATATAGCTGTTGTAAAATATTATCTGAAGTAATAAGATATGAAAAAATCATAACGAATGATTATTTCGGGAATCCTCTTTTAAAATAAGATAATAAAAGTGGTAGCAAATCTAATCTAATAAATGTTTGCTGCGTGTAAAACAATAGTTGGTATTAAAGAAACTTAGTTATTCAATTAAGATATATCGGATTAGGAAATTACTTAATTGAATAGCGCTGTAAATCTAATGAATGTTACCATATGCATGTGCGAATAATTAATGTAGTCAAATATGAATTCTAGTCAATCCAATATGTGGTCTTGGTTGATCTCGACAAAGATCATGTTTTATGTTGTATACGAGCCAATTTGCTTCTTTCTTTCTGCTTAGAAGTTGATTTCCTAGTTTTGGTTGATTCTCTGTACCTGGTCTTGCAGCTGTCTACTCTTTTTCCGCTCTTTCCCTTTTCGTTTCATCTTTCCTTTATCTCTCATTCGACATAAGTTAAGACCCGTACGTTGAACGGCTTGGATAATTTTATTTGTTTCTGCATAATAGTTGTGTTTAAAAATTATTATTTTGATTGTCAGCGTGTAGTTTAAAAATGATCTATAGTAATACAATGTGGAGCTGTGTGTAAGAGAAAAGTTATAAAATGGACAGAAATGTAAAAATAGAATGTAGTGAAGTAATCGACAATATAATAAACATTTTACAAACATCTATATAGAAAACAATTATGTCTACAAATCTTTTCATCATGAATGATGAAGTTGGTACTCATGTACTTGGTATTCACGCTGCTCACAGTTGAACACCTACAAGTCGACAACAATCGGGCCAGAAGACTCTTTGTGAAGTTGATCTAATATTAGCACTATATCTTAGCACGTTATCCGCGCAATATGGCGGTGGTTATGACGGCGACGGTGTGGTGGTGGAGGCGATTGTTGGTGGTAGAGGCGACGTCGAGTGGTGTAGATAATTGATGGCGTAAAGAGTTACTGAAGATATTTTAAAATATAAAGGACTTATAATGTAATTTAACCCATAAGGGCATTTTAGACAATTCTCCCATTTAACTTTCAACAAGGGGGGTTATTTTCTTTATAATATAAAAAATAATATCTAGACTCCCTAATAAAGCAAAAGCCCCCTTTTTAAATTAAGTTATTCCGTTTTTAAAATACCGAATTTGCCCTTGACACTTTATATTATCTTCATACATATCTAATACTCCATCAGTATCCTTCTATGGAAACAAATGCTCCGCCATCTGAATTAGGGTTTCATTAGTGAATCACTTATATTTTTACATTAATAATCACACCGTTATCGCTGCCACCACCACCCGTCGTCGCCAACACCGCCGCATTGCGTGGGTGCCCCTCTATAGTATAAAAAATAATATAGAAGTACAGAAGATACGAGTTGACGTATGAGTCATGAATCCGAATTTGGTTAAATACTAGTTCTTTGGAAAAAAGTTGAGTATATGGTATTTGCGTACATATCACATACGGATGTTCTCAATGCTTACCAATAGGCTAAAAAGTAGATCGTATTTCGTTGTCAACCCAATTTACCAACTACTAGCCCGGTGCCCGCGCGTTGCGGCTGCTATATGGCGATCGCATACGAAACATGAAAGAAAAACAAAAAAAAAAAGACACCGGTGGGGATTTGATTCTGGCGTCGGCGGCATCAGAAGAAAAATAAAGAAAGACACCGGTGGGTTTTTTGTTTGCGTGGATATGTATTTCTAGGATGTGTGGTTTTTTTTTGTGTGAAAGGATAAGTTTGAAACTTTAGAAATAAAGTGGGGGTATTTTGGGAACAAAAATTATGCTGAATTTCTTAAACTCAATCCTCTTTATAAGGGATTATAGATATTGATAAAGTAATATTTAACATGATAAAAAATACTCAATCATCTCATTTTAATTGTTCTATTTTGACTGGTCAAATCTTTTTTTTTTCCGATTTTGTCTATAAATATAATTGTTTGTTTATATATTATTTAATGAAAGTTATATCAATGAAAAATACATTTAAAACTCAATCGATTGATATATGTTTTATCAAGTGTTATATAACATAAACAAATATATTACGGTCAAAGTTGAAAAAAAAAAGAGTCAAAAATTAAAATAGGACCCTTAATATAGTACGGAGGGCAATTATATTTAACATTACATGAAGAATATATGATACATATACAAACAATAGGGTTAGCTTGGGTAAGAAATTCTCACTCATTTCAAAAAAATAATGAAATTTTTTAAAAACTATATATATAAACATATAGTAATAATAATTCTTTTTGTTTGAGATATCAATTCATAATATCAATTCATGAAGTAAAAATCAAGTTGACATGTTTTATGTCGTAGGTTTGAATCACGCTTCTTTGTTTGTTGTAAAAAGAACTAGATGTAGACCGGTGTTAACACACGGGGTTCATAAAGTTTTAATTTTAGATGTTATATACATGGTGTAGATGAGAAATGATAGATATTTATAAAGTTAGGAAGACAGAAATCCAGCTTCTGAAACGATCATCAAGCTCTGCAACTACATAAACTCATTTCTAAACGTATTGCCAATTATCCAAAAGGACGAAATTTTAATCAGAGGGCCTGCTCAAAGAACTTCAAAAACCCATATGCACCAGCAAATGCAATAAACTGTTTTGACCCTTTATGCAACACGCCTATACTGCCACTTCTAACAATGACTTATGCGTACACCGGGACAATAATCTTTAACTATTGTAGTTTGTATGTGTTGTAGGAAGCAGAGACTTGTTCCAAAAAAATGAATCAACGTTTAAAACATGGCATTGTAAAAGGTAATAAATAAAATTGGAATTAAAATTCATAAAATAACTTAACAATAGCAAATAGTGCATGCAAAAACAGTAAAGAAAAGTCTTAACATTATTAGTTTTTCCAAAATGCAGAGGAACGAAAACAAAGATAACTAAAAAATCATAAATTCTGTAACACCTCCTTGTAAACCACATTTCTAGTCTTGTTGGATGGCTTATTGTCTTCATCACGAATCAACACCTTCAAACCTTTCTTGCTCTTGACCCGCGACACGGCTACATATAGTTGTCCATGACTAAAAACCGATTTTTTTAAAAATAAACCCACTTGGGAAAGCAACTGACCCTGGCTCTTGTTTATAGTCATTGCGAAGCAAACAGCAATAGGAAACTGTCTTCTCTGCAGTCTAAAAGGGATTTTATGATCCGAAGGAATCAATTTCATTCTAGGGATGTGGACAATATCACCGCTACGGCATCCTGTTATCACTTTAGCTTCAATAACATGCTCACCCAACTTCGTAATCTGCAATCTGGTGCCATTGCACAAACCATTTGCTTGGTCTATGTTTCAGAGTAACATGACTGGGACTCCAACCTTAAGAGTTAAAATGTGGTTTGGAATGCCAGATAACTTGACTGCATTAAGAATATCCGAAGTGTACAATGACCTTTCAAAAGCATCACATTCATCGGTTGGACATATGCTGTCAGAACTGTAATATACCTTTTCCATCCCCATCAATCAATTAGTGTGTAAGCTAATGTAAATACAAAGAAAGCAACAAAAAGATTTTGTATTAAGGTGCATGTAGATTGCAGTTACCTTTTTAATTTTACCGAAAATGTCTTCAGCAGAGGTATATATTATGCTTCTAACATCTCTGTCAAACAGGAGAAAAGATGCAGTGCCACTGTTATCCTGCACCCTTACCCTGACACGAAACCTAAAACGATTGTTTACGAATGAATGAGTCTGGTATGCAACAAAGACATAGGTAATACATTAGTGTTTAAGTATGAGTACATAAGTACCTCGGGAGAACATCAGACACATTAGCTTGACAGTGTTCACAATGGTATGGATGGTTATCAGTATTAAAGTAGTCAACCTTTGTTAAATCCACATCTTCAACTTTTTGAGCAATCCTGTTGCATTTCCGATGTGCAAGATAGTACCAATTATGTTCGGATTGCACAGCTCTTATCATTCCATAGACCAAACAAACAGTTTCCTAAATTTTAAGATACATATATGTTAAGTGACAGAACAAAACTACATCATTAGAAGTGGAACAATGGAAAACCGACTCACATTATTAAAATCATCAAGGTCATTGATGTCAGTCCTCTCCATGTGCAGAGTCCAATCACCAGGAGCGGACACAGCTTGTTCCTGATCTATGAGAGGGACCTTGTAGTTGGTGTCACCAAAGACCACACCATTGATTTCAATTGAGCTTAAAAAAAATATGAGTCCCAAAATTAATTCGCACCATATTCTTATAGATAAATAATAATATAGTATATATGCTTATAAGTATAATGAGACATACTTATCGATGAAGTGTTTAGTTTCAGGCATGTCAGAGTTCATCTAAATACGGGTACCAAACATACAGTTATCCAATTGTGGTTCACCTAATGCAATATTAAAAGACGAAATGAGTTAACACATTGATCATAACAAAAACTTTTTAATCTCAAAGAATATATTAAGAAACAACATATTTCTTTTTAGTAGAATACCATCCCAGATGCGCAACTTCGCAAGTTGAATAACAATCACAACACGACCGTCATTCTTTGGATCTTTGAAAAAGTTATCAACTTGATGGGCGTAATCTCCCCATAGAGCACAATTCATAAGAATGCCACTGCAGTATGCAAATATTATAATATATAATTGACAGAATATGCATACTGATTATGATTGGTGTGTATATTTTGTAACAAACCTTAAATCCATCAGTTGTAGATGCAGACGCATGCTTTGCTTGTTATCTTTAGTGTATTTGGTGATTTTTCCACGTCCAACAATTTCCACAATGATATCTTGCAAAGAAAAGCACCAAATTTATGTTTAGGTCATTTGTAGTTATGTAATTAGTAGAAAAAAATAAATAATGTACGTACCAATGGGGTACTTAGTGACGACCCTAAAGGCTGCTATGTCTTCGAAAGAAGTGAACACCAAACCATTACCATAATCAACATCGCTGATGCAAGGTCTTACACTTGTGTTGCGATAGAAGTTGATGCAGGCTTCATTATTGACCATCATGAACTTGCTGGTAGAATCACCAACGTTGAAGTTTGTTATCAGATAATAACGGGACTCTTGCAACATGTGCTTCAACTTGGGCAGGTTTTTCTTGATGGTAGCATGCATCTTGGTACCCTATATTTGTATAGAACATTAAAAAAGAACAAAAAACACATTAAGCAGTCTAATTATTATTATGAAAAAAAGCAAGGAATTAGAGTATGAAAACATAATCAAAGTGTAATATAATATTACCCGTTTATCAATAAGAATCATTTCAAGACTTCCTTCTTTAATATCCTTTTTCCATCCTGGTTGTGTCCACATGCGACCTACATGTACCTTAATACGCCAAGTATCTTTCACATCACTGATTTCTGACAACAAAGAGTAACCTCTCTCCATTTTGGGGTATGAACTATGCAGGGAGTTGTAAAAGAAAGTATGCAATTAAGTGTGTGATTTAGCAGATGGTAAATGACGTATATATATATATATATATATATATATATATATATATATTAGTTGTAGATAACTAAATTTACAACAAAAACGGGAATTGAATTTTAAATAAGCTTATCAGATAATAACTCCCCATCAACTATGATGTGTTTAAACTTATTTAAATTATATAATAATACAATTAAGATTTAAACCCGCACAGGAAGTTAAATTAATCGGATTTGATACAATCCAGTATAACAAATTTCCCTAAATTATAGGGAAAAACAATCGTTGTTTAAGATAGCCACTAACAAATTTAAGGGTTTATATATGAATCGATATTTCTGCCTAGTTGGTTGACAAATAAATAATAATAATAGTTATTGATTTAGATTATACACAATATAGACCTAAATTGACATATTTTAAAGCAAAAAATTTTGCAATTACGTTTTTTTCATAAAAAATTAAAAATTATTTATGTTTATGTTTATTAGATTGATAATAAATACCATAATTCATATAATTCATAATCAATTAAAATCATCATATCATACCATACCAAATTAATAAGTAGAGCAGCCAAATCAAACGAAGGATGAAGAAGTCGCATCTTAAGTCGGACTTTTTTTCCATTAATCTGATAAATGAAAATCTCCATGATTAATTATTGATGATGATGATATTTTAAATAGATTGATAATATAAAATTCATGTTTGCAGATAAAATAAAAAGAGGGAGTCATTGAAGTATATGATGGTTGATTGATTAAAATATTTGCAGATCACAGAATTATCTTTGAGAAGGACTAATATATAAATTGTAAAAAGTTGTAATTATTGAATTTCATTTTATGAATGCCACCTAATAGATCGAGAGATATGATTAATGCATACGCGGGATCGAAATAAACATGTTTGCAGCGCGGCACGCCTCTTGTAAAAAGAATAGCTGCAAGCCTGCAATGCAAACATACGCGCGCGAATCCATAAATTAGTATGTTAATTTTGCTAGGTTTATTACAGTAAATATAAATTACTTTCCCTATTGAACAATAAAAGTCCCGTAGCTCAGTTGGTTAGAGCGTTGGTCTTATGAGCCGAAGGTCGCGGGTTCGAGCCCCGCCGGGACTATTTGTTGTTTAAAACTTTTGTGCTCTCTTTCAACTACTCTTCCACACCCCAACCTCGCTTTTCCTTTTTTGATTTTTTTCCCCCCTACAATCTTACACTCCAACTAAACGACACGGTTTCACTACAAATTTATACACGTTTTGTTATTGTAATTTTTTTTTTCAATCTTTTCACACCTAATGACGTGGTTACAATATTTCTTTCTCTACTTAGGTGGATTAGTTATTTATTAGCATGCCTTAAAGTAAGTCAGAAGAATTTGACTTGAAAATCATAATCTTAAGTTTATGTTTTAGCAATGAGGAACTTAATGAAAATATGACTTACTTGTCTAATAGACTCTATAACAAAGATTTATTTAAGATAATGTACACTGAATCTTATGACATTTGTGAAAATTCACATTTTCTCCGAAAATGTAATGTAAAAGCATTCAAAATACTTACACCTATATGAGTATAACCTCTATAACATGTCAAATCAGGAAAGACTAAAATGGTAATTTCAAATATAAAAATATATAATTTTTAACGATATGATATTATTTTTATATAATAGTTATAGATTACGATACGATATTTTCACAAAGATGCTAAGATGGTGGTGATTGATGACGGTGCCGGCTACGGTGGCGATTGGTGGCAGTACAGCGATCGCCACCGGCTAGGGTGGCTGCGATTGATGGTGGTTGCGGCGGAGTCGAATGACAGTTTCAACAAATTGGTACAATTAGTTCTACAACTTTACATAAATTTTTAAAGGCAATTTTAATAGAAACGAGTATTTTGAATTTTAAAAAATGCTTAAAAGTCTTAAAAAGGTAACTAACACAGTACCTGCGTAATGCGGCGGTGTTCGTGACGGTGACAGTGTGGTGGTGGCAGGTGGGGGAAGACTGTTGGTCATGGAGATTGCGTTGAGTGGTTAATAAATATATTTTAAAAGATAAAAAACTAATAGTATAATTTAATTATGTATAATGATTAATCAACCTAACTCATATGTCTAAAAATAACTTAAAACCTTAAGAATTTGACATGTGGATTTCACTAATTCAAAATTTCTAATCTTGTCTCCTGATTTTTCCACATGTCATCATTTACTATTAGGTATATCTTTAAGCACACCAATTAGGTTGATTTATTATTATCCTTTAATTATTAAGGGTATTTTTTTTTGGTAATTTTGAACATAGATTTTCTTTATCTATATTATATTATAAAAAGAATAGCCCCATGTTGAAAGTTATATGGGGAAAAATGTCTAAAATACCCTTAATGATATATTACACTATTAGTCCTTAATCTTTTAAAATATCTCAAATTTAACTCTTTACATTAAAAACTTTTACATCAATTATCTATATCACTCGACGCCGCCTCTACCACTACAGTCGTCACCTACTAACACCGCCGCTGCCACGAATACCGCCGCATAACGCGGGTACCGTGCTAGCATAAAATAGGATAAATAATTCAAAGTAGTATAGTTTGGTTTAATATTTCCGATCTCTTCCAAAAAAATTTCTCAAAAATCACAACTCGGGTAACCCAAAGGCACCTCAACAATTCTGAGTTTTTCTTTTAAAAAAACTGGAAAGAAAGAGATGGGGTATCATTTTCTGTTGTTGGTTTGAAATCCCCAAAGTTAAGAAAAGATATGAGTATCTGTTGATGTGTCAGCTTCTTCTGAAGTAGAATCTCACCTAAACAAAACAAAACTAACAAACAAACTCCCTTTCTTTCTTTCAATTTTATCAACAAAATAGCCATGGCCCACTGTAGTTATTTCCTTATTCTCTTGCCACTCCTACTACATTTACACCTCATTTGTTTGTTACTACTTATTTTCATACCCACTTCAGCTTCTTCATCCAAGATTTTGGTAAGCCAAAAACCCAGTTGGTATTTTCTGTTATTATAATCTGGGTCTTAAAAAAATCTCACCTTTTCACATTGGTTTGATGAGTCTTCAATTGGGTGTGATAAAAATCTCACCTTTTTGTTATTTGCTTCATTGATAAGACTTGAATTGGACTGCAAAAAAACACTCCTTTTTTGCTATGTATTTCATTATTGATGATGATGATCATAATGACCTTTGTTAATGTTGTTATTTTTTTTTATAAATGAATTGCCTTTTTGTTATTTGCTCCATTGGTTTGATAGATCCTGATGATGATGATGATGGCTACACTTGTTAATGTTGATAATTGCTTACAGTTATGTGATAATTCTGTTTTTTGTATCCTTAAAATTGTTGTATTTAAACCTTAGTTTTGTATCAGCTTTGTTTTTTTTTGCCTTAAGGCTTGGTTTGGATTTGGGTTTCCTTTGTTAGTTTGTTTAATTGGTGTATAGCTTTTTGTATGATGTGTGATACATTTGGTTTATGTTTATTTTTATTTGTAATATGATTGGGCATTAAAGTTGCCGTCTTTTCGAATTTTGGTTGAAAGTGTATGTGAATTGTGAGGTTTTAATCATAGTTTAATCATTGATCATGCTAGTACCATGGTTGTTTTTCTTTCTTTAAAAAAAGTACCATGATTCAAAATATTCTATGATCTTTTTTATGTATCATGTTTTTTAATCTAACATATTTTGGACACAATATGGTTAACATACTAGGAAAGTAGGAAGAGGTGTCAAACATAGATCAGAAACTTGTATCTTGTTAGTTTATTTTCTTGCGATCATCGGGTTGATCCTAGTGTGGTCTGTTGAGCTTACATGAACTTACAACTGCATTTATATCTACGGTTGTGTCATCATGATTCATTTACATAATAGCTAACTAAAGTTCCTGCAGTTTGATGCTCTATTAAAAACTGGTTAGATTGCATCAGTTATTAGTATTTAAGTAAACCGCTTTGAATACTTTTTATGAAACTAATGGACAATATTGATGTTTTCCTGCCAGGTATTTGATAAACTTCACCCATACAAATGGGTGCTTGTGGGTGGTTCAAGAGGCTAGTCGGATCTAAAAGAAAGAAGGAAAACAGACCCAAAAACACAGAGGTAAAATACCATGTTGACATGTTGTAGTATTCTAACTCAATAATCTTCATTTTCTTCAACTATAGAATGGTAGAGGTGGCTATTTCAACCCCTTTACTTACTAATGGGTGGATTTTGGTTATGTATTTTCTTTTACGGATCATATGGGTTAAGCTAAATGAGTTATCTAAAAGAAAAACAGGTCAAATGGGTTGTAAGTCATCTAAAGCATATTCAAATACAGAAGCCCAACTAATCTCTCTATATGGGGTTTGTTTGTAATGATATTGTTTTTGTAACCATATTTATCTAATTTTTAAGTTTTAAGGAACAGACAGAAATACGTTTGTGTGTCAGCCCAAGCCGTTTGATCCATCCTTATTGATTACATGTTTTGATCCAAACACATAACCATTACGAACTTTTCATGTTTGCCCCTGGTAAATAGTACCGGAGCCAGAAAGTAATCTATGTTTTTGGGTGAACTGAATTGACGGTTCAACATTAGGACGCTTAAAACACATCTGGTAAAGTGGTAATTGTAAATGGGAGAACTCACCTAATAGTGCGCTCTTCTCTAGTTCAGTCAGTGGGTATGGTTGGTATTTGCTATGAGGTTGTGAATTTTTCTTCTTATCTGTCTTTGAATATTATTCACTACATCCAAAAGGAAAATTAGCGACTTTGTCTTTTGAAGTTGGGCAAACACTAATCAGGTTATATTAGCATACATCAGTCGCAATGTGGCATTACATTTGATTTGTAGTATATGTTATCAACTAATAAAAGTTGATTATACTTAATCCAGTTTTCAATAATATCTTACTTTTATTTATTTGATTTTGAACTTGAAAATATTAGTAAACTGTATGGCCTTGAAAGTCAAGTTTATTGAAGGAATTGATATTGTTAAACCTGTGTTCCTGACTTCCTTCTCATTATCATCTTTATACTTATACAAACTACAAGTTATACAAGGCCTCCTTAACTATGCGATAGTTACAATTTCAGTATAAAGTATATCCTAACATTCATCCTTTATCTTTTTAACTAACAGCATATTCAACAAGATTTTAAGATCGCAAATGGCTCAAAAAGCAGAGACTCTTCTCTGAGAGAATCAAGTTTTCGTGCTGGTAGTAGAAAAGTTATCGGTCGAAGCACAGGAACAAAGGAATTTGCTGCAACTCGAATCCAAACTGCGTATCGTTCGTATAGGGTATAAGTTATACTTCATATTCCTTTTTTCAATTGTAGTTTCATTTTCTAATATGCGTATTTGGCAGGCAAGAAAAGCGCTACGTTGTCTGAAAGGGACTGCTAGATTTCAGGTGTTGATTGAAGCTGATGCTCTTACAAAGCAAGCTTCTTCTGCTCTTAACCAAATACATTTGTGGAGCAGGATACAAACAGAAATCAGAAGCCGGCGCCATTGGATGGTGGCGGAAGGTCGGATCAAGCAAAAGAGGCTTGAGAATCAAGTGAAAGTCGAGTCTAAGCTTCACGAACTCGAGGTACACCCTACTTTTCTCTCTTTGTATGAAAATTTGCATTTTAAAGTACATACAATGGAGTTATATTGTTTCATAATGTGACTTGTATTAGAGGTGGTTAAGCGGGCAGGTCAGGCATGTTATGTAATGGGTTGAAATGTGTAATTCTGTTTGGAGTTGAGATGGGTCTGGTTTGGGTTGACTTGAAACAACTTTTGTCCAAAGTCTGGTAAATTTATATTGCTGCGGTAGGCTGCAGGAATTTCAATTTGCGGTTCTTTGTCATTTGCTAATATTACAAAAATCGCTTACATATGAGAACCCGTCTTCTATGTCATTAGGTCGAATGGTCTGGTGGACCCGAGACGATGGACGAGATTGTGTCCAGGATACAACAGCGTGAGGAAGCCACAATTAAACGTGAACGAGCAATGGCCTATGCCTTCTATCACCAAGTAAGTTTACATCAAACCTTTTATAATTGCATAAGTTAACAAAAACCATAATACTATGTACGAATTGCACTGAAGATACATATTTTGGTCTAATCTATATTTTGGGTAAGATTAAGATCTTTGTTTTCACCCATAAGAAGGTAGTGTCTCTTTATCATTTTCAAATAAATTTCAAAATTTTAAAAATACGATTTTAACGTAATCTGAACAGTTACCCAGCAAAAGTAAAGACGTAGAAGCGCTGATAAATATGACCATGCCAGGTTGTTTGTTTCCTGATGTGGCCTCTGGTTAACGTAGAAGATTACGCTCATAAATACCTTGCGTAAACTTTGAGCATTTTTTAAAAGTGATAATTGAGTGTGTTAACTAAAAAACGCATTAAGATTTGTCAAGGTGATTATCAACATTGAGTTGAAGATTGGGAAACGGAGGTCTAAGGTTCAAACCTTGGCTAGTACAAAAAGTAAGAGAAACAATTACTGTTAAGTGGTTATCCAGTTTCCCTTTTAGAGAGCTTACCAAAGAAAAAGTTGACTACCTTTTTTTTACTAGCTTTTCGCAAACATGATAATCAAACTCACCACTATCCTTTAGAAACAGTATTTTGATGATAAAAGTATGTAATTTGTTCTCTAACCTACCTTTGTGCATTGTTTTTTTTTTATAAATATAGTGGAGAGCAAACTCGAATCGTTATTTTGGCCAAGCTTATTATGATCTAAGCAAAGAGAGTTGGGGATGGAGTTGGAAGGAGCGTTGGATCGCCGTATGCCCATGGGAGGCTCGGGTGGTTGCACGTGGTGCAAAACCGTGTAAGAAAACAAAGAATGGTGCACCAAAGATAGTGGTTGCAGTGAAACCTCAGACTAGTAATGCAAAAGGTATTTTTAAAGCAATGTATGGTACATCTTGAGATACTTTTTGGTGCCTAACTAATATATCTGACACAGTTTTCTTGCATGAGTGAAGAGTGGTTTTTTGATTGATTTTGTAAATTTAATTTGGTGTGTACGTCACAAATCAAATCCCTTTGAATGGGATGCGATTATTAACAGATATATTTTTATATTTATTTAAGTTTATTAATGGCATTATTTGAGGTTTATGCATGTTCAAGTCACATAAACCGTGTGTGTAAATGGGTCACTTGGCCATCTTTATAGTTTACTAGATAGCATTCTTCCTTTAAAATTTGTCACTTAGCCAACACTTGGAACTTATAAATGGCACTAACGCACTACTCGGATCTCATTTTATTTTTTAATAATATTTTTTCCAGAAATTTAGATTTTTCTGTTAACAAAATTTAATTGCTCTTGTTTGGATATTTTGTTGCATTAATAAGTTTATATATAATGACTGCTTGCAATCCTTGCATTATATTGGTATTTAAGAATTAAGTAGGTAAGTAATTGTATAAGAGTATATAGTTGATATTTTTGTATTTAAGAATTAAGTAGGTAAGTAATTGTATAAGAGTATACAGATGTACCTCTGCCAATCTAATGGGATATTCTATGCCACCTTTTAACGAGATTAAAACTTGATATCTATTACGAGTAGAAAAGAAAACCCAATTTTTAATGTAGATCCAAATGTGTTCATGCTTACATACCCTTCTTCCTTGATATGTGAAGAACTTTTTTTTTTGAACATTCAAGTAGATTTTCATTGAGATAAAAAACTTTGAGATAAAAAACTAGCAAGTTGCTAGGAGATACAACAGAGTATAAATGTATAATATGTGAAGAACTTATCTCGATTTGTCAATATACATGTCCTCAGAAATTGTGCAAATTAGTACTTATGAAATTAATAATCCTTTTGATTATAATAATTCAGTTCTAGTACATAAAACAATCGAAATATCTAGTACTAGTACTATAACAATGCATAAAAAAATAATCAATTCCGGCATGCATGGAACTTTGGCACAAAATGATGGTGCCATATATATGCATATAAAACACATTTTAATTCTTTTTTATTTTATCAACGGAATTTTTAGTTTAGGTATCTAGAAGCTTTTGAAGAATAAATAAAAAATCGAAGACATTTTTTGTTTCAGGAAAACTATTTGTGTGTTTTATATTTGTTGAGATGAATCTCGGTGCCTTAATATGTGCCCTAAATATACAAGTAAGAAGTCTCATTACTTTATTTAGAAATAAATAAATAATTTATATATTTTTTTTTGAACATTCTAGCCTATTCATCCCAGTTATCGACTTATGTTCTTCGGGTGTCATTCAAATTTATAGGGAACTACTGAAGGAGAAAAACCTCCTATTAATCTGTCAAAAAATCTTGTCCCCTCAAGATTTGAACCACTAAGATACCATTAAGGTTTTACCTAAATGATTTATTTAATAGTGTTCGACTAACTAAAAGTTAAAACAGTAACTCCTTTTAGTTAAGCAAAAGTAATTTTAGAAAAGTTCAACTAAATAGCACTTTATTGTTAACTTAACCCTTTGTTTTTTTTTAACATCACTTCACAGTTAATATACAGTATCATATTTTTATCACTAATTTGATATAAACACATAATATTGAACCTCATAAAGAATAGAATATGAATTACATAGATATGTGTAAGTAAAAGGATATAAATTCTTTTGGGATTTTAATGTAGACAAAAAGGGTAGCATTTTCTTGTTTCAATGAGTTGTCTTCATCAACAATAAAGAAGTACCAGCAAGCATGTAGCAATTGTCCTTATCCCATAACAACTCATCTTTTCTCTTTATATCAAAACACAAACTAAAAAAAAAATTAAAATTTAACAGGCAAATCAATAAATTCTAACTGACAAGGAGATTTGCAGGATAGAGGGACCATGGGCATAGCTCAAAATTTTGGCTCATTTACAACTAGAAACAAATATAGTTTAGGTATTTAGTTAACAAAATATGAAAAGATTTCATGTCCTTTTCATTAGTCCAGTGAGTTCATAATTTTTACAAAAATATATAACTAATTTATTAGATACACATCAATAAAAAAAATATGTGCTTTTGATTAACCATGTATAAAATTTACAAGTTTGTAGATAATATTCATCTATAAAAAAAGTAAATTGGGCAATCATGTACAAAAGAAAAAATACATTTAACATGTAAGCTGTCATGTCATGACCAACTAACTTGCCACGTCAGCTCAATAGAGTGTAACCGGCAATAGCAGGTCGTTTTGGTCAACGATGTACAAAATTTACAAGTTTGTGCGTGTTATACATCAATATTTTAGTTTATTGGGCAACCATGTAAAAAAAATACATTGATCATCTAGTGATTAATCCCTTAAAAAAACACCAGATAACTTGCCACATCAGCTCAATAGAGTGTAACTGGCAATACAGGTCGTTTTGGTCAACCATGTACACAAAATTTACAAGGTGTTACACATCATTATTCTAATTTATTGGATAATCATGTAAAAAAAGTACATTGATCATCCAGTGATTAATCCCTTAAAAAAACACAATCACACACTCCATGTTTGGTTTGCAAGTTTTGTCTCATGAAAGTTTTGTCTCTAATGACATACTTGACCTATACATACGAACTTGGAAAGCACTCTTTTATAAGTTACCAAGAAAATCAGATTCAGAACTTTTTTATATAGTAACAAGGGCTTTTGGTAAAAGACCAAATGATCTAGTTTTATAACATCAGCATAAATGGTACTACACTGGTAAGCTTTCTAGAGTTTGATTTACCATAAAAATCATGACAAAAGAGAGCTTACCCAAAATTGAAAGAATGGCACATGGGTCGTCCAAGATTAAAAATCTTCTATGAAAACTGAACAGAACCAAACATGAATTGCCAACTAGAAGACATGAAAACGACTTGTTTCCCCGACAATGTATATACGAACGGTGAAATTAGACTCGTCCATATGTTCTTGATCACATTTTTGTATGCTTTCGATCAAAACTAATCCAACTTCACCATCATTTTTGATATTATAGAGGAGTTGTCGCGAATGAAAAGGAAAGTAGGAAATACATTGTTGCAATTCCAGTCGACACTACCAAATCAATATTTTGGACCATACAACATAGTGTCATGAGATATATTGTTTTTTCTTTCCCAATTTTCCCTTTCATGGCTTCAAACATGTCGAATTCAACCAATTCCGGGTAATACTAATTTATTTTAATTTAAGGGATTAGAGAAAGACCAAAAGCACAATACAAGGAAACATTGATAATTGACAATCATAGTCTAAAAACATAAAACATACTAAAATGTAATCCAATCAGAGTCTAGAGCTCAACAAATAGCTCAAGTTCGACATAAAATCCAAATCATGATGTAAAAGCAGATACTAAATGTGATTGAAAAACCTGAAAATCACACTCAGATTTGTTCTTCTCACTGTGTAGCAGCCATTGGATTCAACATATTGACACTTTTGGAGCACCTCTCATCTACTGAAAAGCAGCTAACTTTCCCTGTAATTATTATCAAATTCTCATGGAAATTAGATTGAGATGCAAAACAACATAGGGGGTGTCTGAAATTGCTCATCGAAACTGCTTATTATATATTGAAATAATCAGATAAACCGTTAAGATTAAGCCAAACTCATTTTTCACAAATGTATATTTGATTATATTTAATCATGTAACTTAGGAGTAACAAACCACCTCCAATGTGGTCTAGTCAGTGGCGGATTTAGAAAATCGTATCAGGGTCTGCAACTGTGCAATATTCTTTTTAATACCTATACAGCGTGCACTCTCTATATTTACACTATACTTTTTTTCTAAACCGAAAAATTTAACACTGGTGGTCAACATTCTGACTTCCTAAGATCTTTACAAGAGGTCTCGTAACCTCACTAGGTATTTCATGATAGGATGGCCTCGGAAGGGTTTGAAAACATTCACGGGATACCTCAGTGAGGCTTTGTACATATGAGTCAGACACACCCTCCAGGATATTACCTAAATAGGGAAAACCTCGTCCATTTATGTAACATAACTGTAATAACGAGTTGAGCAACTAACAACATAAGAAAAATAGTTAATTAAAACGCAATTTAGAAAAATGAGCTTTGTCTTTTAAAACCTTTTATGTATTAATTGGATATAAACAGAATACTCAAGGATAAATGAGCTTATGCGAGCTCCAACTCATGAAATGAGTTAATATTCAGCTGGAGCTTGTAAAAGAGAGAAACTCAAACTTCAAACTCAGCTCGATCAGTGGATAGAAAATAAACAAACAAAGTATTAAACGGAATTAAGCTCAACAAATGATGGATATTAATAGTAAGTCAGGCCATGTAATTAGATAACTAGAGTAGTACTTTGGACAGCAAATCCCAAACACCCTTAAAACCAAATATATATATATATATAACAAGTAATTAGGCAGTTTATTTTAGCAATAATTTGTTGAAGCAGTTAGCTGACCTTTGGAGAGATGACTATGAAAACATGTCAATGAATCAATGGCGAGAATCGGAGGAAGCAGAGGACGGCTTGTCAGATAATCCGTCATGTTCCTCATTATCACCTTGGATTCGTGCAGGGATATAAAAGCCGCCTATGCCCGAAGTAAATCCGGGCATGGGAGACGGATGATGAAAAGCCAGGGTTTGGTGTTGATCAGTACCCGCACCCGAAGATGGAAGCGGGTCGACCCAAGCACGAACCGGAGGTGTGTTGCTGGACTGAAGGGGTCCCCTCTGAGAAATATAATTTAACAACATTTGATTGTTTGTTGTTTGATTTTGGCCGAACAACAAAGGCTGCAGAAACGGCGTTTGTGGCGGCGGCGGCGGTGGCGAAGCAAATACAAACCCATTATTCTCCAACCAACCACCACCGTCAAAAAACATACTATTGACTTGCTCAGTATGTGGCGGCGGCGGTTGCTGGTGGTGTTGTTGAAGAACAGGATCTTGAAGTGATTGTAAGGACAGCTTGAGATCTTGATTCTGATGATGATGATTAGTGGTTCTTGAAAGCAGCTCCGACTGTGGAAAATAATTATTATTATTTTGTGTGGACGGAGCTGCAGAAGAAGAACCACCCGTAGGAAAAAAAGATTTTATATTATCAAAAGATTCAGGAAAAAAGTTTGAATTTTGAGCGTTACCCATTTGAGTATCAACAATTTCCTCATCTGGGTTACGCTCAAAATTCAAAACTGAATCATAAGTAGGTTTCCATGGTGGAAGCTCAGCAAGTTCATCAATGGCGGATTTAGCTTTATTGATAAGCCAGTCAACAGCTTTACTTGGCCTGTCATATCCCAACCGATCTTGTACATCATAAAACTGTATAGCTGTGTGGGCGGAAAGCCGGACACGGCGGTCTCTTGTGCCTTTTGCAGTACAAACTTTGCTGTGTCTGTCTTTCCGCCCGGTGGCCCGTACAATGTGGCCACCTTCTACTTGTACTATTTCCCCAACACCACTTACTACGTTGCTCCTTAATCCCACTCGCTTTGATTTACTTGTTGCTTTTTCTTGAAGTTTTTGGTAATGGTTATAGTGATAATTGTCTTCCATTTGTTCTTACAAATTGTGTGCATATTCAGAACAAATGCAGCCACTTTGTTCAAATGACAAAGTATTTATTTTAGAAAATGAACAAAAATAACATAACAATAATTGATAATGATAAAAGAGGGTAACAAGAATGTAACAGTGTTTAAAATGCTGCCGCCTATTAGTATAATATTTCTGGTTGCATAATAACTATTGAATGAAGGCTGCTGTCATATATATGACAATGCCACCACAAAGAAAATTAAAGTTTTAACAAGACCTGGAAAAGTACAGCTCCATAAAACCTAAATGAACTGAAATGTAGACTAACCCATCTTTTTACATATACAGGCTTTATGAAACATAGACTACCTGTATATAGATAGTACAAGTTTTTACAGAGGGCAAAAACTGGGATTGTGTATATATGTGTTTTAGTGGTTTTGTGGTGATTGTGAACAGTAAAATTAAGAAAAGAGAAGAGAGGGATTTTAGAGAAGTCATTATTAATTTGAGGGCCTACTAGAAAGAGAAGCTTTTTGGATGGCAGTGACAGTGGGTCAGAAAAAGATCAACAAATTAAATGTCCGGCTTTTGATAAGGTATCTTTATTTTACACGTATTTATTGACATATCCGCACAATACGACGGAATGATGGTGACAACAATGAAATATGACCGGTGATGGTAGTTATGGTGGTAGTGGTCACGATGATGGTAATAGTGGCAACGGGTGGGAATATAATTAGTATGAGCATAGTTCTTAGATTCTTACGAGTCACGAGTCGACTTTTATGAGTCAAGTCGATTTACACCGAAAATGAAGCGACTCGTTGTGTGACTCTTTTTTTTCCTGACTCTTACGAGTCGCGGTATAAATTTGGAACGAGTCAATATGAGTCACAAACTTATGATCGTTGTAGTTTGATTATATATTATATATATCATATTTATGGTGACATTATTTTGTATGTTATATATGTATTTTTTTTATTCTTTTAGTACGAATTTGGAGATAAACTATAAGTTTATGACTTAAAAGTTTCGAATATGTGATATTTTGGTAATGTATTAAAATAATCAATTTATATTTGGTTTATAAATACATCACATATATATAATTATACAATATTATGTAGTATATACAAATATCTTGACTTTTACAACTATGAGTATGAGTATTATAAGTATTTTTTTTTATAGAAAAGAAATAAGATTGTCCAAACTTAACATGTAAATTTAATTTAATAATATTGTGTATGAATCCTTGGATATTTTTAAGAGCTTAATTACTTTGAGAAACTCAAAAGTCAAAAGATGACATCTTTTGAATAGGGATGGAGCTAACAGGGGACTGGGAGTTGCTTAGCCCCGTCAACCATTTATGTTTTTCATTGCAAGACTAGCTCATAGCAAATTAATACAAAGGTTTTTTTTGAAGTAAGCCACCCCCAATCTATAAATGTATCTTTTTAGCCATGACTGTTCAAGTAAAACCTTTACATTTGGTTCATAAAAGTAAACTATTGCAATAAAATTGTATTTTACTAACATTTTATTAAATAATTATGTCTTTCATATTATATTGTATCCAACGATGGGAAAGAAATACGGTTGAGCTTTCCTCAAAGTAAAATCCTGGTTCCGCCTCTGCTTCTGGACATATGTTGAGTGTCGTTAGTACCTTTATCTCTTGGACTAATATTATTATGTATTAATTTATCGTACTTCTTAAGTTTTATACATAACTTAATGTAAATTCAACTAATGTTGTTGCATGAATCGTCGGATCTTCCCAACTAGCTTAATGACTCCATATACAGAGAGCAAAGGTAAAAAAACATGGTATCTCTTAGACATATTTTGAGTATTATTGATACCTGTATGTCTTGTACTAATATTATCATGTATACATGTATGAATATATCGTACTAAGTGTTTATACATAGCTTAATACAAAGAATTTTAAATTAACGTTTTTGTATTATTTGCTTTATAATTATTTTATCGTTTATTATAAACATAACTATATAAGTTCATAGAAAACAAACAAGTTAGATTTGCAACTTGCATCATTTTGATTATTTATCTACAATATCTCTATCTCTATCTCTATCTCTATATATAATAAAACAAGATTGTTTTTATAAGTATTTTTAGAAAGTTTTTGATGTAGCAAATACATATTTCACCTTAAAAAACTTTTTATCTAACTATGATGTCATATATAAATAAAATAGGAAATAACCCTTCACATGTTTAATGAAAATATTAATCATTTATTTAAATAATAAAAATTATCTCTTATATAATAAATCAAATTACACTTTTCGTTCCTGAAGTTGGCACGTTTTTCACTTTTCGTCACTTAAGTGAAAAAATTACAATTTTGACCTTAAAGTTGGCAGATTTTTTCAATCATCGTCCCTCGCCAAACGTCGTTAAGTTTCAGCCGTTAAGTCGGACACGTGCAAAACACATGAAGGACTGAAACTGCAAAAAATAACAAATTCAGGGACAAAAACTAAAATTTACTTTTTTGTTGTCATCATCTTCATCTTTTCCGGCTGACTTTCGTCGGAAAACTTAGAATACCGATATCTCACTCGTTTCTTCGAATTATACCACGAAACCACCACCAAACTTCTCAAAATTAATTTTCGCACGAATCCTAACAATAAAAAATTCTTAAAATGCCGATACTTCATGAAATGTAAATGAAAAGCATCGTAAATGAAATTGTAACCAAGACCCAGTTGACCAAAAAACTCAACAAACTAGCATGGAACTTGTATAAACTGGCAACTTTGAGTGCGGATAACTTATAACCGAAACGAGATCCAATGAATCGGTTGTCACACCCGAATTCTTTGTACCTCAATCTACTAATCTAACTATTGTAACAACTTAATAACCTTAACGATTGACCAGTAAACTATATCGAAAACTTTACGATGAAACTAACATCTAACTAAATTGTCAAAAATTAAAGGTAACGAATCGCTATGAAACTTAACACAATACTAGATGAATCAATAGTAAACTTGTAACAACTTTCAGAATGAGATTTCGACGCAAGGATTTCACGAACAACGGATTTAAAGTTTCTATACAAAATAAAAAACAAGAGCTATAATCAACCAAATGACGAACTGTAAATTGCTTTGAACTTCTATTACATAAACTAAGAATCAGGTGACGATGATCGGAATTTTTGATCTGAAATATTTGAGTTGCAGGGGCTTGTCAGGCCTCCTGGTCCTTTTGTCCCTCTTTGCTCCCTCTTTATATATATTTCTAATTTTTTGATCTTATGTCTTTGCCTCATTGACAAAAACCGAACCCATATGAAGGTCTCTCCCCATTTTGTACTTTTCTTTTTGGTGTAGAGCTTATGGAATAATAAATGAGACACACCATTGGTGTCTTAGTGAGGAGCACATACACCTAATCCAACATGGACTTATTTGCGAAAACAAAATGTAACACCCCAAATATTTTAAGGTAAAAGAAATTAACCATTTTTCATAGTTTTGACATTAAATTAATTTCCTAGCATTTTATTTTTGGATATGGGATTAATTTAGTTGGAACTTTAACGGATGGCGGGTAAAAATACCCACAAAAAGAGAAGAGGGCGTGGCAAGCCCCTGATGTGCCAGCCATCTCACTTGTGATGAATCATTCTTCCACCCATTAATTTCTTCTTCTTTTTCATTCTCTACATGCATTTCATTTCATTCTCTCAAAATCAAGCTAAATTCCTTCAAAATTAAGAATAAGAAACATCTATAATAATCATCACCATCAAATAATCTTGATTCAAGAAATTGAAAAGCTAGGGTTTGTGGGTTTTGAGTGGTGGTGGCCGAAAATTTCAAAGAAAAAGGGGAAAGGAGGATTTTCAATTTAAGTCTTGAATTAGCTCATTAAATCTTGAGGTATTGAATTCCCTTAATTTAGTTTTATCTTTCTTTTGAAATTAGGGTTCATGAGTAAACCAATTTGGGGGTTTTTACTAGGAAATGAATTATGGTTAATTTTCTCCAATTCCTTAGTTAACCTAGTTGTCATTGAGTTACATGATGTGTTTGATTATGAAATTGATAAGTTCATGTGATAAATTGAGTTTGTAAGAAAAGATGAATATTACTAGTTATTGATATGTGAATGAAAATGGTAGGTTGAACTGTCTAATGTCATAGTTAAAGATGAAAGTAACTCAATGACAAATGGGTTGGGTTTGGGGTTTAGAAAAGGCTAGTGATTGAGAATGGCTAGGTTGAACTAGTCAAGTTGTGAATGTAAGCTTATGCATTTTACGATATGACTTTAGGTTGAAGCTTGCTTGTGCTTGTTGTTTAGCGTTATTCTCTTTATTGCGAAGAAGGTGAGTATATTTGCATACCCTTATGTATACGTTGGGTCAATTACCATGAGATGTGATTATTCCAAGCATGGTAATTGATTTGGCGTCAATTCCATGTGGGGCATTGTTTATGAGGCCTAAGAACCTCCAGGGCTTAAGAATCCCGAAAATTGATATGATATGAGGCCTAAGAACCTCTGGGGCCTAAGAATCCCGAAAATTGATATGATACGAGGCCTAAGAACCTCCGGGGCCTAAGAATCCCGATAGATGTGATTGTTTAGCTTATATGGATCCATATATGTATTGTTTGTGTGCAAGGTGAATATGTAAATGTGACATGACGATGCCATAGGTTACATGTGAAAGTCCTTGTACTATGTCCTCCTTCGTATTCGTAAATGTATGCAAGTATATTCACTAAGCCTTTGCTTATATTTTAGTTGTTTACTCTTTTATAGGTAGTTCCGGAATAAGGAACTAGTGTGGTTGAATTGAAAGATTTGATAGAGCTTGAAGTGGTATTTTGCAAGATTTGAAGGTATTAGGTCATTCATGGATGAATGGCTAACTTTGGCTTCTAGAGGTTTAAAAGTCCCTCTCCCTTTGGCTCTTGATACATTTCGTTTTAGTGGTCTCGTTTTGTTAAAATGTGTAAATGGGCAAGAGTAAGTTTCTGCAAAGTGTGAAGTTGTATTTGGACGAAAATAGCGTCAAATGGGTAAATGACCCATTTATGGTGTTCATGGGTTTTGAAACTAGACTAAGTTGTAATTATGTCTATAATGTGTTTGTAATGTAGTTGGCAATCTCTGAAGTGTGTTTTGTAAAGTTTGTTTTGAAATCTGAAGGTCACAAGTTCGGCTTAGCGTCAAAATGATTTTAGGGTTGCTGATATGCTGCCCACTGCGGCGCAGTGGGGGTGATTTTACCCACTGCGGCGCAATGGTTTTCCTCGTCTAGAATTGATGTTCTTCCCGCTGTGGCGCAGTGGGAGGGTGTCAAGCCCACTGCGGCGCAGTGGGGCATTGTCCCTGTTTTGCCGAGGCTTTCCACTGCGGCACAGTGGGGAGTGCTTGACCCACTGCGGCGTAGTGGAGTGTAAAAAAAAATGTTCTTGTATTTTCGGTTTATTGAGTCGGGTCCTTTCACAAAAATATTGCATTCTTGGAACGAGCTAAATCGTACAGAAATATTGCTCAAAATCCATGTTATGATATTTTGAGTTTTCCGGCAAGTATTGAATCTGAAATCTTTTTGTTAGGATTCGTGCGGAAATTAACTTTGAGAAGTTTGGTGGAGGTTTCGTGGTCTAATTCGAAGAAACGAGTGAGATATCGGCATTTTAAGTTTTCCGGCAAATTTTCCGACAAAAGTTAGCTGGAGAAGATGATGATGACAACGGAAAATTAAATATCAGTTTTCGTCCCTGAACTTGTCCTTTTTTGCAGTTTCAGTCCCTCACGTGTGTTGCACGTGTCCGACTTACGGCTGAAACTTAACGACGTTTGACAAGGGACGATGATTGAAAAAACCTGCCAACTTTAAGGTCAAAATTGTATTTTTTTTACTTGACAAAAAGTGAAAAACGTGTTAACTTTAAGGATGAAAAGTGTAATTTACTCTATATAATATTACAATTAAAATGTCTTTTTTTATTTAGTTGATTTATTAACTATATAATTATTGTGTTAGTTAGATTTATATCAAGTTATAATCTTTTAAAAACAAAATTAAATAAATTTTTATAGTATATTTTATAATTTTAAAATTTTAATTAATATGCCCAGGTTGAACCCGGGTTGATTAACTAGTTGAGTATATAGTAGAACATTTCACTCCTTTTTATTTCCCAAAAGACCCTCTTAATTTAACATATCTATAATCCCTTATAAAACAAACTAGGTATTCTATTTTTGGAATCTCTTAATTTCTTAAAACATTTATAGCATACATTTTTTATATATTAAATTACCTTCATTAAAAACCTTAAATCACATAACTTATTTTACATTAATTTTCTATCTTACCACCATTGCCACTACAAGTCACCACCACCACCGCCACCACTAACACACCGCCGCATTGCGCGGGTATTCGTTTAGTTAACGCTTAATAAGCTAACATAAATGATCAACTTCAAATAATATTAACGAATTGATTTACATAGTTAATTATTAAGATAATTACATTACCCTATTCATATCAATTAACTTTACATTGACAACGTACATTACTCATCGTCGTCACCACCACCAATCACCATTACTACCTTCGCTGTTGCATATTGTGGACAATAGGCATGAGCACGAGTCAAAACCTGACCCAACCCTTGCAAACATGTGAGCCGGAAAAAGCAACAAGATTAAACCCATGACCCGACCTGTTTCTTGTGTTTAAGAGACGTTTGTCTTTCACTTGTCAAAACCTGACCCACCCTAGCCCGAAAACCGGCGGAACACTAAAATCAAACTCATTACCCTATCGGACAGGTCGAGTTCAAGTCACGGGTTTTTACGTTATATGCTCATGAGCTCATCCTTATACGATAGTCCAATTATATTTTTGAGAAGGCATGCATCTGGCCATCTGGGTTCTTACCTAGTATAGTCTAAGAGGGAAAAAAACAAGGGACTCTAAGGACGTGTATGTAAATTCCCACGAGAAGATATCGTAAACATCAAGAACACCCAAAACCACAAACATAGAAAAAAAAAAAAAACACACACACACCCCCACACCCACCTACCTAGAAGAAAAAAAAAAAACAACAAACACAGACACTGAAACACAATAGTTTTGCCGCCAAAATCCGAAAAACATGTTATCAATATCCCAACACCCATTAATCACCCTTTCTAAATTAAAAACCCAAGATTTCAAATTCTTATTATCAAAACCCCGTCTTCATAATCATCAAAAATATCCCAACAAGATTACGTACAACACTTATGGCTATAGAGACAGATACAGATATAATTCTTGTTTTTGTTCAAAGCTGGATATGGTTTCTTTTAGTTCAAGTGAAGAAGAATTCGATATGGAATTGGGCCGATTATTGCGATTATTACCGGAGGAAATGCGGCGAAAGGTTACCGAACATGAAGAGCTTCATCAATTGATTGAAGTTGTTATGGATTTGGGTCGAAAACCATTGGCTCGGTTTCCGTCTGGTGATTTCGTGTTATCGGATCATTTGATCACTGTGGATGATCTTGAACATGCTACTTCTTTGGTAACGTTTTGAAATTGGATTGTTGCATACCAAGTGTTTGATTAAATGCCTTAGTGAATTGGGTTTGTTGCTTATAATGCTTATATATGGTTCTATACGGCTCTTTTGGAGTCATTCGGTTGTTATTCGTCTAATTAAGGCATTAAGAGATGTTGTAGTGATTAATTTAAAACAATTATTTTTGTTAACATTTATCCATTATCATTACATTTAAAGTTAAAGAGAAACTGCTCAATGACACCTTCCATGAGTTTTGAGCCCCAGGTTAAGATGTAGGCAGACCTTACCTCTACCTAAGTAGAGAGGTAGCTTCCATTTTCTACCTAAATGGTAGAAAAGACTCTCCAACCTTTGCATGGGATTAGGATCGAATCCATAACCTCTGTCAGGCCAAGGTGTTTACCACTGATCCAACCATGTTGCTTATTACATTTAAAGTTAAAGTTTTGATATAATAGGCTAACATTTTACAGAATATTTCTAAGTTTAACTCTTAGGTATAAAAAGTTGTCATTTCTGAAACCGACTTCTGTTTTTTTTTTTTTTAAACACTTTATAATGACCTGAAGGAGACACAAAACCTTCTGTTAGTGACTTGATTGGATGAAAAGTAGTTTTGATTGTTTATCCATCTAGAAGGAACAAATGGAAAAATACATCATTATTTTAGACATAAATCCTGAATGAATATAAACTTTTTTTTTTGTATAGGTAGGTGATTTTGCTATTGATAATCGAGCTGGGATTAGTAGAACTTTGCATCGAATTAGTGCTATTAGAAACCGCAAAGGTGCTGTTATTGGGCTAACATGTCGTGTTGGCCGAGCTGTCTCTGGAAGTGCTAAGTTATTGCAGGATTTGGTTAAAGATGGATCTTCATTATTGCTAATTGGACCTCCAGGAGTTGGGAAAACTACCATTATCAGGTGATGTTATTTTTGTATGCTTACAGTGTTTTTCACATTGTTAATTAAAATTGAAAAGTATGTCTGACTTGGAATTGTATGATACAGGGACATAGCTCGAATGCTTGCAAATGAATATAACAAACGTGTCATGATTGTTGACACCTCAAATGAAATTGGCGGAGATGGTGATATACCTCATGCAGGTATAGGTAATGCTCGTCGGATGCAAGTTCCTGATTCTGACATGCAACATAAGGTAATAGTGGTAATATGTAGTTCATTTAGAGTTGTTGCTTGGAAGTTAGAACTGCCTGTAGTTTTTAACTATTGCTTAGAAGGGTTCAGAACGTGTATCTTATGTTAGTCACGTTAGTTGCTATTTATTGATTTTTATAGCTGCTAACTTTTTTAAGGTAGCCTGTGAAGTCTTCAATGATTCAGTGGCGTACATACCTGTTGATTTTTGAATGTTTTTAGAACCCACGGATATATCAACGCCATTTAAAATTTAGTGGACTTCTAAATGTCAATTGTAAAAGAAGAGTTACTTTTCAACTAATGATCAGATAGTTATTTTGGTATGGTGAATGGTGCTGACCATATTAGATGAATAGAATTATCAAGGGGCTAAAGTTTATAAGATAAAGTTCCATTTTGTATTTAGAGAAGCATTGGTCCACAAACTGTAAACAACTGTCGCCCTTAGTAGTTTTAAGTTTTGGCATTATGCATGTTGTATACGATTCCAGACATATGTATTAGGCTCCTTTTTATTGATATTTGAGGTAATTTAGGTATTGATAGAAGCAGTTGAAAATCATATGCCTCAAGTCATTGTAATAGATGAAATTGGCACAAAACTTGAAGCAGCAGCTGCAAGCACTATTGCACAACGTGGGATTCAGTTAGTTGCCACTGCTCATGGTATTACAATAGAGAATTTGGTGCAGAATCCTTCATTGGAGATGCTTGTTGGAGGAATACAGGTAGTATAGTTATTACTCTTTGCAATATATAGTCATTTTTTAATTAATGCATGGGTTTTACAGAGTGTGACACTTGGAGATGAAGAAGCAAATCGAAGAGGTGTACAGAAATCAGTGCTGGAGAGAAAAGGTCCTTCTACCTTTGATTGTGCTGTGGAGATCATTTCTAGGCTCGAGTTGAGAGTTCATAGTAGTCTTGAAGCAACAGTTGATGCCATTCTTTCTGGTTTGTGTTATCTGTTTTAGTTTCTTGATAACCAAAGAAACAAATGTTTCATTTTTGATCTTTTTTTGCTGTTTATGTTACGGAAGGTCGTTCCCCAAGATATCAAATTTGCAAGTTAAATGAGGGAGTGATAGATGATCCCTTACAAAGTGATTCAATTGCATATGATTCATTTGTCAAGAAGAGTGTGGATACGATCGAAGGCACAACATGGAACAATGAAAAGCTTACACCTGACAGAAAAATCTCAAAGGAATCTCAAAGTGAGATAGAGAATTCTTATGATAAACCACCGCTGTGTTTATTTCTCTATGGGGTATGATATCACTCTTCCATGTAGAGGTATATAACTCTAGATGCGGTTTTATATCGTGGGCAGATATTGTAGGTTTCAGAGACAAGTGCAAGACATGTATTCAACCACTTAAAGATGGACTCTGCTGTTGAATATACAGAGAATATTAGCGAAGCAGATGCAATACTTGCACTACTGTCCAAAATAAAGAAAAATTCTCGGATTCAGGCTGCTGCTCACTCTAATGACATACCTATATATGTCACAAAAGTAAGCATCGTAAAACCTCTATGTCAATGATTCCTTAACAGAGCCTTTCCTGATCGGTTCATTATTTTCTATTATGTAGACAAGCTCGATGACTCAGTTGACAAAGGCCATAGAGGCATTATTGACGGATTATGATAATGATTTTGAAGATATCGAAGATGAATATTCTCAGATAAATGAATCAGAGAAGGCTGATGCTTTGGAGGTAGTTCTTATTTCTTTTTTTAATTGTTCCTTCTTTTTTCTTTCATTAATATGCTGGTTGTTCCTGCATTTGGTTCCTATTTAAGCACTTCTAGAGTTCTAGTAGGTTTTTTTTTGTCTATGGTAGAGTAAAACCATGTATAAGAGTGTATCTACTCGCACGATTGCTGCAGTAAGACTATCGATACAAGTCATTAATCACACTTAAGATTTCAGAAACCAAAGAAAAAAAATTACTTTCTTGGATATAGACATAAGCTCATGTGCTTACAACTCAAGAATGCCTCAAAAAATCAATCCAAAATAAACTTGGGAACAGTCTTGTAAATTATATAAATTGGTATGTACACAAGAGTAAAATGGTTACTTGCTAGCCTATGGTCAACCACCAAAAAGGCCTATTGTTGACCTTTGACCTAAATAAAACAATCATGTTGGCGGTGACTGAAAATAACTGTTGGGATCTTTTGTCCTTTATGATTGACCATCCAAACAGCCGATGAATCTGCAGCCCAGCCTTGTCTTCAAGCATATTAGGTCCATAAACTTTCCACATGTGGTTTTCTTAGTTTATCCTAAAAACCATATTTTCATAAATAAATTTGTTGGCCATTTGATGATCCCCAGATCACTCAAAGTAGTCTTTAATTTAGATTGTTAGATGTTATTGAATGATTGTTTTGGTATTTATATTTTGCCGTATGCCAATTTAAACCATATAGACCTTGAGCTAGGTTATTTCTTTGAGACATAGTTTATAGTTTGAGACTTAATGTTGATATCATATATATTATATTATGGAATCTTAAATATATCAAAGGAACTTTAACTGCATTCAACTTTCTTAAGACTTCCCAGTTGTTTCACAGGAAGCCAGGATTGCCATTGAACAGGTTGTTATCCCGAAAGGAGAACCTGTAGAATTACTTCCAAGGCCATCCAATGTTATGCTTCTTCAGAAGGAACTAATTCGTAAATATAAGCTACAAGCACAAAAAGTTGGTTCCGAGGCGGATGTAAGGCTTCGTATCCTACCATTTCAAGGTCTTACAGAAGAAAAAGATCACGATGATGATGTCGATGATGATGAGTTTAGTGAGTTGTCTGAAACAAATGGCTCGCCCTACCCAGTGAATAGATTGCCCCTTCTGCCTAACTAGGTAACCCCTTATGTAAAAAAAAGCTTACGTATGGGACAACCTTATATTCACTTTTGCACATATATATATATATATATATACACTAAAATATTACTCTGTGATCTCTCTGTATATTACTAATGCACATATATCAAGTTGTTACCATATCTGTATAGTTCATATGGTACATTTATGATTTTTGTGAGAATCTAAATAATAGTTGTATTAAATATAGTTAGATGGCTTGCAAAATGTTAGTATTTGCTTGGTTAAGATCATTTAAGACCGGTTTTTTGATAAGATGATATATGTACTAAAACCCACTTGAAGTAGGGTCAAGGTATACTAACTAGAATGTTTCTAATTGGTTTGGTTGGCTCTTTTCATAATTTTGGACGGTGCCATTGACTTTGCCCAATAATATAAGTTATTATATGCATCCACACCTTGATGAATTTGGCTCATTATATTTGTTTAAAGAAAGAAATTAACAATTATAGTGATGAATTTAAGTTAGCTAAATGTGGTCAAATGTGATTGGCCCATGATGCTGGAGAATTTCCATTTGTATTCATGGTGCATTGACCGTCTTATGAGCTTGTGCATTACTGCCTTTTATATTGCTTAGAAGAATGCTTAGAAGAAAGTCAAAGGGTATGGGGCCATGATAGTTTCAGCCCAGGTTATCTTTTTCTAAATGATATTAACTTTTGATTGTTTTATGGACAAATGCTTGAGAACATGTTCAACTTTAATCCAGAGTTTATTGTACTTATCCAACTTTAAATGCTGATACTGTGTGTATTCAACTTTCATACATTGTTAATGTATCAGTGGCGTGTTTGTTGACATGTCACCCGTATAAGCTGCCACGTCCCATCCATATAAGTTGACACATCAACACAAACACTACAGGATACATACCAATATACAATAGCAATGTTTCAAAGTTGAATTGTAACGGAAACATCTAAATTTGGATACAATAGTATAGCTAAATTTAGGCACTTAACCCCTTTGTTTGCAAAGTGCGTAATTCTTCGAACTTCCCCCCATTTTTCAAATAGATCGTAGATGTATCTTCGCCTTAGTTAGCGTCTAAAGATGTAATCACTTATATGGTAGAATGGTAGTTAATGTCTAGGTGGTTTAAGGTAAGCTGTAAGTAGTGTAAGACCCAAGTATTGCGCTATCAATAGACTGTTTTCAATAATAATCTAATAAATAGTATCTTTTTTGGCCTTGTTAGTATTATTGAGGTTTGAAACTGTACGGGTAAAAGTGCAGTTTTCATTATCAGAAAGATTAAGAAAATTATCTTGAAACTGTAATGCTAGTTTTGCAGATAGGGGATTTATCATGGGAACTAGGTTTTCCACCATGTAAATTCATGTAAAGGAGTGTGACGTAAGCAAAAGAGGCTTGTGCTAATCATACTTGATCGTACTATTATGCTAATGCTATACAATTATTGGTTACTTTTTCTAATTACAACTTTTAGCTCGAAAATGGAAATAAGAGGAAAAAAGAAAAAGATATTGGAACTTTAGCCAAAATCCAAGAACACTTTTGAGTAATACGTAAATGGTCCCTAGATAATACTAAAGACACTATTCGTACATTAAGTTATAGTATTATGTAGCCCATAGGTCAATCTTTTGTCAACAACGAGTCCGTGACATCTCTAGCTAGTTCTTGTTTAATTACAAGAATTATACTATTTAGAAGTGGCGTGCACATAGTAATCAATTATCTTGGAACAGTCTTATTGAACTATATCTGTTTGAAAGTTTATCTCTTTTTTTTTTTTAAGAGAAAAGCTTACACCTAATCTACTATATACCAAATAATCTAGACTACTCCTGTGCTTAGGATTGAATCCAAGACCTTCCTCTAAAAGATATATGCCTCTACCAAATGGACTAACCTCACATTGGCATTTGAAAGTGATGTATAGAAAACTTTTGATGCATAATGAAAAATTCTATGGCCGACTAATGTGAGACTGTTTAATAGTTCAAGGACCATTTTATGAAATTTACTGATTGTAGTGGGCATCCATCTCCCTTTCTTGTCTCTGGTCGGGCACTTTAGACTATAAACAATGAGTATTTGTGTAGCAGTAGTACTATTAAAGATTTAAACCTTAAACAATTGTACAGTTAATGATGCTGAAATGTATGTCTTAGGTTAATTTATTGTACTACCTATAAAAGCCCTTTTAAGATTGGAGGTTGATATTAGCTGGTAACCAGTTTCAAATTATTGTAGTAATGCTCACCCCCTTTTCCTTTTTTTAATTAAGTTCTTCATATTGTTTTTGTTTGTTTTTTCATTATTGTAATCTTATGTTTTTGTTTTTAGCTGTTTTCTTATATAGAGTCGGTTTGTGGTCGAAACCTATCTCTTTTAGCTAATGTGAGGTGGGGATTTTGTTGTCAGTTTGTTATGGCTTGCCTTTCTATGCTATTCATTTGTTGAAAATTTACTCATTCTAATCTGTGTCTTTTGAACGAAAGGGCGTTCAGGACGTTACATCAACTAGATTTCGTAAGTTCGTTTATATTCCTAATGTGCACTTCACAAAACTAGTTGGACCAGAAAGATTCTTCTGAAAGTGATCTTTAAGATACCAAGGTATTGGATTTGGACCACTTTTAAAGGCCTGATTCCATCATTCAAGTTGAGGTTTAGAATAAGTTGAGATAGCCTATGAAGATTGGGTCACGGTCTTATACATATATGCATGCTGCAAGTGTCCATTAAATCTATGAACAAGATGACAAAGTTGAAATGGTAAATGAATCATTCCTCTTGCTTATGCCAATAAAACAAAAAAAAATAAATAAACAAATAATAGATGCATCAAGATTCAGGATTTGAAAAGCTATTCGTCGTTAAATAGACAACTTTATAGCTAGAGAAACAAGATGACAAACTTGGAACTTTCTTGTTATCCAATCGACTAATATGCACATTTTTTTAAGGTAGCAAGTAACAGTTATTCATATTACCAGAAGACCAAACGTTTTTCAAGATGTGGAAAAGGGTAGTTTTGGTTTAGAGTAGAACACTTGAACTTAGAGAATTTGTATACAAATAATATAATATTCAACTTCCACTTCATCAAAGTGGCTTAATTTGAATTGTATTGTTGGTTGTTACATTTAAAAAAGAAAAAATAAACTTAGGTTGGGCTATATAAGCACAAAGATTTTAGTTATCACCACTCATTATCATAAGTCATAGTACATTTAGCTATAGCAAAAGAAATGGCATCTCCCCTTAGGATTTGGTTTTTCCTAGGTCTTGTTCTGCTTTCCGTAAGAGTTTCAGAAACACGCATTCTTATTAGTTTGCCGTCCAAAATGGAAAATAGAGGGACGTTGATCGAGAAGGCACATGAAATACTAAAGGTAAGTACTCAAGAACATGATATGGCAGAACTCAGTAGGCGTTATAACACGGATCGCATGAGCCCTGGTGGCCCTGACCCTAAACATCATTAGCATTCTCATATTCTGGTGACTAGAAGAGAAATTTAAGATATATTTGTCTTAGTAATCGGTACAATGCATAAATTGACTAAGCCAGAAGTTAATATTTTCTTAAATTTTAGTTCCTTCTGCTCTAGTTTGCCAATGATGTTATTTTGACTGCGGTTGAGATTGTAAGTGACCAGGTTATACGAGTATTAATAGTAAAGAAAAATTATGTTTTTTTTTCCTGGGACTCTGCTTGTTTTTAGAAGTATGTTGTAAAGTTGGGTCATTTTTATTAAAAGTATATGCACAAATATTTTAGTATGACTTCAACTTACTTCTGCTTTTGTTTTAGTGGTGGTCCATGACTATGTCTATAAGCCTATAAATGAGGCAATTGGCTTTTTATAATGATATGGACATGATGCATTTGTTATAAACAGCCAGTGCTTAAAATAAGGTATTTGAATTTGGAATCTAAGATCATTAGATCCACGACCTAAAGGTTGGCATGCGTATGTTTAGTCAAATACCACGACTCGATCTTTCTTTAAAGTCTAGAACACAAGGCGTAAGAGTTGTCGAACTATCTAATTATAGACTTTAGAAATGTATGCAGTATGCCTAACACATTTGAAGTATCAGTGACAACTGTCCAAGGCCCATAGCAAATCGTGGAAAGTTTGTTTTGAACATGGTTTGTTTACAATTTAGGGTTTGGATGTGACATAGTTGAGACGATATCCACTTCCAGACCTTGATCAAGTATCTAACTTGTGTGACTCACTTATAGTAGTAAACATTTTCGCAGACAATGGTCTTATCACTTGCCTACTGTCTTGTACCATAATTTACTATTCTAAAAGATAAGATAGTTGTTCTTAAAGCATCTCCATGTTCATTTGATGTGAATCATTAGTGGAATGAAAGAAATATTGGAGGAATATGATTGTGTTACGTTTTTTTATCGCCCTATCTTTGTTTCTTTTTTTGCCCTCAGTTTTCAATCTTTCCTTTAAGTGTGTATCTATCGTTAATTAAGTTACCATTATAAATGACAAATAGGTTCTACTCGTATTATTTAGTATTTATACAACTATAGGCTTACAGCCATGGACTACCTCTAATTTTCGATCCTATGTTGAACGGATTAGTATATTGGAATGTAAACAACTTTATACGAATTGTCATAGTATTTTTCGAACTTCAATCATGTGTATTGTATGTAATGAACTTTCAAATCTTGTGCATTATATGTATTCGCGTATATGTGGCAACTATATAGGTTGCCACTTGTAAGTTTTTTATTGGTCGGATACATAAAATGTACAAAATTTAAAATTTCATTACATTCAATACACATGATTAAAGTTTGATACAAACTATGAATTCGTGTAAAGTTGATTGCATTTTGAAATATTAATCCATTGCCGAAAATACCAACTACCAGAAACCTTGTATATACATAAATAAGTTTAAATATTAATTAGTTTGTGGTGCATAAAGGTTTGATCGATCAATGGAACTTTTGACCTATAAAATCATTTAATACCCCTTCTAATGACCTAAAAGTGTATTAAGTTAATTAATAACAGTATTTGGACGTTACGCTTGTTTTGTCTTTTTATATCCTTAGTTTATTTATATTTAAGCCCTTCAAATAGACATTTAGTTATCACTCTCCTTTATATATACTAGCATGATACCCGCACGTTGCGGAGGAATTTTATAACCACCTTTTTAAATGAATACATTGGTTAAGAGTGTCAAAAAAAAAGATTATAAGATGATATCGATTGTTTGAAAACTATATGGTATTTTAGTGTTGTAGTGTGTAGAAAGATATTTTGGGAACCATAAATATGCTGAAAAGGGCATTTTGAGAACAAAAAATATGTTTAATCTCTTAATCCAATTCTCTTTATAAGGAATTAAATATATATATATATATATATATTATTTTAGGTAAAATGATTTGTATTGCAGACTTTACCTAAGTTTATCTACTGCCACATTAAAAAAAAGTTACAGATTAAACCTTTGAATTTGATACATACATACCCCTGAATTTTACATAATCTCTTACTTTACCTAAGATAGATACGACATGTTTTACCTAATATTTCCCTTTTATTTTATACCAGCTTTGGGGAACTGGCTCTCCACCGACTGGTCCCGTGAAGATCCACATGAGTCACAGTAAATTACGTAATATTATGATCAAAAGTATACAAACCCCAATCCACCCTAATCACACTCATACACCTTCATTTTTATGTTACATATATTCCATCGACACCATTGGGCTACTTTGTATAATGTTTGTCATGCTTAAGCTAAAGAATATACAGTCTTTGAAATTGATGTGATGATGCAAACATGCAGTATTCGTGCTAAAATCTGAATATATAGACAATGATTGTGGCTAGTGTAGCGTTATTAATTTTCGGTTATTCTTATTTATACTTTTGATGTGCAATATTCACTTCAAGCGGTGGATCAACAAGTTTACGAAACGAGTGCTAGAAAAATACTCGTTGAAATACAATAGAACTAAGGGCTTAATGGAACGAGTGCTATGCGGGGCCCGAGGGAGTTTACTTCAAACTCTCGAGTTCGAGTCTTGGTAGGTTCTTCTCGACGGTATTTCCAATAAAGGAGGTGATATGGTGAGAAATGTTATTTAAGATCCGTTTAGTGCGGGACCTTTTCATTGTGCAATCAGCACATATTATACACGTTTGAAGTAAAATCCACTTGGTAAACAAAAATTATATATATTCACTAAAAAATAAGTTGAGTGGTGACTGGTGACTACCCTAATGGGAGGGTGGCTCCGCTGACTTCAAGAAAATGAGTTTTTTGTGTTGATGCATTGGTAGCCAAAGGTAGAATTATCTTTTCCGTGGTATTAAAAAAATACAAAATTAATTTGACTTTCAATGTCAAAAATGTTTTAAGTATCATTTATAGTTTTAAAAAAAAAAAAAAAAATTTCTTTCTTTCTTTTAAGCTTTAAAACTTATCAATACTATATTATACAAAACAAAAAAGTTTTGTTGGAATTTTAAGTTTCAATATTTCATTAAAATCTCGCCATCGTCGCCACCGCCATCAATCTCCGCCGCCGCCGCCACTCGCCACCATCACCCGTCACCGCTGCCATTACATCACAACCACAACCGCCGCAACACACGGGTATCATTTTCGTTTTATTATATTTGTGACTTAAAAGTTAATTAACTATTTGACAATTTTTTACTTTATAAACTTAATAATAATGTGTCTTCTTCGATAAATATAAGAACATATAATGGCATCAAACATCTGAAAAGTACATGTCTCTCCATAAGTTGACAATGACAATATTTTTCATGAAGTCATAGCCTGAAAGTTGAATCCGGATGAAGAAAAGTTGGAACTAAATTTGTCACACGAGCTTAATGCTTTCTTCCTTATCCAACACTTGTCAACCAAACTCGTCTAGTCCCCCACCAATCACTCCAGAGTACCCCAACATCATTCGGCTTTATGTTCATATTATCATATATTTGAGATCCTTTTTTGAAAGGTTTGAGTAATTTGTCACAAAAACAAAAAAAACAAAAAACAAAAAGGTAAAAATATATCCATCTCACATTAGTATGAAGCGATAAAAGGGTAGTAATTAAGGAGTTTATAGCCCATACTAAAAGATGAGAAGTTAAGATTAACCATCAAACCGGTTAAGCGTAATATATGTTTGTGTAGATCGGATGGGTTTTGATTTAGGGTTAAGTTTTTAGACGATTCCTCGAAAGTAGTTAATTTGACGCCATTTAAGGTTGCGTGATTATATATTCGGCAGATTGATCGTGCCATATTGAATGAGGATGACCTCTCCTTATATAGGAGAGGTTTTCTTAAGGTGGAAATTAGGGTTTTAATCTTCTCTTAGGGTTTCGACAAATCTAGAATTATATTTATCCGATTTAGTTATAGTTATCTTTAATTAAGGTCGGCTATATGTTTATTAATTGTAAATATCTTCTTTTTTTTATCTTTGGAAAAGATTTAAGTTTATCTTTTAATCATTTAACCACCTCCCGACTTAAATCCTGCACTCCTACGTGTGTTAAAATCGGGGGATACATTATAGGATCTCATCAAAAACTTTCATCGTAGTAATCTTTTTTTAAGACGATTAAACAAATTAATCCACACATATTAACTAAGTGTTACAAATGGTATCGAGACAATAACTTATAGAGCAGTAGTGAGTTGGAATTCATCTTCCCGTATGAGTGTGTAGAAGCCAAGACGTATGACAACTTATAAATATGCTATTTATAACACAATGACCACCTCCATGGTTCTGTATCGTATCCCAATATCGACCATTATCAGATTTTGTTTGTGAACAAACTTATTTCAATATCCCAAAAGTATAGATTCAATCTCAATTTAATCTATCTCTAAATTCAATCTAAATTAAATCAACAATTAACCTTGAAATCAATTCAAAATCCCCACTGCTATTCAGGTGGATTCACACAACTAAGTTATTGTGTGTTCTATTAAAAAGATTGAAAAATACAAATCTAAATTCGAGAGATATTATACAGAATAGATGATCGAGAGAGAATAACAAAAAAGAGGGGAAACGGGTTATGAAATCCTAAAAGTGTTTGTAATGGTGTTTGTGTGGCTTCCACCTTGGTGTCATCAAGGTGGTCCATTACAAGAGTTGGTGTGGTTGTGATGTGGAAGCCTCAAGGTGGGTGTGTCCACCTTGGGAAGAGTTGAGTGGTGGTGGTGTGGTTAATTTTTTACTGTTTTCTTTTGTTTTTGATTGGTTATTCTAATATTATGGGGTATAATTTTTTGGGTTATTGTTATGAAAGTTGTGTGGTTGTAGTGGAGTGATGATGTGGCACCATCACCTTGGTGTGGTAACACTACCATTACTAATGCTCTAAGCGTTCATAACGTTCTATTTATATAAAGAACTATAGTGGAATTACAAAACTAGTCCCTTTACTTTGCAGTTTCCAGAAATGACATCTTTAGTTCCTTTAAACATCCAGATGCTTATCAAAGGTCCTTTCTTCAATAAGCACAAGCTATAACCTCTTTTAAGTATCAACAAGCTTAATCCATAAGCTAACCTGCACATTTCTAATCATGCAATAAGCAAATGAAAGAAATAAGAAAGAACAAGTTTTAGAGCTTGCTTTTTAACAGTTTGATTGGATAGCCGAATTGAGTGAAGATCGTCTTGCGACCACATAGGACAAGACTCGGACCCTGGGAAACACAAAAGTTAAACTTATATAATTACACCTGTGTATATATTTTCTTTGAAAGAGCACGTCATCGCGCAAACTAGATTACCTATCCTAATGTTATGTCATCTAGATAAATGACCTTTACTTATCATGTACATTTGAATGTGATGTGTGATGATGTTGTTTTTTGTGTCTTCGAACTAGAGTTTGAATTTTGATTTTCTAACAACTTTTAGTAATCTTCAACCGTTCAAGATAAGCTCAACATGGTAAATGGAACTGAAAAAGCTTGTCGAACTGATGCGGGTTGACTGTCTATTTGCATATTATGTTTGGTGTTTAACCACCTTATCTTATATCTCAATAATTTCCTTTCCAACCATCCCATCATGGCCCATTTAATCTAGGATGTTACTATTGGATATTCGGATAAATAATTTATAAAGAAAAAAGAGAGTATCGTGTACACCTAATGCCGCCTTTTACGAATATTTAAGTCTTAATATCTTGAAAGTGTATACGAAGATTAAGATATAGACAGACTTATCCCGCCACAACATTATAAAAAGGAGGTTACTTTCGAGGTTAATGCTATGACATGGAAGATGAAGACCGAAGACCTACATCATATGACACATGAGTTAGTAAAAACGAGTTTGTAAACTGTTAATCATTCTTACATTTTTCTATATAGTGTTAATTAATGCATTAAGTTATAAATTGTTATTAAATTATATAATACTAATTAATTTAAATACGTTATCAATGAACTTCATTTTTGATAAAAATATGGCTAACTATTTACTAGTATAAATATAAATTTGTCATTAATATTAAATATATATTATATGACATAATGCTAATTTGTACGATTAAATAAAAAGATTAATATAATGGCATCTACAGTGCTAGGTTGAAGAAAATATTTTTTTTAAAGAAAAAGTTTTGTAATGGTTGTTGTAATTGGAGTGAATAGAGTTGTTCCAAAAAAGAATGGGAGCGAATAGTTTTTTTTTATGAATATGTAACAATTCTCAACCTTTTCATTAAAAAATTTTTTTTTGTATCTAGTGATAAAAGAAACCTTTAAAAAAACTTTCCATTAGAATAGATGAACTAGTAATTAGATATCAAATTATAAAGCTTTTAATTTTATTTTTTTTCATTATAGATGCTCCAAGTTAGAGCCTTATTAAGCCTTCGACTCCATGTTCTTCTCTTTTAGCCTTTAATGTATTCATTTGTAATTTATGATTTGATTAAATGGTTAACACTTTTGTCTTTAAAGATAAAGGTTAATAGCCTCTGAAAAGTAGCAAATACTGGCCACTGGGCTATTACCCAGTGGTTGGATACGAAATACATAACTAATATTAAAACACTAGAACTCCGGGCTTCTCCTTAGCAACTCCCACTTCGTCATGTGATGAAATGGTCCCACACACATTGCTTTATACTCAGCCAACGCACTTTGGATTCTTGTCTCGTTAGGAAGATTGTTCAAACGGGTGAAAATTACGTTGAATGAGTGAATAAAGGCGCACATACGACACCATTTAGCGACAACGGTGTTTTCATTACGATAAACGGTCAGTTGGTTTTCCATGTTCAAAAACATATTAGTAACTTTTGTCCAAAATGTTATTTGTCTTTGGTAATTATCTACAAATTAATAATGACAAAAAAAATGAATTAGTGGTTAATAAAACATTAGTAAACAATGATACAAGAATTTGTTGTTAACAAAATATACTGCGATTTGGATCTTTCGTTACCTCGATCCAAGCTTTAGTTAAACTAACTTTTTCTGACTTTGTCCAAACCATGTTTTACAAATTTTTGTGTGTGTTTTTAAAATTGTTTTGTAAAAATGAAAGTATGTAGAAGTGTGAATTGTTTATGAAATATAGTGGTATATATAGATGGGAAAGAAAATTTTAAAAAATTATTTTTTTTATAAAAAGATCTGTTATTCAAACGGCCAACATCAAAAGTCATGTTGGGATTTCATTAACCGAATAACATACCCGACCCGGTTTAGTGACCAAATCAAAATTTAATTTACAAAACAAAACAAAGTAAGTAGCGGAAGCGTATTAATGAACCATTAGTATCTTATTAAAAGTGTGGTATCATTTTAGGAAAACTATTTAATAAATCAAACGTCCGTCTCGGAATCTCCATGCAATGCAATATAAGTAACTTAAAGTAAATACAAGAAAAACTAACCACGTTGCGATAGACGAGCTCCTCCATGACGTAGAAGATTCCGGACACAAGATTCCAAAGTAGAAACCCTTCGTAAGTGCGTACACGAACAATGTCTTAACCAAGGATCTTCTAGACACCTTTAAGCTTACGATCGCAACCGAACGAATCCCCGGAAGAAACCTAAGGTCGAATTTGACCTTCTTTAGGACAACGAAGTCGAATTCTAAAACCCTTGTGGGGTTTCTTGAATTTTGACCCAACCAAACACAAAAGGTGAAAAACCTTTTATTGAAACTAATTTAGGGTTTAACTAAAACCCTATATAATTAAATCTAAAACAATTTGGGATTTTGGTTTCTTTGGTTTGTGAATTTCGACACACACACAAAAGAGGAAGAGGATTTTGACTTTTGTATGTGTTTTTGGGATTTTCAAGAATGCATAAATTAATTAGGGATTCAAGGGGTTTATATAGGCATAATTTCCTAATAAGATTAAGAAACTAAAAAGTAAAAACCCTCTTTCCCCTCCCCTAAATCACGTCCAAGACCTCCAAGGAAGGTCCTAGAACCGACCTTGGACTCTTGTGGGACGGGTTGGGCTTTTCTTATTCAAATAATCAACTATTAATTAATTATGGATCATTAACTAATTAATTATCTAATCCGTTAACCCATTTAATTAATTAAACTACTTTTAGTTAATATATTTATTTGTCAACCAATTAAAGTAAACTTCAATTGATTACTATAAATAATATTAGTCGGTTAATCCACTTATCGTTAATTAACTCGCGTTAATTTATAAATGGATAATTTAATTAAATGTTTGTTTAATTAAATGCGTAAATGATCAAATATCATTTCGTAGCTTTATGGTTAAACATTATAGATGTTCTATTGTGCATGACCCTACGGGATCAAAGAATCCGAAGACAGTCGGTTAGTTGGGTCTACGAAAGTTCACACAATTTCAACAAGTCACGCCGGACAAACACAAACGAAGCAAATTAACCGTGGAGGTCGCTTGGAACTTGGATCTCCCCGGGGGATGGGGGGAGGGGGTGTAGGCGGCGAAAAATGGTAGATCGCCCAATCCCCTACCCTACTCCTCTCAGCCTAAGATACTATAAAAAAAAAAAAAAAGAAGCGTATGGTATGTTTTTCTAAGGAGAATTTAATCTTTTCGAAATTCGGTCTTTAACCAAATAAAAAAAATCCGATTATTGCTCACTAAATTCCAATTTATATGTAAGTACATTACATGTTATCTACCAATAAACTAAAACAGGATTGACATGTTCTTGAAACGACACATGGCGTAATCCTTGATCGACATGTGTCATCCTAATTTATTCATTTTGTTAAATTAGCTTTTTTTAGTTGTATATAAATTCAATTTCCTTATGAGACTTAGAATTAAACTCTAACTCTTGGCTTATTAATACAAAAGATATTATAACCTTATTTGATTGATCGTTTTTCCATTAATAAATTATTACTATTTCTTTATCAATTCTTCAACCTCATAATACTTATATTAACTATAATAAGTTATTAACGTGAAGACTTCAAAATTTTGAGTTTACGATCCGAAATCACAAGACTATTGTCATCATCCACTATGCTTACAAGTTCCGATTTTGATGTGGTTCTAAAAACTCATGGTAAAATCAAAACTATAATTGAATATATATTATATTTATCAATATTGTTTATTTTTTACGATGTACGGGTATTAGGACTAGTTATTCATAAAAATTGAATGACTAAATATACAAACATATATCTATGGGAGCACATATTAGTACCACTATTTTTTATTAGTGTACCACATTGTACAACTGTTATAACAGACAGTACAAATATATAATGCGTAAATGATAGATTAATAAAGAGTTGTGGTACTGTTATCAATTCCCTATATCTATACCTCATCATCATCATTAATACCCACTACCGCCCGATTACAATCCAATGATACGACGTCATCTCGGAATCCATTTGTAGATTAGATTAGAAGATGACTAGTAAAAAATAAGTAAATAAATATAAGATGCGTGTTAGAAAACCCTCGCCGCTTTATTTTCCTTATATCATCATCATGTTTCTATTGTCATCGCCACCTTCATTCTACACAATCCAATTTTTTTTTAGTAGGTGTGAGAGTGTTGAATGAAAGGACACGGCATCTACTCTTAATTTGGGGGTTTGCCGAAGGGGGAAAAAGGGACTGAAACTCCGGATTTATAAAAAGCAACGACCAACAAGAATTTTCATATCATCTTATTCATAAATCCACATCATTCTTATCAAATCGTTATGTTAAAATAAGTTTATCTACCATATATAGGGTACAAATGTACCAGCTGTGTACAAATTTTTCAAAAATGACACAAGATTATAGAAAAGTTTATGATAAAACCGTGTAAAAAATGAATATGAAAAAACTACATTATCATTTCAACCCTTTAACTTTAATTTACGATACGTTATAATATACTAGACGAATACCCGTGCAATGCGGCGGCGTGTCGGTGGCGACTTGTAGTGGCAACGACGGCGAGTAAAACAGATCATTTATATAAAATAATTCATGTAATTTAAGGAGTTAATAAAGATTAGTTAGTAAATAAAATATGCTAAATTCCTTGCATGGCCCCACCACTGCTCAAATTCTCACGTTCTATGGAGAATGGCCCACCAGAACGTCGCCAAGAGCGGCTGAGAACGGCTCAGTGACGTTAGAATTCTGAGAACATGATTGAGAACGTGCGAGAATGTAAGGCGAGATTTTGGAGGTGTTAATAAGAATGCAAGAACACAAGAATTTGAGTCAAGAATTCCATTGTTGATACAGGCCTAAATGTTTTAAGAGATTAAAGATTCCAAAAATAGACTACCTCGTTTGTTTTATAAGTAGTTATAGATTATAGATTATAGATTTAAATGGTATCTTAAATTTGAACTTTTAAGTCTACAAATTTTATTTGTGTCACCGTATAATTTTCAAATCTATAAACCATATATGACTTAAATATTTAAGGTTAAACAATCATACATATGATACATTCATCAATATAAAACAAATTAACATTAATTGATTTTTTGTTTATTATTTTTAAAATCGTTAATTGGATTATTAATCTATATTTATACTATCTACCAATATATATATAACAAGGTCCTAAATTCTTTTATGGAGAAACAAGGACCGTTAGATGAGTTCCAACTTTTGATTACAACCCTAAGATCTAAATAATAGTACTATTACCAAATTTAATATTAAGTAAACACAACATTACTCCATCTAATTTAAATAATTTACACTTTTTTATTTTCCATCACTAATTTATACTTTCCACCATTAATATTCAATCACTAATATTAAGAAAACATAATATTAGTCCTTGTATTTTAAATAATTATATATTGTATATTTAATTTAATAAAGTATATATATACGTAGGAAGCCACAGATTGATCGGTCAGTGTAATGTGTAAACATAATAAACTAATATATATATAGAGAGAGAGATGGGGGACAACCTCATACTCATTTTTCCCATATATATATATATATATATATATATATTCATGCATGTATGAGTTCATATTGTAACTGTACTATTAAGTTATCAAATTGTTTACAGTTATATTATATACATTAAAGTCTTTTAGATTATCTGATTATTATTTAACCAATATAGATAACTATTAATTTATTAATTAAAGAAAAAACATGTCATTCACTATATATATTAGATACTAGATTAAACTCGTACGTTGTACGAGATAATTGAAAACATAAATATAAAAACAATAATTGATAGTTACATTATTATTAATAGTTATGGTAATATAAAGAACTGTCAGATTACAACTGATAGAAACAATTAAATTATATTTTATGAATATATGATATACGCCAAGTATATATAAAAGCAAGACTAATGAAACATAAATATTTATAAATCATAAAAATCTTTCTCATGATATATAATTATTAAATATAATATAATAAATACTTTTCAAAAAAATTAATAAACATAATATAATAAATAATCTTATTTGATAAAAGATAACTATCAGTGAATTAATAAAAAAAAGTAGTATCATGTATATAATCTTTGTACCTATATAGAAAATGGTAAATTAAATATTAATGATTAGGATTATAATTAATGATTATGATCAAAATTGATGATAAAAATCATACATGGCAACATAGATATAACATAGGGTAGATCGATGAGAATCCTTTGATCCCGTGTACTGAATTGGTACCTACGAAACCTCAATGTTGAGTTTTTTTTGCATCGATGATTAACTATACTTATCAGTCTTATCAATGGCAAGAATTGAATATGCGTCCCTCAAGATAACAGACTCTCAATGATGTCATGGTGGCCAACCCACCTAAATGAGATGGTTTGAAATTTAATCATTATAGTAAATAAAGTGTTTTGTTTATATTTACTTTTATATCGTCACTATACAAATATATAACAACCATATTATAAAACCAACTACACTAAAGAGCAATTTTGAATATTACTATCTTCACCAGTATTAGATTTATTTAACATTACATTGTCATTATACAAAAATTTATATATCTTACTAGCCATATTTGATGCAAATAAAACTTTAAATAACAATACAATTGTATATTAACATGTTTTATCTATAATTAATAATTATGTTATTCTTAAAATTTATTATGTTTATCTCGTGTATTTACATTGTCTCGCATAATATGCGGGAAAATATAAATTTAACTTTTATATATACAAAAATACAATTTTCTTAAATAATTATTAACCAATTGAGATATTTTATTTCACTTAATCAACATTTGCTTATGTTGTAGATCCTATCAAATTGAAAAACTTATTACTTGACACTTTTTAATAAGTTATTTATTATATGTTTTTCTTAATAAATTTAAATGTTGAAATTTAGGGTCTCTTATAAGATTATATTATGAACTTTCAAATCTTGATTATTGTATTATAATTTGCTTTTACATAAGTGATGTTAATTAAAGTAAATATTAAAAGTTTAAGATTTTAATTTCCTAAATATTTTAGTTTTTTAAATTTCTTACATAAACCCAATATTTGTTTCAAATATTATTAATATTAATAACAAAATTCAACCATGATTTTACAAAAATACTTTGAAAAATTCTAAAAATAACTATAAGTACATAATTCGAAACTCTTAATATATTAATGTAAAATTAATTTTAAAAATTCAAAAGGTTAACTATAAACACAAAAAGTAAACTTTCAAAAGGTGAACAACTGGCAAGATCTTAAACCTTTGGGAAATCCATCAGGGTATAAATTACACTTTCGAAATTTGTAGGAGTGGATAATTAAGAGGGTTTTCGATATTACTGGGTTTCATCCCAAACATACGTAGTTCAAATGCTAACTACTTTTGTTTTGTTAAATTTTATTTATATGTGTATTTATATAAACATTAAACTACGTGAAAATTATAAAAAATGACTAATATAGTTACACTAATTAAAGAGAAGTCAAATCCATATAGAGTTCTTATTTATATTCCGCTAAACAAATCTATTTATATTGAATTTCAAACTATCACTTGATACAATAATTTGAAGTGTTACTAATTGTTTATACAAACATACATTAACTTTGATCGTAAATGCGATAGTTTTCAATGAAAATTTGCTTATATGCATATTAACTCATTACAACAAAATACTAATTAATTTACATCTTTGGCATCATGATACTAATTAATCTATTTTCAACATCTTTTTTTTTTGTAGTTGTCAATGTATGATATTGTGAAACGATAACTTGTTACTAATTAAATACGTTATCTCGCGTATTACGCGAGACAATAATCTAGTTCTATATAAAACAATAATCTAAAATATTAAAGTGTCGAATTTAAAAACTACAATTAATTACTCATTTGACTTAATAATCATGTATATGGTAAGTTCATTAGTATACAACAAATTAATCAACATTAACTGATTTATTTTTTCTAACATGTCCACAAGAAGTATAAAATACAAAAATCTTAATCATAAAATGATAAGTTATAATTCATTAATGTCTATTAAATATATTTATTTTTACTTATAAAAACTTTTAGTTCATATATATAATTCTTCTAAACAAGTGCCTTGGTGGCACATATTAGAAAAACCCATCCATATAACAATTATTATTATTATTATTATATATAAATAAATCTTTAATAAAAAATCAACTTTATAGCATAATACTCATATAATCTATTTTCTTACACACCTATCACGGACATCGGTTCGTCATCCTAATCTAGTAGTCGTGTATATCCTTATTAATTACATAACTTTAAATTAAATGTCCCGGGGCTTTAGTGGTAATCAGGAAATGGGATAAAGCTCTTGGATGTGTATACATTATGGGTTCGAGTCTTGCAAGCAGGGAGTTTTCGAATTATTTGGATTTTCTCCTAAAAGTATTTGGGGATGATCAATTGCGTGACTACCATTGATTACAAAATGTGGTGTTGCGAGTGATTCGAATTTTATATTTCAACAAAATAATACTCCGTAATTATAATAACTTTAAACGCATTAGATTTTCTTATTAATTGCGGACACTATTATATGGCATTCACATAAATTAAAGTAGAGATAAACTTGATATTAAAGTCTCACTCCCCAACTTTTTTGTTTTGGGTCCCTTACGATCGATCCTATATATACACCACGTACTCTTTAAATTAGCTTGTCCAACCATTCTCTCTTCTCTCTATATATATTAGACCAAATGGCTAGTGTTCAAAAATTCATCATTTGTATGCTAGTCATTAAGCTCGTTTGTCTACCAGATTATTCACAAGGCACCCGTTTGTTAAATAATAATAGTGGGGTTAATCCTGTGGATTTTAAAATCAGAAAAGATTTACTCAACATGTTGAACAAACATGGCTTTGACAAGGCGACATTGCAATATTATTGGAGGAGGGGGATGTCGCAAGACATTCCTGCCAGAGTTGCCCCTGGAGGTCCCGATCCTCACCATCATATCTGATCGACGATATATATATGATCGATGACGTATCACACCGGCCTAGCTAGTTTGGTTATCTTAATTACATATATACTATTTATTTACTGAAAAACGTATGTGACATTGTGTTTGTTTTTTTCTTTGCAATATTTATCACCATTAATTTGTTACAATCATTTTTATTCTTGATTATTATCGTCTTTACTTTCTTTTTCTTTTTTTTTCCTTTTTTCACGTGATTGTGATATATATATTTCGTCATATTTTTTCATTAGTATAGACTATTGACTATAGAGTCTTGACTGGACTTCTAGACATCAACTTAGTTAAAATGCAAAAACAATGCCCAAATTAAATGTAGCTTGAATATTAAAACAAGTGACGAAAAATATACAAAGTCGCCAAACAAATTTACATTGGCCACGATCAAGATGATCTGAAACATATAGATGTGTCAAATGTTTTATCACGAACATGCGAGGTTGGGAGCCTTATAATAATTAAATGCACGCCACATGTTGTTTCAGCCACCAAACCTATGACAATGGAGTCTAAGGTAACACATATACGATCACTAACATCGTGATGTTGTCATGGGCGCAAGCGCCCAACTATATCCACTAGAAAGTGTTGGGAAAAAGTGCATTTTTCCACCACTTTGAACATAAATAAATATATGGTCAAGTGATATATATCGAAAACCGTTTAGTGGGTTTTGTAGTCTCTGGCCAAGGCTACACAACGAACTAAGATGCGTCCAAATTGGATTAAAGATGAATGAGATATCGAGTCTCAAAGTAGTGTGTTTGGTGCATAAGTTGGAGTTAGAAAACCTTGTCCCACATTGGTGTGAGATATAAACTTTCACTAGTTTATAAGTGGAAGTTTCTAAGCTATATCAAGATCTTATGTTGTGTTTTACTCTGGCTCCTACCCTGGGCCAAAATTCTCTAAACCAATGCGTGTATGTCCGACCTGCAGACATGAATGCAGCCCCAAAAATTAGGGCCCGCGTGAGGCTCCTTTTTGCTGTGATCCGAGATAAACCCGACCCGGGTTTTGACCCATTTAAGAAAGATTTAGGATAAGCTTTTGGCATACTTCTAACTCTGAAACTTATATCATATTGTAAGATCTAGGATAAGCTTTTGGCATGCTTCTAACATTATAGCTGCTTTATGGTCAGTTTTAATTAGTTTCTTTATGATATCAGTTACCGCTTTGTGTATATAAGGATGTCATGGACTTGTGAAAAATACACAACAACACACAATTTCGTAGCACATACACACTGCTCTAACTTTGCATATTCGTTCTCGTAGCAACATCCATCCCTGTGTTCTGTTCTTCTTTCAGGCAAGTGATTAACGTTCGGCAGTACGCTGCTATAACCGGTGTACCCTGGGAACAGACGACGAATCTGTTTAAGGGAATTGTGTCAAACACAAGCCCGGTTCTTCTTTATTGTTATCACGTTTATTTTGTCTTGCCAGTTTGCTTTTTTATTTAGTTCTTCCATTCTGTTGTTCATTTTATTGTTTCATATTTTCGTTCATGTTGTAATTTTTTAAAGGAATTACTTATATTATTATATTGTATTTCGAACAGAAAGGGTGCAGTTTAATCAACATAATAAAAATAATCTTTTAATTATGATTGTAAAAATGTTAATAACAGCTTTTATTTTTGATATACAATACATAAATTTTTATGTACGTTAATTATAGCTTGATTATATGTAATATTTTTCCTTTTTTTAATATTGTACTTGTGTTTAAAAATTGTATCAATTACGACACATTTGTTTATTAACTGCATATATTTTATTTTTGGTATGTGTTTATCAATAACATATATTTAATGTCATGTCATTCCAAAAAATAAATAGCCATTCATTTTATTTTATTTTTTCATATATTTAATGTTTTAAGGTGAGTTAGCCTGAGGTATCTTCTAAATCCACTATGTGGGCTCCGGAGATGAGTTTTTTCACAAGATTTCGGATTCGAGTCTTGAGTTTCTCATCTCAGGGTATTTTCCATGACGAGGGATTGGAAGTCCAACAAATCGCAAGTTAAAACTGCTTCTAACACGTTTGAATCGAAACTAATTTTTACAAGGAAAACGAAAATCTGCAAAGCAACATATGAAAGCTTGCAAGTAATGTTACTCCAACCACTTCATGTAATCCTGATTTTTAATCCTAAGTTATTTTTTTCTCCAGAAATGTCTATCTATCTTTTGAACCCTATGTGATAGTGGAATTAAATAGTTCCTTACCCTTATACGGTGATGTATTCTTTGATTTCAGTACACGATTGACCATTAGAATATACTTAACGAGTTTCAATTTAAATGTGGTTGATTAATAGGGGAATGGTATTTCTTTTAAAAAATTAATAAAATTAAAACGTATGTTTTGTTTTTTTCATAATTAATTTTTTGTTTTTGTTTTTTATAAGATTGGATTTAACAAAATCATTAATTAAGTAATTATGTTCTATTTTTTTATTTTTTTTACTTTTATTTTTTTAACTATAAATTGAGATAAGTGACATGTCAGTTCAAATACTACCTAACTTTAAATCCAGAAAATAATCATCTGAGAAAACCTCTATTTCCAATCTTCAAATCATGAAGAACTAGATTTAAATTGTGTAATCATGACGCGTGTGGGTCGTGCTATCGCACCCTTAGTCTTCAAGAGTGTATTCAGGTTTTGATCTCTAACATATTATCCGCTTGGATGTCACTGTAAGGGTTTGAACTATTAATCTACTAACATGTAGTTCTTAAAATAAATAAATAAGTAAATAATAATAATAATAATAATAATAATAATAATAATAATAATAATAATAAGATCATAAAGAGCTTTTATAGCGAAATGCACAACTTTCGGAGAGTAAATTTAGCTCTAATTGAAATTAGTATATTATTATGGATTTTGATCCTTTAAAGTTGATCCAATCATCCAACTTTATAAGTAAAGTTGATTCAAGGGTCAAAATTTAAACATCAAATTTCAATCCCGACCATGGATTTAATCCAATGTCTAAAGTTGATTCAAACACTTTAAAGGATCAAAATCCATAATAATATACTAATTTCAATTTGAGCTAAATTCACTCTCCAAAAGTTGTGCATTTCGCTATAAAAGCTCTTTATGATCCTATTATTATTATTATTATTATTATTATTATTATTATTATTATTATTTATTTTAAGATCGACAAGTTGATTCAACTTTACTTACCTATAAGGAGCTTTCGACTAGGGCATTTAACTATTGTGATTTGTCAATTTAATTTTAGAGCAACTACCTTTATTCAATAAAGCTTTTCTAATGTGTGACTAATTGACTATGTCAGGAACAATTAAATAAACCAAAATTGTCTAAACTTGTAAGCATCATTAATTAATTACTCTTCAAAGTTACTGTTTCTAGGATGAAAAACTTTTAATTTTAAGAAATATTGGCTTCAATTTTATTCCACCATTTATCTTGAATGACCAAAAAATTATACTTTGCATATTAAAACTTATTCTTAAAATTTATGCTAATAAAATAACTAATTTATACATATAGAGCTATCATTAGCAGAACTCCTAAAAACTAAATATAGATTTCATGTAAATTTTGTTTACAAGAAAAAAAAATCATTAAACTTTATTGATTCTCTGATTTTATTCTCAACCAATTCTTTTTTATAATAATTAATATTGTGTGTCTTGTAATGCCATGTAGGCACGTCTTGTCAAATGTTGTGACATTTTCTTTTAGATGTGCATCATCCAAATAACATGCAATTTGATTTGATAAATGGATTTTGATGTGTAAACCAAGTTCTTCGTTAACTTTATTATATGGATGATGCTTTCAAATGTCATCGTTTCTTGATGGAACATATAACTTCCTATGTTTTAGTTTTTCACGTTAACTTTCGGACCATTTACTTTCGTCTCATTTAGTTGCTAGCTTTTGTATTATAATTCCACTTTCTAATAAAAATACACTTTACCCTAAAAAAAACCAAGTCAAACCCAAAGCGAAACCATTTACTTTGGACCATAACGTCAAACATCCAACGCATTTTGCGTCCAAAGGCCGACGTTAACACTGATGTTTACCATTCTTTTTGGAAGCCCCCTCAGCTTTTATGCATTGGATTGTCTAACGTTTTTCACTTTGATAGTAACTTGGATCGTCTAAAAGTGTACACAAATTAAACGCATAATTTTATATAATTTTTAGTTTTTGTTTTTTTTTTCTTTTCGAACGGAAATATATAAATTATATATAATTTATTTTTGAATTGTCGGTCGTTTTTCAACACCAGTGACACCTCATCATACAATGGTAAAATTTTGCATGAACTCTGGACCACGAGATGCAAATCATAAGTAATTACATGTAATTCAGGTGAAAACTCATAAACATGTCACTTCAGATAATCGAACCCGTCAAACCCAAAACCCGCAAGAAAAAACCAATGATGCATTCATTAGTTGAGTTGGCTTAAAGTGTTAAAAAATCAACTTTACTTAAAACCATGGCAAAAAGGATAAAGTATAACCATAAACTTAAAAAAAATGAAAGAAGCAGAATTTAGATTGAAAACTATATTAATATAGACGAATTAATAATTTGTTTCATCTCTCTTAAACATACTTTTGAACGTGCGTTATATGCGTAGGGAAGTCGCATGTATTTAAAAAATGTATAACAAGGATACATAATTAAAAGTTTGAGGATAACGACAACAGGATTCGCCGATCGTTGACTCTGTATGTTGATATCCATAATGGTTGTCTAACTAAACTAGCTTATTACCCGCGAATACACGAAATTCATTGTTTTTACATTAAAAAACTTTTAATATGTATGAAAAAAATTAATATCTAAATAAATATTTATAAACTTTTGAACCACAATAATAATATCATGTTTTTTGTCATTGAAAAATGTTAACAAATAATGTTATTAGCCATAAAACAAAAAAAATATACACGGAACACGTATATTCGGAATATTCTAATAAGTGTGTAAAAAAGGGTAAATGCCCAAAAACTTCTTAGTCCCGTAGAAGAATATTTCCTCTCAAACTAACAACCCTGCAACGCTGCCTGACGGTGAGATCCCAGGTTCACCATTATGTTAGTTATGAGATATTAAATACGGAGTACATATCATTATTAATTAACATTAACTTATAACTACATAACTTTTACTTATATATTAGGAGCACCAAAGGTGTTATTTTAATTTATGCAATCACATTTACAAAAAAATCATGTAATATTTCTATCAACTCATTCTAAGTGAAAATTTTATCGAATATTCGTATCATTTACACTTTAGAAATACAAATATATAAAACTTTGTATACATGAAAATATTATATACTATATAAATGATTTTATTTATTTATAAGTTATATACATTAAGACTACGAAGTATCATTATTGTACTAAAATAAATAAATGTAAAAGATTTTATAAGACACATTACTATGAGGACCAAAAGTGTTATTGACTAATTCTTTAGTTAATGATGATGTCATCAAAATGATCTAATGGTAGAGAATAAAAGATGAAATTCAATCAATGATCATTAATTTTCCAATTTAGAATTAAGAGTTTTGTTTTAATATATATTAAAGATACATTATTATGCTACAAAATTGATTTTTTATTTATATGTATTACTAATACTAATACCCATACGATAAACAGTAGCTATATGAATTGTATTATAAGAAATTCGAATACGCCTTATACATGATTCGTGAGTATTAAATAAATTGTGGTTAAAGTAAGCCGATGATCGAAGATAAATTATAATAAAAAGTAATGATAAGTATAATATATCTTTAGTTAGACTTTTAAATTTACCTTATATTTTTTAGAATCATATCAAAATCGAAACTTGTAAGCATAGTGGATGACGACAAATAGCCTTGTGATTTCAGATCGTAAACTAAAATTTTGAAGTTTTCATGTTAATAACTTATTATAAGCAATAAAAGTTATAAGAATAAATAGAGAAAAAGAGACAATTTATTAATAAAAAAAAACAATCAATCTAATAAGGTTATAATGTTTTTTGTATTAATAAGCCAAAAGTTAGAGTTTAATTTTAAGTTTAATAAGAAATTTGAATTATATACAATTAAAAAAGTTAATTAAATAAAATAAATAAATTATAATAATCGTGTCCATCAAAAATTACGCCACGTGTCGTTTCAAATACATCTCAATCTTGTTTTAATTTGTTAGTAGATGTTGAATCTTTAACTTATAAAGTTATAGTAATACGTTAAATAATGTTTAAATTAGTTTGAATTTGCTACAAATTACAATAAACATAATTAATAATTTGAATTCTATTAGAATATTAAATTAAAGGATTTGAATTAATAATAGTTTTTAAAACCTAAAACTTTCGAAATATCTTCCTAACAATCTACCCTAAATCCTAATCTTTATATATAATAAAATAAGATTATTTCTTATAAGTATTTTTAAAAAATTATTGATGTGGCAAATTCATATTTCACCTTAAAATATTTTTTATTTATTTATGATGTCATATCTAAATAAATTAAAAATAGTCATTTACATGTTTAATAAAAGTATGAATCACTTATTTAAAGAAAAAAAATTCTCTCTTATTACTATGTCTTTTTTGTGTTTACTTGATGCAGTAGTCATTTTTATTTTAATAATATTGTAAATAAAATGTCTTTTTTAATTTACTTAATGCGGTAGTTATTTTTATTTTAAAAATTATTATTGTCTTAGTTGATTTATTAACTATATAATTATTGTGTTAGTTGAATTATTAGATTTATATCGATTTTAATAACAAACATAATATATATATATATATATACATATATATATATAGTATTTGATAATTTTAAAATGTTAATTAATATGTCCGAGTTGAACCCGGGTCAATTAACTAGTATAGTGGAAAGTGAGATTTACACAATGAAATATCCTTCCTTAATTCCTTTTTCGACTCTTTTTTTCTTTAATTTGAAAAGGCAAAAAAATTTATGAAAGGGACACCAACCTCATTTTATAGTGTAAATAGCTGATTAACTCAGGTTCAACTTGGACATATTAATAAGACTTTTATAAAAACGTATCTTCGTCACTGAAATTGAGACAGTCCAACGATACTCATGACCATGAAATAGTATACCTTAAAATTAGATTATTAACCCGCATAATACGCAGATAATCTAAAAATCAGTTATGACAAAGTTATATAGATAAAATAAAATTAAGTTATGACAAATTATGGGGATATCATACGTACAACGGCTGTACCTATGATGGGTACAACTTCAAGTGAAAATCAAGGGACATTTATGATACATATACAGGTTTAAGGGTCAAAATATATATTTTTTAATTTTTTTTGTGTGTGTGCAATATGTAAGGCTAGGTAAACCTTGCTCTACCTATCATTTTCTCCAAAATTATATAGATGATAGGAACTTATAAGACCATGTTTTAAAATAATAACATCATAAAAAAATATATAAAAAAATATTTATGACACATAAGTAATTTAAATTAAAAAAAAATTAAGAAAGAATTTAAAGGTGATCGAATTTTTATATAATGTTGACATCATAACAATTCAATTCTATTTAATATAGAGATATAGATATTATTATTTTTCTTTTTATGTTTCAAATAATGTTGCTTTCATAAATTAAAGTTAATTGCATAAAACGTCCATGTGGATTACACAAATTTGTGGTTTACATCCCTCTAAGGTTTTTTTAGTGTTTTCCATCCCTGTCACATGAATTATTAGCGAATTACGTCATTTTCCTTAACGCCATTTGTTTCGATCCGTTAACATATTGCACGTGCCTCACATGTGAGAGCTTTTTTGTCTTTTCCTTCCTCATAGGGATGTTTTATGCAAATAACTTTTTTATCAATTTTTTTTCTTTTCATTTGTATTTTTTTAAAAAAGAATTTTTACTTATAGATGTAACTAACTGTGGCTAAATGTTTATGTTATTTAAAGATATCGTATATGTCAATATCATATAATGAAATTTCATATCTCAGTTATTGAGTCTACTTGCGTATATGTGGCATTGTTTTAAAAACCCGTATTTTAGTCATACCGGTGTGGAAAAATTTTCCAGTATTACCGGAAACACCAACTGGTACAACTATTTTTATTTTATTTTATTTATAAAAATCCTACAAAACTTGTTACAATTTAACAAAAATAGGTAAAGTGCAATTATAATCCATTAAAAAAAAATGTCAAATAGGTATTTCATAACAAAATGTAAGTTTTAAAGTTCACAAATAACAAAAAAATAAAATTAAAGTATCATAAAAATAATTTTAAAAAAAATCAAATTTTTTTTTAAAAAAATACCGGAATGGTAATACCGAAATATACCAGGAATACCAAAAATACCGACCGGTATTGAATAGTGAAAATACCAGGCTTAAAATACGGGAGTACCCTCTGGTACCGGTAATACCGTCTGATATTTACCGGTATTTAAAACATTGATATGTAGCAACATTATAAGCTGTCACTTATAAGTGTTTGATTAGTCAGGTACATCCAATGACCGGGATGTGAAAGTTTATTACATGGCATCGACATTATACGAAACTTTTAATAACATAAATATTTAGTCATTGCTAGTTATATCCACATGTAATAATATCTTTTTTAATAATAAAAACCAAAAACACTTACAAGTGTCAGATTATATGGTTGCCACAAGTACCCAAGTACACTTATTAATTAAGGTTTGAAAGTTCATTATATCTGATATTGACATATACGAGATCTTTAAATAACATAGACATTTAGTCATAGCTAGTTACATGTACAAGTAATAATCTTTTAAAAAAAGGTATAAAAATGAAAAAAAAAAAGATAAAGAAGTAATTTGCATAAAACGTCCTTGTGGTTTGCACACCAAGTTACATAAAACGTCCATGTGAGGAAGAAAAAGACAAAAAAGCCCTAACGTGTGGGGCACGTGCAGCCTGTTAACGGCAATAAAGTAATGGCGTTAAGGAAAAAGACGTAATTCGAATAATCCTTGCGACATGGATGAAAAACACTAAAAAAACATAGAGGGATGTAAACCATGAATTTGTGTAAACCACAGGGACGTTTTATGCAATTAACTATATATATTATTTTAAAAAACAAAAATAATGAGTACATTTAGGAAATTAAATAAACTTTTATTGAGAGCTAGAATTCAAAGTTATAACTAATAATATAAGATTTCAATTCTACTTAAATAAGATTTTATTTTTAATATATTTTTATAGACTTTTAAAAAAATTTCAATGCACAAGTTTTTTTTCACTATACAATTTCAAACAAAGTTATTATTTATTAAAGGAAAATGATTAATCCTCCTAACTAAATAACCTAAAAACCCTCCTAACACCTTTAGAAGATGACATGTGGAATCCACTAATTCTATTTTTTAATCTTACCCCCTGATTTTTCCACATGACATCATCCAATAGTTAAGAGGATTTTTAGGCTATTTAGTTAAGAGGATTAATCACTTTCCTTTATTAAAAATAAATGTCTCTAATATTAAAGTTTATTAAGTGAATGAATGTATAAATAATGTTTATATATTTTTCTTATTTATTAATTAAAGAAAAAAAAACATAAATTTTGCCCGTATATATTCTTTTCATAATATTTATCAAACATACCTAATGTAAATAAATTTCAAAATATCTAAAAGACCATAAATAACAAACATAAAATATTCAAAGGACCAATCATGTAACTATAATCGCAAAATAGGAATACGTGTCATACAACCCCCCTCAAATTCCATTAAAAGGCGCGTCTAGAAACCAAAACAAAAACCACATAAACAAATTTTTTATAACGAATACAACACCGCCTTTGGTCAATCCATAATCCCACGCGCGCGCGTGCGTCATCATACTTACGCTTCATCACCAACAGATCTAAGCCCACTTCAGATCAGATCCCCTTCTGCATCTCGTACGTCTTAATTTTTATTTTTCTTTTTCTTTATAAAACCCTAATTTTCAATTTTAATTAATAATTATACTTTTTAATATTTATCTTTTCAAAGAAAATATACAAGAAATTCAATTTATTTAAAATACATACATATATTTTGAAAACCCTAATATCGTGCCGGATCTACATCCAGATCTGATTCTATGGTTTGAATTCTTTTCAAATTTTAGGGTTTAAAAATTAGGGCTTTTTATCCATCTTTTGAAATTAATAAGTTTTTTATGGGGAATTTCAGGGCTTAAATTTGGGGGTTTTATTAAAAGTTGTGGGTTTTTGGTTTTCTATTATAAAGTTTTGATCTTTTTAAATTTGATTATAGGGTTTGAAAAATCTTGGGATTTTAGGATTTGATAAAGGTTGGAAATTTTAGGGTTTGAATATTTGTGATACATATATAAATATATCTATATCTATAGATATAGATAGATTTGTTGTGGGTATATGTATGTATGGCTTCAGGGATATTACTAGATGCTGATAAGATAATCAAAGAGAAGAGTAAATGGGGTGAGGGTAATAAAGTTTACGTAAGAAAGTTCAAAAGGACTGCTGACCGAGCCCCGACTGTCGGTGTTGTTTCTCCGGCCCCTGATCGAAATACAGACCAAAATTTAGTTGTAGAAAATGGAAATTGTCAGCAGCAAGAAACTTTATCTCTGGCTACAGCTGCCCCCACTGATACGGTCACTGCTGTTTCTCCACCCGCTGAGATGAATGAGGACCGAAATTTTGTTGTAGATGATGGAAATCATGAAAAGCAACAAACTTTATCTCGGGTAGTAGAGTTATCGAATGACTATACGGGACAAAGTGGGATTACTGGAAATGGGGTGGTAAAGCCGGTTTTTGCTTTGGTGGACGGGGTGGTTAAGATTAATATAAAATCTGCAACGTCGAAGAATGAACTTTTAGAGCTTAAGGAGAAGTTGAGGGGTGAGGTTGACCGGATTCGGCGTTTAGGTCGAAAGCTTGAAGATAAAGAAGCTGAGCTAACTGCGTTTTCGACGGTGGTTGGTGGTGGTGGTGATGATGGTGATGGGCAGGCCTATAGTCATGAGCAGTTTTCGGGTAGCAATATTGTTGACAGGAGGGCTTTGCTGAGGGTGAATTCGGAGATGGGGACTGATTATATGGACAGGAGAGCTTTGATGAGAATGAATTCTGAAGTAGGTTCAGTTCCAAATGGTGATTTAAGGCCTTTTAGGCAATTGAGTGTATCGGTTATGAACAATAATCACGGAATAGGTGAGGTTGTGGAGAAGAGGACGCCGAAAGCTAATCAGTTATATCAGAATTCAGAATTTCTTCTTGGGAAAGATAGATTACCTCCTGAGAGCAATAAAAGGCATAAGCCTGGACGCCCTGGAAGAAAGCCCAAGGGTTATTATACGGGGGAAGAAAGTCACAGGAATCAAATGTATAGGAGCTGCAATAGTTTGTTGCAGCGATTGATGAAGCATAAACATGGTTGGGTGTTTAACGAACCCGTGAAGGCAAAGCTGCTCGGGCTTCATGATTATTTTGATATAATTAAACATCCTATGGATTTGGGGACGGTGAAGAGTCGGCTTGCACAAAACTTTTACAAGTCTCCGAATGAGTTTGCAGATGATGTCAGACTCACTTTTCATAATGCCATGACTTATAATCCAAAGGGACAAGATGTTCATGTTATGGCAGAGAATCTTTTGAATATTTTTGAAGAGAGGTGGGCGGTGATTGATTCTGGATCTTATCCGGAGATGAGATATGGAATGATTTATGATGCCAGCACTCCAACTCCGACTTCAAGGAAGGTTCCTCATTTTGCACATGCCCCGTCAAGGATGTTGTATAGGTCGGAATCTGTGAACATGCCTTCCATGACTAAGCCAATAACCCCTAAGCCTGCACCACCCCCTAGGACACCAGTGCCAAAGAAACCTAAAGCCAAGGATCCCAATAAACGGAACATGACCTATGAAGAAAAACAAAAGCTTAGCACGAATCTTCAGAGTTTACCTTCTGATAAGCTTGATAATATTGTCCAGATCATTAAAAAGAAAAACACTTCGCTTTCTCAGCATGACGATGAGATAGAAGTTGATATCGATAGTGTTGATATAGAAACTCTTTGGGAACTCGACAGGTTTGTTCAAAATCACAAGAAGTATGTGAGCAAACACAAAAGGAAAGCTGAACTTGCTCAACAAGCAAGGGCAGAAGCTGGTGATGCTAATCGGGTTGTTCCACAAGTATGTTTATGCGATTCTTTCTGCTTCTATATTGTTCATTAGTTCACATTTTTTAAATGCATGTTTTAACCATATGATATTTTTTGACGCAGAACCCGGCAGCAACGATCCCTGAGGTCCCAAATGGAAATAAAGCAAGTAGGGTTGTCTAATGATCTTATGATTTTATGTTTATAGGTGTTTCTGTGGTCCAGATTATCTAACAGTGTTACGTATTTTAATCAGATGAAAAGACTCTTGCTAATACTCCTCTTGATCAAGGAGAGAGGAGAGGAGAGAATGCTAGTAGGTCTAGTAGTTCGAGCAGTTCTAGCAGTGACTCTGGTACCTCTTCAAGTGGTAATTGAATAGTCATTAAGTCTTTTTCTCCATCTGAAGGTAATTCTAGCTGAGTTGGTCTTTTAGTGTTGTAATTCATTGGATGCTCTTTATGCAGATTCAGATAGTGATAGTTCTTCTGAAGATGGATCGCCTCGAAATTGAATAGTGTAAACTGAGGTAAGCTAACATCTGTCACCTAGTGTATTTTGTATGATCATCATTATCAGATGTTGATGCTAATTGTTATTTTTGTTCTTGCGTAGTGATTAGGGTTCTTGATGGTTGTTTTTGTTGTTACTGTAAAACTATCATTATCGTATTCAATCCCCTAAAGTATGGCCAAGTGTAACAGTTTTTGTGTTATAATATTATATCTTTAAATGGCTCAGAGATTTACTTGTCCAGCAATAATCAGATTTCATATCACATAAATTATGGTCGGTTGGTTTCCCTTTGAGCTTGTATTTTCTTCATACACAATCATTGGAAGCTTCCATGAAGTATCTGTTATGTCTGACAACTATCATGCTATCCTAATCCCCATGTTGTCTTCAACATGTTCAATACCTTATATTAAACTCAGCTTTACGGTTCTCAGGGATAGTTTAAGCAGCCAAGTATTCGTTGTTGCATTCTGCACCCTTGAAATTTTTATGCTAGAATACTAGAGCCCAGGGAACGTTTGGAACTCATTAGTTACACATTTATGGCAGATCTTTTTATTTGAATTTATTACAGGATACAAATTCTGTTTATCACCCAATAGCTCAATATGTATGTATTAACTTCTATTAGCTGAATTTCTATGGTATTTATTATAACCTCTCCTACAAAATGCTTTTTTTTTTCTACCCATCTTTGGGACGAACTGAATTCTGAGAGAGCTGAGTGTAGAGCGTCCTAGTCAATTACAGAATTACTTATTTTTTGACTTCCCTGATTGTTTGTTATACGGAGGTTAAGATAAATTGGCCTGTCTTTTTACATGATAAGTAAGAACATGGCAACTATCTATTACACATGGTAATCATTTGAAGGTGAGCTGACAAACCTTGTGTAGGCTAATTAAGAGGATTCTGATGAATAACCATGATGAAACCGACACAAATCTGTAAGGTCCATCTTTAAACCCGTGCTAGTAATTAGCTTGCATTAAAATTTAACGTTCTATATGTGTGCTTAGGGCTGTTCTTTTAAAATTAGGCGTTCTGTTCTGAGTTCAGACCAGCGAAGTCCATACCAAAATGCTGTGATAGATGTGTGGTTTCTGTCTTGGGTTAGTTAAACAGGCAACAGGTTATATAATCATATCAGGAAACAATGGTATATTTAGAAGTTGAAATACTACATAATAGGCAATAATAGATCTACTGCATGATCGTGGGATTTGGTAAAGAAAGTATTATGCTTGATTTACATTTGGAGCGATAGATGCCTCCAGAAAGCAGGCCAAAACTTGTTTTACATCTGTACTTGCTTACTCACGACAAGTGATTGTTTAAATTCCGAAGTATTCCATGTACTCCATTTATGTTTTACTTCGCAATTCTTTCTTCATTAGAAATATAGTTGACTGTGCTTGATGGAAAATTGTGCTAAACCTGATGTTTTGCAGTTTCAGATTTTTATCAATTGACGCACTCCTGACAGTGAATGTTTCTAGTATGAATATGATGTGTGATGGCCCAACCACATGATCAGAAATGGAAGCTCTTTGCTACCCGTGATAGGTGTTTTGACCAGACCATATTGTTCTGTAATTAACGATGGTGCGTATTCTTAGAAATTAGGGTGTATGATATAAGATTGGTTGTGGCTGCAAGAGGACCCATCAAGTAGCAAAATGTAGTTCCATGAGACATAGGTGCAATTTGAATGGAGGCAACAGAATGCAGATTGTTTTGAGGGTGGCTATACTTGGAACCACGAATGCCATTGATGGGTTGTTTTGGTTGCATTTTTTGTATCGTCATAACTTAAACCAAAACCGTAGGTAGCATGTAGAAATGTATAGTTGCCCGTTAGTTTGGTTGATTTTTGCGTTTGTCAAAACTTAAGATGTGTATTTGTTCTTTTCCTTTTGTTGTTTTATTTAGTGTAAGTACGTAGCTATATTAGTCAACAGGATTTAATACTCTAGATTCCTGCCTCTCCCTTTAACTTGCAACTGTCTTGTTTCATTAAATGAACTGGGAAAGTTAAAATGATATGAGACCTGCGTTAGATTACTTGTAAAGTGTTTTCATTTTCTACAAGTGATTATGGTAGAACAGTTGTCTATCTCTTGGTTCTTGTGTGGCAGTGTAGGCCGACCATTTAGATTAGCTAATCTGGATCCCTTTTCTCTTTGATAGAAGAGTTCGGTGGTTACGTCTTGTGCATAGGTTGATATTCACCAAAGGGTAGCCATCGACACATTAGATCCATCACGGAAATGGACATGATGTGCCAAGCTGTTACCCTTTCATAGTTTCATCTATTCTTGTTGGTATAGCCAAAACTTGTGTCAATGCAAGTCTGAAGTGAAAGTTAGACGAGGCTTGTGATTATATTGGTTTTATTAGCATAATCTTGGACGATTGTTAAAAAGTGAGCCCTTGGTTGCGTTCTTGCATTACACAGTTTAATAAACGGATTAAAGATTGTGAAGCCTAATAACAAGACGTTTATAAATTTATATTGTGACATGCAAGTATCTGGTATCTACATATGTAAGGTTGTACAATGCATTTAAAAAGCATATGGTCAATGGTTAAGAAATTAAATTGTACAATGGAGCGGTCTCAATTGATCACACATACGTTGCACAACTGTAAGTACTGAGGATTCGGTTGCTAATGATAAATTTCTGACCGGGGATGCTTATAAGTTATAACTTTTATCAGTTTTCTTTCATTTCTGGTGATCAGTCCATGTTTTTAAGCGCCGGTGCTTTGGTTAGCCCTAGACAAATAATTAATTTAGCATTGCTGAACGATTTAAGTGAAAGAAGCCACTTAAGTAAAGCCGACATTTATGTGCAATGTATCCAAAACTTTCAGCACTGTAATTAAATTATTATAAACACTAACGTTTACTATAATCTGGTAGTTTTGCACCACATCTGATCAATAATCAAATGAAATACAACCCTTGAGAGAAATCTTCTACTTTCATAACAAATATTTGTTACTATTTTGATGCATAAACGACCACTTCTGATTATTGTTACAGTTTACTATATTTATTCTTCAACAAAACCTGCTTGTATAACCCTAGTGTAAAAAGCTTTTCCCCTTAAACCCTACACAACTAACTTGTAATTTTTTTTATAAAATGAAAATATTATCGAAAGCATCAACAATGTTGAAGAGTTACAGAAAGTAAACATGCGAATTACATGAGAATACTAATGCTTGATGCTTATGTTCGTTGACGGACCCCCATCTCTTGTTAAGTGGATTAAAAGATGAAATGATTTAACAAACATAAAAGATGGATCTAAGAATTAGATGTATAAAATGTGTAGGAAAATTGGTATGAAATGATTTAACAAACATAAAAGATGGATCTAAGAATTAGATGTATAAAATGTGTAGGAAAATTGGTATATTTCATGTGTCAATACACTAGGTCTATTTTCTTTGTCATTAATAATTCCATGTTTGTAATTCCGTACTTGTAGCACTGATGTGAAAATAAATGATTCTATCTCCACAACGCTCCAGTTGGTAACTTACGGCTCATAACTAAAATTTGACAACTCAGGGCAACATCCATTAATGAGATTTCTTTTGTACTTGGGCACACCAAGATGACACGATCAGTTGTTTTTGTCGTGATAAGAATAGCGATCCAAATCTATTGCCACAACTCGCAACAACATAAACAATTGGATATACAAACTTGTTTTTGGTAAACAAAAACTGTAAACTCAGGTCAAATGTTTATACTTTCACAAATTACACAGATACAATCATACTTGCAAAAGCATATTTGTGAACCAATGTGAAATTAACTTCCGTATCATACAACATGCTTGCTAGCGCTCAAGGGTCATAGAGATTTTTCCGAATCCAATAAGCATTTTTCACTTTATGCATGATGAGTTAAAAAATTGAACCAGTTGTAGTCTGAGGTATATTTGTGCACATACATGTGAACTACTGTAAAGTATGGAGCATGAAAATCAGAAGATAGAGCGCATACGCGACTCTGCACTCACCAGGCCGCAACCAAAATATAAGTTTTAGGGGATCTGATGTAAAGGCCATATACAATTTAATGTCAAACAAGAAGATAATTTTATTCTAAAAAAGGAGAAAAACGAGACAGAATGCCAACTCAAACCATGCTAAAAATGCGATAGGGTACTAAAGTCCACATGCAGTCAAGAATGCAGTCTCGGAAACATCAAGGTAACTACTAAATGCAGCACGAACGAACCCATCATGATGTTACTAAACTATACAAAATACAATAAGCCCGATACAGATCTTTTGACAAGTCTGACACAGCAAACATCATTCATATTCTGCACAATACAGGTTGTAACACCGTCTTATCAACTCAAGAAGAACCAGATAAACCAATTATTTTGGCCTTCATGAAGTCATATCCTTATTGATAGTTGGCAGCAGGGGGAATATCTCTTCCCTGTACATCCTGGTTCTGGTAGGGGTTTCCACCACCTGCATTGGGAGGATATCCATTGGGCCCAAGTCCAGATTGATACGGGACTCCTCCATTATTTGGCCCGTAATGCCCCTGGTGCTGATAGTTAGGAGCGTTATTTTGCATCCCTCCACCCATGTTCGGTGGCCTCATTCCTCCCATGTTGTTTGGTGGCGGCATTCCTCCTCCCATGTTTGGAGATCCACTGTTGTATGGTTGAGGTGGACCATTCCAGTTATTGGGGGGCACACCTCCCATGTTGGGAGGCCCACCTTGTGGTCTACCTGCCATGTTGTGGGGTGGTGGACCTCCCATGTTAGAAGGTCTGCCCATGTTGCCGGGTGGGGGACCACCCATGCTAGGAGGGCCGCCCATGTTGCCGTGTGGAGGACCACCCATACTAGGAGGGCCGCCCATGTTGCCGGGCGGTGGACCACCCATGTTGGGAGGTCCACGATAATTGCTAGGCGGTGGGCCACCGATGTTGTTAGACGGTGGACCTCCCATGTTGTTAGGCACTGGACCTCCCATGTTGTTGGATGGTGGAGCTCCCATGTTGGACGATGGAGGCGGTGAACCTCCCATGTTAGGGGATCCACGGTTGGTTTGCATGTTCTCTCTTCTTCTTTCAATATTTCTTGATCTGTCAAAGTTGCGAGGCCTGTCGTTCCTCCTGTTTCTCTCATTAGCTCGAGCATTGTTTCTGATCCACTCCTCATGGTACCTTGGATCATAAGGAACGGCTACCCCATCTATAAACGGTTCACCTGACACATATTCAAACATTGTGAGCATTTATCTGAATTGCATACGACTCTTCATCAAAGTATCATAACCATGAAATTATATCAACACCAATCAACACACGCCCTCACAAACCACATTCTGAAAAAACCTTATGTTAGCTGATTAAGACTGCATTTTGCACAGTGGCATGCCTTTTATACTCTCAATGAACAATCAAACTAAATAAAAATGAAAAGAAAAAGAATTGAAGTAATGATTGACTATTTCTTAACAAATAAAATGAAGACAAGAATTATAGAACATTAGAGTTAATAAAAGAAGTTTTAACATTACGATAGAAAATGACATGTGCAACTGCTAATTGCTAAAAAAGTAGAGCGTAATACCTCCATAATCCTTGTTCTTAACATCCAGGTATGAATCAGGGAGCACCCAACGAACTCCAGGTAACTCTGAAACAAATAACAAAACCATATACCATCAGCGTACATTCAGCAAAAGACATAGTATAAAAACACAAAAGATTCAAATACCCTTAAGCTTGTAAGAATCCTCTTCAGATACAAGGGCTCCAAAAGCATAATAGCATCTTGTTGAAACCGAGTAAATTTTCATCCTCGCAGCATCATAGCTAAAACAGAACAGTCATCATAATCCCCACATAACTCAGCCGTTTACTTATATATTAAACATAACGATGAAGCTAACACCATCATATACAACCGTCAAAATACAAAAAAGAGAACAAAATACATACAAACGATACAATACATATACATATAAAAGAATACCATATATAACATATGCACAATCTAACATTACCGCCTTAATTATTTCTTCTCATAACAGAATATTACATATAAAGCAAGTATTTAATTTATATAATCAACCGGTTTACACATGTTATATAAATAAATGATAACAAAACAGTCTCGAGCTTCACATATTAATTCCACAATTATATTCACAAATGTCTCATTTACAAACAAACTATATATATCTAACTATAGATCCCTTTTTATATTATACATACAAATGTTACAAGGAAAATGATAAGTTTATATAAATAGTACATAATATTTTGTATCCCTATTTGATTATTTTCATAACAACAAAAAACCACTAACATTTATATATACAATTAAAAAATAATGATAAAACAGTAAGATCAGATTAGTAAAAACTATAGATACAGAAAATATATATGTATAGATAGATATATAAAAAAATGAGAGACTTACGATCCAACAATTTGAGCAAGAGTATTGATATAAGAATCAATGATTTCATCTCTAGTAGGTTCACCTTGAGGTTTCTCAACAACAACAAGCCAATGTTCAAAATCACATCCATCTAACAAAATCGTTTCCTTTGGCGGCCTGTTTGACCAATTAGGGTTTGAATCGTTCAAAGACGACGTCGTTTGCCTCGTCGAAAACGCACGGAAGGTGTTCGAGGTAACGGCGGGTTGACGGAGGTTAATGACGGAAGATAGGGTTGTTAGTGGGCGGATACGGAGAACATGTGATGATGATTTTATGGATCGTGTTATTGTTGACAGATTGCGACAGAGATAGCGAGTCGCCATTTTTGTGGTTTTTATTAAACCCTAGTTTGTTGTTTGTTTTGTTGACTGGGGGTTTTGGGGGTGTATTTGTAGTGTAGATTATGTGATGAGAGTCGGCGAAAATGGATTTTGTATGTATAGTCCTTGAAGTTATTTTGTGTTTCATTTCATCTTCAAAATGTTCATTTTTCCATTTTTTTCCAACTAGAACTTTTCCACTTTTATCATCTAATTCCTGTCTTTCACAAGGTGAGATATAGACAGACTAACTCCTTTTCTGACTAACTCCTTTTCGAAGTTAGAAAGGCTACTTCGAGACAACCTTCGGCCATTTTTGCAGAGAGAGTAAAGATCGATCGAAACTTTAAACTTTGTTTTTAAAGATGACGGTTTTTACAACCGCAACTATACATGTTTACAATTATTGTCATAATATTGTTATTGTAAGAGTACTTTTGCAACCTATTATTGTCACTTGCATTTTATTCAAAACAAATTACCTGTTCGCCTCATGAGCATGCATTGGAGAACAACAATTTACCCCATTCACTCATGAACACTAGAAAAAAAAATGAGATCTAAACATTCTTCCTATGACATGTATAGAGAAGGTAGAATGTCAAACAAATGATCACTTTACAAAGTTTTCTGAGTGTAATATTTCTCTGAAATTATATACTAAAAATTAGTCCAAGCCAAAATCCAAAATATCAGTTATTACTGTATTAACACAGATCTTTACCACTATATAACAATTTTGTAAAGCTCAACCTTCAAATCATGCTAACTTAACAAACATAGCTTATAGACATGCACTATATGTGTTGCATCATCAGTTAATCGATCTCACAATCTTCTCCTTGGAACCATATAAAATGTTTGGAATGCAAACACATGAATAAAAACAAAGAATATCATATATAACGATGTTGGCATTCTCAGTATGTATCTACAAAAAATGACATGCCTAACAACACTTTATGTATCGATCATCACCTATCAGTGATTGTTGTGAAGGTCATGTTGGCATATGATGTTGTTGTACTTCCATACAACGGGGAACCCTCTTGCTTTCCTGACTTGCTAGATGATGTACCTGATGTATTGGTTTTTGTGGTTTTATAGTTCATTAGCTCTGATAATAAGCCCGGATCAGACAAATCCTTGTCGTTAACATCCAGTTCACCTGTTAGCATCTTCAAAACATCCGACATGGATGGTCGGCTTTTGGGAAGACTTTGGGTGCAAAGAAGACCAACTTTTAAGTATCTACAAGCGTCAGAAATATCAACATCTTCTCCAATCGATGTATCCACTAATCTTTCTAGCTCCCCTTCCCTATATAGTTCCCATACCTGAGAAGAGACAAACAGTATATATGACATGTCATCTCTTCGCATGTGTATGTAATGGCATTGATCCATGTATTGCATTAGTATTTGGTTATGTAGTCGTGTTTACCATAATATAGAATAAATAATACTTGCTCTCTTTCTGTTTTTCTATCTACAACACAGCTGGATCACAAAGAAGATATTTGCTCCGCAACACATATTCTATTAATCGTATGATCAACTTAATCAAGAATATATTTCCTTATACTCTTTAGCATTTAGTTTAACATCTATATGCTACAATCTTCTTGCCTATATGCAGATACATTTATGCAATTTGTTCAATTAAATCTTACTAAAATATTGTATCCCTCCTATGATAACTATAATGTGTAAAGAAACACGCAGGTCACAAAAAAGTATAGTTATTAGTAAAATGTCCGTATTCTTTCACATGCCAATATTGGAGTAGCTGATCCAGAAATATTCGACTTTAAGTACAGAGTAGGAACATGCACTATTTGAGTTTGAAAACATAAATATAAAATTATCCCTTGTAGTAAAACATATCTCTATGAGGTGGAAGAGGGGTGTGAGAGACTGAAAGTTACTAATAGCAACGAGTCAACGACTATAATTTGAAGTTTCATCTTGTATTAATTATTTAAATGGAGAATTCCATACCCTTTCAAGAAGATATTGTTCTTCAACAGGTAACCGCCTGTTTTGATTTGGCCTTCCAGAAACAATCTCCAAAAGCAGAATACCAAAACTGTAAATGTCTGCTTTCCTCGTTAACTGGCCTCGTATTGCATATTCAGGGGCCAAATAGCCTCTGTCATAATCCATTTACCAAAACTATTATTACTACAATAACAAATCAACAAAACATGAATCAAAGATAACTTGATATACCAGGCAAGACAAACTTCAACTAGGTCTAAAACTACTGGTGACAAACTTAACATGTTTTCAATGGAAATGGCTTAGGTTGTGTTATACCTTCAAAGGGTGAAATAGGAAATCAAAGAATTTAGCTAAAAGGAGGATATATCATATATGTCAAATGAGATGGTTTATTTTTACTGCAGGTGACCTCTTCAATCAGTTATTCTAAGACTTTGATTACTATTCTAATACGGGTAATATTATTTCTATGATCATAAGTAACACATTATTGGCAGATAAGTACTAAAAAGGTAAGAAAAATGACCGCATAATAGGATACGACCAGTTCCAATCCAAATATATTTTGACCCATCACCCAACCCACCCGTCTTGCTACCTCGATTTAATATCTACTGTACCTGAAACAGTAAGAAGAAAGCCACACTCGAACAGTGTATAATGTATAGATGCTAAGATACTACCAATATAATCAAATACACATCAGGAATGAATGACTCTAAAATCCAAGTGAGCCACATTATTCTTATGAGGGCAGATAGCGGTGTCTAACTAATATATAGTGAGAGGTGTTGAGCTTACTGAGTTCCTGCAATACGTGTGCTAACATGAGTTAGATGAGACGGGAAAAGCTTTGCTAGACCAAAATCGGAAATCTTTGGCGTAAAATCTTCATCAAGCAAAATATTGCTTGCCTTGATGTCCCTATGAATAATATGAGGTTGCACTTCCTCATGAAGATACGCAAGCCCCTTCACGACACCTATGCATATCTTCCTTCGAATTTCCCAAGTGAATTTAATGGTAGAGTGTCCACTTCCTATGCATGATAAAGTCATAAAACCAACATCCTTCAAAAAAAACAGCAAATAAATTGTACCGTATAATGGGTAGGTAGGGTCAATATATGCTCGGCTGGAACACACCATTTTTTAGTATAGAGTGAAAGAGGCTGACCAGAAACACTTCTCGGCGCATTTCTTATACCTTTGTATAAACTGACTAATATGCTAAGTATTATTAATGACATTCAAAATAGTAGTATGCATTGAAATAGACTCTGGCCGACCTTGGACCCATTTGACATTATTTGACCACTTCTCTTTTTAGCTAGCAATTTTGTTATTTGACCTGTAAGAGATGGAACACCTATATCAACCCATTCATAAGTAAATGGGTCAAACCTGCCACGTCTAGTATCACACACACATGAAAATTGAAGGGGTTGCAATTACCTAGTAGCGTTTGATCCAGGCTACCGTTTTTAAGGAAGCCATAAACCAAGATTCTGTGGTCTCCTTCCACACAATAACCGTGCAACTTTACAAGGTTTTCATGTTGTATATCTGAAATAACAGTTATCTCAGTCAAGAATTCCCGCAATCCCTGCCTTGACTCATCAGAGAGAACTTTTATAGCAACTAATAATCCATCTTTTAGCATCCCCTAAAGATCATAAAGCATTTGCATACGTTATCAGTCTATAATTTAGTACTATCTAAACACACTAAAAGAGATAATCTGAATTAATAGAAGATTACCTTGTAAACAGAACCAAAACCCCCCTGCCCTATCTTATTCTCTGGTCTAAAATCTTGAGTAGCAATTTGCAAATCTTTGTACATGTAAAATCTCATATTCTCTAAATCCAGAAGTTCTGCATCCAAATAATATCTAATAAGATGTTTTCTCCAAAAGAAGCAGCACAAGTTTATACTAGAACGTCAGAGACCAAGAAAAAGGGCCTTGACGGTTTGGCCTAGGAATATCCAATGTAATCCAACAACTAATAGGTTATAGGTTCCGGTTCCACCGGGAACTAATGTGTAAATATCTCAATAAAAAATGTATGTGATCTTAGTAGGCAGTCTTACCTCTACTAACATCAACGTTGTTTCCCCGACTATTTGCTACAAATTGTCAAGTAAACAGTCAGCATTAAACAAATGAATGCACGTGAGAAATGAAATATTGAAACACCACTTAACACATGACTTAAATAATAACTTATAGCATAAGTGAAAAATTTCAAAGAATATTTAAACAAGTACCTTTAACAGGAGAAGCCAACTTCCCAAAACAACAACTAAATGCAGTCATGACACCGATTTCTTAATGTCGACTAGTAAATTATATCGAATACCTATAATTCTGTAACCACACAAGAAAAAAAGTAAATGAGTAAAAAAAAAAACCCGGAAATATAGACAATATATAAACATACAGTACTAGTTATTATATTAACTACAATGATTCAATATAAATATATAATTATATGTGTGTGTGTGTGTGTGTGTGTGTGTGTGCGCATCAGAATATGTTTAAACATAAGTCTACAGTTACATCCACATGATCAATATATTCTAAGAAAATTGACTATTTATCAAAATTCAAGAAATTGCATACATTAGAAAACTGAAATTTAGCTCAAGTGTTACAAATATACAAGATCAAAACATCATAGTATGTCTGTCTGTTGGTACGAGAAGATGATATGATATCAAATGGAATAAAAAATATAAAGAGAGATATAAGATTCTTACAAGAGTATGGATTAAATGAAAAAACGGTTGAATAACTAACATAGCGCACCATTGACGAATTACTACTACTATTATATAAGGTGGGAGGATTGTGGTTGTGGTTATGCGAAGAGAGAAAGAGTCAATAAAACAGAAATTTGAAGAACAAAGAGAAAATGATTAATTTTGAACATGAAACCGTGGTTTGACTTTTAGGAAACAGCTGAGACGACTAACTCGTTCACATGTTCTAGTGGAGTTGTGGGGGTCTGGGGATGCTCTGGTGGGTCAATTTTTTATTACAGAAGGAAGGGTAAGTTTTGCACATATGGTCCCTTTAACCTTTTGGCTGCTCCAGTGATGAAATCAGTAAATCACTACTTACTTGTAAGTTTTCTACAGTAATATTTTTGTTAATTTTTACACACTAATTGAGATAGTTCTATCAAATTTTTCTCTTTTTAACTCCCCATTACTATATTTATTTTTATTAATTAGATGCTATAATATAAAAGTTTATAAATTTATAAAAGTAACAACATTATACATAAAAATAACAGCAATCAACCATAATAAACGAGGCTGAGATGTATTGCCAACTTACAGATAATCCGGCATAGCTTGTAATTTATCAAAGTTTGGAAAGTGTCTAAATTTTATCATCCTTTGATTTTGTCTCACAAGAATTCGGATCCATCTCTAAAACCTTGTCCCATTTAAAAAGCTTTATCATCAAAGCACATATCACTGACATATAAGGGGGACCTTGGATATAAATAATATCATTGGTCTTACATAACATAACTCGTTTTGGACGCATTGGTTGTGGATGTGAGAAAAACTCCACAGTTAAACAGATAGATGACATTCTGAAAAGCTTATATATCCATCCCGAAGTTGGATCTAACATATTCTCATATCTTTCTAACGATACATTATTTGTATAAAAATAAAGCTATCATTTGTCTGCTATGATTTTTTAAACACAAGGAAGTTTCTCTTCTAAATAGTTATACAAAAATCATTTTATTCCAACTCAAATCAACTCCCTATCACTTCTATTAATTAAGCACAACCTATATGATCTCTTCGAAATTGATCACAAGCAAGATAAACATCAAATGTTATCTTCAGAACTTTTTAGATTCATAAATACATCTTATTAACCAATTTATCAAACACTTGTACACAAATTTAGGATATTCCTTCACCATTTTTAGACCTTTTCATGCCTCCTACAAAATTGTAACTAATAAGATTGGAAGTTTGGAACCTAATAAATCTTATAGACAATTCTATAATGGTAACTACTAGGTCAGTTTAGAAACAATTATGATGTTGCTGCTTTACGTGCATATCTAAATAAGAAGCTAATTGTGTATAATAATAATAAAAACGAAAAGGTATACACTAATACACTATTGTTGTTTTCTTTTAAAGAAAAACTTGAGCATAATTATAAAATAGATTAAACAAATACCCTATGTAGTATTGAATTACATTTCTTTTAAAGAAAAACTTGAGCATAATTATAATGCCTCTTGCTAGATCTTCATGTCAATGAATTTTCCGACTGTTAATATAAGAACTTAAGAAGTTATCAATTTCATTTTTTACTTACGTAACAATCTAACATAAATTAATATTAAAAATAGAAAAGCAGGTTGACAAAATTGAAAAGAAAGGACATCAACGACAAGTTGAAAAGTCTTTGAACAAATTCGAAATCACATCAACAGCATAAGATAAAAGATCCATAGATACAAGATATAAATGTGAAAGTAATGTAAACAAAATGAAAAGTTTTGTCATAGAATACAAAATAAATGTTTGAGGGAAATGATATATCTTTGTAAAAATGAGCCTAAAAATCTTTTTAAAACAATGAAAACGATAAGATGATGACCTGTAGATGTTATTAGTTCTCTTTCTTAATATTATCCTTTGATTTTACAAGTTGTCTTGATCTTTTAAAATGATGTTTAAAATAATTATTCAGAAGGATTAATCATTTTTCAATGTTTAATATCAGCATCAATGAAAGTGAAAATTAAGTTTCGTAAAGCTGCATTGATTCAGTTGTATTGTTTTGAAGGCCTTTTTGGTCAAAAGTTTGTATTAATTTGAAACTTAAAACTTTCTGTAACATCCCAGTATTTTAAGGTAATAGAAAATTAATCTTTTTTGTAGTTTTGACATTAAATTAATTTCCTAGTATTTTGTTTTGAGTTAAGGGATTAATTTAGTTGGAACTTTAGTGGCTAGCGGGTATTTTACCCACAAAATACAATATGGGACGTGGCTAGCAGAGAGAAAAGCCAGCCACTAAGTTGATGATTCATGTTTTCCCACTCAAGCTCTTTTCTTTTCTAACTACTCCATTTTCTCAAAATCCTTCCATGGTTCATGCAATAGAAACTCAAATTGAAGAAGTTTAATCTTAAAAGCTATAACAATAATCATCTCCTATTGTGTTAGAATTGAAATTTGGGGCTTCCTTGGAGGTGGTGGTGACCGATTCTTTAAAGAAGAAAAAGAGGAAGAATTCCAATTTGAAAACCCTAATTCTTTGTTTCCCATTCTTGAGGTATAGATTTCATAACCTTAGTTTGATTTGTCATTTAAAATTAGGGTTCTTAGCCTTGGAGTTGGGGTTTTTGCTATTGGGGTATTCAAGTAAAACCCTAACTAAATTTGAATGATGTATGGATTATTGATTGAAAGAATTTGTTGTTAGTGAGAATCCCCTGTGGTAAAGATCTCATGGTGTTTGGCTAGTGTTTATAAAATAAAGCTTTATTTTGAGAAATTGAAGATTTGTTGGAAAGTGTTTAGTAGCCAAACACCATAATCTTAGAGTTGTTGAATGTAAGTAGTTGAGTCATGGAACTCATAAATGATATGTGATTACTCTTGTATAGGTGTTGAAGATTAAATTGTCGATCTTGTAGCCTTGTTGTGTCAACTAGCCAAGTTTATGGTGAGTGTATATGCATATAATCATGTTCTTGTTACTAGAGGTCATAGGTGGGTAAATTCCTATGACCCATTAGATAGTTGTTTGTTAGAACTAGTAGGTGGGTAAATTCCTACTAGTCAATTTGTTTATAAGAGCTAGTAGGTGGGTAAATTCCTACTAGCCAAATTATCCATGGCCATGTTGAAAATGAATGTATGTTGTTTGAAATGTATGAAAAGGCTAGCTTGCTAGGCTTATATGGTGCTTGATGCACAAAGTTGAAATGACATGATTATGATTATATGTGTATGCATTCACTAAGCGTTGCTTATGTTTTAGTTGTTTAACTCTTTTATAGGAGTTGGTAGTAGCAAAGGTAAAGAAGTGATCGAGTGAAGTTAGAATTTGGAAGCTCTTGCCATTTGGAAGGTTGGCATTTGGATAATTTGGGTAGATGGTCCCTTTTGATACCCATTGGCTTTTGATACATGTTCTTTGGTCAAATTTTTTGGATGAACTCCTGAAAGGTTGTAGTTGCGTTGGAAACTTTAGTAATGGTAGAATTTGTAACTAACTTGACAATTACCCAAGTAGGGTTATTGACCCGCTTGTGAAATTTTGTAGTCAAAAGTCTTGGTAGAAGGAATGATTTCAATGTATGGGTGACTTATGCTCTAAAGGTCATGTTTTGATATTCGGAAATGTTGAAGTTGAAATGGTGTTTTGGTTTAACATTTAAAGTTAAGTGCGGGAAAATCTGATTTTGAACAAGTGGTTTGCTGCAGGTAGCCCCCACTGCGCCGCAGTGGGAGCCTGCTTTAGCTCACTGCGCCGCAGTGGGCTTTTGGTTATTGTTAGCCGAGATATATCACTGCGTCGCAGTGAGTGTGTCCTACCTCACTGCGCCGCAGTGAGCTTTCTTTCACTTTTGGCAGAGAATTTCCACTTCGCCGCAGTGGAGGTGGTCTCGCCTCACTGCGCCGCAGTGGACACCAAAAAAACAAAAAAAAAAAAAAAAATTATTCGATTTTGTTTAAAAAGGTTTGGGTCCTTACACTTTCCTATAAATGTGTGAAGCCAAATGAACAACCCATGAATAAATTCACTTTCTAACTCCATCCAGATTATTCTTTGAATCAAAGAGGTCCCAAAGCTTCAAACAAGATTAGGATGGTTGCTTGGTAACATCTTAGTTAGATAGACATATAGAATGATAATCTATGTTAAAAGGACAAGTTTTGGATACGTGAATGGTGTCGTAAAATACATCATCTTGTAGTTAGAAAGTATAATAAGTAAAACAAAGAAAAGTAAGTAACCCTGAATGTTGTTTTCTTTGAGTTTTAGGTCTTAATATCTCGATGATGTATCAGAAAAGTTGAGATATAGACAGTCGTACTCCTAACATGCCGTCTCTTTTTCCTGTAGATACAATACGGGCGTTGTCTTATCCGTTCTAAAGGGGTTGTCACCAGATGCATATGAGAATGGTATGAATTTGATGAGCGGCGATCAAAGAGATGGTGGTGGTTGGGTACGATATGGGTTCCACCATTGCAGTCGTTGGAGCTAGCGTCGTGGCTAGAAGAGAGAGACATACAGATCGTGATGGTCGTTGTGGTGGTGGTGGTCGTCGTTGCCATCATCGGAGGAGGATGACGACTGGTGGTCGGAGATAAAGATAGCAGTGGTGGTGGTTGGAGATTATAATGGTGGTGGCCGAAGATGATGGCAGTGGTGGTGGTGGTTTGAGAGGAGCAACATCAGCTGCATGAGAGAGAGGGGAAGCTTTAATCTGGGCCATAGGTCAACACTTTTGAATAGTCAGGATCTATTCCAATTTTCATAAAACATTAGTTTTTAAATGAACAATATACAATATACTAGTTAAAAAAGTCATTTCAATTCGTATGTTAGTAAATGTTTCATGTTAAAAGATTATTTGTAAAGAAAATTAATTTACACGTGAGTTAAATACATTTACAAATGAGTGATAACTGCATATAACGTAGGGGTGTTCGTGGTTTGGTTTTTACCCAGTTTAACCGTGAACTGAACTGTTTAAAAAACTGAAAAAAACCAAACCGGATTTGAATTTAGTTTTTGGTTTGGTTTGTAACCGAAACCGAATTGTATAATTGGTTTTTGGTTTGGTTATGGGTATATAATAACAAGTTTGGTTAAACCGAAAAAACCGAATAACTTATCTTATTATTATGTATTTCAATAATTATTTAACATTTGTCTATTTTATATGGATCATTATTAATATACTTTTTACATTAGATGTTTTATTTGTTTATTATATTCATTTTTTGTAAAAATTTGAAAAGATTGGATGGAAAAATAATGAAGAACTTGAATATCAAAGATTAAAATTTTTTAGTGATGAAAATAAAAAAAAATTTATTTGTTCCGGTACTTTCTAAGACTAGTTTTTTTTTGGAATGATTATGTTACTTATTTATCCATTTCGTGTTTGAAATCTAAATTTACTACTTTGGTGAAAAATTGGAATTACGAACCTATTTTGGTTAAATTTAGCTTAGACAAAATGATGGATTAGTGTTTTTCATATTTGGTCTTTTTGGTTTTAAACCGAAACCGAACCGAATTCTAATTTGGTTTTCGGTTTGGTTTTCTATTTTGAATTAGGTTTTGGTTCGGTTTTGGTTTTGAAAAAGAAAAATAAAAAAATCGAAAAACCCGAACCAAATAAACCGAATAACCGAAAACCGAACCGATGAACACCCCTATAACGATACATTTTTATATACCGTCAGAAATACGTATAATTGTCATAATTATAAATAGATAGAAATTATATTGAGGGTATGCCATTGCATTAAAAATACAAAGGGAAGTGATTATTCAACTACACATTTTATTTTCTATACTACAAAAAATTTGTTTTGCCCTTTCTGCTCCTAATAATATTTTTTAATTTTTATATTCATTATATTATATATGATCTTTTTACCTTATGCTTTTCTCTGTTAAACTCTGTTTTATTGCTACGTACACAAAAACATTTCATACAAGATAAGATATTACAGATACTTACAAAACATGAATATAAAATTCCACTGGGAAGTCATACACTATTTATAGGAGCATCTTAATCAATCAAAATATTCGAATACTGAATTTATACGTTCAGCAAAGTTTCATGTTTTACTTTCACCAATAACCTATATCACAAATAATTCAAGGATTAGCAAATTTTGAAGACATAAAATAGTTACATATTTTAGAGTATCGAATGCAAAACTGCAAATATAATCAGTCGAGGACAATATCTAGCAGCCATGGTTATCGTTCTTCTTCGAATGCGATATAATTCATTTTACGTTGTCAATATCCCTTCCCTTTTCTTTATTATTAGATTATCAATAGTCATATGTGAACTCCACTAAATACGGAAAATGCCTTCTAACAGGGGAAAGAGTGTTAAATGTGAAATTGAATTACAAAAGATGAAATGTAAGAGACTAAGAGTTAATTGTTATGAACTGTTTATAGCTTATCATAAAGATACATATTTTTGTGACTATAAATCTACCCGATTACAATCGAGAAAATAAACAAAACAATAGTGCAATACTTACTCTTTTATTAGGGAAAAGCTTGTCGCTTTAATATTTCGGTTCTCTCTCTTTAACCTCTTCTTCTCCCTAACAGTAACAAATTTCTAGATCTAAGATCTGAATTTGTGATCCGAAGATTGGGATTGAGATTGAGATTAAGATTGGGAGTTTGAGATTGAGATTATCCCTATCCGGTTAAGGCTTCCACTCCGGTGTATCTAACCCTATTTTTCACTTTTGGGCGTCCCTTCCACTCCGGTGGATCTGGAAGCAGCCTCTCTACCTTTGAGTAGGGGTAAGGTCTATCTACATCATACCTCCCCTATAGCCCGACTTATGTCAGGATTGGGTACCTTGTTGTTGTTGTTGTTTACTGGGACAAAAAAGTCATTATAATTATTTTGTAGTATAGGAAGTAAAATGTGTAGTAGAAAGAAAAACAACAATAAGTGAATAATTCATCATCAAAACACACACACTTACTAACATCACCACCACCGCCATACTCAAAGAAAAATTAATATAAAATAAAATTAAAAAGCGTTACAGTAAGTATAAACATCAAAACGACGTCACTCCATCACAGTTATCAACTTAACAGTTCTCTGTGTAATCTTACCATCTGCATAACAAACTCAATGTACTCATCACCAGTGTGTGTGTGTGTGTGAAAATGTCTCACAAATGACGTTACTAGCTATCACTGCTTAATACTCTCACTATTTTAAACCTCAACTACATCTGTAAACCCTAATTTCTGATTTCAGACCGCCAAATACACTCCAAAGGTATGATTACTTACTTATAACTGTATCTTTTTATATCTATCATATGTATATATATATGTATGTATCTGTATCTATTTGTATCTATTTTTTTGTTTTTGAGCTGAATTAGATTGAAAATGTCTTTAGATTATTTAATTTGGCGGTGAAGTTATGCTTTTGATTTAGGTATAGTGTGTTTATTATCTGATATTATATATATGTCTATTTATATATGTGTAAATGTAACAAATTTTATAATTTTGATATGGATATATGAATATATGTAGTTACTTATACATGTATCTGTATGTACATATGAATCTATTAGTATCTATGTGCTTATTTTTGAGCTGAATTTGACTGGAAGTGTCTTCAGATTGTTAAGTTTGGCGGTGAAGATGTGATTTTGATTTAGGTAATAGAACAGTAACAACGTATATACATTAGTTTATGCGTGATTGGCAAGGTACTTAAGTTTTTATTACTCAACTAGTCAACTTGTATTTGCTTTTTAGGACAATGATCCAAAAAAAACTTGTATGTAGGACGGTAGCGCAGTGATATGTGATAGTTATGTCCTGGCAAACTTTTAATGGATTTGTTAATGTATGAGGTTTGATTGGTATGTGGCATGATGTTAAAGGTTTTGCTAATGAGAAGAACCTAAACTAGGACAGCCAGTGAGAATATTGTTGTACTTTTTAAAGGGATCCAGCAACTGTGAATCGAAAAAAGTTAGATTTATAGAAATGTTTTTTTGTTTTCAAAAGGTTTACGCCTAGATGGCAAGCCATATTTGATTCTAATGTAGCTGTCTAATCAGTTTAATTACTTCCCGTGGCCGGTTCCAACCATTTTTTTGGCCATCCCTAAATTGTATGCGTAGGGCGGGATTCGAATTTGAGACCTCTTGTGTGGAAACAAGACTCCTTGGGACTAGCCCACTTGGAGGTGATTGATTCATACAAATGTGACTATCATTATAATCATTTCCAGAAGGAAGCATCAAATGTTTCCTTTACCTTTTATTTATAGTATAAAGTGAATAGCGATGTTCTTTCAAAATGTGGTCTTACTGCCTTTAACCTTTAATTGTACGTCGGCCTTCATCTTATTTTACGGATATGTTACGCTATTGCAGATTTATATAACGTGCGATTCGTCTGTTTTGTGGTTTTGCTTTTAATGCATAATCTTGTGGGGATCCTTCTTCTGGCTGAAACAAGGAACCAGTTTGCTTTGAACTTTGTTTAAGTGAGGAAGCAAGAAGATCTTTCAAATGAAGGGACATTCCATCAAGTCCTTAAAAATGTTGTCGAGCTACACTCTTGAAAATTTGGACGATGATAGTTTGGAGGGTTCAGTGGATGAGTGTCACATCTTTAGAGAGGTGTTCTTTGGGCGTGAAAGTGCTCAAATCAGTAAAAGTTGTCTTGTGACTGGTTCAGTAAGTTTTGAATATGACAGAAAGATCCCTAAAGACATCTCGTTTTGTTCAGACAGTGACATTTCAGTTATGACTATTCAGGAAGACTTTCAGAATACAAAGGAAAATTTTGGACAGGGTGGCATCTGTGAGGAGTTTGCTTTGTTGACTGGAAATACCCCTGATGTTGAAGTGAAGATAATGAAGGTGGCACCTGAAGGACATTCCATTACTAAACCTTATCTAGAAAAGGCAGTCGAGTCTTCCAGAAGATGGGATGATGCCTATTTTACTGAAATTGACGTGGATGAGTTGTTTACCCCCCCTGAAGATATCACCTCAAATCCTAGACCTCTTTTACGTTATCATACATTTTGCGTACTCAGAGCAGCAGGATGGATTGTTGGTAAGCGTAAGAGAAAAGATAACTTTAAATGGGGTGTAGAGTATATGTTCAAAACTCCTGAAGGAAAGCTAGTTCGGGAATTTTATAAAGCTTGGAACATGTGCGGGCAAAGATTAATTAGTAATGCAAACTTTATTGGTGTATGTAATGGCAAATGGTGGACTGGTTTGACTCAGTTCTGGTCTGATTTTTCTAATGCATTGATCAAGGTTGAAGAACTGAGAACTTCGGGAGATGTGATTGCCTTAGCTCATTGGTGGTCCTTGCTTGATCCCTTTGCAAAAGTGGTTTTAATAGAAAAAAGTTTGTCCAATCTGAAATTAGGAAAAAAAGTCAAAGTAGAGAGAACGGTGGTCAACCATTCTGCAAGCTCTAAGAAATCAGACAGATGTGAAAAGTCAATTGAATATAAAAAGAGGAATGAAGGGAAGCGTCGTATCAAATATGATGAACTGTTACGGTCAGGTATATATAGTAATCAATCAACTAAAAAAAGTAAGACTCGTGTTCCAAAAGGTGCCAAGACGTACAAGAGCAAAAAAGGCAGTTGCAGGTTGCTTCCACGCTGTTCTGGAAAGTTGTCTGGGCTTGCTGTAAGAACGGTACTGTGTTGGTTGATAGATCTTGGAGTTATTCGGATCAATGAAGCGATCCAGTATAGGGACCCACAGGATGGTTCAGCGGTGAAGAATGGTGTTGTAACCCGAAATGGTATTTTGTGCAAATGTTGTAAGAAGGTGCTCTCTGTCTCTGAGTTCAAGAATCATGCTGGTTATAACATGAAACGTCCTTGTTTGAATCTTTTTATGGAATATGGAAAACCATTTACTTTATGCCAACTGGAAGGCTGGTCAACTGAATACAAACTTAGGAAAAGTGCCACTCGAGCTATACATGTGGAGGGAATTGACGAATATGATGATAGTTGTGGCCTTTGTGGTGATGGAGGTGAGCTGATATGTTGTGATAACTGTCCCTCAACATTTCATCAAGTATGTTTGTCTACGCAGGTTCGTCTTTCTATCTTTTGATGATAGTTTTGCAACATCCCTTAGGCATTCTCTCTCTCTCTCTCTCTCTATATATATATATATATATATATGTATGGAAGATAGTTACGCTATTAATGAACTAACACTACATTGGGGTAAATGGCACCGCTATGCCTGGATGGTGTTCCTATCACCGAATACACATCATAAATGATTGTACAATGTTTATAAGATGTTCATTGACATCCCCAAGAACTTACTGTAAATACTTGATCACCTTATAACTCATTATACCATGTCTATGATTTCTCACATAGACCTCAATTGTCTACACAATATATATATATATATATATGGGTAAAGTTATTTTGAGAACCCTTTTTTTTGCGAGAACCTTTGAGAACTTTTCCAATCAAGCCCAACCGAACCGATGATTGTTTTTTACATGAAAATCATTTTTTGATTGTTTTCTGAATAACTTATGTGTAATTTTGAAGTTTATAATTGTGTGGAGGCATGGATTATCATCCGTTATACAATTATGTGGAGATTTGGATTCTTGATCACATGTGTACGAATATTGCTATGATCACATGTATGCAAGTCGATCACATGTAATCATAGCAATATTCGTGCACATGTGATTAAGAATCCAAATCTCCACATAATTGTATGACGGATGATAATCCATGCCTCCACACAATTATAAACTTCAAAATTACACATAAGTTATTCAAAAAACAATTTTCATGTAAAGAATAATCATCTGTTGGGCTTGATTTGAAAAGTTCTCAAAAGTTCTCGCAAAAAAAAGGGTTCTCAAAATAACTTTTATATATATATATATGGGGGGACAATCAAATAAGAACAGTTTTAAAATAAGAACACGGTGAGAACACTTAAAAACTACATTTTGATGCATTAAAAGTCCATAAAACTAATATAGTGTATAACTAATTATCATTATCTAAGTGTTTAACAACACATTGGTCTGTCAAAATCGAGAAAATCATGTTTTTTGTTTTGTGCATCCATCTTGGATGCATATTCATCAAAATGATGCATCCAACAAAAAACGTGATTTTTTCGATTTTGACGGATCAATGTGTTGTTAAACATTTAAATAATGATAATTAGTTATGCACTATGTTAGTTTTATGGACTTTTAATGCATCAAAATGATGTTTTTAAGTGTTCTCACCGTTCTTATTTTAAGAGTGTTTTTACCGGAGTGTTATATGTATATATTACAACATGTATCTTTCTTAAGAAGTTGAATATCGAAATTGATATGCTCAATCAGTTCAGATTCATGGTCTTATTCAACATGTTGACTTGTCAAATATCAAATCAGTTTGTATTGTTAGAATTCTAAACGTTAAACGTATCAAAAAAAATCACTAGAATCATTAAAGTGTAGAACTAAAGTTTTAAGTAAAGCAACGTAGAAGGTTGTTTTCACTTGATATGATTGGGACTTAGAAGTGCCAATATGTTCTTTCCTGACCAATTCTAGTTCATCAAAATGTGAGTTATAGAATCTTCATTTGTTCTTTTCTGAGACTTGTCACAATTTCACTTGCACTGCAGTTATTCATCAGAGTTTGCTTTGGGCTTTGGCTTTAACTTGTTTTGATTTTTATTTTAACTAAAACATATGCATGTGAATACTAGTAAAATGTGGCCAGCTTCTTAATTAGTCTTTTTGTCAACTTTTTTTAGTGTTCTAGGGGGTAGGGTTCTTGCCCCATATTAATGTTCGAGTTTATACAGGAGCTACCTGAAGGCAGTTGGAATTGTTCAATGTGCTGTTGCAGGAGATGCGGGGATGTAGTCGTTCGTACTGAGGCTTCAGTCTCTAATGCTCTGAAATGTTTGCAGTGCGAGCACAAGTGTAATTTCTATATATACTTTTTTGTCTATACTCATGAACCGGAAGATGAGATTGTTTGTTGTCAGTGTCACAATATTGACAAAAGATTTAGATGTACATGAACCTGGTAATGTATGTAGTAATCAGCATTGTTGATCATTCTTCATTGTGAATGAATTTTGTCTTAAATGTGAACAGATCATAAGGATTGCGCCAAAGAGAACGGGATTAAGAGAGAGTTTGTGGGTCCTACCTGGTTCTGTGGAGAAACCTGTGAGAAGGTAATATGCATTGATGTTAACTAATATATCAGAAGTAATATAGGTACTTTGTAAACAAGCTTCATTTCTATCTTCTGCAGATCCATACAGGTCTTCACTCCCTGATTGGATATGTGAATCCAATCTCTGAGGGTTTTTCGTGGAGCCTTCTGAGGTGTATTCATAGTGACCAAAAGGTTCACCCTGGTGAGAATTTGGCTGCCCTGAAGGCAGAATGCAATCTAAAACTAGCTGTGGCTCTAACAATCATGGAGGAATGCTTTCTTCCTATGGTGGATACGCGGACTGGCATCCATATGATACCCCATGTAGTGTACAATTGGGGGTGAGCACTCCTATATCTGTCCCATCAAACAACGCAACCATGTCTTACAGTTAGTGCTCTATTATTTTCGTACTATATGGCAGTTCTGTAAAATCATTGTTTTGTATAATTATCCACAGATCAGAATTTGCCCGTCTCAACTATGAGGGTTTCTACACGTTGGTCCTGGAGAAAGATGACATTTTACTCTGTGTAGCTTCCTTAAGGTTTACTTGTAGTTTGTATATCTTATGTGATATATTTGGACAGTCATGTAAATTTTGTATTTCATAGGTTCATGCTAATAATCTACATTCAACTTAACTCTTTGTTCAGGATTCATGGTGCAAGAGTTGCAGAGTTGCCCCTCATTGCAACATGCAGCAGATATAGGCGCCAAGGAATGTGTAGGCGTCTCATGAATGCTATTGAAGAGGTAATAGTTCCATGTAAATCATGAGTAATGGTAGTTTGGTATGAAATAGAAGTATAGATAGTCTTGTAAATTCTAAAAGTATTTGTACTTCTGGTGACAAAATAAAGGTAAGTATTGCTTTTGTTGTGTTGTAGATGCTGAAGTATTTCAAAGTGGAGATGCTAGTGGTATCTGCCATTCCTGACTTAGTTGAGACATGGACAGAGGGATTTGGTTTCTCACCCTTGGAAGCTGATGAAAAGAAAAGCCTGGACAGAAACAACTTCATGGTGTTCCCAGGAACGGTATGGCTTAAGAAGCCCATGTATCAGGGGTCAACCTTTATCAATAATTGTCATGGTGAGCGCCACTTTTCTTAAAGGACTTGTTGTGGAGGTGGTGAATAGGTTGGTCTGGTGGGATCCGTGGAAACATGCATTTTATACGGGGTGAAAAACGTCAGGGTGGTTGACCTAAATTCAATAATTCATGTCTTAATTTTGGCTATATTTACAATAGAAAAAACATTAACCCAGAAAACCAAAGAAATTGGTCAATTTTGCCACTGTTGACCTTTTTGCATTCTAATAAGCTCAAGGCAAGGTCTAAACCTATTTTGTTACAAAAATGTGTAGGTGCAGTATTAAAAGCTGATTCTTCAGATCCGAATCGTGATCTTCAAGAAGTTAGGCATTCGGTAGATATGGTGCCAGTTGACAGCAATAAATTTTTGCAAGATCATAGATTTTGTGATGATAAGTTGGTAGAAGTAGATATAAAGCTTGAGGTTGAAGAATCGATCTACAAGATAGTAGGGGAAGCTCAGCTGGATCAGTTTGTGATGTAAAGCCATCAGCAACAGCAAGAAGTTCCGATTAGTTTAGCCGTTGGAAAAGCCAACTTGAAGCACAAACAAACATGGGTGACTAGGTTGTATACTCAAAATGTTGCAAGATACAAGTAATGCAACTTCAAGAGTTGCCATAGGTTGGAATTTTGACCAGGCCTGTCCTACGGCATCTCCTAAAATCATCACCAAACAGTATTTGAGTTGGCTAAAATGTGAACATAAGGTGGTAATTGATGAGTTAAACTTAGAATCTTTAATGCAAACACACTAGAGTGTATGAAGTCTCTAGCAGCATATAGTGTACAAAAAAACTACTAAATCATCTCATGTTAAATACATTAGATCTTAGTTATTTTTAAACACGTGAAAGTATCCAATTACCTGTGTCAATGTATCTTCTATTTTTTTGTTATGCCAGATTTGCTACAATAACGAATCTTTCTCTTTATATTGGAAAACATTATTATAACTGCGATAACTGAAAATAAGCATAAGCTTATTATATTGTTTAGGTAGTGGCATGTCACACTCTCAACACTTACCAAATGTGGCATGTCACATAACTAACCCCTAAACCTAATTCTCGATCACAACCACCATCCAAAAGCTCAAATCAATTCAATCCACGGTATACGGAATTGCAGGTTATTACCAATGCCAATTCCATCATCCAGAGAGTTTTTCAGTGCTCAAAATCAATCAAACCTTGGTCGTAAACCAATCGCATTTACGCTGTATATCTCGGTTGCATTAACTGGGTTGTTGTTTATTGGCATTATTATTTCGAGACAAGATAGAAAAGGTGTATATACATGTAAACATAGTGATCCTATTTCGGTGTCCGTGGTTTGGGATCAAAGTAGTGGTGTAGGTGGTGGTTCAAGTGGTTTGGTTTCTGGGTTAGATCAGAAAAGGCATAAAGTGATGGCATTTGTCGGAATTCAAACGGGTTTTGGTTCGGCTGGTAGACGAAGATCTTTGCGGAAAACCTGGTTTCCTTCTGATCACCAAGCCCTTCAACAGTAAATAAAATGATATAAGTTTTGTTTTCAGTATCTTATATTGTGTATATTGTATGTGACTAGACTAGTAGACTTGCTAAAGGGGTGTTTAGTATTGCATCTTGAATAAAGTGATTATAATGACAAAAATGATTTGTAGAACACAGTGTTTGGACTTGATTTAGTATTGCATTCTGGAAAAAAAGTGATTATAATGACAAAACGATTTGTAGAACACAGTGTTTGGACTTGATACATGTTATTACAGTTAGATACCGCAATAATCAGTTGAGTGTTTGTCAACTTTCGGTTATTTGAAAACCCAATATTCCCATAATTGGTTTACAATTTTACATATGCAATCCCAAACACCGTATTTCTTATTATACGAGTTGTACTATTTTACTAGATGGGATTTACATCATCTGCTTAGTTCAACTTTGTACTATGGAATTATATAGTTTTGACTAGATAAATGTTATGCAGATTAGAAGAGTCAACAGGGCTGGCGTTTAGGTTCGTTATTGGTAAAACTAGTGATAAGTCAAAAATGGCACATCTGAAAAGAGAGGTGGAGGATTATGATGACTTCTTACTTTTGGATATTGAAGAGGAGTATAGTAAGCTCCCGTACAAAACGTTAGTGCTATAATGGCAGTTGTAAACTTGTAATAGAGTTAAATTTTCCCACAATCTGTATTCGTCGTAACTTGGGTCTTCATTACAGGTTAGCTTTCTTCAAAGCTGCTTATGCACTTTGCGATTCTGATTTTTACGTTAAAGCTGATGATGACATATATTTGAGACCAGGTGATCAGCTATTGTTGTAAAGCACATGTTTTGAGTGTAGTTATGATATAATCTGGTATAGGTAACTGTTTATTTCTAGGGAACAATATAATTTCTTCATCTTCCCCTTCCATTCCATGTTAGATCGCCTCTCACTGCTTTTGGCTATAGATCGTCATGACACACAGACATATCTGAAAAAAGGCCCTGTGTTCACTGACCCAAAGCTGAAATGGTATGTGTCACGAAAATTATTTATGATAAAAACATATATATATACACTTTTGTCGCATAACAGTTATTCCTATTTGCAATGTTGTTTTCGTGATGAGGAGTAACATCTTGATATATGCAGGCATGAGCCACTAGGGTATATGCTTGGAAACGAGTACTTTCTCCATGCTTATGGTCCAATATATGCTCTTTCTGCGGATATTGTTGCAAGTTTGGTTGCTTTAAGAAATAACAGGCAAGTTTTTCTTTCCATACCGTATCTTCTATCTTGATTGAGTTCAGGATCTAAAGTGATTCTGTGCCTATGATATGATTATTTGCATTGTACATTCCAGTTTCCGAATGTTCAGTAATGAGGATGTTACAATTGGTGCATGGATGCTTGCAATGAATGTGAATCATGAAAATAACCGTCAACTTTGTCAGCCAGAATGTACTGCTACATCCATTGCTGTGTGGGATATCCCCAAATGTTCAGGGTTGTCCATTTAATACTGAATTACTTGCACATCTCTCTAATTAAGAGTGAAAGTAACATGTTGTGACTTCTCCCATGAGACACTGCGGGGTCCTATTACATCATTGGCGCCACACATATTAGACAGAGTTGGCTGTCCCTCTGACTGTTGAAACAACAGAAAAAAATAGTGGTGAGTTCAATGGAAAATTTAAACATGGGAGCCTCGGGTAAAAATGTCGGTGATGCGTCTTTGGCCATCCTCGTTTTCCCAATTTCTCGTAAGTATAAATATGCTGTGAAAAGCCAAATATGAGTGTATGATAAATCAAAAGGTTGAAGGTTATTATATTTGCCTTCGAATTCTACTCTTTTACTCTACTTACCATGTGACTTCAATCCAATGCTAAATGTGGGATAATTGCCAATATGCAATCTTGCAGGACTCTGTAACCCTGAGAAGAAGCTGTTGGAACTTCATCAAATGAAGATCTGTGCAGGCAGCCCAACTTCGGTATCCAAGGAGTAGAGCACAAAACACAGTTCAGACTACCAGTCTAGATTTTGCCCCTTTTTGAATTCAGCAAGTAATCGTGTCATTCCCCCCACCCCCACCCCCCTTGAAATTTTGCGCTTATATCCACTTCAAAAGTTGTATCAGAAAGTTAATGTGCTTGTAAAGTGTTTTTTTTTTGTCTTAAAGAGTGTATTTGGGACTTAGTTTTCACAGTCTTCTCGTGTTAACTCTTAGATGAGGCAGTTTTGTAGTATTAGAAGTCCTGTTGTACATTTACCCGAACAAGCAGCTAACTGATAAACTTACTAATATGTTAATGAATGATTGCATAATTGTCAAAACCCTCTTTTCACATTATACAAGGACTCTGTTTCGTCCATGTTGCAATGCACCATTAACTATGTAATACAGCACTATGACAATGAAGTTCCAATAAATTATACTTCAATATTAGTTTGCCAAATTTTACGGTATCTTGTGCTCATTCTAGCATGCAAAATTCTAGGAAAACTGCAAAGCTGAACCTGATCCGGTTCTCCAATTTCAGAAAAAGTGTCTTTGGTCTGCTTAAGTGCTTAAGAACTATACTTCTGCATACAAGACGTTTGACATGAATCACTTTACCAAAACTCATCAGTCTTGCTCATGGTCCGGTATAACCATATAGTTCTAAACTAGTTTACGCAATCATCCTTTCGGTCCCAATACACTCGAATACTTGATTTCAGTTTGGTACCAGTGCAGTTCAGTCTAGTACTGCTGCACATACATACTCATGCCAAGCTTATAATTGATAATGTAACTGAATTCTCAGCCTATTTAAATGGAAGAAAAAGAATGACAATTTAAAAAGTAACATATATGAAATATACAATGACAAGAAAAACAAAAATGATGTGTTATACATCTGGTAACAATAGATTATCCAATAGAAGATTAAATGACCAACATTTCCAAAATACTTGGGGTTCCATTTCCAAATTCTTTACAGAAGCAAATCTTACCAGTAAAACACAATCTAACTCCTGAAAAATAGACGGTAAAATATCTGTAAGATGACTCTGTCATTCTCTTGCATCCTTTCATAAGCGGATTTTCATTTCTGGTTTGAGAATGTTGTCTATACAAACCACAAACCAGACTCGAATGAAGTCCCCAAAACAATAGGCTATGACATCAACGATTGACAATAAAAAAGAAAAAGAAAAACGAACTGTGAACGCAAACATTTGTTACATGTGTATATTAACTCAATGTCCCACTATAATGATACATCATCAAAATTCTCTTTTTCTGTTACACAACAAAGGTACCATGAAAGCCCGGTACAAACTTCCCACAACATAACACCACACTTGTCAGCATGCAATCTACGTAGAACTCCCTTAATGACTTGCAAGATCCTCTGCCACTTGCTCGTCACTTGTTTCTTTCTCTTTCACTACAGGTGCTGCTACGGGACTGCTAGCAGCGGCGGATACTTTTTCACCCACCAACTCATTAATTTGTTCAATTTTTTTAGCATCTGTAATTCCTATGTTTGGAGAATCCGAAACAGGGGACATTGTATCTGAAGGTGGTGCTGAGTTCTTTGGTTTATTCAAGGCATGACAATGAGGACAATAGTAAGTGATGAATGGGAACTCCTCCTTTCTTGCAAGTCCTGTAAACAAGTAGATGCAAAAAAAAAAAAATCCACGTCATTACACCGGCTCATCCTTTGCCTCGAGAGTCGAGACTAATACATTCTTCAATATATAATGAAATTAGTGGGTATTTGGGTGTTTGTTTCAAAAGTGATAATCTACCCAGATGATCAGCTATAATAACCAGAAGCATAACCCGAGATTTTAATATAGATCGTAATAATCAGAATCAGTTCTAGAAGCAAATACAAAACACCATGAAATAGAAATCTACTCACCATTATGCATATGGCAATTCCCACATATAAGTGCATAAGATTGTGTCGGGTCCTCACCCACAAGCAAGGCGGCAATTCGAGCAACCCAACCACCATCTTGACCTCCTGAAGCAGTAGGATTGTGATGGTCAACAACGAGTTGACTATGTTGAGAAATCTCAGCAGCCTCATTTTGATCAGTAAGGGGTGCTGCATTGCTTCTAGGTGATCTAGAGGTTGATTGGTTTCGTTTCCGAAGACCACCTGTAGATTGTTGTACCTCAACATCACTGCTCTTTCCTGCAGCATATTGATTTGATTGTGACTCATCTCCAAGATATACTTTCAGACCTGAATCAGCACCCAATTTGGATGCAAGAACAGACGCAGCAGCTGCTTTTGCAGCAGGGTCGGGGTCATATTTCTGCACATTGTGTCGGATATAAGCAAAATACTTGTATCAAATTGTCAAATTGATAATGCTTTGTGACTTCAAATTGTACCTGAATAAGTTGCTGAGTAATGTAGTAATTAGTTCTCTCTTTAAGCTCGTCAATTTTTGCTTGCCTTTCGGCCCGAAGTTTCTCTAATGTTTTCTGATCCCTGTGATCACCTACATGAAAGCACATCAAAAGTCACTATTTACTACAACTATGAGAGTTTTAAAACTACAGCAAAGAGAGCAGGTTGATAATTGACAAATAAACATAAACTTCAAGATGAATAATGCAGACCTGAAAGAGTTGAGAAAGTAAATACATGTATGTAGACTTACAGTATTTTGTGAAGCTTGAAAGTCCATAATACAAAGCGAATGATAAAGCAGGCAAAAGAAACATGGGCAAGACTCGTAATGATCTCATTCTCCAGTCCAAGTCCACTGTTCTTGTTGTCACTATAGCGTAACCCACTGCAACAACCTGTAACAAAACATCAAAACTTATGTTTTAGGATGGCATCATTACAAAACATACATTTCTTTCTGTTCTTTTTGTTAGAACAGCATATCTAGAGTCTTAAACATACTCTATGAAGTGATAACTACATAACTATACATAAACGCTCTTGTAACCCAGATTAACATATAAAAATGCACACACCACAGACACATACATGCTCGCATACAGGCCCAACAGAGCATGTCTCAACAGCTTCATTCCCTCAACTATATATATGCTGAACCTATTACATACCAAACTACAATAATCCAATCGATACCTATTTATTATTTTATTATCTTGCATAAGTAACATATCTACTTGAGAAAGATATATTGACTAAATGAACTTCAATTACAATTACATTTGTAAATACCTCATCCTTAGATCAACGATCATGCTATATGTATTTAATATAATGTGAGCAGAACGAATACCAAATGATTCACAAAACACCAGTAAATGTGACTCAAACAGAAGGTGTATTTGCACAAGGTCCAGCACGAGCATGTCTCAAGAGTAAAGGACTTCATTGCCTCAAGTATACTTTCTACTACCACTAAACAAAACTACCAATGCATAATGGTTAACTGTCTACTCTCTTGCGTAAAGCAACATATCCAGTTGAGAAAATTATAATAGCTACATAACTTCAAGTACGACTAGCCAATTACTTAAAACATAGACACACGAGTAAGTTATCACCAAAAACAATCAATTCTACTTGCAACACAACGGGAATCACGGTCTCACTCATAAACTTCTTATTTTCTGGCAGCACCAACTGACCAATGAAAAACCACCTTAGGCCTTCGTGAAAGAGATAGATAAACCACCCTTGGCAGTCCGCTTAATGGCCACCTAAATAGCTGATCAACCTTGACCAAAACTTTTTTAATCTAATAAATCACGTTCCTCTACTTTCCAAATGCCCCAAATTTCTAAAACCACCTATGCACGAGGTAATCCACCACCACACTTGTACACGTGCACTAATACCACACCCTTAAATACATAATCATCATACAAATATATATATATATATATACATCTACTCGCAAAGAAACAACAAAAAATTCAGCTGTTAAAACTATCTTGCACACATATAGATCAAAGATTCAAGTTCATCAAGGAAATCAAACATTATTAGGTTAGTACAGAAACTAATACTAAAAACTGTCCCAAACTCATTCTGCACTGACTAATAAAATCGATCAAGTCTCCAATATTACCCCTAAATGACATCAATATCAAAAAACGCAAACAAGCACTATGTATGTGATGATTATAAATATATTTCAAGCTGTAATAAATACTCTTTTCCTAAAACTGTAGCTGCTAACTATAATAATACTGATCAATATCTCAAAACTCCAACAAGCATTATGTATATGATAAAAAGGCAACACTCTCATTTCAGTTATAATTGAGCTGTAACAATTACACTTTTCTTACACTGTACTCTGTAACTAAAACAAATATCACACATATATATATATATATATAAAATTACCTCAAGAAGAAAAGAAAAGATGATCAAATTCCTAGCAGTAATTCTCCATCTCAAAGATCTTCTTTTGATTCTAGAAAGAAGAGTAGCTTCTTCTTTAGATATAAATTGCAATCTTTTTTCAAAATCATCTCCACTTCTTAATCTAAACACTGCATTCCATATTCTTGAAAATATCCCTCTTTTCTTCTTGTTTTTCTTGCTTTTATCATCACTCTTTTTCTCTTCAATCACTTGTTTATCATCATCATCAGCCATCTGGGTTTTTCACAAAAATGAAAAAAGGTTCAAACTTTATACAAATATCAGAAAAATAACAAGATCTAGATCAGTTTTACAAAAACCCCACCACAAATATATAGATAGATATATATATAAAGGGGCTAAGTGTGTGTTGGATCATGTACCTTGGAAAGTAAAGGCTTATGGGGGTTTTGATTGCTTTAAAAGTAGAATTTAAATCAAAATATAAATGATTAATTTATTGAAAGAAATGGTAGATAATGGGGGGGACTGGTAGACTTGCCTGTTAATTAGGAAAGTTTTTTCAAGTCAAAAATGTCAAAATTTGAAGTAGGGTTTGGTTTTGGGGGTTGAAGAAGTGGGTCCAATTTTGCTAAGAGTTAACACGTAACGCATGACTTCTTGGAATAATTTGTGTAACGGTTTATAATTTTTATTTTTTAAGACAACGACCTGTAATCCAGCGAGCCTACTTGTGACTAATTAAAAGATCGACTTGTAACAGGATAAGGATTTTTTCAAGTTAGAAGAATTATGGCTTTTGAATTAAAATTAAAGGCTAAGATTCAATGATGATCATTGAATCTTGACTTTTAATTTTGTCACTTCAAAGTTGAAAGATGTAGTTTAAGAATTTGTCTTGCAATAAATATAGTATCAAATAATAGTGTAATTGAATTGAGTCAGATAAAACTTGAAACTCCCCAAAATGTGACACATAAGTAATAATTATTTTGCAGTTCATGTAGTGAATTATTTTGTTTAAAGAAGTTTATTTTTTAAAAATGTTCTAAAAAAACCTCTAAAAAGCCTCCATCAAACACACTTAATGTCTAAGCTTGACCTTATGCTAAATCAATATAAACTTAGTCAAAGGTCAAACTTAAACATTATGTGTGTTTGATGGAGGCTTTTTAGAGGGTTTTTTGGGGCACTTTTAAAAAATAAACTTCTTTAAACAAAATAATTCACTACATGAACTGCATAATGATTATTACTTATATGTCATATTTTGGGAGTTTCAAGTTTTATCTGACTCAATTCAATTACACTATTATTTGATACTATATTTATTGCAAGGCAAATTCTTAAACTACATCTTTCAACTTTGAAGTGACAAAAATAATAAGGATTAGTACATCCATATGTAAACAACTTTACACGAATTGTTAAAGTGTGTATCGAACTTCAATCTCGTGTATTGTATGTAATGAACTTTCAAACTCTATGCATTGTATGTATTTGACCAATCAAAAACTTACAAGTGACAGCTTATATGATTGTCATATATACTCAGATACATACAATGCACAAGATTTGAAAGTTCATTACATACAATGCATGAGATTGAAGTTTGATACACACTATAACAATTCGTGTAAAGCTGTTTACATTCTAAAATACTAATCACATAATATTTTATCAGATTAAAAACTCGTTTTCAAATGAGTTGAGTAAATAAAACCTTTATTTGCTTTCCATCTAATATTTACTTTTTGTGGGTAAAATGATGATTGTTGTGATACACATATAAATTTCATAATCAATAAGTCAGCACGAATAATAAAATATACTCAACATGATTGGTATATATAGGGTTCATTTTCTTAGCTTGGATATGAATTGTTCAAAGGTAGACGTGGCCAAAATCCGGTTTTTGGAGAAACGATTCCAGTCAATGTTGACTGGAACCGGTTATTGGTCAACGTTTGACCGGGTTTTTTTCAGTTTTTTTTATTTATTTTTTTGATCAAGAACCGGTTCCGAATTGCTTAGGAACCGGTCCGGAACCGATTTTTAGATCCAAAAGTGAAACCGGTTGATCGGTTCTTGAGAAACTGGTTTTTTTCAGGTCACGATTTCGGTTTATCAAGACCGGGTTTTTTGGCCATCTCTACTCAAAGGTTGTCGACTATTTAATCAAATCACTTGATATTCGAAGATTGCAATTTACAAATCATACACTTTTTATAACTTGTGAGCTTGTGTAAGTCTACACCTGAAGTATTTACGTAACTAGGTAAACGCATTTGGTGTTTACATGTTGTACGTCCGAACCATGTCTAAAACTAGTTTGAACATGAAACTATGGAGTTGAAAACTTTTTAAGTTACATTAGAAGATACATTTCTTTTTCTTTTTTTGCTTATTTGTTAAAAGAACATATCTATTTTTGGGCTAGGTTTATGAGCTGAGTTTTAGGATGGGTTTTATTTTTGCTAAGTAAAAGTTTTATAGATGAATAGAAAGTAGATTTCTAAATTATTTTGTATGGTTTCAATCTTTTGTTGATATCGATTTTTGAGTGAAAACAACTCAGCTTAACATGTTAAATTTTGTAATGAGGACATAGGAACGTTCGACTAATTTTGTATAATATAGAACAAATAAATTATTTCCGTAGTGAATAATTTTTATCATTTGAATACTTGATAAATGATTACAAAATAAACTCCATTCTTAAATGTTCAGGTCTCATGAAGAATAGATGGATTGGGCACAAAAATGAACAATGGCACACTCTCTTGGTCCAATAAATTCAGACATGGATGTGATTAATCAACTTAATGACCTTTATAAGTGTCTAACTATCTTATATAGTTGAAGGCCCATTTTCAACCAAGCCATAGGAATCATTTAAACTATAGGCCCAATTTAGTTGTACTGGGCAATTATAATATACAAGTATAAAGTATTCAAAGATATATTTAAAGGAAATGATTAATCCTTTCTAATCAAATAGCGTAATAATTTTTTTAAAAAAATTAGGGGCCAAGATTAGGAAAGAGAATTAATGGATATTACATATTACTTTTTAATGTATTAAGATGATTATTAAACTATTTAGTTGAAAGGATTTATCATTTTCCTTTATTTAATCTGGCCACTGCTACATGTACGAAAATATTTGTATCCTCATGTATAACTTTTAAAATAATAACCGATCCCATGTAGCTATTTTCTTGTAAGATTTTCATATGTGTCGGTTTTCCATTGAAATTACTCACTAAGTCACTAGTTTTGACAAAGTCGCCACATACTAATTAAATATCCTTTTTTTTATAAGCACCCAGTATTATTATGATTAAAGTACTTATCCCGACAAAACGTCGTCGAAGATATTGGATAAAATAACAATAAGTGACAAGAAATAATAAACCATAATGGGCTAATGGCCATACAAAATGGACTCTCTTATACATATTTGAAATCCAAAAGAAACGACACAAAGACAATCGATTGATATTTGAACACTTCATTAGACAAACTCTTTGTAGTGTTTTGTGTTGTATCCAGGTACCTCACAGATGACACACCTCATTTGACCTTTTTAACTTTATTAAAAATTGATAATTGTTAGTAATAAAAACTGATAGGCTAAACGAATTTTCAATTATTGATAACTGATTATAATTTGTTACTTTTTCTAACTTTAAAAAAAAAAATTACTATCAATTTATATATAGCTTATTTGAATTCGATTTTTTGATATGCTTCAAATTTTAGAACTAAAAACTATGTCTCTCAATAACAAAACGATATATTGGACGAAAATCATTTACTAATTTACAACCTTTGGTAACTCATGATAGCTTTTGACCTTTTAAAATTTTGACATGCTTTTCTTATATGATACATTCAAATATCACAATTTTATTTATTCAAATTAGCGATAATTGACATCTCCATTATTTTACCATAAAATATGATTATACCGTCACTATCACTTAATGTTTATACTGTATATATTATCGGTTAGTTTCGTGCATCACACGAGGTTATTAACCTAATCACACAATAAACATCAATCAAATTAAATCAATGTGGGTTGGTACCTATGACACATCTACAATTAATCAAGATAAATCAATATGGGTTGGTACATGCGACACATTTACAATTCATCATTGGATGATGTTTAAACTTTCAATACAATGTCTGTTAACTCAAAATGAATAACAAACTATCGAAATGTTTGTAAATGATTGTATATATATATATATAAAGGTATCTCAATGACTCAATCTCAGCAAAATAAGATTAATGACAAGTCACATATATGTATCTAAGTATAACAACTTAACAAGCTAGGTTTATGCGATCCACAAGTGATACAGATACCCATATTAAGGTAATTAAGTTAAAAAGTGAAGTATTTAAATGATATAATAAAATAAGTAAATGTTGTAATTTGTAAAATTATAAGTGTTCTGACAAGACAGATAAGTTCAAAGTTGAAGGAATGTATGTCCAATATTTTTGTATTACAAATGTTGTACTTTTGAAAATGTTGTCCGTCGGTTGTTTTTATCAATTGATCTAGTAACAAAGATTCATACTTATTTACTTTTCAAAAAACCTTTAGGTTTAAATTTTGTCCTAGACTGGTATATATATTAGGATTGTCGCGGAAAAATGGTTGGAACCGACCACGGAGAAAAGAAAAAAAAAACATACTTACACCACTACATCATCTAATTAGTCAAAAAAAAATGATTCATAGTATAACCTGAAAAAAAAAACCTCGATTTCATTTATCGATTCATATTAATTCAATTGATGTCGAATTTTAATTTTTAAAGCAACTTTATTAAAATCAACCTTGCCTATTTGAAAGCGAAAATTTTAGTTCACACAGCTTACATCTTGACCGATCTTTAGGACTAGTCATTTGAGTTGCTATAGTAGTTTGACTTATACGTTAAGACTAGATTCGTGGACTAAATCAAGTAATAAATACTCAATATACCTTTGACCAAAACTTATTACGAGTATAAATACTACCAGAAATTAGTCTCGATAACTAGCAACAAATGAATTGGGTTTGCCCATTACAAAGTTTCTTTTTTGGATGGTTACTTGCCATGAAGTTCTAATGCATGTCTTTAGAGGACCTTTCAAAATTTTTAGCCTTTTACACTTAGACGAAGATTTTGAGAAAGACTTGTATGTATAGAAGGAATGCAATGACAAACAAATGGTGAAGTATAATCCATGGGATTTGCTTGACTACAACAATGAGAATACCAACCAATAATGACATTTTGTGTTTATTTTTTTTAAGGACAAAATTTTGTAATCCTTATTTGATTTGTACTCCTTATTTGAGTTATGCAGCTACTTTTGGCAAATTTTTATTGCCTCTCGCATGTTTCGAACTCACGCCCCACAGAGAAGAAATTCAATGGGAAAACTCCCTTGACCACCAGAACCTGATGGCAATAATAATAATGATATATTTGAGATATATTCTCTTTTAGTTAATTTTTCCAAAAATATTTTTAATTATAAAGTTATAATATATGGCAAAATTAAGAAATGAGATTAGAAAAAGATTTTGTAAATATTCATATGTCATGTTTGATGAATTTTACAAAAGTATTTTAGCAAAAATAATCACTTTTTTGTTTGTATATTTTAATTATCAGACCCAATGATGAGAAAAGGAATAAAAGACATGGAAATGTGTAGCCTTACCATATTAAGCTCATCATCAATAACACATCACTTTGTTTATACCTCTTCGTCGCACATGTGATTTCTGCTAGATTTCTCTTCTTTTGCCAATTTCAAGATAAACTCTGGTATAATTTATACGGAGTAATAAATAAATCTTGATTATCATTTAAATAAAAATTTTCAAATTGTCTCAAGGACCATGCAGCCAGTAGTTTGGTCCAAAACATTAAAAATATTATTATTGTCTTTCAAAAGAAATAAGTCACTATTTAATCAACTGTGTGTTACCTTTAAATGATTAGCTATACATTTACAAGAATATATAATAAATAATAACAGTATTAAAATAATAACACTTAAAAACTACATTTTGATGCATTAAAAATTTATAAAACTAATATAGAGTATATAACTGATTATCATTATTTAAGTGTTTAACAACACATTGATCCGTCAAAATTGAAAAAAATCATGTTTTTCTCGATTTTGACGGATCAATGTGTGGTTAAACACTTAAATAATGATAATTAGTTATAAATTATGTTAGTTTATGAACAAAAAACATGATTTTTTTGATTTTGACGGATCAATGTGTTGTTAAGCACTTAAATAATGATAATTAGTTATGAACTATGTTAGTTTTATAGACTTTTAAGGTCTCTGCCATTCCTGCAGCTCTTCCTGACTATTCCTTACTGCCACATCAGTTTTTCTCTCTCCTTAAAACACTTCTTCCTAATTACTACTAACCTACATCTTCCTCATCTCTTCCTCAACTTTTATTTATTCTTTTTTTTTATATTTATCTTAAAATAACATAAACTTAATTTTATTAAAAAAACATTACATTAATAAAAATAAAACACATTACAAACTAAATATGAAAGAAATTACATAATTCAAAAATTACAATTAAAATTAAAACTATATAAAACTAAAACATTACAATTAAAATTAAAACAACACAACTAAAATGAAAACTACATTATTAAAACTACGTAAAACTACTCGTCGTCTTCCACGTCTTCACCAGCCTCCTCGTCATCCTCGGCATCGGCATAAAACTTGCTCCCCGACTTTTCTTGCAAGTGTCTTCGATATGACATGTGCGCCTTCAAATCTCTCTTTGACAAACCCGTTGGAATCGGTTTGGCTAAAAACTTCATGGCATCCTTAATATGTGCCTCTTCCAAAGCTTCCTGTTGCATTCGAACATATACAATAATACTTTGGGTCGCTTCTGAACCTGACGACCGGTTAGATGTTGCATCAGATGAACTAGACAACCTACGACTCACGTTGCGACCCACTGGTCGCCTAATTAGGTCCTCGCCAATTAACCCTTCAAACGAGGGCCCCGTTTGATTTGGGGTGGCACCACGTGGTGAATCATCGACAGTCAAATCTACTGCCGGAGCCGGTGGCCTACTCGTCGAGGCGTTGTCGTTCCAAAAGTTGACCACCTTTTTATAAGATGGTCCCAACACTTCTGGTAATGCCAATATTTCTATCCCGTTTGTTTCTTGTACAAGTTTATGACCTCTTGGGACACCTTTTTGTCATCCGCCCCGCTTTGTCAGGCGTTCTTGGTAACCTTCTTGTACGCCGCGCCAAATTCCTTAACCGCCTTTTTAATCTTGCTCCATTTGCCATGAATTTGGCTTTTGGTACGAGAGTCGTATCTCGTCTCCTTGTTGAACATTGCTAACACTTTATTCCAAAAAATGGCATACGTTTAACTTGTACCCACGATCGAGTCCTCCGAATAATGCACCCAACATTTCGCCAACAACTCTGCATCATCATCCTCCCAATTTCTTTTCTCGGCCGGTTGTTTGCCCCGCCTTCTCCGGCCCGCTGTTTGAACTTCTTTTATTTCATCACCAGCCGATGCGACGCTACCCGCCTCAAGTGCATTTTGAGGGTTCTGTTATTGTTGTTGTTGATATTCGAAAGCCATTTGAGCTTGAGCTAACACCATCCTTTGAGCCTCGTTCCAATTTTGAGATTTTGACGGATCAGTGTGTTGTTAAACACTTAAATAAAGAAAATTAGTTATGCACTATGTTAATTTTATGGACTTTTAATGCATCAAAATGATGTTTTTAAGTGTTGTCACCGTTCTTATTTTAAAAGTGTTATTACCGGAGTGTTACCCTACTGACAATATCTATATATATATATTATAAGAGTAGTTATCCTAGCATTCTTAAGCCATCTACCTTAATTTAAAGTTATTTTTAAAAATTGACACATAGAATTTATCTTACATGGCATCTCCATATTTTTTTCCAACTTTTATATATTAATGGATCCAAAATTTTGGCAACAAATTCTAAGTCTAATAATTAGTTATCGATCCAAATAACTTTAAATAAAGAGGAAAATTTTAGATTATTAATTAGATAGTTTTTAAGGAAAATATTTTGGTTATTATGTTATTAGGATACATAGTTTCTTTTGTTCCAAGACGTGGGGGTCAAAACAAATCAAAAATAAATAATTGTTTTTTTTAATTCCTACCATGACATCAATAATCAAAAGGAGAGAAACTCTTTCAGTAATTAACGTACGTGTTTTTTTTTAAAATTTTGTTTAACTTTGTTCTTCATTTTTCTTTTAGCACATAAGAAATCGATTTGCGTTTTTAATATTGCGTAAGGAAAATAAGTTGAAGGAAGATTACATCGTTTTCAATTTGATTCAAGGTAACAATTTGATGTCTTATGTTACTGGGTTTGAATGTAAGGTGATTGCATCCTTTATAAAATCACATAGGTTTATGTTCATTAACTGTATTCATTAAATCTTAGATTTATAATATAGTTAATGTTTTTTACAATATTTTCGTATTTTTTAAACCTACCAAGATGAATCCAAGTTAAAACAGGTTTTTTGAGTTGTGTCTATCAATTTATCATTGCAAAATATAAAGTGATGATGATAACATAATTCTTTAATGAGGATAGCTTTTTCTGTTTTTGACATAAAGTACTTCGACATGTATGGAAATACTTGAAGGTATTTCTATTAATATATATTATTTAATTAATTAATAGTTAACTGTTTGTACAACATAAATTAGTAAAATTTATCAAAAAGACATATTTTTTTTAAAATTTATCCCATCAAGAATTATAATATCAAAACTTTTCTTTTATTTAAGTTATTTTAAGCTGTCGCACATCGTGCGGGTAAAAGAACTAGTGTTATATATAAATATACTCATTTTGATCCCAAAAGTTATAAAGAGAAATACTTAATTATCATACATTATTGTCGTTTGCTAAAAGATACGAAATATCTATACAACCCATTTTTTCAGCAGAACTTCGTTGATGACAAATATATATTTATTTTATGAAAAGAAAACAAAAATTAGACTGTTAGCTACAATTATAAATCAAAAGTTTATATGCAAACACTCGATTGTAATCAACTTCTATTCTAAACTTCACAACGGAGGAATGACATTTAAAATAGGCCACGTATGTCCAATTCAATCTCAAAGTTTTACTAATTTTATTTATTTCAACATATAAACTATTTCTATTCACTTTTAGACTCCGACATAAGTTAATTTTAAAATGATTTATATTCTTACGTGGTAAGTAAATTAACTCTAGACCATGACGTACTCTTTTTTGCTAAATTGGTAAAAATTATTAGACTTAATTTATATTTTATCTAAAATAAGAAACTATTTTTCGCCAATGGACTGATAGCATGTGGCATCTCAGACCTCCAATGGAAGTTTGTTCTTTGAAGAATCAGAGTTCGAATTCAAGGGGTGCATGTTTTACCCCAAATGACATTCAATATCGTAGATGTCATGGCATTTGACGATCTATACGGGGTTTTCTCTGTAAATAATCGTAAAGACATCCTGTCCGGTGGATGTAGAGACCACATATGGGATGAATAGGATTTGACCAAAAAATATATGTTAAAAAAAAGAATAGTAAGTTTGTACTAATAAGACATAATTAAAGCTTATGTCGTAGTATATCTAATGGTATATGTCATCTTGCATGACAGAACCCTTACCATCGTGATGAAACAAAACATGTGTGACGAAGTTATTCGTTGTAAGCCTTATTTAAATAAATAAATATGGAACAAATTATTTTAATCTCTTCCTCCTAAATTAATGGAATTTGCTCTAATCTCGTCCTATCACATTAAATATCCAGATCTAATATATCTTGCCTCCATATTATTAGGGATACCCTCCAAACCCTAAACTTATGCTCCAAGATACACAACCATATATATATATATATATATATATGTATGTGGGTTCTAACCCTAAAAGAGCATTCCCATCCTCTCCAGAAAACACACATACATATTGGACATCTTTTTCTTTCTATGAGAGATGCTCCGGCGCCCTACAACAATATACTATACATATCGATAACATACCAATATACTGCGGGACAGTGACTCTCCCGTCCCGAAGCCTCTCACGGTCTACAATAACCAAGCATGAGCATCCCTAAATGTTGGGATATGATATTATCCCTCCATGAGTTTACTACATAAGATAAAGGTCAAAATAGGAAGGGTGCTATTTGGGAAGATCTTAATCTCCCAAGTCATATCTCTCCTATAAAGGGAGAAGGAAAGCTCATTCATTAGCACGATCACAATCGGCTATACCTCACATACTTACGATTGCATCCACTATATGATATCCAATCACCCCACAAACACATTCACATTACATAGCGTTTAGCACCACCATGCTTTATACCTCTGGGAAATTGCCAACACGTCCCTAAATCAATCATCCATCCCCTCGGAATGACAACCTACTCTTTGATGAACAAACAATATCAATATGGTAATCTCACTTTTTAATGACATTTTATTCTAGTGACCTTAACTAAAACTTATATCAAACAACAACAACAACAATATTTAATCCTGATAGATACGGGTTTGAAAGTGGTATGATGTAGATGTGGATATTTCAGCGTAATTGAATTAACTTGTTTAGTCATAATAACATATCATGTAAGTATGGTGGTGCAAAGTGCACGATTTATGTGAATATATTATGATTTTAGTGGTGGAACCCTTAAGGGACGGGGGTCCGGGAGTAACACCCCTAGGAGCTGGGTCTAAGGACTGGTAACCCCTGGTGGGGTCCAAGGGACAGATCCCCTCTCATGGTGAAAATCCCTCCGAAAACTTATGTAATTAACTACCTAAAAGACGGTTTATGGGCCTAAACTTATATTTATCCGTTTATTGTTGGCGGTCGTATACTTCTTCTTCTTTTTTTCTACTTTTGTTTCTCTCAAATATATACACACATAACATTTGTAATCTTTGATTGTATCCAATTGAATAGTTTGGGTGAACTGTCAAGCGATCACGCGACTTCAGAGTTCAGATATTGTTTTATCCGGTTATAAGTTCGTTGTATAGTTGAATTCCCAACAGTAGACAGTCTTACCTCTACATAAAGTTAAGGCTACTGCTCAGGAGGACTTCCGGCCTTAGGCTTTACCCTTGGAAAATAATTCTTGACGGCAAAACGAAATCAAAGCCAAACGATCCCATATTTAAAGAGAAAAATGTTTCAACTAAAACTTATATCACAATATGATAATCATACCTCCAAAAAACTTTTTTCCCAAGCTTATATCGCAAAATATAATACTTAAAGATATGAAAAAAACCAAAAGATTTTTTTATTAAAAAAAGTTTACTATATTCATCTCAATTTAAATGTCCAAATTTGACTTGTTGAGTCTTTCTTCTTGAACTTTCACTGTAATAAAAGTTATATCAATGAAAAATACATCTAAAGCTCGATCTATCAATATATTTTACATCAATTATTGTATAACACACACGAAACAATCTACGGTCAAAGTTGTGAAAGAAAGATTTCATAAGTCAAAATAAGACATATAAATTGAGACGGAGGGAGTGAAAGTCCCTTTTGCCACTGATCAAACGAGATTAAGTAACTAATGTATAAGTGCGAAAAATCTTATACACTAGCAATCAACAACAAGAACACGAATGTGAAAATAAACTTGAACCGTATATTACTTCAGTAAATGCAATTACAAGTAAAATACCAGGTTCGGAATACGAAAATATGAAAAACAAAACGATTAGAAGATTCTCTTTAAACATAAGGATTAATCTTCTATTTATACTAAAACTAATGGACTTAAACGGACCTAGAATATCATGGACCAAAGCCCATTTCGGATATCACACGACTTTGACCAAGTCAAAGGTCGAGCTCGACCTAGTCAACTGGTCGAGCTTGACTTGGTCAACAGTCAAGGTTGACTTTATTAAACAAATAATTTAACGTTTATTACAAGTACATATTCAAAAGACTCAAGACAAATTTCTATAATGATGTTGTCACCCTGAAATGCACCAACAGACTCCCCCTTGACATCAGCATTTAGAAGTTTTCATCGATCTTCAAAGTCTTCACTTGTAATGCATGGAAATAGTAACAGAAATGTCCAGTCAAGCACTCCTTGACTATTGCAATCAATTCTGACAATCATTAGTTAAAAAATCTGCAATCAACAAATTTTCGTTAACTAATAATATTATGTCTTCTTTCGGTAAGACCTGATCTTTATACTCTGCACATTGATCTTCAAATTACAAAATCTCCGTATCCTTATGACAATTAACAAATCCAAAACACAAATTGTAAATCTCCTTTAAACAGTAACCTCCAAATTAAGTTCCAAGCAACATAATCATGCCAAACATCATCACTTTAAAGTAATACAGACATCATTGCCTCCTCATGCAATTCGGATATCATCACTCCAGACATTATGCAAAATAACATCGCTCAATCTATTTTGATCTTCAAGCTTAACCGACATATGATAAAGAAGTTGAATCTCCAACAATTAGCATCGAATTTAATCAGCTCTTACAACGATAAGAAAATTCTGTAACTTGAATTTCAGATATGCGGCACTCACAAGATCCATGTCTTCAACCAATAGTGTCTGACTTTGTCTTATCTTCATGAATCCACCAATCACCTGAAGTCTTTCATATCAAATCTCCCCCTCAAGGTAAACATCTCCAAAATACATAGAGAACCACTTAATCTGCAACCTGGTCACTAGTCACCGGATTAATCATCTCTACATCATTGGCATTAAATAAAGGTTTGATTTTTCAATTACTCGGCTACAAATGATTAACTTTATCACAAAAGCTTTTCGACAAAATCCCAAACACATGTTAAGCAAAGATCATGAACAGTTTACTCGGATTTTCAATCACGGTCTTCAATCTTCATCTGATTCATTTGAATTACCTAATCTTAAAACATGCGCCTTTGATCCAAAAACTAGGTCGGACACATGTCACACAGATTCAAAACCAAAAAGATACCATGACTAAACCCTGTCGAAACACTATGATCTTCATTGCTACGAACATCCAAGAATTTTGCATAGAAAACATGGAAGCTTTAAATTTTTATCCCCCCCTATCTCTACAAAATTCTTAAAACAGCCTATATGTTTGTTTTTGGTTTCAACACATCTCCCAATCTCATCTTCATCCCACGGCTGTTCACATATGCAATCCAGAGATAACACGGTAGCTCATTGCCAAAACAACATCATGACACAATTGTTCACATATACAATCAAGAGATAACCAAGTAGCTCCTTGCCGAAACAACATCATGACACAATTGTTCACATATACAATCAAGAGATAACACAGTAGTTCCTTGCCAAAACAACCTTTTTGGCCTGGTCTTGAATTCCTTCTAAGATTTCTCAAAATCTTCTATATAGGATAGAACTCTAGCCACCATTGATTCGAGTTGTCTAAATTTAGAACCTAAAGTTGATCAAGTTTTCAAGTCTAATGCTTTATTACAGAAATTGAACCAAAACTCAAAGAGTTTACAAGTTCAATATTCCAACAAGTTTAGGCCAAAACTAAATCAAGATTACAAGTTCTTGACAATTCGAAAAGTGATTAATTAGAATCCAAAGTTGATCAAGTTTACAAGTCCAAAACTCGATTAACAGATATCAAACCTAAACTTAAAAGAGTTTACAAGTTCAATATTCAGACAAGTTTAGAACCTAAACATAATCAAGATTGCAAATTCTAAAAACGTCCTGGTCTTGAATTCCTTCTAAGATTTCTCAGAATCTTCTATAAAGGATAGAACTCTAGCCATCGTTGATTCGAGTTGTCTAAATTTAGAACCTCAAGTTGATCAAGTTTTCAAGTCTATTGCTCTATTATAGAATTCGAACCAAAACTCAAAGAGTTTACAAGTTCAATATTCCAACAAGCTTAGACCAAAACTAAATCAAGATTACAAGTTCTTGACAATTCGAAAAGTGATTAATTAGAATCCAAAGTTGATCAAGTTTACAAGTCCAAAACTCGATTAACAGATATCAAACCTAAACTCAAAAGAGTTTACAAGTTCAATATCCAGACAAGTTTAGAACCTAAACATAATCAAGATTGCAAATTCTAAAACGTATTTTACTCGAACAAAAGATACGTATATATATAGTGCACAAACCTTCGAACACAAAATATCAGAAGGTTGGTCGAGCTAGTAGGAGGTCGAGGTCAAGTGATGTTCCCATAACCATTGGAAAATAGACTCATTTACGAATTCGTGGCCGCTTGAATCGTCAAAAACGGAGTTATGGTTTGAAAGTTATGGTCAAAACAAAATCCACACGTTTTTCTACAATCGAGCTTGAGTGGTCGAGCTTGGATAGGTCGAGCTCGAGTGGTCGAGCTCCAGAATAGGTCGAGCTCCAGACTAGGTCGAGCTCCAGAAGAGGTCGAGCTCCAGACTAGATCGAGCTCCAGACTAGGTCGAGATCGAAAGGTCGAGGTCGAGCTTGATAGGTCGAGCTCGAGTGGAGCGGCTGAAGCTTGTCTGAACCGAAAAAATGAAAGAAAACACCTTAATCATTGCTGAAACCTTAATCCCGAACCAATAGAATACCTCCGTTGGCTCTGATACCAATTGAAAGTCCCTTTTCCCACCGGATCAAACGAGATTAAGTAACTAATGTATAAGTGCGAAAAATCTTATACACTAGCAATCAACAACAAGAACACGAATGTGAAAATAAACTTGAACCGTATATTACTTCAGTAAATGCAATTACAAGTAAAATACCAGGTTCAGAATACGAAAATATGAAAAACAAAATGATTAGAAGATTCTCTTTAAACATAAGGATTAATCTTCTATTTATACTAAAACTAATGGACTTAAACGGACCTAGAATATCATGGACCAAAGCCCATTTCGGATATCACACGACTTTGACCAAGTCAAAGGTCGACTTTATTAAACAAATAATTTAACGTTTATTACAAGTACATATTCAAAAGACTCAAGACAAACTTCTATAATGATGTTATCACCCGGAAATGCACCAACAGGGAGTAATTACAAAAAAGTGAGAATTCATAAATTAGATTTATATATAGCCATTCACATATGTTGTTTTTGGAGTTAAATGATCTATCGATTATTCGGTTATATACAGGTCGCTTTGTGTTTTGCAAGGTATGAAATGTATTCTTTGTCACTTCGGTACATGTCTTTATTTTCTTGAAAACTAGCCCAGGTTTCAGGCTGGACCCGAAAGAGGTATCAAGTATCTTGGATTATTGTCATTCGCTCAACCCGTATAAATTGCGAACTATTCTTAAAAACAATTAATGTTGTGTGTTTATTTAATGGTAGTACGAATAAAATAATTTGGGAGACTGGTCTACGTTTGACAACTTAAACTTTTAGAATGAGTTTTGTAACAATAATCGTATATAGTTATATTCATGTAACTGGGACCTATAAAATTTATAAGCCGTTAAAAGTTACATAAAATCCTTTAAAACGACTAAAAATCATAGCATGCTAGTCATTATCGACCTATATATTTGTCATATAACTAACATAAATGATTAATCCTCCTAAAGATCTTTCTAAAAATCTTCTTAAAATCTTCAAAACTTGACATGTGGATTCCACTAATTTCTTACATAATCTCATCTCTTGATTATACCACATGTCATAATCTTATAATTAGGAGGAGTTTTAGGTCGATTAGTTACAAGAATTAATCATTTTTTTTATCAAAATATATCATTAAAAAGGCTCATTGATATTGATATCATTACTTATATATAAGTAACTTATTATGAAACAAATTAAGTTTATATATACTTAAAATTATTACTTTTAATGGATACAACCTTAACATACAATTTCAAATTTTAATGCTTAAAAAATTCATCATATGAATTTGGTACAAATAGTTTTATGCTATATATATCTTTATCTTTACTATATAATAAAACAAACTGCTTCCTCCCATTTCAACTATTTTATATTTGAAATCCCAAAGATATCCTCTATATTTATACTACATCAATACAATACAGCAATAAAATACCAATTCCACCATTTTCACAATTTACCAAAGTTGCATTAGGCACTACTTTATGTTTCTTCTTTACGATGCCCGTGTGTTTTTGGTTTGAGACCAAGTACCTTTTAATAATTTTGTCACTTAAATTATGTTTTTCTGTTAAAATAATTATTATTACTATTTGATATTTTGTGGTGTTATAAACCTATATTCAAGTGTTATTGTGGCTGATTTTTCTCGGTTTCTGTAATTTATCGTCGTTGTTATAAACCTATATGCATGTTTTACATTGTTATCACGGTTTAACCGCTGCAACACGTGGACACCAGTCTAGTGGGAGATAAATACATAAAGAAAAATCAAAAAGAAAAGAAAGTTTGCCATCAAAATCAAAATAGTACTATATATAAAGCTTTGGTGCAATTCCCTTATCTAACTCGATCCATAACTGGATCCAAAACGTGACAAAAGTTAGAAGATGAGGTTTAAGACTACTTGAGGCCGGGGCAGGTGACTTCCTTGGACTAGCATGGTGCACCATTCAATGGCTTATGCATGTATCAATCTCAATGTGTGTGTTTCTGCGTGCCACGTGTCAGGGTCCATCAGACCTACATACACACTTCGGCATATTTCTTTTTCATCATTTTTGTACCATTTGTCAATATTTTTTGTACAATACTAAAAATAATAATTAAATAAATAAAAATGATGGCTAAAATTCTCCTCGTGTTCACATGCCTATCACGTGCATATCCAGCTCTTTCCGTGACAAGAAAGTTATCTCCTATCACTATGTGTCTTGGCGTATTATATTTGTCCATATACATGTTATTATCTATTATTTTCATAAATCGGCAAATATTGAATGGTCATATATCGTTGCCTAACTATTAAGAAATACAGTAGTGTTGTTTTTTTTTAACGGTAAATTTGGGCTCTGGAAGCATTTTGCTCACATCAAGATTTGAACCCAAAACCTCATAATTTTAGACTCTATCATATACCAATCAATCTATTGATAATTGGTATAATATTGTAGTTAGTTTGACATATAGAAGCACAAATATCATTCCAATAGTTCAAAGGCGAGCTAAGTAAGTATAAATTGTTCTATATCTCTTTTTCTTTAAAAAAAAAAAAACTGTTCTATATCTGTCATTTCATAATTTTGAGCAATTTTTATTTTATCCATATACATATTTATATTTTGCCTCTAAAAAGTAAGAGTAAATATAAAATACATATAAATGTCACATTTATTATCATAAGTTTCTTATTTATAAGTTACTGATTTAGAAACATCAGTTTTTGACATAGATTGTCCATTAGTAGAGTAAATAAATTTAAGTTGTTTTGATTTTTGATGAAAATAAAAAATTAAAAAAACAAGTTTTTTTCGTCTGGGTGAATATGTAGAACATTAATATGTACTATATTTGTATGTGAAAAAGTTATTTCTTTCCAAGTTTAACTAGACATTAATGAAATTCTTTTAACAAATTAAAATTCTTTTAGGAGCTCATTTTATATGCTCGGGACAGAGTCTTTTGTTTTTTACATTTTTAAATATGACTCTAATAAATATTATAAAAAAATTTTTAATTTGGCTTCTCATAAAAAAGTTTTTTGGCTTCGTCCCTAATTTTTGACCATTTTTTTTTATGAATTGAATTAGAAATACTGGCTAGCTTGTTGAATCATAAAACATATTTGGGCATATTGCGGCTAAATTATAAACATTTCAAATTCTATCATTATATTATATCATTGTTTGTAATTAAATTAACATTTGTAGTTGTAAGATGTAATGATTAAACAAGTTGCGTCAAAATAAAAAGTCATGTGAGGAAACATGTGGTAGTTTATTCTGGGCACATGATTATTGGGTCTACAAATTTAACGAAACATGGATTCGTACTCGGATCCCCTTTCTTATTGAACAAAGCTTAATTAAAGATGTTCTATATTTCCATATTTAGCTTTTTTTCATTTCTGTTCCGTACATTATATTTTGTAATCTTTCACGAGCGCCTAATGATAAATAATAACGTGTTTATACTTATGTACCGTTTAAAGTCAATCTCTTTTTATATTTTTAGTTAAAACTTGGGTGTTTAATTTAATTTGCTAGAAAAAGAAACCCTCGTCAAATGTAATAAAAACTAACAATATCTACATTTATCTTCGTTACATTTATAGTTGACTTCGAAGTTCGAACGATATGATCATTGCACCTCAGCTAACATTGTATTCGTATGATGCAAGTTGGTGAATAATTTTTTAAAAACATTCAAGTCAGCGACCAATTCATGCATAAAACTTAAAATTATCATCTATAAATTGATTAAAGAGAAACATTAAAATGGAGAAGGTTGGACCGTTAGATTAAACTCAATTTTTAATTAGATCCATTAGATCAAACTGCTGATTTCATATACCTTACATAACTTTTATAAAATTAATTTTAATTTAATAAAAATTTAAATATAATCACTAATTATGGAAATTAATTGTCTACATTTTAAAATTATAGAAATTAATTAATTTAATGATATAATTAAGAAAAATAATTTCTAAACTTTATATTTAAAAAAAAAATCACTTCTCTGATTTTTTTTCTTTGTATTTCATGAGATTTTGACTTTATATATCTTTTTATCATATAACGTAATACATATTGAATATAGTTATAACTCTTATAAGTATTTTGTTTTACATCGTTAATAATCTTTTTATATATTTAAATAAAAGATATTTCTGATATGTAATGAAATGATAAAAACTATAAAAATGACAGTTCCATCATTTTTTAACATCTTTTTATCTATATTTGTTAAACTAACAAAATGATACAAATACAAATTAAAGTAAACAATATTATGTTTCGGTTTGGCTGATTCGGTTTTTCATATAAATTCAAAACTGAATCATAACTTTCGTCTTTTAGAAAATCAAACAAAAACCAATAGTTTTTTCCGTTTTTTTTTTCGTTTCAAACTATTCAGTTTTCATGGGTTTTTTTGGTTTTTGTTCGGTTTTTCTCCCCCTAATAATTAGTTTCCATATATAAATTTATATATATATATTATATTAATTTTTTTGTTTCATGGAAACTCTCAGATACAAAGAAAGCCATTAATAGACAAGTAAATATTAATTAAAAGTTTTAAAAATTTACGATCCCTTAAATCGTTCACCATTTTCATAATGATGCATCAAACTTGAAGTTCATATATATGTTACATATGAAGATTAGGTACGTGAAAAATTGTTCATTAAAATCTCTCTTATTTTATCTACATCGTGTCAATTTCTTTTCTATACATACTTAAACTTATTTTATTATATGTAAAGCAAGTATAACATTATTACTTTTCAATACCTTTTATTTATAATTTGTTAATATACGATATTATAAAACATTAGTATTTTATTATGTATGTATATCTATCCGTGTATTACGCTGGATATAATCTAGCTAATATATCATAGGACTATTAGCTAAAGCCGAAAAAAACCTAGCTTGAGAAACATTAATGACAATTGTTGTGTAGAACCAACAGTAAAATTAAAAGATCAAGTGAATCTATGAATATTCATGCACCAATATATTGTTTCTCAAGAGAACATTGAAACATATTTGTTTGATGATGAAAATATTTGCGCATCTCAACACTCAAAAGAGTTTGGATGTCGAGATTGTCGTATGATCATAATGTTACCGTAGATGAAGATACTTATAGAATTTCAAATGTGATATGTATCCAATTATCGCTCTCATATGCATTTAATATATGCAATGTGCCTTTATATGTTGGAATAAACATAATTCGATTCCAGTGATAATACATACCGATCATCCTGTGGAACCTGTAAGAGCATTAAGTATGATTATTATTGCTTTCGGATTCTCAAAACAAGATAATTGTAAATAATGGGATAAAGATTTTGGCTAGCTGGATTTATGCCAAAATCATAGAGGAGAAAGCCACACAAGTTTAAGGAGAGATATGTTAGACTATGTGTAAAGTCATTAACTTTAAATTAGGGTTAATTACTTTCTATTTATAATGAGAGTATTCATATCTTTAACCCTCTAGTGTTTAATGTATGCATTGTTAGTCCCCATAGTTTCAATGACCTAATGAACATGTCTTAAAGAGTAATACATCCATTATATATTCACTAGACATAAGAATTTCAGTGATTGTCATTTATCATATTATGAATGATTGATGATCAACGACGGTCAAATTAACATGGTTCAAACAATCTACGGTAGCATCAATTCATAGTATATGATCTCGTGACAAATCAAAAATATGCATTTAGTATGCTAATAAAACATCTATTCGTTTCGTATAGAAACAAGTTGGAAAAGAGTTTGTACAAGCGATTAGGTTAGATGATTTAGGGTTTGTTGAGTGATTTGGTGAGATTCCCTATTGGTAGGAGTTTTCCTCCCTTGTACGCCGATTGATATGTGTTCTAGGTCTTTAGGGTTTTCCCCTATAATGATCATCTTCTCTTGTTCTTCCACTTTTATCGTGGTTTTTCGTAGATGATAAGTCTTCATACACGGTTTTGGTTCCCTTAATTTTAGCAAGATCTCCTCCATCCAAAGAAACGATATGATAATATCTTTTTCGTTCGAATCTTCTTTATCCCATGTTGCGTACAACCTCCGTGATATCTTGGGTATTTCCTTAGTCCCCAGCCTTCCTGGGTGTCATCCTGGGTTAGGATTATCCTATGTGGCAGCGGATACATTACCAAGCCCCACAAACTAATAATATGATATGTCAAGATCATTTTGTTAGTCTCTCCAAGAAATCATCCCCTATATCCCTGGGTTTCGGCTATATTCTGGAAAGCTTTAGAAGGGGCAGTTTTTGAACAAAGTGTAATCTTAATGAGTCTTCTCGTAAATTGATGATTGCTTTATTAATTTCTGTTGCGGTGTACATTTTGGGGATTGAGTCTCGCTGCAGGGAATCTAAAATAATGCTTGTTTGATGAGATTTTTAGAAGAGAAAACATTTTAAGGTTCGACCCTTTCGGTGTAACTTGTGATGGTAGATAGCGACGGTTCCACGGATAACGTCAATTGTTTGTACAATCGATTAGGTTAGATAATTTAGGGTTTGTTGAGTGATTTGGTCCATGAAGTGTTTATATTCTTAAGTGCATTAGTATATTGTCGATGAGAGAAGTAATTAAGTTAGAATAGTTTTCTACTATACTATATGTCATTCTTAAATTATGCATCACTAAGTAATTAAGCAATAAGAACTAAACACTTGGCATGCTCTACTTAATTTTTGCTTTGTTGTTAAATCACGTTTACTTACTTGTTAATGAATCGGGACCAACATGATATGATGATACAATCAAACTTTTAAATATTTTATTTTTAAAGAAAAAGTTCAAATACGTACTATAAACAAAGGTGATGATACAGTTTTAAAAATTTAGTTTAATTCACTTAAAACTGAAAAAGAAGAGTTATGGCTAGTTTGAATTATGTTTTCAGTTGCAGATTGAATGATGAAAACTATGGCCAAACGCATTAGTTTTTGTTAAAATACAAGCTTAATTAGAACAAAAAATAAAATAATCTTGTTTACTTACACACTTGTAAGATTGTGCAAGTATGAAGTAATTTGGATGATTTGAAGAATTATAAGATTAAAGGAAGAAGATTTAATAGAAGGAGTACAGTTGAAGAATGTAGAGAAGATCAAGGTTTAATTTGAAGATAGTGCAAAGTACAAGGGGTCAAAGTAAAACATTCTAAATGGGTATATATACCAACATATAACCTAACTTAGAAAATCATCGTCAGATATTCTCTTCTAATTTTGAGTATTCATTCGTTTTCTTTGTATCTATATATCGACTATATCGATATATATATTGATATATATTTCTGTTCTTTGATTAAGGTGATATCATTTGGATATCATATATATTTGTAACAATACTCTTAATAATAAGAATAACTGTCACAGCCGACTGCCATATTTCTGGATGATTTGTTTCGTTTCTTGATTTGATCTCAAAATTGTTCAGTTTTAATTTCAGAATATTTATCATTTGTATAATACATGTTTTTAGAATCATCATTAACATTAACCTTACTCCTCACTATAGATTATTAACACATATTGCTAATCCGTTGATATCTATATTATATAATAAAACAAACCACTCATTTTTTTTTTAAACTTTCTGCATTTGAAAAACCAAAAATACCATTATTTTTTATTCACTAATTTAAATATCTCCATTTAATATACCTATAATACCCTTAATGGAATAAATTACAGTATAGATCATCCAACACTTAAAATAACAACAATATCACCTTTAACATAAATTACTTTTACACTCACCACCATCGTCGCTCACATCACCGTCCCTACTGTCGGCCCCACCACCACCTCCATTTCCGTTATCATTGTCTCACTGTCGCCTCATTACATGGAAATAAGTTTAGTATATGATTAATCTACGTACTTTCGGTTAATTGGAGCCATTTTAATCGTTGAATAACCCATCTAATGAACACCATAGCTAGCAATATTGCCTCATATACCGATACGTTGTAAATTTATGATTAATTATTAAGGAACCATTAAATAAAGTTAAAGTTGTCTCTCTTCCATTTAATCATAATTATTATATGTGTATCATCATAAAAGAAAAAGAGGAAAAGGTTTACTAACTTTTAAAGAAGACATGAATGTCATGAAGTTCCTTTAAGATTCGTTAATATACAATCATAGCATGTAACAACTCCACTCCTTCAGATTCCGGCCAGTTCTTTTTCGGAGTTTTTCTTCTATTTTTTTTTTTTTAATTTTTTTTTTTAAATAAGAACATGGCATATGGTTGTTTTAAAAAGTACTATTAATTAAGAGAAAATTATTATATCAATTATATTACTAAATTTATGGTAGTTTGTTTGAGATAAGATAAAATATATGATTAGGATATGATATCGCTAGATTAACATATTCTTTTCCTTTTTTTTTATTTGTTCGATATGATAACGGATAAAACAACCATAGATTATGATCCGAGACTCCGAGTTACGGAAAATCAAAGGACAAGTATATGAGTTGAACCACTAACTAAACTGGTTAGATTTAAAATCACATAATGGACAAATGCATGAACAAATATGTGAATTATTATGTGATGTGTTGTTAATATATATATATATATATATATGCCTTTTTATATTAAAAATAGAAATAAAAAAATGCGTATTAAAATTATTTGAGCTTGAAGAAACCTATACAATGACATTTTTTTATATTTTTTTAAGAACGGGTATCTATACGATGACACATAAGGGATCTTATTTCCATTTTTTTTTCCTTTCTAAACATACCTCTTAGTTTATTGTATAAGTATCTTAATATATACTATAAGACAGTTGAACTAATGACTTATTAACCAATTAAATCGCTTAATTTTATAAAATTGACTTTCGCTTATGTCATCATCGAATTTAATTATAAATTAAAAATTCTAATAATCATTATCCAAATATATTATTATATTAGTATTTATCAAAAAAGTCTCATTAATTTACACTTTTTGGTTTTCCATCAATAATTTACACTTTTTAACCCTTAATACTTAATTAATAATTGATTTAGCTATCAACTTGAAAAGCATTTTTAAAAAAATTAATCATTTAATTAGTTAAAACAGTTTCAACATATGAAATATTATGTACAAAAAATTATTTCAAAAGATGAAATATAATATATGTGTTTAATGTTGTATATTCTTTTAAATTTGTTTTTACTTACATTTTTACATTTAATAATTTATCTTATCTTTAAAATGCTATAAACAATCCGTGTAATCACATCTCTTGACTTTCTCAAGATTTCAATTTTGACTTTTCTTGACTTATTATTATATAAAATTAAAATATAGATTTACACATATAAATATCAATGTCGACTACATGACTAAAGATAAATATTTTTTATAAGAAAATATTATAAATTGATACCTATAGGAATCACAGAACATGAGACGATTATAAAACAAAACATGATTTACAACAGAGGGTTAGTTGAATGATAAATTCAAACTAATATGAACCCCATTAAAAATTCATTCTATCTCTCAATCAAAAAGGTACAAAATTTTCTTTTTTTATATATTAGTTTTGTGTATTAATGTTTAAAGTTACTATTATCACTCAAATCAAGAGTCCTAATTGTTATCAAATAATAGGAAAACAATCCTAATTGTTATCTAAGTTATCATAGAACAAGTGATTAAAATAAACTTCTCTGTGTTATGGCCCCACATCATAATTTAAAACATCTACTTGAATGTCAAGTACGGGATCATAAGTATGTTTATATTTTAATTTTTAATTATCTTTTATAATAATATTACATTATTGGTGCAACTGCTTTAAAAAAATTCTATAATAGAGAATGACTACGACAAACAATTCCAACAATATGTCTCAACTAATAACGACAGTGACGAACTTGTGATTATTGTACTATTACTTTCAAAATATATCTTCAAAATTATAAGTTTTATGATTTAAATGTATGAAGAACTAATATTGATAATATCATAAGCTCGTGTCTAGTGTTGGACACGGGTCTATAATCTAGTATATGACTATTTATTATTCAGTGAAAGATATATTTGAGAAAAAAGGTAAAAGTACATAACCACTGCACTTACACGCATATAAATCTACATACTCGTGGTTACCTTCAAATATGCATACGATAACACTTGAACATGAGATCTCGTGTGAAAAAAAAAAAAGTTTTCTTTATCATTAGACCATTTAATGATAGTTAGAGTTTCAAATGTGTGGCGACCCTAGCTTTATTTGATAGAATTAATTTACAACCTAAATACAATCTGCCAATCTAGTTTGGTTTATGAATCAAACTGAAATTCTGAATTAAAACTCGAACAACACGTGAAAATGGAGACCCTATATATAGAAGAGTGCCCCTATACATCTGTATGTTTGTGGCTTGTGCTACTTAGGTTACTTTTTTCTATTATATCTAATTAAAATTAATGAATATTTGACAAATAGCTAACTTATACTTTTGAACAAGTCGATAATTCATAGCTGTTTAGCTGAATTTGTATCTTGAAATCTTATTTCTCTTGACTATTTGAAATTTATGATGAAACGAAATATTAAAATGATTGGGGTTAGATGATTAATAAAATTCAGCGACATTCTATTATATATATTTCATTACTTTGCGAAGAATCTAATGGCATTCAAAATGTACACCAACACATTGAAGAGTTGTTCTGATTGGAATACTAATAATAATAATAATAATAATAATAATAATAATAATAATAATAATAATAATAATAATAATAATAATAATAATAATAATAATAATAATAATAATAATAATAATAATAATAAAAGAAAAAGCATAATTACAAAAGAATGAGAATCATATTTATACAATCTCCAGCCTCTTAACAAACTTTTAACAACTAGTCTAATCAGTATAACATAATTAATTAGATACGAGTACATATTAGTAGTAGTTAAACTTTCAGCCTTGACAAGAACATCAATAATACCCAATTTCATTATGAACGAGGTTTTTAATCCATTTAGATAAAACTGGATTGCTTTTTAATTCTTGAGTTTCCACCATATATAAAATGTATACATACCTATTAGGCTATTAGCATTATTAACTTGACACTTTGCCCCCTATAATATTAGTTTCGAGCGTGCGTGTGCCCCCTTTAGCGTTGGTTCCAACCTCTTCCTATCTACAAATCCAATGAATGAGAAAAAGGACAGTCGCTATATTGTGAAAATCAAAACCTAAAGCCAAGAAAATTCTTTGTGTGTAGAAACATATAGGAAATGAGAAAGGTACGTGGACTTATTTTCGTATAATGTTCATTATTTTTATTATTTGGTTTTTTGTTTGTTGAAATTTGACTAGATGTAACACGATATAATATTTCAACCCCAAATTTCTCATAACCAATCTTATAGGTAAATAAAGAGTAATCAAGTTATCTGTAAGTTCTCCCTTTGTGTTGTGATATCTCCATCGAGTAATTATTAGACCTCTATGTGTTCACCATTTAATAACATTATATCTAGACTAGATGACTTTAACCTAATTTTATATATATATATATATATATATATATATATATATATATATATATATATATATATATATATATATTTCAAGCAAGCAACAACCAAAATCTTATAAAATGAATTCTATCCACAAAGAATTGTACCTAATTGCCTTTTTTTGGCAAGCCTAATAAATGATGTGAATTTGCCTAGACATGTCTTCCAAAATATGTCAAAATATCAGTCTAAAATCTAAATCATTAATTTGGGTTAAATCGTGAACAAAATGTTCACCAAGATCTCAGAAGCTCCTTCTACAAAATGTATGACAAGTATGAGGAAAATGTTAAATGCAACTTTTAGGGTTATACTTAACGTGCATAAAAAATTATATCTTCCATATTAAAAGTCTTACACTCTTAAATTTCATGGTAAATATACAACTAATTAATACACCTTAAATACAGTTCTTAGGGTAATGTTTAGGAAAACCACAAGTATTATAGATGATTCACCCATGGCTAGGCTAGCTAGTCTTGGCTTGCCTGATCAAAGGGAAAGAAACCGATAAGTAAATTATGCACGAGGATGATGAGAGTAAATTTTATCAAATAACGATTTGAAGTTTTGGACCTAGTTAATTCATTGTGAACAAGGTAAAATCCATCTTACTTTAGAAGGAAACAAGTTTTCTTTTAGTAGTGCTTGACTGCTTGTCAAGGATCAATTGGAAAAATGCATTTTCGAGAAATGAAGTCTGTTTTGATTTGAAGTACAATTGCTTGAATAGAGTAGGAAATCAATTCAATGCTAATGAGTTTGAACTGTTTGGTAGTTGGTGACGGTCAAAATAAGAATCCAAAGTTTCTTAAAACTTGGTCTAGTAAACCTATGGATGGATGAAATTAATTATAATCTCGACCATATCTCTTTTACAGTTTTACCTTGCTTAATATATAACATAAAAGTACATCTTTTTAACACAAGTAGATGCAATTTTTCTGATTTAGTAACTTTCTTCTGACTCATAAGCAATAAATTCATTGCCCTTTTATCAAAAAACTGCCTTCGCTAATATGTGTTTTGAAATTCGATTGAAAGTGTACTAGTTGAAAAGCAAACGTGGAGTCTAGTAGTATTTGATATTTTGATATTTCATCATAACATCAATGTACTAATAATATGAGATCATTAGTGTCATCATACCGTGCATAGATGTACAATGTGAAGGTACATTTCGTTCTAACCCATCATGTAAAACCATCTCATACGTAAGATATTACATTGTATTTAGCTAATATTTGAGGACAATTTAATATTTTGGGTGCCGTTACAAAGTTTGGTAAGATTTCCATGAGGTTGTTTGTTGTTTTATCTCCTTTTTTGACTTTTAACATCCACATTTTTTACACACGTTAGATATTTATGGACATGCAAATTAAGATGTTCAAACTTTAAAGGTCCATTTAAGTTGGAACTCATATCCAATTCAAGGTAAATGGCCATCATTTTTATGAGTTGAAACAATTATCATCACGCATATAGTATGCATGTTATAAATACCAATTATATTTTATATACACATCCTATAGTATGAGAAACCAATTGGGTTAGATAAGTGGTTGGAGCTTATGCCTCTGGAAACAGAGGTCATGGGTTCGATCCTCATGCCCAGCAAGGCTGAAGGTCCTTTTCTACCTATGGTAGAACCTGGAAGCAGCCTCTCTACCTTTGGTAGGAGTAAGACTGTCTACATATCAACCTTCCCCATACACCGTCAAAGACAGTATTAGGAACCAAAACCCGTAGAAAACGGCATTGAGAGTTAATTTACTTTTTTTATCCTATAGTATGAGAAAATATGTGAACATGGTAATTTATGTTTATTAAAAGCGTGGAACTCACGAACTCACGACCAATTAAATATAAAATATATATTATTCTTTTGATTTGAAACAAAAATCATTAACTCAAAAACAAACAAAAAAAACAATAATCGTCATTAATTTCATATAAAATCTATTATTAAATAAATAAAGAAAATTTTTTATGACATAACTATTTTCCAAAAAAATCTTACATGACATCCTCAGAATTTCTTTTAATAGTTGTTTCTTTTTATTTAATTGTTTTATGACATCATTTTCTAACTTTTTATTTTTAATTCTTTTATTATGAAGTTTTTAAATCCTAACCAAGCCTAGTGTAAAATTATATATTTTTTTATCCAACCAAGCCTAGCGTCTCATCAATTCTATTATCATCTTCTTTTTAACTTACTCGTTACCATTTCTTACAATTTAAGTATGATTTAAAAAAAACATGTGGGACATTACGTAAATACATTTTCGCTCGACTGTTGGTCACTTTTTTTTTATATAAAAAAATCAATTATAGCATTTTCACAGCCGTATAGTTCTTTATATTTATTGTCATTTTTTATAAAGATGTAAATAGTGTTGTTTTTTATGTTTATCTTTTTGTTCTTTTAACCTTAATATCTTTAATATGCTCGTGTACCCTGGTTTATAAGCTAGTAAGGGGTGTTTGGTAGGAGGGAATCATAGAGAATGGAAATGTAATAGAGAATGGAAATAGTGAGAAAGAGAATGAATATTTGGAAAGAGAATGGATTCCGTTGTTTGGTAGCCACAGTGAATGAATATATATAAAAAAATAGAATTTTAAATAATAATACATTTATTACGTATAACATCTTCAAAAAAAAAAAAAATTTTTCCATTCTCACCCATTCTTTACAATTTGTAGAGAATGAAGAGAATGAAATTGATTCCCCTTTCTCCTTTCTCATTCTCTTCCTTTGTCGCAAACAAACAAGAGAAGTCTTTCTCATCCTCTTTCTCGTACTTCCATTCCATCATACCAAACACCTAATAAGCGTTATAAAGTGGAATCGTATTCAAACTACTCACATTGCGTATAATCTAAGCATATTTCATTATTAACTCATTATACACCGAATTCATATAAAAGTTAATGAAAAAGATTCTCAATTAGTCATTTAGCAATTTCTTTTCTTGTTTGAATGTCAAAGTTATTTAAAATTCATGTATATAACCATTTTTGTTCATTAGTCTTTAATATTTTCATTCATGTATTTGTTTTTGTCCCAATTTAACAAAACATAACATAAATATAAATATTAAATTTAAAAACAGATCAAATGACAATTTGAGCAACATTTATTGAAGGTTTTAATAGTAAACTATAAACTAAAAATATTAATAAACATAAATATAAACGGAAGGGGTACCCGCGTAATGCGGTAGCGGGTGATGGTGATGTGGTTATTAATGTAAAGGTAGTGTAGTAAAGGGTGATGAAGATATTTGATGGTGTGAGCTATAAGGGTAGTATAGAAATAAGAGTATTTTTTCTTTTTAAATACAGAAAGTTTAAGGAGAAAAAAAAAAGATTTGCTTTATAAGGTACTAGACTTATGTTCGTACAATTCGACGGTGGCGAGTGTAGTGATGACGGAGGTGGTGGTCGTGACGACGTAGGGGCGACAGTGGGACGGTGATGGGGGCGACGATAGTGGTGAATGTAAACGTAGTTGATGTTAAAGGTGATATGTAGTTATTTTAAGTGTTTGGGTATCTATACTGTAAATTATTTCATTAAGGATATTATAGGTATATTTGAGGAAGATGTTTAAATTAGTGAATAAAGGAGAATGATATTTTTGGTTTTTCAAAGATAGAAAGTTTAAGGGAAAAAATGATGCTTTGTTTTATTAGATAGTATATATATATATATATATAGATAAAGATGTATGTGTATATATAGGATTGAGATATTCTAAAATTAATATCAACTTTACTACTAAAGTTGATGATCTTGACTATTAATTAAAATCAATGAACCAAATTTAAATAAGATTTTCGAATCTTGACCAATGATTTTCATCAAAACATCAAAATGTTTTCAATATCCGTGTGTATATATATATACTAGTCTTAATATCCGTACGATGTACAGTAGCTATATAGATTGTATCATAAAGAAATTCGAATACGTCTCATACATCCATCGTGCGTATGAAAAAAATTGTGGTTAAAGTAAATCGATGATCACAGCTAAATTGTAATAAACAGTAATGATAAATATAATATATTTTTAGTTAAAGTTTTGGATTTACCTTAAATAACTAGAACCACATCAAAATCGAAACTCGTAAGCATAGTAGATGATGACAGATAGCCTTGTGATTTCATATCGTAAAATTTTTGAAGTCTTTATGTAATAAAGAAAAAAAAAACAATTTATTAATGAGAATACGATCAATCAAAATAAGGTTATAATGTCTTTTGTATTAATAAGCCAAGAGTTAAAATTTAATTGTAAGTCTAATAAGAAAATTGAATTTATATACAACTAAAAAGAACTATTAACAAAATGATAAAATTAAAAGTACATGTGTCGATATAAATTTTCGCGAGACAAAATATAAATTTTAATGTATCAAATTAATTAATAGGGTAAATTACAAAAATCATACCAGAGGTTTGTTCGAAACTACACTGGTCATACCTACAATTTAAAAATTACGCAAGACATACCTATCGTTGTCAAAAACTTACACTGACCATACCTATCGCTGATGGTCGTCTATTTGACCGTTAAGTCAAGTCACGTGCCTTGCATGTGAGGTATCGAAATTGTAATTTCGCGTATACTTCATGTATCATTTGTGTAATTTACTCTAATAAAAAATTATCAAGATTATTATACTTATATTTCAATTATTAAAGTGGGTAGAAATTCTATATTAAATTTCATATATATAGGGTAACACTCCGGCAAGAACACTCTTAAAATAAGAACATTGAGAACACTTAGATACATCATTTTGATGTATTAAAAGTCCATAAAAGTAACATAGTGCATAAGTATTTATCATTATTTAAGTGTTTAACAACACATTGATCCATCAAAATCGGAAAAATCACGTTTTTTATTGGATGCATCATTTTGAAAAATATGCATCCAAGATGGATGCACAAAACAAAAAACATGTTTTTCTCTGGAACTCCAAACCTAAAATGCTACATATTGCTAATTTGAGAAATATTTTAAAAACGTAACGAGTCTTCAACTTTGCTTTATCTTTCTAATCTCAGGGGATGACAAAAACCATATGAAAAAAGTTATATTGCTTTTTTAAAAAAAAAATTGTTTTGTATCTTTTTATATATAGGTTTCTATCAAATAGAATAAATCATAAAAAATAAAATAATAATAATGATATAAAAGTAAAATTTTAGTGGTTTTTATGGTTATCATCATTGTTATAATCACTATACACATATAACAAAATAATAATGATATATATAATAATAAATGTATTCTTGTATCAATTATTTTTCTCGATACATTTTTCATTAAAAAAAAACCTTTTTTTCATAATTAAATTATTTTCTTTTTTTTCTCTTTTTCATATCTACCCAACTCAATAATTGAAGTATAAATAAAACTCTAAAATTTTTAATAATTTTTTATTAGGGTAAATTACACAAATGATACCTGAAGTATACTAGAAATTACGATTTTGATACCTCACATGCACGACATGTGACTTGACTTAACGGCCAAATAAACAACCGTCAGCAATAGGTATGGTCAGTGTAAGTTTTTAACAACGTTGGGTATGTCTCGCGTAATATTTAAATTGTAGGTGTAATTAGTGCAGTTTCGAACAAACCCCAAGTCTGATTTTTATAATTTACCATAATTAATATGGACGGACTGTCATTAACAACACTCATAATATTTTAATAAATATTTTATCATTTATATTATAATATTATATAATAATAAAATTAAATTTTTTTCTCTCTCTATCTTGAACCATTTCACATTCATCATTCTTTACTTCTCCCTTTAAATCACAAGATCCCCATCTCTTTTTTCTTTTCTTCTTCTGCTTCATCTTCTTCTTATATCTCTCTGTATCTATATGTTTCTCTAATGTTGTAGTCTCTTTTAGTGGTTGTATATTTTTATTAATTTCAACCACACCCCCGTTACTTAATAATAATAATTATAACAATAATAAAACTCTTTATCTTATACATTTATGAAAGATTATTATATATATTATATATACCCATTACTTATATAGTAATAAAGTTTCAATCTTTATCACTTTTATTTTGTGGGCATTAAAAAAGGTCTAATCTTTATTAATCTTCTGCCAAGAAAATGTCGCCGGAGTTAGGGTTTAATACTACAGTTTCCGATCGTCTTAAACAGTCACTTAATATCTCCGGCGACGGCGGCGATAATACCAATAAACCTGATTTCAGGGAACTCAATCTGGGTATTGGGTCGGGTTCGGGCTCACCCATTTCACCGTTACGCGCTGGGCCAACGATTAGTAGTAGCTCTAGCTCATCCGGGTCAGTTTCGGGTCGGACTGGAAACGGGTTACAAGTTGGTTCTGGCTCTGGTGCAAAAAAGACAGATTCCGGCGGAACTAACAACACTCATTCCGGTGAGTTGTCGGTGGACAGTTCACCGACACCGACATTTTCCGGTAAAACTAAACCGGGTCATACCCGGGTTGATTCGGGTCATGCACAGATTTTTACCGGTGGTAGCTCGGCTACTTCACCGCCGGTGAATGTACTTCCGGCCGGAAATATTTGTCCATCGGGTCGGGTCTTAAAAACTGGTATGATGGCTAACCGGAGCTCCAAACCAGATGTGTTAAGTTTAGGCACTGGAAATTATGGTCATGGTAGTATAATGCGAGGTGGGTCAGGATCCGGATCCGGATCCGGGTCAGGACAGACTAAAAGTGAGACCCATGTAATGGGCATTTCAAGTTCTAGAAGGTTATCAATGGATCCAGAAGATTTGAAAAGATTAGGGAATGAAGAGTATAAAAAAGGGCATTTTTTAGAAGCATTGAGTTATTATGATAAAGCAATTTCATTATCACCTGTGAATGCAGCCTACCATTGTAACCGTGCAGCCGCATTGATGTGTTTGAAGAGGTTTAATGAAGCTGTGAAAGAATGTGATGAAGCTATCAAGTTGGATTCTGGATATGTTAGAGCTCATCAACGTTTAGGATCTCTTCTTATTAGGTGAGTTCATGAAATTTTTGCATAAAGTTCCAAACTTTATATGTATATGTATGTGTATGTATATTTATATGCATATGTTTTTGTTATACTAAGTTTTTCTCAATAAATGAAACTTATTCATGCACTTTTTTTTAGATCCAAAGTTCATGAGTTGACTTTTGTACTTATTTTTTTGGTTATGGTTGGTTGTATATATTTGTGTGTTTTGCTTGCTTGATTAGTTTTAGTTTCCAAAGATATACTATATGTTCTAGTTAGGTTGGATGGATTGTTGAATTTGATCTTGTAAAATGAAATGTATTTGGGTTATAATGCTGATTTAGATCTTGGTTTTTGTAGTTACGATGATGTTCTTGAGCATGATCAAGAGTGCAATCGATAAGAAAAATTACCGAAGTTTTTAACATAAGAAAAATGTAAATACTTGATTCTAATTAATGTAAGCAATGGCAGTTTAGGACAGCTTGAAAGTGCAAGGAGACACCTTCATTTTCAAGGGCAGCAACCTGACTTAAAAGAGGCTCAAAAGTTGCAAGTAGTGGAGAAGCATTTGAGTAAGTGTACCGATTCTAGAAGAGTACGAGATTGGGCTGGTGTGCTGCGGGAAAGTGAAGCTGCAATCTCATCTGGAGCAGACTCATGTCCTCAGGTAAGCCGAATTAGTTGGGAAGTTTTTTATCAGATCATTACTAGTATTGTTATAATGAAAACTAAATGTGTTAATATTAAATTTATAGCTATATGCCTGCAAAGCCGAAGCATTATTGAAGCTTCGTCAATTAGATGATGCAGATTTGGTCATTTCAAGTATGCCTAAGTTTGAGGCACCTAGTAGCATTTCATGTTCTCAAGTGAAGTTTTTTGGGATGCTTTCTGAGCAATACCTTTTGTTTGTTCATGCTCAAATTGACATGTCATTAGGAAGGTGAGCTTGCATTTACATCAAAGTTTACTCTTTAAACGCTGTCCATGTGAAAGATTCGAACTGATTTCTTTTCTTTCTTTTTTTTTTTTGTTGCTTTTTCAAGATTTGAGAATGCAGTTACTTCAATTGAGAAATCAGCACATATTGATCCTAGAAACGTTGAGGTTGCGGTTTCGCTTCAAAACATTAGGTCGTTTTGTAGATCTCGAGCTCGTGGGAATGATCTTTTCAAGTCAGAAAGATTCACAGAAGCCTGTTCTGCTTATGGTGAAGGGCTTAGACTTGATCCCTCAAATCCAATTCTGTATTGCAATCGAGCAGCTTGTTGGTTTAAGCTTATGCAATTTGAAAGATCTCTTGATGATTGCAATCAAGCACTTCTTATTCATCCAAATTACACAAAAGCACTTCTTCGAAGGGCCGCTACTTATAGTAAGGTATATATTTTATTAGTGACACCTTGTTTTACTGTTCATATTAGAGAATGTAAATTTAGTACTATTTGAATTTGATTTGGGGTTATATGCGTTGAAGCTTGAACGATGGGCTGAATCGGTGAGAGATTATGAGGTTTTGAGAAGAGACCTTCCGGATAACAATGATATAGCTGAATCTTTATTTCATGCTCAAGTTGCATTAAAGAAATCCCGGGGAGAAGAAGTATATAATATGAAATTTGGTGGCGAAGTTGAATTGATTAATAATCTTGAGCAGTTCAAAGCTGCAGTTGCTTCAACAGGTTTGTTCTCTATTCTTTGTTTAGTGTTCTACTTTTTTTTGCTTTAGTTTTAAACTCTTTTCTGATATTTTAACTTTAAATTGTAGGAGCCTCAGTTGTTCTTTTCAAAACAACATCCGATCTTCAATGCAAGCAAATATCTCCGTTTCTTGACACCTTATGCACTCGCTATCCATCCATAAATTTTCTCAAGGTACAAACAATCAACCATCCTCTTTATGTTTAGTGTACTATTTTTAGGAGGAAAAACTGTTGGGGGTTCTTTAGTGAAAGAAGACTTGTGGAACATTAAAAGTTTTGATTATTGTTACTTGGAAGCAAACATACGCACACATATGCTGGGATCTATTTGCACATGTGTAAACATGACTCTTCCATTTTTTTATTTTTATTTTTGCAAACAAAAGCAAGTGATTTACATCCATTCGTGAATAATTGTTTCCTTATAACATAAAGGTTGATATTGAAGAGAGCCCGGCAGTAGCAAATGTTGAGAATGTCAGAATTGTACCAACTATCAAGATTTACAAAAAGGGCAATCGAATGAAGGAGATGGTATGCCCATGTCGAGAAGTGTTGGAATCATCTGTCCGCCATTACAGCTTGTGAATAAAATCAACAGTTATTAGTCATTGATGGAGGACATAATGGTAATGTTGTTCCCGCCTTCCAACTACCGCCATACAACGTGTGATAATGGTAATTTCCTTTTCATCACACCCCGGTTTTTACCTGTGACATGAACATCTCACATCTCCTGCATCTTTTGTATCACTATTACATAAAAAGACACAATAATTTCATCCGTAGTCAACAGCCACATTCCAAAGCCAGTGAGAGCTAGAGATGGTTAGATTAGTAAGTTTTACCTTGACCTTTGCAGATGTTAAAACTTAAGAATTCCATTTATTGAAATCCCCCAGCCCCTCCCTCCCTCTATATGATCACAACCTCATGCTCTTATGGATCACAAGTAGCGATTTTCGACACCCCTCATTCTTTTCCCATCAAAATGTTAGCTTTTTTTTTCTTTAGAATTCTCATTTTCACCCCCTTATCATTAGCCTATTCACCCCTATCCTGTTGTGTGTTCTTCCATTTGAGATAATAGCATGTACCAAATGTAATTACAAGTGGGCTTCCCAATGGCTTTGTTCTGGTTATGGATATGCCCTTTGTGTATATATGTGAAGATGAAGATATATACAAAAAAGAATAAAAAAAAGAGTAACTTTTGGAGGAAGAAGTAGGTTGGGTAGGCCTTAGATGTATTGGATCAGTTATACTTTGGGGGCTTTTTATTTTCCTTTTTTTTTGTTAAACAATTTCATCAATAAATTCTTTTAATCGTTCTTAATATTTTATTTCATTTGTTATGTGACTTTTTTTAAACTTATTAGTTGGTGTTGGTTGTTTGCATTATACCTTCTTTATGTTTTTGCTCATGACACTACCGAGCATCTTTGTTGTTGTATATGGATGGTAGAAGGGTAAATAGCTCTATAGCAGAATCTACATTGTACCTAGTCTCCTACCAATAGTTTTATATGTGAATATGAGTATTATATTTATGGCAATCTTTGAATTTTTAAGTATATGTTTAAGCATATTCACTTTATCAAATGTATTCGTTTATATACAAGGCGTTGGTCAAAGGGTAAAAGTGCAAAAAGAGTGAAGACTGTGGTAAAATTTGGGGTTGTGGGTTAAAAGTCAAACAAAAGGGTAGTTTGACCAGGTTTATATCTTGAAAAAACAAGACATGTGAAGGGCACTAAAGAATAAGGGATTGTAAAAGACATGTGAATGCAATGAATGAGGAAAACCACTTCAAAGAAAACCATGGCCTCCACCATTTACACAATAAAGAATAAGGGTACTTTGATGAGTGTTGGTCCCCAATTTCATGTTTTTGTTTTTATCATTCTTAGGGTACGTTGTTATTCATTTATTAATTACTATAATTCTTAAATCTAAATAATGACACTGACTTTTTTTTTTAATAATGGAAGAAATAAATTAATGTCCGGTTACCTGGAGTTACCCAATAGCAAAAGGCTCCGGCTACCTGGAGGTCCTGGAGTTGCCCAATAGCAAAAGGTAACTCATGCATACGCCATTGGGGTGTTAGCCCAGTGGTTAGGGGGTTTTTCACAAAGTGGTTTCCTTCTGGGGGGTCTCAGGTTCGAATCCTGCCATATGCAAATGTGCATTCGCGTGGGGGTGTTAGCCTTTTATCTGTTGCTGCCTTTAAAAAAAAACTCATATGCATACGAGCGACAAGCCCTCCAGAATTACCGATTTTGGAAAACCTCTCGCTTGAAGGTCCATTACGGTAAAAACTTGTCTTGGATCATCTCTTCATTTCCTACGACGCCAATTTTCAAACTTGATTCATAGTTTTCGTAATTAATGAGATGATTCGTATGATTGATCTAAGAGAAATGCTAGCCTTATAAAAAGAAACAAAATGATTTACCAATGATATCCCATCAGCATAATATGAAAATGACAATAATATATAATTATACTTGATCTTGTCATGAACGAAATATACACGAGATAGAATATACACAGTCTTAGCCCTTCAAAGTTCAAAGTAAATATGTAAATTTAGAAGTGTATGACCTCCATTGCACTTTAGGAGGGGTGTTGTCCTAAGGTCGGCCCAAGTGGTCGAGTCTACATCAGAATTTAGAAGTGTAAAAATTTCTCATACATGGAATGGAATGTAGTGTAGCTATATGGACCCTTAAAATATCTCCAATAAAAACTAGATGGAGCTTTGTAGGTTTATTTGCTTAACTTCTAAAAGTTTTGTTAAACAAACAACACTTCTCTACGAATGGTTTTTACTTTTCACTCTATGCGTCAAACACACCCTCACGAGAGAGCAAATCCATCAGAACCTAAATAATTCGAATAATCGCGCCTAAAAAGGCCACTAAAAGGATCATTTAGTATTTTAAGAGAATGACATTTGGGCACCATATGATTGATTGACATACTATTACAAGCAGATTTACTTTTATTTAAGATAAGATGTCTGAATCTCAATATAAAAAAGCTGATATCAGATTGCCGATTTTTAACCACCAATTCACATTCTTTGTCGTGGACATGAATGATGTTTGATTAAGTTTCATCTTTTATGTCATGTCAAGGAAAAGTTTATTGCCACTTTTCCCTTAAATAGAATGTTTATTTTGCCACAATATGTCAAGATGTTAATATTAAGTTATTGTGATTAGAAGGTGAATTAATATTGATTAAGCAGAAGTGTGGGTAAAGACAGGTGTTTGAATGTGTGTTTAGAGAGAGATAATTCTTACTAGAGTGAGAATAGAGAGCAAATTGTAGATTAATGATATTGAAAATGATATATCTTTTTAAAAATTAACCTAAAAATCTTTTTAAAATCCACTAATTCTCTTTTCTAATCTTGCCTTTGATTTTGCTACATGTCTTCATTTAATAGTTAGGATTATTTTAGGAGAAATAATCATTTCCCTATTTTTACAGTAAGAACTATTTTTAGAAGAACTCCGGAGTCAAAAATTAAGGTTATGGTCTTATGGACATCATATGCTCAACAAAAAAGGGCTGTTCAACTTTTGATTCTGGTCTGGTGGTTTGGTTTTCAAACCCATGAAGTAAGCAATGTTATTTTTAGACAACATATTTACTTTTGAACCTAAAATAAATCTTTATGCATATATTCTTTGACCTCGCGTTAATGTTCGGTGTGGTCAAAAGTTAGTAATCCATTGATTGACTTAAATTCTATTTTTAGGTCCAAAATGGGTTTCTAAAGCCGAATGCTAGTTACGAGTATAATCTTATATTGTCCAAAATCTAACTATCTTAAGTCTTAAGTTAAGTTACATAAAACACCACCAAACCAAATATGAAAAAAGAAGAAGACAATGTAGAGTTGTACACATACATTTATGGGAAATGGGCCTTTTTCCTTTAAAAGATTTTAAAGTAGTTGGACACAAAATGTTGGATATGGACCCAAATCATTTTAATTAGAAAGAGTAGCATCCGGAAGGACCGGAATTAAAGTAGTTGAATGGATACGACGTTATCATAAGTCAAAGTTAGAGTACCATATGTTTTTAAAAAGGGACTCAATTGTCACAAATCAAGATTCATAAATGATTTGAGTAGGGGTACTAAGACGGTAAGACCTATAGTTGTACAAACTAAAAGGGACCAACATTCACAGTTGACTAGACTTTAAGGAGCAAAATTGTATATTTAGCCAACTATGAGCTAAAATGTGTCGGTTCAACTTTGATACACTACACTCCCTTAATGGTGTAAAGCACCCATTGTTACAAAGGCATTCTGTTTATTTCATAAAATAGTAAAAAGAGTACATTTCTTATCTACCTTCTAGTATGTATTCGATAAAATTTGTAAGTTTTTGTTATTTATAAATTGAGTTCTCATATGATATATGATTTATTATATAATACGTCATCTTCAACCAAGAGTTGAAAATCTTGATATACTTTGACAACTATGAACAACATTCCTTATAGTATTTCAAATACCAGTAAATGAAAAAAATATTAAAGTATTGATATTATGTGAACTTTTCCAATATGATTTGAAGTACTGTACTAGTATTTGTATAAATGTTCATTGATAGTAGAATATGACTTTTTCGTTTCATTTCAATATAATATCACAATCTGTCTGTCAGTATCAACTTCATGTCAAATTTTATAATTCATAGATACATCAATCAATCATATACTTTAAAATTTAAAATGTTTGCGTTGTGATATCAACTTATTCCCTTTCGTTTCACTTCCCCTATTGGTTGCACGTTGGGCTCAAACATTTGGCTTTTGCATCAATCTGATTTGTTTCGATATTGTAATGTAACATAATTAATTTCGAAACCAAATGTTTATTACGGAGTATTAAAGAGTTAAAAAACCTATAATTTTACCACAAAGAGGAACATGTTTTATGTTTATACATATCAAACACAGACCAAGTTACACGAATAGATGTCCTATTAACTAGTAATGGTTTTCAAGTTCAACACGAATAGATGTCCTATTAAACGTCCTCGTCTTCTAAAGCCAAAGCCAAAACCAAAACCGATATTTGTATTGCCTAATTGCACCTAGCTAGTTACATATTTTTCTTTAGTCACAAGGGGGCTTATCAAAGTGAAGTATGATATAATTGTGTCAACACTGTCAACACGAGCAAAGTGTATACAAATCAAAGACGTTTTAAAACATATCGAATATTGTACGTACGTCCATTTCTAATATAAATGCAATTATTGGATTGGTCCCCGTGAATGAAGAAGAAGAGAAAAAAAAGAGGCTAATATGACAAAGACCTTGAAAAGTTATTGGTTGGCTTTTCCATCACTTAATTCTTAAAGTAAAAGATAATAACTTGTTGGATTGGGACCAAAAAGAAGTGAGGGGAATGTAACCAGGACATGGAATATTTTGTCTTAAAAATATATATTGTTTTATTGTAACTAGATTTATGCCTGCGTAATGCAACGACGGTGTGGGTAATGATGGCGGAGGTGGTGGTGGTGACGGTGGTGGGACGACAGTGGGGACAGTAATGGGGGCGACGATGGTGGTGAATATAAAAGTAGTTGATGTTAAAGGTGGTATTGTAGTTATTTTAAGTGTTGGAGGATCTATATTGTATATTATTTTATTAAAGGTATTATATCTGTATTATATGAAGGTGTTTAAATTAGTGAATAAAAGAGAAGGGTATATTTGGTATTTCAAAGGTAGAAAGTTTAAGAGAAAAAAAATGGTTTGTTTTTTAGACAGTATAGATGTATGTTCGTTAGGCCATTAATAGTAGGAAAATGATAATGACAAGGGTTGTCATTAATGCTTATTACACGCATAAAAAAGTAGTACTTTATATATTAATAACCGCCCCTTTGAATTTTTGCAAGACAAAATACAAATTTTAACGCATCAAATTAATTAATATTGACAGCCCTTAAGGCTGTCATTAACAAAACTCTCAAAAATATCATTAGAAACATGCAATTACAAACTCCAGGGCAAAACGGTATATGAGATGAATTGCTTGATGATAAAATAGACCAATTTATCAAAATGTTGCATATTCACAACTCACTTATCAACAAGGCAAAACTTAAGTAATTTATAATGGAGTCTTCAATTCGATCAATACAATTGGAGACTGATGGTGTACCCACCGTCACCCAGAATAAAGCCTCATCCTAGGTAGGTTTAAAGGTCACCCAGGATATCACATAGCCTGGGGAAAAAAAGATAAACACGAAAAGATACAATCATATCACTTTCTTAAATAAAGGAGATCGTTACCAAAGATAAAAGACGCGTGAGAGACTTATTCTCCACGAAAAAGCAGCTATAAAAGGGGGAAAACCCTAATCATTATCATTATGCCTACTACGGGAAAAATCCTAAAACACATACACGATCCACGGGCAAAACCCTAAGAGATCTAAACATAACTAAACCGACGTACAAGGGAGGAAGACTCCTACCAACAGGGAATCGCCGTCCAACCCATCAAACACCTCTAAATCCTTTAACCTAATCCATTGTACAAACAATTGGCGCCATCCTCGGGACAATCGCTACTCATCACCACAACCTGGATAAAAAAAGGTTAAAATCCAAAAAATTTTGCACCAAAAAAGGTCAAAATACGGAAAAATTTTCTCACAAAAATCACAAAAACGGTCAGATTCCCTGTTTCGATACTCAGATCTTCATAATGTATGCCGGCAAAGATCCTAATAAAGCAAGCATGAAACGAAAAGATCCAGAAGACTCGCAAATCCAGTCAAGCGATCTATGTTTTCCAGCTTTGGGAGACAAAAAAGCCAGCAAAGATCCGTTAATAATACAAGCACAAATATTCGATATCTCAGTACGAAAAGTATATATCGATAATGGAAGCGAATGCGACATTATTTATGAACATTGCTTCCTGCAATTACTAGAAGCAATAAAGGCAAGAATGACAAACCCTACAGGCCCACTCACAGGATTCGCCGGAAATCGCGTATGGCCCCTGGGGGAAATAGATCTCGATGTTACCCTGGGGAACCCTCCGTTTGCATGGACGGAAACCCTAGATTTCACTGTAGTACAAGCACCCTCACCATACAACCTTTTCCTGGGAAGACCAGCAATACAACAAATGGAGATGGTACCTTCCACAGTCCACGCCATGGTACTATTCCAAACGAAATCAGGCATCGGAATGATAAAATCAAGTTATGACCAGACAAAACAAATTAGTGAGGTTAAAAAATCAAAGGAGGAACCAGAAGAAGTGAAGACACCCAGCCAGAGCGATCAGGCTCAGGATAATGACAAGGTACTCGTGAACCTAGCCTTTCCTGATCAATTAATTACCATAGGGAAGGAGCTGCCAGAAGATTTCAAAAAGAAGTTACTCAAATTATTACAACAAAACATCGATATATTCACATGGGAATACGCGGATATGACAGGGGTCCCCAGGGTGCTCACCCTAGGGGAAGAGACCTTTGTTACGGAACACAGGTTGAATGAACCTAAAAGCATAGAACCTGTAAAGCAAAAGAAAAGAAGTTTATCAAATGACAGAGATGAGGCAGCATGCAAGGAAGTAGACGAGCTTGTATAAGCTGGAATCATAAGAGAAGCCACGTACCTTACGTGGATCGCAAACCTAGTAATGGTAAAGAAAGGAGACGGAGGCTGGAGAATGTGTGTAGACTTCACAGATATAAATAAGGCATGTCCAAAAGGCTGTTATCCACTACCAGAAATAGACTGGAAAGTTGAATCTTTAGCAGAACATAAATGGAAGTGCTTCCTAGATGCCTATAAAGGATACCATCAAATACAAATGGCTAAAGAAGATGAAGAAAAGACATCTTTTCATACAAGCAAAGGAACATTCTACTACACAAAGATGCCATTTGGGCTAAAAAACGCAGGAGCAACCTATCAACGACTCGTAGACAAAGCTTTCCACAAGCAAATCGGGAGAAACCTAGAGGTCTACGTAGATGACATGGTCATCAAAAGCAGAACGGAGGAAGAACTACTTGCAGACATTCAAGAAACCTTCGAAACACTACAAAAGATAAAAATGAAGCTCAACCCCCAAAAAATGCTCTTTTGGAATGGAGGCTGGGAAGTTCCTAGGGTACTATATCTCGGATAGGGGAATCCAAGCAAACCCATCTAAGGTAAACAAGATACTCAAACTACCAGCTCCAAAGATAGTAAAAGAGGTACGAAGCCTAAACGGCAAACTCGTAGCACTAAGTCGCTTTCTCTCAAAAGGAGCGGATAGGCAATTGCCATTTTCCAAAACACTAAAGAACCGCGGGGCCAAAAAAGGATTCGAATGGACAAAGGAGGCTGACGAAGCATTTGAACAAATGAAAAAGCATATAGCAGAACTCCCCACCTTGACATCCCCAAGGAAAGGAGAGACCCTGTACATATATCTCGCAGCCTCCACCGAATGCGTAAGCGCATTCCTATTAACAGAAAGGGACAGGAAACAAATGCCAATCTACTTCGTAAGCAGGATACTGCAAGGAGCAGAAGCAAACTACCCAGAGATGGGGAAGCTTGTGTTAGCACTTGTTCACGCAGCAAGAAGACTACGCAGGTACTTCCAAGGGCATCCAATTGTGGTACTCTCAGACAAACCGCTTAGACAAATTTTAACAAAACCAGAAAAATCGGAAGAATGGCAAAATGGGCAATCGAGCTAGGAGCATATGATATCGAGTATAGGGCAAGGCACGCAGTCAAAGGACAGATCCTAGCAGACTTCATTACCGAAATAAGGGAAACAGGAAATTCAGTAACTCACTCCACGACACTCACAGTGACTAGAGAAGCAGACTCTGAAACCTGGGAATTATACACTGACGGCATCAAGTTCAGAAGGCCGCGGGGCCGGAATACGCCTAGTAAGCCCAGACAAGCAAGAATACACATATGCCCTAAGATTCGAGTTCGAAACAACGAACAATGAAGCAGAATACGAGGCATTGATAGCAGGATTGGACCTGGCCAAAGACATGAAAATCAGAAGTATCAAAGCTTTCGTGGACTCCCAGCTCGTAGCCAACCAAGTAAAAGGTGAATACGAAGCCAAGGGAGAGATCATAAGGCTATATTTGGGAAAAACAAAGGAATTAATCGAGCAATTTGAAAGCTTCGACATCGAGCACATACGAAGAAATCAAAACAAAAAAGCCGATGCTCTAAGCAAGCTAGCCTCGTTAACATTTGAACACCTGGGGAAGAAAGTACTAATAGAGGTCCTGAAAGAAAGATCCATATACGAAAAGCGGGTGCATGATTTAGTTAAAGAAGATGGAAAAAACTGGATGACACCGATAATTGAATATTTGGTGAGCAGAATATTGCCAGAAGATGAAAGCGAAGCAAGAAAAATAAGAATCACAGCTCCACAATACAAGTTGATTGAGGGGAACCTTTACAAGAAGGCATTTTTGACCCCATGGTTACGCTGTGTGGGACCCAAACAGGCAGGAACAATAATTTTCATGAAGGAATCTGCGGATTACACGCAGGACCCAGGTCAGTGGCGACAAAAGCGCTACGCCTAGGGTATTTTTGGCCATCAATGCACAGAGAGGCAGCCAAGCTTTTGCAAAATTGTGAAGCATGTCAACTGCACGCAAACGTCCCGGGCTACCAAAGCAAGATATGACATCGGTAACATCTGCATGGCCATTTACAAAGTGGGGAATTGACATAGTGGGGCCACTACCAAAAGCACCAGGAAAGGTAAAGTTTTTAATTGTGGCTATTGATTATTTCACAAAATAGGTAGAAGCAAAACCTTTGGCAACAATAAATGGAAAAACAATTGAGAATTTCGTCTGGGAATATATAATCTACCGATTTGGGTTACCATAAATGATAGTCTCAGATAATGGAAAACAATTTGCGGAGGGTACATTCACAGAAATGTGTCAAAGGCTAAACATAAAGCAATCCTTCACATCAGTATATCACCCACAAGGGAATGGACAAGTAGAAGCAATCAACAAACAGATTGTGAAAGGCATGGAAAAAAGGCTGGGACGTAGCCATAGTGGCTGAGTGGATGAATTACCATTGGTACTTTAGGCACATCGTACAACACCCAAGCAAAGCAATGGGGAAACCCCATTCTCCCTAGCCTTTGGATCAGAAGCAGTCTTACCTGCGGAAATACAAGTCTCCACATGTCGAACGACAAACGTCAATGAAGAAGACAATAACACAGAAATGCGTATAAACCTCGACCTCTTAGAGGAAAGAAGGGAAATTGCTACAATAAGAGAGGCTGCGTATAAGCAAAGAATTGAGAAATATTACAACAAAAAAGTTCACCCAGACAGCTTCAAAGTCGGTGATTACGTTCTCAGGCTCAACAACGCAAGCCAGGTAGAATACCTGGGGAAAATGGGGCCAACGTGGGAAGGACCATAAAAAGTCGATAAAGTCATCGGAAATGGTACGTACAAGCTTTCAACGACAGATGGCAACCCCGTCGACAGGACATGGAACGCAACAAATCTGCGTAAGTTTTATTGTTAAACAAATATATATATATATATCTAATATATATGTATATGCATAAATAAAAAGAGAAAAGGAGAGAAGATCTTCAACTCTTATGTGCAAATGAATACTCTATTGTTGAACAAGAGAAAAGGAGAGAAGATCTCCAACTCTTACAAAATATCCTATTAAAGTACACTATTAAAGAATGGTGGGGACGCCTACCGGACTAATACAAGGACGGCTTACAAACCCTCCAGTGTACTAAAATTATGATTCATGGTGAAGAAGGGTCGCAACCTCACACACATAATTTTGAAAAGCCAAAAAAGGCAAAGCATACTATAATAAAGTCATGACTATAACAGAATGCATGCCTAAAAACGCCAAACAAGGCAATGGCATTTCAAAATCATACTCCTATGATTTTATCAAAGCATATGCCTAACTGCTGAAAAAGCAAGTGCATACAACAAAATTTTGAAAAAGGTAAATATGAGTGAAAGAGTAAAAAGGCAAATATTGTAACTCCCACAATGATATAGGGTACGATAGAAGCTCATGTATACAACTAAGGAAAGACATTGATGAAGCCGTCAAGACAGTACATTGGCATATATGGTGATAGGAATCCAACAACAACCAAGGCAAAAGATGACAGCTCCAACAGCTAATATTACGAAACGGGTAATAAAACACCCGATAAAAACCGGATGAAGAATCCGAGTATACCACTAAACACCGGATGAAGAATCCGGATACAAAAAAAAAAAAAACCAAACCAAAAACCGGATGAAGAATCCGAGTACAAAACCTAATAATCGGATGAAGAATCTGAGAACATGACTATGACCCAACCGACGAATCCGGGCATATTTTATAAATATCAAAATCTTCACAAGCAGCTTGGTCGACAAGAGACTTCCCGGAAAGCGGATTCACCTTGGTCAAGGGGTGTACAAAAGGAATTACTTCCGTCATTACCTTCTTATACTTCACTTGCAGAGCTAATAGATCGGAACGAAGAAGTTGCAACTGATTTTCTCTATTCACCATCCCATCTCGAGCGGTCTGCAGCTGGATATCTTTAATATCTAGAGCTCACTTCAAATTTTGAACATCGGAGGAGCAATCGTCGGAAGAAACAGAGGCAAAACCAGCGGACATGCCACAACCTTCAGAACGCCGCTTCAAGATTTTCGGATCCGACTGCAATCGGCGAATTTTTATCATATCCACATACGACCTAGCACCGAGCTTAAACTTCTGGCCAATAGTCTTTATCCGGCCATGCTTGCAGAAAACACTCCTCTTTTTCCGATAACCCCACTTCATTTATATATTTATGGAATCTATCAACAAAAGTGAAAAACAAAACCCTGAATCCAATTGCTTACCTTATATAGGGATACGGGACGCACTATCGACAATTTGCAAGAAGGGCCGTTCAATATTCGTTTTCGTACGAAATCGTCCCTCTCAACAGCCTTCTGAAAGACAGCGGACTCCTAGATGCAAACACGCAGGGTACGCTTGAAGTGTACAAAATGAATTATTCCCCAAGTTGGTCAAGTAGCATTTATCAAGAATCCTATATCTTAGGAAAGAAGATCAAATCAATCCCTTATTCTTAAAAGTGATATACACGGCCCGAAAAACCCTACTTGGGGAATAAGTCACGAACCCCCCATAAATAGGGGGAAGGATGGCTAGCATTACATCTTCGGCTAAGACTAACAACATGATCTTGGCATATCATATTATTAGTCTGGGGGGGCTTGATGGTGTACCCACCGTCACCCAGAATAAAGCTTCACCCTAGGTAGGCTTAAAGGTCACCCAGGATATCACATAGCCTGGGGAAAAGAAGATAAACACGAAAAGATACGATCATATCACTTCCTTAAATAAAGGAGATCGTTACCAAAGATAAAAGACGCGTGAGAGACTTATTCTCCACGAAAAAGTTAGCTATAAAAGGGGGAAAACCCTAATCATTATCATTATGCCTACTACGGGAAAAACCCTAAAACACATACACGATCCACGGGTAAAACCCCTAAGAGATCTAAACATAACTAAACCGGCGTACAAGGGAGGAAGACTCCTACCAATAGGGAATCGCCGTCCAACTCATCAAACACCTCCAAATCCTTTAACCTAATCCATTGTACAAATAGAGACATTCCACAACTTAAGAGAAAAAAAACCAACAAATGCTATGTGTTATTGCATTTTATCAGTCAAATTGTTTCACTAACATTTCAAACAACCTTTAATTAGTCGTCGATTGATAATGAGATAAATGACAAGTAAAGGGAATAGGATTTACCGATAAACCCTTAAGTACCTACACCAGCAAAAGTACACATGGGTCTCCGAGTGACTTTGTCAAGATCACACGGACCTAAACAACACAACTGCGTAATATGAGTAATCATTTAGGGCGGAACCAATGAACAACAAGGGTGGTCACCGCCCCCAACTGAGTTTTGTAAGTCATATTTATTTTCTTTCTTTATGCTCATTAATTTTCATTATCCCACCAAAGTTAAATATTCCAGTCAAATTTAGTAATATAAACCTAAAATTTATCTACTTTGGACTCTCTTCTTCACCCCCTCCATATTGGGAAAGGATTCCCTCAAGTTACTAATAACTTGATAGGTCAAGTTAGAGTAATTTTGACCCTTGATTTAAAATCAAGGTTCAAGATTTATCCAACTTGACGTCAAGTTGGGTAACTTGAGGGTAGAGCTGACAATTTCCGACACGGACCTGTTAGCACGACACGACACGACCTAGTTTTTTCATGTTTCATGTTTGGCCTTAACGTGTTTCGTGCCTTAACAGGTCCAGACCTGTTAAGACATGAATAGTTATCTTGTCTTAACAGGTCCAGACTTGTTAAGACACGATATGACACGATAAGACAAGTAGTATATATATGGACATATTAAAGACACGTTAAAGACCTGTTAAAGACACGTTAAAGACCTGTTAAAGACACGTTAAAGACCTGTTAAAGATACGTTAATACACGATAAGACACGATAAGACACGTTAAGACACGATAAGATACGTTATTAGGTCCCTTAACAGGTCCCTTATCGTGTAACTTTTAACAAGTCTCTTAACAGGTCCCTTATCGTGTAACCTGTTAAAAATCGTGTCGCGTTCGTGTTTGGAGAAACTGAGATGATTAGCTATCGTGTCGTGTTCGTGTTTAACCCTATCGTGTTCGTGTCTTATCGTGTCGTGTCGGACACGATATGCCAGCTCGACTTGAGGGAATGCACTCCCCTCCACGTTATGTATAACTTCCATTATAGCTTCCCTTTATTTTGAAGACTTTCATGTTTACCCTTTTATTTTACAATTTATCATTTAAGGCTTTAAACTATAACTTTTAACTTACAGAAAAGAAAAGACATTACACTATCGATATGTTTAGCGAAAAATTTAGGCCCCAAAGTTTCTGAATCCACCACTTAATACTATTACCGTATATTGGTTATAATCACCATTGTAAACACCCACAACAATAAACATAAGCTAAAGTAAAAGAACAAAAACAATCAACGGAGTTTAACGTAGTATATATTATCTATACCTTTTGAGTATGTAAACTTACTTTACATTCTCGCGAAGTCCAACGCGATCAGCTTAGCTTCATCTTCGGGTTTACATCTTCACGCCCCAACACGTACTTAACCCAAGCTTAATCTAGAATAGTGATCCCTAAGACACATGTGATACTCAAAGGTCCAATAAAAGAAGACCACCTGGCCCAGAACATGTTGCAGCTTATTGAGATGGTGTGTAAGGTATAAGGTTAGCCTGTGTAATCACTGTCACTCATAAGTATCGTATCCACGTAAGGAGACATGATGATAGCATGAAACCTGAAATCAATATATATACCAACAACAGTAGTCTTTATGGAGCATATGACACAACATTCAAAGGGGATAAATTTCTTTGTCAAATTCATGGCTTCATATAATACACATATTGCAGAAGGCAGTGTTTCATTAAGACAACAACTGAATCTGATAATGAGTCAACTTGATACTAGAAATGTGGACATCAAAATGTTGACTAGTTAGATAAATGTTTAGAAAAAGTAGTGTACATTAAAAGTTAACTGTTTTGTTTAGACTATTTATAATGTTTGAGACGCCCTTACACACCCTTGGCCCCGTTACGTAAGACTCATATCCTTACAAATCCTTAAACAAACTTTATTTACACTCTCTGTCAATATAAACCATTTAGGATGCACTATTCAATAACCCATGTGCTTATTGGACTCCCATTCTTGTATGGCATCTCTTTCTTGATCCCAATGCTACAAATGATAGAATCATAGAATCCCAATGCTCAAGTTATCTCAACCATATATATTTGTAACGTGTGTAACTGTGTAAGTATATACGAGTAAATTTATAGATCATTTTTTATGCTATTAGCTAAGGGTGTTGGCAACCCAATCACTCACCCCTCACCCACCAGTTACTTCCAACCAATCACTTTATGCCACCTCAAACCCATAACTCACTCACCACTCACTCAATTTTTGATGGCATTGCCACCACTCACTACAATTTTATTTTTATTTTTAAAACTAAAATTACATTATTAAAAAACATTATATAATATTACAAAAACATAAAAAACACTACATTAATAATACTAAAACACATAAAACAAATATGAAAAAAACATAAACCAAATACTAGTTCTCCTCCTCAATGTCAAGGTCGTGCTGGGTCGGCTGGAGGTGTGCCAAGTTTTGATCCGCAATATGCTATGTCAGATCATTTCGGAGATGGAAGTGTGTCTCCTCGTCTTTTATCTCCGGTAAGCCGTCCCAGTGACTACTCGGCTGGACTACGGGATCTCCTATATGAACCAGACTAACCGCACGACCGTTATCTTTGATAATCATGTTGTGCATTATCACACACGCATACACCAAATTCCTAATTGTTTTGATCGAACGTTGACGAAATGGTCGAGCAAGGATACCCCATTTTTGCTTAAGAACACCGAAAACCCGTTCAACATCCTTGCGAGCCGACTCTTGTGCTTTTTTGAACATTTTTTCTTTCGGATCAGTAGGATATTTGTACGCCTTAACAAACGTAGACCACACAAGATATATGCCATCGACTAGATAGTAGCCACGTTTGTACGTATGCCCATTTACAGTGAATGGGCAGTTAGGCGCAATGCCCATACGCTCAGGGAGGAACAAGGGAGACTGTTGCATAACGTTGATGTCGTTTAGCGAACCTGGAGGACCAAATAATGCGTGCCATATCCACAAATCTTGAGACGCCATCGCCTCCATCGTAATAGTGGGGTGTTCATGATGACCTCGCTTATATTGACCCCTGAACTCGTTTGGACACATTTTCCAAGCCTAATGTGTACAATCTAGACTGCCGATCATCCCAGGGATGTGATGTCTCTCTTCGTGCGCTTCATATAACCGTAGTATATCATGGGTTGTAGGTCTACACAGAAACTCTGTATCATACGTCTGAACAATAGCGTAACAAAACATTTGTAGGCATTCACGTGACGTTCGTTGTGCCATCTCTAAGTACTCGTCGTACTCATCTGGCGTATTACAGGTTGCGGGTTGCCTAATTGCAGATGTACACTTTTGAATAGGTGTGAAACTTTTTTTTCAGTCGAGCATCGTATGACTCCTGGAAATAGGAGTATCTCGCCTCAAGATCTCGAACGATTTTTAAAAACAAGTGTTTAGCCATGTGATACCTATCTTCGAAAAAATCACTATCGTATTTGGGTTACAAAAGTAGTCGCGATGCAACCTTTGTGAAGCGGCCCAATGGTCACGATTGACGACTCTGCGCCTTGACCTAGAACTTTCAGCTTCGCCCTCCTCAATCGCGGCTGCAAACACCTTTAGACTACTATGGTCTGACCACTTGAACGGCTCATCTAGCAAAGTGGTAGAACCAGTTCTTTTTTCCATTATTGTTTGATAAGATTTGTAATTTTTTAAAAGAAAAGTGTATTGTTTTTGTGTGTGTTTGAATATGTGTTGTTTGTGTGTATGAAAGAAGATGCATGTATATTGATATATATATATATATATACTAGCACGGTACCCACGCATGCAGCGGTGGTTGTGGCGACGACGATGTGGTGGTGGGACCAATGTTGGTGGTGGAGGCGACGTCGAGTGCTCTAGATAATTGATACAAAAGTAACTGATGTAAAGGGTTAATGAAAGTATTTTAAAAGTAAAGGTCTGAATGTCTGATAGTGTAATTTAATCATTAAAGATATTTTTAGATAATTTTTTAATGTACTTTTAAAGAGAGGATTGTATTTTTTTATTAGATAGTATAAAAATATAGATTAGGTGTATCTGGGAATTAAGGCCTTGTTTCTTTTTTACTTAATAAACTTAATAGTTAAGAACTTAATAATTCAGTCAAATATCATGTTTCTTTTTTGACTTAATACACAAAAATAACCGTCAATTACCTATAGTTTACTTAATACACACAGACATTCTTAATGCATTCAGCCACTTAATACACTCAGCACTTAATGACTAAAAAAAAAAACCGGGTCCTAAGATTAAGAAATAGGGGTATTTTAGGTATAAAAAAGCGCTGAATTTTCTAAAATAGGAGAATTCAATATGCTTTATAAAAGGTTATATATATAGGGAAAAGTTAAATTAGGGACTCCTTATTTTAGGGACTGTTAGGGACTCCTTCTACCTCCTCCTCCGGCCTCCACCACCACCATCTCTGACCACCACCACCACCATCATCTCCGACCACTACCATGATCCTCCGGCGACGGCGACCATCTCCGGCGAGACTTACACGTGTGTAAGTAACTTACACATGTTTTAAGTACAATTTTTTTTAGGTAGATCACCCATCACCGGTCACCCCCTATGACCTATCACCCTCTATGACCTATCACACTATGACCTATCACCCTCAATGACCTATCACCCCCACCAGCTTTGGTTTATGAATATCCTTAAGGGCGAAGCCCGCTCCGAATCATAACTTTTTTTCAACTTACACATGTAAGTCTCGCAGGAGATGTCGTTGGAGATGAATATGGCCAGAGATGTCGTCGGAGATGATAAGTGGTGATTAGATCTGATGAAAATTGACGGTCTGGATCGAGTCCCTAACAGTCCCTAAAATAAGGAGTCCCTAATCTAACCCACCATATAAGGAGTCCCTAATATATATATATATACAGTGAAAAGTTATTTTGAGAACCATTTTTTTGCGAGAACCTTTAAGAACTTTTCAAATCAAGCCCAACCGATGATTATTCTTTACATGAAAATTATTTTTTGATTGTTTTCTGAATAACTTATGTGTAATTTTGGAGTTTATTGTAACATCCCAAACTTTTTATTTAACAATTGACCTGAGTCGTTAAGTCAACATTACGTGTCCGTTAAGCCTATACATGATTTAATGGCTATATGTGTTTAATGTGTTATATGTGTCAAGCTTTAGTGCCTTAATGATTAATGTGCTAAAGTGCTTAAGATATGTTTTATATGTCTTTTGATGTGCTTAAAGTATTTAATGTGTTGTAAGTATTCCCAATAGGTGTTTTGAGTTAAATATGAGCCATAAGGAAGCCTAAGGACTAGTTTTGACATAGGTGGAAACTAAAAAACGGGATTAGGGTCTTGGAGCAGGTCATTAGCTTCTAATTACTCATATTATCCTTTTCTCTTTGAGCCTTAACCATTCCCCATTGCCATAATCAATTCCTTGTTCGATTTCATCTTCGTTTGGTTGATTCGAGAGTGTTTTGATCAAGTTTTTACATTCTCCTTATAATCTCTAGGTATCCCAGGTATAATAACATTGATTTCATGTCCTTTCAATCCCTTGATTCGATTCATAACTGATCTAGGTCTTTAGAGGGTTGATTGGAGTCAAAAACGTGAGTTTTAATCGATTCGGTAACCTAAAATGATTGTTGTTGTGTTGCAAATTAATTGGATGTTGAGGGTTGTTTTCATGACATCATTAGAGTCTTAAAATGATGAATTTTGAGGGTTAAAAGTCGTTCATAAGGTTTGGGGTCGTTTGGGGTGTGTTTGGTTAAGTTTTGGAGGTTAAACAATGAGGTTTGTGCAGAAACGGGGCTAGCTGCGGCGCAGCTACTAAGCTGCGGCGCAACTGGAAACCAGTGACACATAGCTGCGACGCAACTTAGTAGTTGCGACGCAATAGCGACGGAATTTTCAAATGGCCATAACTTTTGAACTGTAACTCCGTTTTTAACAAATAAGCTATCCACGGAATCGTAAGAGAGTCTACTTTCTAATGGTTATGTTTTCAAAAGATGATTGTGATGTCAAGTTTCCAGAAAGGTTAATATAGTGAGTGAATGTCGAGTTTCGTCGAGTTTTGTAAGCTTTAAAGTACTAATCGAATGTCCGATGCATCAAGCCTTGTCATGGGTCATGTTTATAGATACTTAGGCTTGATTCATGAACAAAAGTAAGTAGGTACTTGTTTAGCTTATTATATCGTTTAATGATTATAGGTAGTCGGGAATACTTGCAAAGCTCGGTAACTTACGTTATCATTTTGTACGCTTCTAAGAGGTAAGATACACTACTTTGACATGCTGAGGGTTCAACAAAAGATGGTTTCTTATAATAGCTTCCATTTGATATCTTGATCGTTTATGGGTAATCGGGATACATGGGAGGTGATATGGGCTATGTAATGACATTTGAGGCCTGATATGCAGTCCCTATGATATGAAATGAAATGAAATGATATGATATGATATGTTTTGAGATGTATTGTATGGTGCATGTTTGTATGGCTTATTAATCTAGTTCACTAGACTCTTTAAGTTGCCATGTCACGTGCACGTTTAAGGGCCCAAACGTAAAAGATGATTATGTGTTATGTTTAGGTAATGTAGATTCCTGAACTATATGTAATGTAAATCGAGCTCGTATATGATATGAAAGTGTTAAGCTTAACCCGTACTTGCCCTTGCCCGGTGAGTACGTATATGGTTGCTTGGGTGGCTCCTTGCAACATAATTACGTGGTTAGAGTATCTCCGGGTGGCGTGATTAACCACCAATGTCTTGAACATACGGACTACTCCTGGATTGGCTTGCCATTCCTTAACGACACTGATGGACCGCCGTAAGGCTTATCCATCCAGTCGGGTGTGAGGTCCCCGTTAGGTCTTTTGACCGCCTACACACAAACTTACACCTTATATGATATGAGTGACTTATGTCACACCTGAAATGATGTTATATGTGATGATGAAAAGATGATTAGGCACATCTAAGACGAACAATCCTATACGAATGATGTTTATGGCTATATGAGATGTTATGTGCCTTAATGATGAAATATGACTTTTAATACGTTTTAATTGGACAAATGTTTTTATAAGCTCGTGTTATCTTACTTAGCTAATTCGTTAGCTAACAGTTGTTTCTTGAAATGTGTTGTTCCTTCAGGTTTAGAAAGCTTTGAGTGTTGATGAATAAAGAGCGAGGCATGGGTAGATTGTTTGAAAAGGATTATAGTTTACCCATAGTGGCTGCTCCTTTAGACCTTTGAATTTTATGTTTAGATATTTATGAATTGTATTGACTTGTGATCGGTTGTTTTATGTTGGGCAACCGATGGATTTCCATTTAGACTTGTTTCAATGATATGGCTAGTAACACCGTTTGATGAATAAACCAAACTGAAATTATTGGTTTGGACTTTTAAATGTTTTTCCGCTTTCTTTGACACCGTTAGGTGAAAGCTCTTGGAAATCCTTGTTTTTAAATGATGGGTGTTACATTTATAATTGTGTGGAGGCATGAATTATCATCCGTTATACAATTAGGTGGAGATTTGGATTCTTGATCACATATGCACGAATATTGCTATGATTACATGTGATCGACTTGCATACATGTGATCATAGCTATATTCGTGCACATGTGATCAAAAATCCAAATTTACACATAATTGTATAACGATGATAATCCATGCCTCCACACAATTATAAACTTCAAAATTACACATTAGTTATTCAGAAAATAATCAAAAAATAATTTTCATGTAAAGAACAATCATCGGTTGGGCTTGATTTGAAAAGTTTTCAAAGGTTCTCGCAAAAAAAGTTCTCAAAATAACTTTACCCTATATATATATATATATAAACTGGAAAAAAAGAAGCAAATAGCCGTTTGCAACGGTCAAATAGGCATAGAAAACTGAACCACTCACTCTTCAAAATGAGTGTTCCCACCACTCACTTTGCTTCACGCGTGGGTCGTCCCACGTTGGCTATCGTGTGCAAGTGATCGGTCGGACGCCTCACTACCGCGAGCACTTAGCGTTGCCAACGCCCTAATAAAACTTGTTTATTTTTGGTTTTTTTATACTCAGGTTAAACTTTATGGCGGTGTTCGAGTAATGGAAGCAAGGTACATGAGCGACTATTATCTGATATGTTTTGTAAAGGTATAGATTGGAGGGAATACCCCGATCCCTGGAACCGCATTGGTTCCGATACTCGCAGGCCGCACAACCAGTATCTCATTGAAATCCCTCCACCAAATACCACCACAACGGAATAAATCCTCATGCCTTCTAGCCGAGAGACTCGAACCTGCGCCCCATATTGGTAAGGGTACACATGGTGGGGCCCGACTTTGTAAGGGACGGTTGGCTACTGGGCTATCAACCTAGTGGTTTATTATCTGATATGTTCTCCAGTAACAAAATTGGTAGCACATATCATACTATTTTTAAAACGTTGTACTTTAAGAATTTATGGACATATAATACAATTGTTAATGATAAGTAATGATTTGGATTTAGCTAAAGATTCGATTACAATCTCGAGCCTATTCTCTGTAAGACTACCCCAGTATACCGGCACACGCAAACGGAACCTATGCCCTGATAGAAGTGATAGTGATGGATTACTTCTTGTAAGTTCATATTTTTGTTGTACTTGAAGATAACGAGTGGCAAAATGGAGCAAAACACGACCTTTGTAGTGTAAAAAACCAATTAAAACAACTAAATCTAGGTCGAGAAGCTCAATTAGCTTATTTACGCAAACGACCGTCACGTCAAAGAAATTAGATAGAGGGTTAAGTTCTAACGTTTCCAAGGAGATGTGATGAATGCCCATTTGAGGCTTGAGCCGATCCCAATCCTCCGTGATTGGGTCATTGGTTAGTTCAAAAAAACTCAATCTAGATAGATAACGGAAATTCATAAGCAGAACACAATCAACACCCAGAAATGGTGAAATTCATGTTCTTATTTGCATTCTCACCAAGGAAAACAGAAACTCCCTAAGTAAACTAAAATTTAAGAAACAAGCCTGGATCATAAAATCAGAAGGCATGCAATAAACGTCACATTTCTGGGCATTTTACAACTGTTACAACAATGACAGACGAAAATAACTAATGCGATTCTCATATTACCGCTTTAGAATTTAGGCTTACAAATACAATACCAAAGGTGACCGTCCACCCCCCTTCACGGATGCAGAGTTACCCTTCAATTTTTACTGCATAAAAGAAAAACACAAGATATCTAAGCACATATTGCCGAAGAAACCAACAAGTTCTATGCTTTATTAATAAACAGTGCATTAGAAAGAAGAAGGTCAATCTGCTAAAAAAAAAAATAAAGTCAGAATTGCAGTTGGGTCTGCAAGTTAAAAGAGAAAGCATGGATTTCTAACCTCTGCATCTTCTACACCAGATTTGGTGATCTCCATCTTTTGGTCATCTGCAAACACGAGAACAAGTGAGACAACAAATAAAACCAGATGTAATCGATTGGAAATTAAAAGTTATAGATGTGTTATACCTCCATCCTCTGGAATGTCAGAAGTCCACAAAGTGAGGTTATCCCTCAGGAGCTGCATAATCAAAGTGCTATCTTTGTATGATTCCTCACTCAGAGAGTCGAGCTCTGAGATAGCTTCATCAAAAGCTTGTTTTGCCAGGTGGCAGGCTCTGATAAACCAAACGATTTAGTAAGATATTTCATAACTAATATACATTAAGATTTATAAGAATTCCACATTACCTTTCCGGAGAGTTCATGATCTCATAATAGAAGACAGAGAAGTTCAGAGCCAAACCCAATCGAATGGGATGAGTAGGAGATAGTTCCTCTGCAGCAGTAGAAGCCAACTGTAGAAAACATAACTCACCACGTCATTATTCGGACAAAGTAAGCCCCTTATACTGCTTATAAACCTTCTTATACCATTTAGGCATTTAGTAACTTCCGCAGTATTGGGAAATCATTAAATATATAAACTGATATCACGATACCTTTTCAGATCGCAAGTAAGTTTACTACATGGAATGCTTGTGTAAGTGATAACTATGGAATAAAATAGCTTGTTACCTGATAAGCCTTCAGCGACTGGTCAGCTGCTTCTTTTTTGTCACTACCAGACTTGAACTCTGCAAGATACCTATAATAGTCTCCTTTCCTGCATTTTTGCAAAAACTGATATCATATATTTAGAATCTAAAAACTAACGGTCATCTTGGAATTACCCTACTTGAAAAAAATAAAGTTCGGTTGAAGATTCGTATCTTTTTCATATCATGTGATTCATGTCAAGTATATATTCACAGCACAATTTCAAGACCACATGCCCCACACAAATTCATAAAGCAATAACAATTAACTACCACAAACAAATGTACAAGAGTGTTTTTTTGGACCTCACACTTTTTGTCATAAATGATACTCACATCTTATAGTAGAAAACAGTAGATTCTCCAGCGGAGGAAGATGGAATCAGATGCTCATCAATCACAGTCATGATATCGCCACAAATATCAGACAGCTCTGTTTCCACCTTCTGCCTGTATTCCTTAATTCGCTTTACATTAACTTCATTGCCTCTTGACTCCTCTTTTTGCTCAATGGAAGACAATATCCTCCATGATGCCCTACGTGAACCCACCACATTCTTGTATCCAACTGACAGCAGATTTCTCTCCTCAACAGTCAATTCAATATCCAACTGTGCAACTTTCTTCATTGCATCCACCATCTCTAAACAAAACAAAAGATCACCCTTTATATCATAAAGACTCGAATAAAACATCATATGACAGATTAACTCGAATTAAACATCAATTGACGTATTAAGTACTACAGTTTTTATATAGGGTTAGTCATCTAAAATAAAAGTTACTTTTCATCCACCATGTCCTTTTTCTACGATTTAACCATCTGGGTTACAACCCAGTGGCCACCTGCCCCCCTAAAAAGCGACTTGGTGGGAACACCACCCAGGTTCGAATCCCTGCAAAAGCATATTCAACCAGCCAAGGTTTCTAGGGTCTCACCGCCAGGCAGCGTTGTAGGGTCGCTAGTTTGAGAGGAAAAATTTCTCTATGGGACTAAGGGGTTTCTAGGCATTTACCTTTTTTTTTTTTTTTTCCTTTTTCTACGATTTCATGTCCTGAACAAAACATCACACTTTTGAAATTTTTTTAACCACTAGATAAGCTAAACAAAGGAAAAGACAATCAAATCCTGTTGACCGGGATAAGAAATTGTTGATATGACAACATTTGGGTTCTCTACTAACTTACGTTTCACATGCGGAAAATTTAGCAATTACGGTAGTAAAGAATCCACACATCACTACCACACGTTAACAAACTTAATCATGTCACTAGTTTCACTAAATTTTATCGCCGAATCCAAATTACTCAATGGTTGAACAACTTTGACTAATTGGATGGTATCCCCTTCTCAGACAATGAAAAATTGAATAGTATCTTCTTTTCTTATATACTAACTTCATTAGATAGTTTACCTACCCATAAATCTCCCTCCAGACCTCTATATTTACCATATTACCATCAGCTGGATGTTTCGAAAACGGTCAACGCTCATCCTTCACATCTCTCTCTTTAACTAATTAATTTTCATCCTTATACTAGATAATAATTACTACATATTCCTATACAATAGTGATCAATTAATTCCTAAACAAAATAAGTAATATCATCATCTATTTATAAACAAATATATATATATATATATATACACAGTATTTCATATGATCTAGAATATAATTCACTAATTAAAACTTATCAACTCAAAATAACATCTGTCATAATTCTATTGGCATATATTATATATATATATATTATATATATATGTATATATATAGGAGAAAATGGATCTGTTACCGTCATAGCGTTCAGCTTGCTCGGCGAGCTTGGCGACATAGATGAAGTTTTCGCGTTCAGCAGAAGCAGCAGCCATGGATTTGATGCCTGATATCTCTCTCTTTCAGCTTGAAATTTATTACTATTTTTTGTCTGAGATTTTTTTTGAGTTTTTTTTAGTTAAATAAGGAAGAGAAACGCGGAAAGATGCGTTTGTGTGTGTGTGTGTGTTAGCTGTATGTATATATCTGTAAGTATAATAAAGTTTAATATAATAAATGAATGGAATGTTTTATTCTAGACATCAAAGTTTTATTTTTCTCACTTGTTCCACAATATTGTATAGACGGAATGGTTTGACACATTGGGATATTGTGTAAAAATCTAGGCGAAATAGTGAAGTTACGTGTGAAGTTTTTGAAACTATAAAGTCGATATTATTGAAAAGTAGTGTCGATTGAATGATTTATAAGTTTATAGACTATAATGTGGAAGAAAAAGGAGAATTAAAGGAAGGGAAATTAAAAAACATATGAGAAAGAGTTTGAACATATGATTAGTAATCATAGGTGATATATGATCATGGGCGGAACCACATACAACTTAGGGGTAGTCAGGGCTACGGGTCCGCTAAATTCATGCAGGATAAATTTTTCAAAAAATAATGTATTTTTTGTTGGTGCTATGGGTCAAATAAATATGTGATACCGGTCAATGTGACAAAATTTAAACTTTTGAAACATTTTTCTATCAATAAAACTTATAAAAACGTATATGTACAACTAAATGATAAATAAAAACTACTAAAAAAGCAAAAAAAAAAACATTATAAATAGCCAAAAATCATTTAAAAAAAAACGCTAAAAGTCGTAACAATTTAGTCGTTATCATTGTTATTGTTACTTAATGTCGATACAAGACTAGTAGAAAAAAAATAATTTGTGCTACTGGTCACTTTTGTTTATGATTTCGCCACTGTGATCATGATCATAGATTCATAGGTCATAACTCATAAGAACTACCATAACACATGTTAACATCTGGCTAGGTTTCTAAAAGTCATGAGATTACATTTGGCTAGTTTTCTAAAATCTTGAGACTAGAATTGTATATATGGTGCGTTTCATCTAAAATGGTTAATTTATGGTCTATATTAGTTATTGAAATGAAATGCTCAACTTCGTTGTAGAAGTTTTAAGTTGGAATGGCTTTGTAAAAAAGGGCACGCTTAGTACTATCTGAAGTAGATAATGTGATCTTCGTCTAGCTAAGTGCCTGAGGGTACAACTCTCATTTAAAGAAATGTGTAGTTGGACGATGTGTTAGCTTGGTATTATCTGGACGATTGCAAAGGCGTGGAACTAATAAGAGGAGCTAGATCGTGCTATAATCAATACACAACTTGTTATCTAAGTTTTTGTTTTTAACGTTAAATCAACATGCTTTTCTTCCATCGATCTCTTCCAACCAAGCAACTAGCCTTTTCTAATGTCAAATCATGGCTCCATCAATACAGGGAAGATTGTTACCAAACATGCCAAAAATCATTATTTGGTTCGATCAACATACATAAGTGGGAGCAAATCTATGACACCTTTATATGTAGATGCTACTAATAATGGTTATAATTAGAAGTATGTATTAGATAATATCACTATTAAGCTTTGAGTGATTACAAAGAACGATAAGTATGACATTTGATGATAAGTTAATATCGATTAAATAGATATATCTCCAATCATTTATCATAAAATATAATTACTTAAAGTGGTAAGAACTAGTATAACTATAGCATACAAATAACGGATCACCTAAGCTATGTAATATATAGTTGATCGAAACTAATGAAAAGTGTCCAGTTTATACAAGAAAACATTTTAGTGGTGAAGACGATAAATTCCATTATGTACGGGCATGGATTGATAAAAAATAACACAAACTCTGTGGTGAAAGTGTAAAATTTAAAACTTAATGGGGTCCTAATAGAGCTTTACAGTATTAAATGATTAATGATGTCGTTGATGCACTGCAAGTGGACTGAAAACGACAAAAGGGACCCACAGGGGTGGACATTTTAGCATGACTACCACTCATGGTGCGCCACATCAGACAGGCTCGGCACGTGCTAATTTGTGTTAATAGCAACTCAGACCCTCTACTTATACTATTTAGAAGTGACGACTCAAAGTCTTTCAATATGAAATTTAGAGGATAAATCATTTTCAAAAACTCGCGTATAATACAATAATTTCTTAGGCTAAGTTCGATACAAGATAACATTTTATCTTGATTTTTAGTGGAAAAAACCTCTTTTCATTTTTTTTAAATGTTTGATTCATACAAATATCAAACAAAAAATGAAAATTGAAAGTTTCGAGTGGTTTAACACATTATTAAGAATTCCACATGGATTCTTCAGTTGGAACTTAAAACTCATCCACAACCTGGAAATCTCATACATATTTCTTTAAAGAACAAAAACTGATAATGGACGATTCGTGTAATTTATCTAAATAACACGAGAGGGTGAATTGGCATATACGTTATTTATGTTGAGTGTAGAAACTTTACAGTAAACAAAAACTTACACAAATTTTCCTGAATTGAGCATCCAAACGAGCATGTTTACAAACAACAAGTTTCAAATAAGATAACTACAAAATCAATATCAACATAATAAATAAACTAGCAATTAGTAACCATAATATGTATCATTTCTTGCACAAATTGCAAATCGCCTGACCGCCTAGCAATTATAGGTGGCTTACAAGTAGTTTGATCAACTAAAAACACATTGTTAGTCTAGATGGGTGTTTAAAATATTATCTAGTCATATATTCGTGCGATGCATTGATGTAATAGCGGCGGCTACGATTGGTGGTGGTAGCGGCAGGGAGTACTGACGTTTTTTATTGATGTAAAAGCGGTAATGCACTTAGTTCATGAGTAGTTAGATGTTGAAGATTAATTTTCTAAGTAAATATTATAGGTATTTCAAGTGGAGATGTTTAAGGTATTAAATAAAATGGACGAGTCCTAGAGCTTTAGCTCAATGATTGAAATAACATCCCCCCTTGCAAGAGGTCTTGTCTTCAAGTCTTGGGGAGGACATAGAAATTAAGTCCCTTTATGAGGGTTCAGCTTGGGTATACCCAAGTTCAAATCTGGGGGGGCAGGGTTTACCCCTATTAATCATCGTGCCTCCTGGCAGATTAGTAAGGGTCCCCCAATCGGGTATTTGAAATAGGCATTTCTACTTCGAGAGAGCTCTCTAGCGTGAACCTGGTCAAGACAACGTATGCTAGACCTCTAGATGTCAAATCGTGACACGAAGTTTTCAACGAAATTCACCTTTAAAAAAAATAATAAAAATGAACGATCATTTTAGGTTATTAAGTTAAAAATTACACACTATTTAGAAACTTACTTTATAGTTAAAGGATTATCCATGCAACTGTTTCAACTCCATGGTACTGAAACATAAATATGTCTAAGATCCAAAGGACATGCCTCCTGATCACAATCAACGTTGACAGTTTTACATTATTAATATACTATTGATGTCAGAGATTTTAAACCAGTTAAAAAAAACATATTAAAATGAAACAGATAATACATTTCTCAATGAATCAATCGATTAGATCTTTTTCTAGTTGTCAACATGACAACATTGTTTATTACGAATAACAGAAAGGACCTTAGGATTCGTTACTCAAGTGGACGTGTATAACATTTTTATACATGTGATAACAAGCGAATCATATTTCTCAACTATGTTTTATCAAATCCTTTTAACTTCTGACTCAAAAATATTTAACCCATTGCTTATTAAATATGTCTAAAATCAGTCGGTTTTGTTTTTAAAACACAATAATAACTTCAAAAAATTTACACAATTTAAAACTCCCATCCATAAAGCCTGGTTTTGTATTAGAGCACCGAGTGAGGAGGTGACTCTTATATTAAAACTTGTCGGGTATTAGACTGTATTCCATGAAGTGTGCAAGGCGGGCAAATGAATTTTAGCTATCTATTTCGAGATCTTATATGACGAAAAAGTTATGTTATGATGATTGCTACAAGTATATAAAAACAACGATAGTAATTTGATACAAGAAATGGTAACAAAGAAAGTAAATGCGAACATAAGTACTTTATTTATTGGATAAACCATCATCGATGGTGCATATAGTACAACTTCAGCAATGCAGAAATGGTGAAGTACAAAACATGATTTTCTTAAACATCATCCGCGAGATTGCAAGAAAAAAAAACTCTGGAAAACATGTAAACATAGCCGTGAGTCCATGACACTGCCTTTTCAATGTCCAAAAGTGTGAAAAGGCAAAGTACTTGCACTTTGTGATGAGCACTTAACCGGTGTTCTGCATTCCAGCAGCAATACCCTTCATGGTCAAGATGAGTGTGTCCTCCAAACCTGGTGCATACTCACTAGTAGGGTTCAGGTGGATAAGCTCATCAGCCGGTTTGCTTGGCTCATACTCTTTGGAGATATGAGGTCTCAATGTCACATGGTAGTTTGGATCACGGATCCTTTTAAGAGTATAAGCTTGGCATACATTCAAGGTTGTGATGTATGAATCACGGAGACGAAGTCTCTGTTTCAAGTAGGGATCACCTTCAAGGAGGTCCTTATGACCAGCAATCTACAAATATCACAAGAAACTCTTATCAGCCGAGTAGCTACTTTGAAAGGGTCAATCTTGATTATGTTTTATCTTAAACGAGTCAAATTCTTTATATCAGTCACATGGGTTGATATTCATCCAGCTCTACTTTAAAAACATAACCCTAGACCCTCGAGAATCATTTCATTCTACGTTGTTAGGTTACAATTGTAAGTATTCGTGTAAACATGAATAACATATTCATTATATTTTTAAATATTAATGAAAAAGGGGGAGAAAAAAAGTGTTGGTGGGTCAACCCAATCATATCTCTTTCAACCCATATTGAAGAATAACATGTTTCAACCCAAACCCGATTTTACTCGTCATTCAACTTGTCCAACCACCCAAGAGTATAACTTTTTAATGTAGAAAATCGTACCTTGAGGAGATAATCCTTGGTTTCTTCATAGTTTGCTCTCAACAATTCTCCAAAGGACCATAGATCTTCTGAGACAAGGAGCTTGTCATTCAGTGCAGCAATGCCTGGGTCTCCTTTAGCAAACACCATTTCAACTAAATCAATAGTGACTCTGAAGAAAGGCCAGGTTTTGTACATTTCTTGTAGCATTTTAAGATTCTTGCTGTCCTTTTGAATGGCATGCTTGAACGCTGCCCCAAACCCGAGCCAAACAGGAAGATGGAACCTGGTTTGAGTCCATGCGAAGATCCATGGAATAGCTCTGAGTGATTCGATTCCACCACTTGGTTTTCTTTTTGATGGGCGACTTCCAATATTCATACGCCCATACTCCAGTTCTGGGGTGGCCTGTGAAACAGAAAAAAGGTGTAATTAGAAGTGACAATTTTAACCCCTTAAATTTTGACTGACAATTCGAATTATGTTTTTTCTCCAATCCCTCGTATGGATAAAAGAAAAGTTCACTAAAAAATAAAAATGAACATGAAATGGGTTGAATACTACCAAAGTGTATTTTATTCAGATAAATATATTTTTATAACATGAAATATGATATCAAGATCATATCTCACATACTAAGAATTATTCAAAGAATCATAACTGATAAATTTAGAACAGTGTTCAGGTCAACCTGACCGCGTGCCCTGTACCAGAAAGCAACACTTGTTACCCAACCCATCCAACTTCACAATTCTGCCCTTATAGCTAAAAATTCTATAATCACCCGCAACAGCATATATGAAAACCAGATTCTGAAAGAAAATCAAAATGTAAGGTATAATAAAGATACTCACAAGGCGGAAATACTCGACAAATCGTGGTTCTTGAAATACAATGGAACGATACTGTTCTGTTGCCAAAACTGCAATTTCGTCCATAAGTTTACGCCATTCAGGTAGTGGTGAAATTGGGGGGTTCATCCCGTGCTCGAGGGTGGCTGCACAAAACCTTTGAAGTGTTCTAAAACACAAATGTTCCTCACCAAAAGATTGCTCAATGACCTCACCCTGAACCGTGACTCTTAAAGACCCATGAATAGTTTCTGGGGGCTGGGATAAGATAGCCAGATGGGTGGGACCACCTCCTCTACCAACAGTCCCACCACGCCCATGGAACATGACAAGCTTAACTCCAAACTCCTTTGCAACCTTAATAAGGTCTTCTTGAGCCTTGTAAAGCTGCCATGCAGCAGTAAATCGTCCAGCATCTTTTCCTGAATCAGAGTATCCAATCATGACTTCTTGCTTACCATTGATCCGGTTTTTGTACCAATCAACTGAGAAAAGGCGAGCCATGGCAGCCGGAGCCGCCTCAAGATCTGCAAGTTTCTCAAAAAGTGGGACCACTCGTAATGGTTTCTTTACATGGCATTCACGTTGAAGAAGCTCAACAGCAAGCACATCAGAAGGTGATGTGGCCATTGAAATGATGTAAGCACCAAAACAATCCGATGGAAGTTCCGCCAAAACAGCAAATGTATCCAAAACATCCTTAATCTCCTCTGTTTTAGGAAGATCAGAGCCAAAAAGTGGACGTTTGCCACCAAGCTCGGCTAGAAGCCATTCTTGGCGCTTCTCTTCTGACCACTCACGATAAGACCCGATTTCCAAATGTTGAGTGATAGCATCAAGGACATCCGTGTGGCGATCAGATTCTTGTCTTATATCAAGTTTCACAAGTGAGAGTCCAAATGTGGACACTTGCCTCAAAAAATCAAGAAGGCTTCCATCAGCAATCACACGGTCACCACAATCACACAGAGATCGGTAGCATAGCTCCAGAGGTTCCAAGAACTGCAAAATAATGAAAATATGATTACAAAGAGCATGAAGGAAAATGATGTTACACACAAGGTGATTTGTATAGGGAGGAACATAAGGTGAAGCTTCAATGTGTGTTTGGACAGTGATTAAGTGGGTCAGCAAATCATAATCAGAAACTCAAATAAAATTAGGAGTTGTAGGATGTAGTGTTTGGATGTACATTTGTTGTTTTAAGTAGTTATAAGCAGCATTTGGTTGTTTGACAAAATCTGATTATTTATAACATTTGTACACAAAATGACCCAAAAGCACATTTTGTGAAACACCGTCTAGTGAGGCAGCTGTTATCAGAAACATTATTGTTTATCCAGAATTCCAGATATTAAAAGTCGATAGTGCGAGTACAAGTTGCAATTATCAAACAGTTGGTTAAAAGCTTTCAAAACACCCATAAAACAGATTTGCTGCAATTTCATAGGCAAGAATTAGGGATACCTGTTCAATATTTGTATAAACTGCTTCTTCTGGTATGTCTGATTTCTCGTGGGCTAATAGATGACGAGCTCGTTCACGTGTATTATATAATTTATCTCTCACGTCTCCAAGAATCACACGGTAAGGTTCAGTTGGAGGAACCTGTTTCCAGAACTCTAGAGAAAATAAAAGCAAACATTAAGCAACATTTTCTTGTAGTTTGCAATCATAATAGTAGTAGTACATATTACAGAACATCATTAACATTAATAAATACCTATGTAGTGCTTCACGTCTCTCCTTGCTGTTCTATAGAGTTCTTCAGCTCGGACACGAAGCTCATCATTACAACGCCACATGGACATCTGAAAAAGACGTTTTCTTAAGTAGGATAACTAATAACAATGAGAGAATAGGTATAAAGAAATCCTTAAATAAGGAATTTACATACCTCAAACATTAGATCCTCTATCTGGGAAAAGTACATGTTTGCAGCCATCATTCTGGCGAGTAAGCAAACATCCCTTGTTACCTCAGGAGTAACCCTTGGATTACCTGCAAATGATTCCAGGGAAATGTTAGACCAACAATGGTCATTAACTTTGATTAAGATTTCATTTGCTTAGTTCTTTATCAGTTTCGGGTTATTAAAGAAAAATCAAGATGAGAATGTAGATCCCATTTGCGAGATGTATATAAAGATATATATTAGATGTACGATTACTAGGTGATGTTGATTAGAAAAAGTTTGTATACATTATGCATGGACTATTAGTTTTTGCTAATATATATTGTGTTTAAGTATATAGAATGATTTAAGAGCATACCATCACGGTCACCGCCCATCCATGAAGAAAACTGAATAAGAGGGGAACTGTATGGAACACGTTCATTGATCCCGATATTCTTAAGAGCTGTATCAACACGACGTAAGAATTTAGGAACCCCCTTCCAGATTGTTTCATGGAAGTAGCTCATTCCTGCTCTCATCTCATCTTGAGGGGTTGGAGGGGTCCTCTTAATCTCATCAGTACGGAAAGCAGCTTGAATCTACAAATCACATAACACAAATTAATAACAAAAATATATAACAAAAACCAAAAAAATATTAAGATTTTGGATCTCTATACTTACTTCTCTAGCCAAAGCCTCATCTAGTTCCTGCTTATCATCAGGAGTGATATCTTTGGCATACAACTGAGCTAGACAGTTTCGAATCCTAAAACAATAATGTGCCAATCTTATAAGTTGACTATTTGATCAGAAAGTCGACACATTTATAAGATTAACATGTATAAAGGTATACCTTCCATGCTTTTGGAGCAAAGACCTACGAACAGATTGTGTCGGATGAGCAGTTAAAACCAAATCAACTGTCTGATTCTTGAGTGCATCAAAAACCTCTTCAGGGGATTTCTTAAGCTGATGCACAAGTTTCTTAAAAGTTTCTTCAATATCAGATTCAGTTGTTGCATTTGCTTCATCAGCAAAATCACCCTTCTTAAGTTTAATCCTCCTTCGATACGCAATCTGAACCTCTTCAGCCAGATTGGCCAAGTTAAGCATGTGAGAAAAAGCTTTTGCAATGACAATTGAATCTCCTGGATCCAAACTTGTCAACACACTTCCGAGCTCCTCGAGCTTTTTTGGATCACGCTTTCCTTCATATTCAGCCGAAAGTTCATAACATTCTTGCACCTAATAACCACACACTCTAATCATCTTAATAATCCATTACTTACATATCTAATTACCCATAAAGCAATCAACTTTATCAAACACTAAGCTCATTAATAAACTAAACAAGGTCTAAATCATAAAAACAGTTGCCAAGATCCTATCTTTAATAAATTAAAAGGCAACAAACAGATCAAAAAGATATGAACTCTCAAAAACAATCAATCTAACGGAACATATAATCGATAAAAAAAAAATCAAAAAAACAGCAAAGATTCAAACTTTATTGAATTTAATCAAATGGGTATGAATTATACCGTTTCTTTAAGATCTTCACCATGCAAATCTTGAAGAATATCAAGAAACTTATCTAAAAGCAAAGCATCATATTCAATAAGCTTATCATCTTCAGAAACTTTTCCAGGTACTAAAAGTCTTAACTGTGCATCAATTGATGCCAATTTCTCCAAATTCCTATTTGCCATCCAATTCCTGTATGTATAGAATTATAGATATATTATAGATAGAGTTACGGATATGTAGAAAATATATATATATATATATATATCGATGTATATAATGTGAGATGAACCTGAAAGATTTTTGAGAAGAAATTGAAAGAGGAATTTGAAGAGTGTTTGAGTTAGATAATAGTGTGTGATTTGGTAATGTGTGTATTTATAGAGGGAGTATCAAGTCTGTGAGTAGCAGCAGGACCAAATTATTAAAGAATTTGCCAAATTGGCATACTTCATGCCTACATTATTGGAATTTTTTTAAAGCGATTATCTTTTTTAAAATAGTAAAGAATTAATATTTAAACAAGTTTAGTCCCATCAAATTAGTCTTTTTCTTATCTCTATCGTTATTTTTCACTTTTTCTGAATTAATTAAATCGATAATATCAAAAAATATATATTTTTACATGATATACCATTCCATCTAAAAATTTATCCAGTTGTTACAACTTATAAAATACAAATCATAAATCCAGTTCTTTTCATCAACGTATACTATTTAATCGTGTCATACAATTTTTTATATGGCTGATGTGAGATAGATAATGTATCATTTACACAAACGGTACTAAATTTTTTTTCCAAAATTGACAAAATCTAAAAAGGGGTAAAGACCTATTATGAAAGAAAGAAAATTTAGAGGAGACAAAAAAAATTTTAAAAATCCATAAAAAAATTTCAAAGTTTTTTGAAAAAAAAATTAATTTTGAGGGGGGCCAATTGACTCCTTTAATACTGCACCTGCATGTAGCTTTTACAATCGTTATCTAAGAGACGGGAATGTAAATAGAAAATATCCCTTTGGAAAGCCTCACGGCCTGGTGGTCGTGAAGAGGGTTGGACGAGTGGAATGAGGGAGAACGGCTGGATCGACAAAAAATAATAGTATTTTTCCTGCGTATGAAGCTTCTTTTTAGAATTTATTGTAATATGTCTAGAGAGAAAAAGTGTAAGATATCAAAATTCACAAACGCTTCTATGTAGGAATGAACATTTTTTCCTAAATTTCGATTTCGTTTTAGTATTGTGAAGTGGTATTGAGTATCAAGTGGGACAAGAACCGGTATTCACTTTTGGTGGTTTTCGAGATTGATACCGAAAAATATCAGTACCGCACATATACCAGTTTATATGGGATTGGGCCCGGTATCATATTTTGATGATTTTCAGAAACAATACAGGCAATAGGAACAGTACGGGATATTACAAGCTCATTCCTACTTCTCATACAAGCCAAAGGAACATCATTAGATTTATTAGGGGTATATATATATATATGGGAAAAGAAAATATAATGTTGTTTGACACCTAACCTTAGGTGTGTAACCTCTCACATAATAATATTTTATTATTTATTGTTTAATGAATAAATGTCTGGACCCCCATGATTTTTATGGTTTAAAAAATTAATATGTGAGTGTTCAACATCTAAGCTTAGGTACCTAACAGCCTTATATTCTCATCCCCCTATATATATAATATATATATATATAGGTTTCAGGTAAAATAAAACAATTTTTTCTTCACTGAAAATCACCGTACATCATGAAAATATATATATATATATATATTATAAAATAACATTTATAACATGCGATTTTCCTCTATTTATATAATAATGTGAGCTAATCGAGGAGTTCATTATCACTACACAAAACCACTTTTCTATGACAACTAAATAGTTGATGGATCAACTCTACAAACGATTTGCACACTGGATATGCAACCATTTGTGGTCTATTTGGATTGGCGGTTACCAACTTTTTGGCTCAAATATTGTAACACCAAAAAAATATGAAAATAACAATACAACATGTTTAAGAGATGTCGAATTCTAGGAACTGAGAGCCATTACAAGTAAAAGGTTAGTTAATTGCTAATTTGCAATTAGAGAATTTTGCTTCAACGACTAAACTTCAACCTCGGACCATCATCAACTTCCAATTATGGAAAAATACAACTAACCATACGTGTCATCCATAACATGCATAGAAAATTGACCGTACAAATTTTTCATATATATAAAACTTTACTTTTATATATATGACAAAGAAAAATATTAATTTTTGTTAAGAAAATGACAAAAAAGAAAAAGTGTTCAATTCATCTTTTATTGATCACTTTTGTTTTTATTACTACGGGAGTACGGCTCTTAAGGCAAGTGGCAGGATCACATGCCTTTTCGTGATATGAAAGATCCAATTTTGCTTTCAATTCCCTCTTTGTAATGCAATTTTGGTTGATGTGTTTTGTGATAAATGAAAACTTTTAGGTTTGTTTGATATTTTCCCTTCCACAGAAATTTGTGTGTTCCATATGATTCTCAAATCTAATTAAATTATTTGTTTATAACGGTTGATAGGTATGGTGGGTTCATTCATTCATTTACTTTAATAGAAAGAGTCCATTAGTAGTGTGTTACGGATCATGTTCTTTACATCGTGAAGGTTTGTTGAATAAATATAAATATATAATAAAAGTTAACGAATTTGTTGAATAAATATATAATAAAAATTAACGAAAGCTGTTCCATTGACCCCACTTGAAGCAACAAATGCTCTACTCTACTTTAGTATACTTTGATATATGAATTAATTTTTGATAAGGGAACCTCTATAAAAAGTTTTAACTTTTCTTTCTAAATAATATAGATAAAGGTATCTTTTATTATATTAAAGTATAATTGCTCTAATAACTTATCGACCAATCATAACCCTTGATTTCTTAATATTGATTTTTTTTTTTTAATTTTGACTTTAATTTACACTTTTTTTCTTTTCCATCACAAATTTACACTTTTTACCTAATAATAACTAATATATATCTAATAGGATAATAATTAATATATAGTTAATTAAATAATAACTAATATATATCCAATAGTATGTTGTATCATATACATGTAAAATTGATTAATTAAAAATAAATAAAGTTTAATGTATATATATTAAGATTTTAAGCGTAATTGTACTATTATTTTTTATTAAAGTGTTTTTTAGTAATTGTCATAATGCATATACGAAAAATAAAGCATCTTAATTTTAATCTTATCTTAATCTTAATATATTATATACTATAAGACAGTTAAACTAATATCTTATTAATCAATCAAATTGCTCAATTTTATCAAATTGACTCTCGCTTACCTCATTATTTATTTTAATTATAAATTAAAAATTCTAATAATCCTAAGACAGTAACGAGCATGTGATTATTATACTACAACTTGCAAAGCATAACACTTGAAACCGTATATCTTCAACATTATAAGCTTTTATGACTTACATGTATAAAGATATAATATTGATAATATCGTAAATTTCATGTCCAGTGTTGAATACGAATCTAAAATCTAGTATTTTATTAAATAGACAGGGGAGATACCATTGGTACATAGCACATTATAAAGAAAATGCTGTTTGACCATTTCATGAAGCTAGAACTAGAATAACAAATTTTAACCACATAAATCATGTATCAATAATCAATTAGTTAGCAGATCAATCATCCATATTCGTTCCGTCCAGTTTGATATTTTAAGTCAGATTTTTTTTAATTTTGATTTTATATACTTTTTTTTAATAATACTTTATGTAAAATATATGAATTAAATGAGTTTTTTTTAAAGTAATACGTTTTTATAATACTTTAATATAATTTTCATTAAATGTCATATAATAAAAAAAAAAAAACCATTTACGGTTAACTTTGAATAAAAAAAAACAACTCTAAAAATCAAATTAATACATTTAAATTGAGACAGCAAGAATATAACATATATGAAGCACACAAACTATAAGCCATGAACTAAATCACTAACAAGGTGCACCATTTTACTTATGGTTTTTTACTAACAACAATTGTTTAAGGCCTTTAGACTATTGTTATTTGTTAAAGTTTGTTTAACACGCCGTTCAAAAAAAATCATTTATTAACCTTTATGATTTTCATAAAAATTCATTTATTAACCCTTTTGATTTTCATATTATTTATAACTTTCAACTTTTTACATCCTAACCATTAATCAATAACAATCATCACAACGAAACCACAAAGCATCTCTTTCTTCACTGCCCTTTTGCCAGATCGCTCTGGAGCTTCCTACAATCATGGTGTCAGATCCTTCTACAAAAGCCACATACCCTACACGATCTCATGGAGTTCCACACGACTGCATTAACAAACCCCTAGAAGCAGAAGATCATTCATCTTATCATTCTTACCTTCTGTTGGATCTTATGGAAAAGTAAGAACGAGCACACCTTCTCCAATAAGCCAAGCTCTCTCCGTTTTGCCATCAAAGAGCTCATAGGTTTAAGCTTTCTCTGGATGAATAATAGAGCAAACAACATAGCTATCACTTGGCCCCAATGGAATTATTTCAATGTTTGAATCTCTGTAATTTATATCTTCCCTGCAATTGTATGTTTTTCTAGCTCCTTGCTAGATTTCATATCTATAAATATACCCACTTAATGTTCAAAAAAAAAAAAAAACAATCATATCACTAAAATGAATATTCATTTACTTTAATTATTATTTAATAATAATATTGATATAGATTATAAGGGGGAGGGAGTCAACAACGAGTTGAGGATGGAGATAGAGGGAGCTCTTGAGATGGTGAGGGTTACGACCGTCACTACGGCAAGATGGACAGAGGGTTAGAGGTGGCGACCTCGATTATCGCTGAGGGTTGAGTGAGGGCTGCAGGAGTTGAACGTTGGGGGGAGGGGGGGGTAAAGTGTAAATAATTCGAACGGTAATGTTACCGTTTTTGGGACTACTTTTGTATCTATTTCAAAGTTGAGGGGCGCTTTTTGGATTAAAAAAACCGGATCCTCCGTTGTTATGTATACATATAATTCTCACACAAACATTTCTATACAAACATATATACACAAACATTGATCCTAGACTGAAAACTACAATGTCAAAGACGCAAGGTCGTGGACGGACTCAACCCGGTCTAGCATGTCATCAACAACAACCCGTTCGATCACACCATCACCACCAACCTATTGCTCGGCAGCCACAACCAATGATGCGACCACAACCAACATCACGTACCAGTCGATCCATTTCATGCGAGTGGGTCGAGCTCGTAACAATACTATCGACCCGAACAAATTACCCCTCTACCACAACACTCTATTTCTCAACCCAATCAATCTTATTCTCTCGATGGTTTCAACTCCCTCCCCGGTGCGAATGAGTTCAACCCATTTCCCGAGTACGTTGACAACGGTTTGTGTTCGCAAATGGAACACGAACAAGACGCCGTGCCCGAAACGCAAATGGAGCATCCACTAGGTAATAGACACTGTGTGCATGATTTGAATTGATATAGATATAGCCGATATATTTTTGTAATAGCCATTGTTTTCATGAATTGATAAGATATAGATATAGCCGATATGTTTTGTAATTGATTGATACATGAATCGGTTCCTTTTGAATTGATTGATAGATAAATAGACGAAATGATAGCTAGATAAAGGAGTTGATAGATAGATAAACGAATTGATACATAGTTAGACGAATTGATATATAGATAGTCGAATTCATACATGAATTGTTATTTGTATTAATAGATAAATATATATAGCTACTGTTATTTGTATTGATAAACACAATGTTGTATCAACAAGCTTTTTAAAAATATATTGAGGAAAAGGAGAAAAAAACCCAACTAATCAAGACGAAGCAAATGAATCAAAATTACAAGTTTTTCAACAAATTGTATCATCGAGCCACGGGGGCAGTGTTTGAATGGGTCCTCAATCGAAAGCGTGATATTGCCGAGAAGTATGGTTGGAATTGTGACTTTTAGAAGTGTTATCGTATTTTAATATTTGTGTAACGAACTTTTTAATTAATATTAATGTTAGTTTTTAATATAATTTGGTTAACTATATTTTTGAAGGGTTTAAAATGCAAAATTATTAATGTTAAAAATAAATAACGAAAATCTTAAAGAAAAAGTTGAGAGTAAAAAAAAAGTTTCGAGGCTACTCCCTCCCCTAAGGTGACTAGAGTTTCATTTCACGTGACTCCAAATGGGGATACAACTACAAATATGTAAAACAGATCTCGATGCACTTAACACGGTCTTTTATGTTCCTATGTTAATTAACTCGTCTTCAAGCTTAATGAGGTAATATTCAACAACATTCAACAACGGTTTTTATTCCCCCAGCAGTTCAAAACATAGAGTAAAATTTGATTTGATGACTAATAATCTAATACGGATTATTATTATTATTAGTAATATAATAACGAGCATGGTACTCGTATAATGCGGCGACAATGATGGCGATGTGATGGCGACGACGGATGGTGATGGTGGTGGCAGCGTCAAATGGTTTAGTTAATTGTTATAGAGGTGTTTGATTTAAAAAAGGTAGTAAAGATATTTTATAATCTAAAGGACTAATGGTGTAATTTAATATTAAGGGTTTGTGGTGATTTAATTTATTAATGGTATTTGGTCAATTCACATGTCCCATTTTTCTAAACTTTCAACATGATGGTATAATTTTTATATAATAGTATAGAAGTATAGATATAGCTAAAAATTTACAATCTAGCTCCTCTAAAAGATGAATATGATAATTTCGACTTCAAACGAATGTTTTCAAGTTTTTCGTCACTATTGGGCAAATAACATTATATTAGAGTAAACAACAATGTTAAAAAAGTTCATTGTTATGTTTCAAATTGTTAGGTGATTAAGGTTTTCTTTTACTTAAATAAATATGTTGGATTGTAACTTGTAATTTTTAAAGAAGTCTGATAAAGTAAATATTAAACCACACCCAAAACCAAGTCAAACCTAGTTCAAAACCAATAACCAAAAACCGAATAAACTAACTTCAACAAATTAGAAAAACTAACCAGTTTGGGTTTTGGCTTAGCAAAACCGATCCAAGCTCCGCCTTACTTACTAATAGGGATGGTTTTCGGTATCGTACCATACCGAACCGATCGGTACCGATACCAACAACTCAAAATGAGGACCGAATACCGTACCGATTATATGGATATGATACCGGTTCGGTAGTGGTACCGGTATTTTGGTATTATCCCGATTAGTATCGGATCATCTGGTCATTTATTTAAAAGGATTAATCATTTTCCTAAGTTTTGTATTCTTGATTAAAACGTGAAAGGACCACACTGACTTCATAAATTCATAACTCGAGTTCTACTCCGATCCACATTTTAAACTCATTCCAGTGGCCACTTCGAACTAACACATACACCTACATTTTCTTTTTAGAACTCAACAAGTGAAACATCTTTTACAGCGGAGTTTTACCCACGACATGATCAGTAATCAAATTTGTCACAATTCGTTTTCACTAACAATCATCAAAACTTTCATGTTAGCCAACTAGAAACCCCTAATTTGGTTAAATTTCAATAACCCTAACTTGTATTATAGCAATTAACTCAATATAAGGAAAACCCCCAATTTCTCCAATTCAATTTAATAATAAGAACCCTAATTTCTACAAAAATTCAAAATTTCGGTATGACCCGTTCGTAAAATCGTCGTCAAAACCTGTTACAGATTATGAGTTTTCCAAAAATACACTTCAATCACAATCCAACACATTTCTAATACAAAATGACTCAAAGAAATAACCAAAACTTCTTAATTCATACACTTGACGTAAACAATAATTATACCAAAAAAATAAAGTATCAGACTCCTGAATCTTTAAGAATTGAGAGTTAAACTTCCATGAACATGACTAATTTTTCAGCTAAAAATCAGATTTGACCAACTGTAACTTTTAGCATATTTGACTTACTTAAAAGTTAAACTAGGACCTGAAACCAATTTCATATGAAACTTGACTCGCATACCTTTCAAACGACAGGTTACACGACTCCTACGGATTTACGGATTGAAAGTTATAAGCATTTTAAAATGACACACCTTCCATTAAAGTTGCTGATCTAATTTCGAGTTTGCACAAAAACACTCTTAAATCAACTCAAACAAGTTTATGACACTTCCATTTGATAATCTTAACTTAATATACATATTAGGGGCTGTTTTCAACATGATTTTAACATCAATTAGTATAGTATTGTTATACTAAACTCATATCAATTCAATCACTAACCAAATTCCTATCACATACATGTAAATGAATATTGGTTTCTTCATCATTTTATGGTACTAATACTTGTTACCAATATATATATATATCACTTTTCAAATAATAACTACATACTGTTATGACCTTCAGTTGTTAAAAATTCGATCCTTGTATTATAAAGTTCTTTCAATCCTTGTATTCTTCAAATTACATAAATCACAAAAATGCCAACATATTGATTAAGACGACCCTAACTCACATATGGTCTCACATGTACATGTTATATATTTATTTATTACCATACCTTTTTGTTTCTCACTTCTCTACTAGCTTTACTATCATTATTTTACCCTTTATATGAATTCAGCCTTCGTTACTATTTCATTTACTCTTTCAACGCTTATATCTTTTATTTCATTCTTTCACATTCCAAACTCTTTATCTACATTTTAATGCAATATTTTTGGAGTTCTAGACAATTTGCAACTATCTGTTCATTTTACAAACTTAAACTTGGATTCATGACTCGAGGCCAAAAGAATTAGGAATTAGACTCATACACCTTTCAAATGACAATTTATACATATGGTTGATTTATTAAGATTTTTCAAGCACAACTTATGCTCTATCATATCCGCATATACACAAGCAAATACACATTAACATACATTCCACATTTACCATGTATTTATCATTCTCATTTCTTTATATTCATCACATGGCATATTAAATTCAAAAATCAATTCCAAATTTTCAATCATCACCGCTCAACAAACCATTTAGTCATGCAAGTTTTTCTATCAAACCTACAAATCAACAAACAAAGTTATAAATAAAAGTACATTGCCAAGCAAGGTCTCCAATCTTATAGCTTCATACTAACATACTTCCATATTTAACGGGTTTGACTTGAGCTATTATAATATGCGATCATAATAAAACGACATTGACTTTTATATCATTCCCTTGCTTTTCTATTTGGAGTTTTTCGTTTACTCGTAAACATTGATTGACTTTTTATATCATTTCATTTTCCATCTAGATATTTTTGTTTACTCGTATAATAAGTTTGTTGGTAAAAAAACAAAATTAGAACTTATAAGGGTATATATATATACACGAAATAAAAGTCTAGTAATACAAACTTACATATAGTCATCGCATAAATCAAATGTAATCGCGACGTATAGCTTGGGCCTGAAACCTTCTCGATCGGACAATAATTTCCAAATTACCATTGACTTTGTTAAAAAGCTTTGATAATATTTAATGCGTGACATATGAAGTGGCATGATGTCATTAGCCACGTCTACTAACCAAATTGTTAGTATATCAGTTGTTCACTCTGCTGCATAAAAAAAATTGAATTATTGGAGCTCAATCATGCAAATTCTTTTTTAAGTACGTCTTATATGAGGTTTTGTCTTACATAATAGAGATAACGAGGTTCAAGACTGGGGTAGAGTTTACCCTTATTAATTATCGTGCTTTCGGACGGATTAGTAAAGGGTTGTCCCCTAATTGGATATTGAAAATAGGCATTTCTACTTCGAAAAAGTTCTCTAACGCAAATCCGGTTAAGACAACGTATGATAGACCTCTCGTTGTCGAACCACCATACGACGTTTCAAGTGAAATTCACCTTTAAAAAAAAATAACAACACAAAAATCAAAAGATGGACAAAGAGAACAAACTTAATTTATAAGGTGTTTGGGATTACAATCTAAAGTGATTATTTAATTATTACGTTTTTAAAACGCAAATAATCTAAAAAAATGTTTGTGTGAAAAAGTGATTATTTGCTATGTAAACGCAGTTTTAGAAAAGCATGTGTTTTGAAAACGTATAATCTATTTTGAAAACGTAAAATTTATTTTGTAAATGCAACTTCAAAGACCCCTTAGTAAATGAATGCCCGTTTCAAAAAACAAAGGATACAAATCAATGAATATTAACAAATTTGAAGATGAAACAGACATCTAATAGACAATTTGTGGATGTTTTCATCATTTCATGAGAGTTCAACTTATATAGTTAAATGAATGAATATTAACGAATCTGTTGCTTCTTTAATTATTTAGTCAAATGAATTAACATATGTACATGTAACGTGATAAACAATTAAACATGGCCACTAAACTATATATGTCCAATTTGGTAGAATATATCTAAAAGCATTATACATCAAACATACCCGTTGCCTACAAATTTATGCATAAAATATACATCTCAACAAATTTACTTATATCCCGGCATGAAGTTATGTATAATATCTTTTATATTAATCATTATGCATATCCTTAAAAGTTGTTTTATATTTACTAGAAAACAAATTTATAATATCAAAAATATTAAGGTGTACACAAAACCGGCAATAGGTTGGCCGGCTATGTAAATAGGATAACCTTCTAGCCCTACTTACAAATTTGCATTAGTGTTAAAGCTGTAATACCTGACCGAACATTGTAACTTTAGTTAATATTTACTAGCATGGTACCCGTACAATACAACGGCGGTGACGGCAATACGGTGGTGATTGGTAGCGACGACTGATGATGGTAACAACGAATAGTGTATGTTATTGATGTAAATGTAATTAATATAGTGTATATTATAGTTATTTTAAGACTTGAGTGACTGGTGGTGTAAGTATTTCATTGATGGTATTTTAAGTATATTAGTAGAGATAAATAAATTAATGAATAAAGAAGATGATGTAATGATGCGTAATTTTTTTATTAATTTTTTAATTTTAAGCATTTGTTGTCATTTAAATTATTCCTAATCACTAATCCTAATCATCATTAATTAATAATAAAAATAAAATAAAAAGTAAGAAATATATCTTGAAGTCGGCTCTTGAAGTTTGAGATTTATATCTCTAAAACTTCATATATATCTCTTCGTACGTAAGTTATTGTTGTTGTTATTATTATTATTATTATTATTATTATTATTATTATTATTATTATAATATATAAGTTTGAGATTTATATATATCCAAAACTTCGTTTACATGTTTTTTTTTTAAATATTATTTTCTAACTAAGTTTTAGTTTATTAACTAGATTTTAGACCCGTGTCCAATACTGGATACAGGGTTTACGATATTATCAATATTAGATGTTCATAAATTTAACTTATAAAAACTTATAACTTTGAATGTATACGGTTCTAAGTGTTATACTTTGCAAGTTTGATATGTCCATTTATATGCTTATTCCCATATCGTTTCTAAGTCGTTTCAAGCTTAATTATGTGTAAATTATATGTATATTCGATGCTTTGATGGTATTGTTAGTGATTTCAGGCTTAGAACAGGTACATTGGCTAGAAATAGCATTTGGAAGGATAAAAAATGCATTAGGATGATTCTTGGACGAACACAAGTGAAGACAAGTTGAAAAATACAAGTTTCGTAAAATCTGGGAGCTTGTGCGACGCACACAAGAGGCATGCGGCGCACAGAAAGTGGAGAAATTGGACAGGGAATTTGGTGATTGTTCCTGTGCGGCGCATAAACAGGATGTGTGGCGCATAGCGGGTAAGGAAAGTCTGAAATATGGAAACTTAAGGTTTTGTGCGGCGCATAGATGATTTGTGCGGCGCATAAAAGAGGTCGGCTGAAGGGTTTTTGATTTTTCACTATAAATACAAGACCATAACCCTCCCATTCGATACACAATCACTTCTAGTCAACTTTAGGGTTCTTTGGGAGTATTCTCAGCAGCTTTTTCGTCCATCAAGGTCTAAGGGTTGTTCGTGATCTCCAAGGCATTCGGTTGTCGATTTTCTTAGCGTTTACTTGTTTTCTACACATTGATACAATATGTTCTTCTATATTTTTACTCTTTGTGCTTTGTTTTTGATTATGAGTAGCTAAATAATTCGTCATCCACTGAGATGAAGTGATACATTGAATAATGGTTGCATAAATCTTTTGAATTCAAGTTGATTTGATTTAACGTTGTGTCGTAATCTTAGCTTATTAATTCTTTGTTATTTAACTTTCAATTGCGGATAGTTTTTGCAAAACTTCAGTGGTAACTAGGTTGTGTAGAAGTTATTTTGATTGCTTGGTTAGAAGCAATTGTTTCTATGACGGGTACGGTAGGAAGTAATTGATAGTTAATAAGGGTTAACGGGTTAATGGTTGGGTACAATCAATAGACACAATTGTTATCTAAATAACCAAAACAATTAATTGGCTAGGAAAGTTATGAAAGGCGTCTTGGGGGTACCGGTCTTAGTAATGGAACTAGTTAATTAAGGGAATTTAATAAAGTAATGAACTTGACGGGTACGGGGTGAGTCTTTGTTAGTTCTCGGTTATAAAAATCAACATAATTGAATTGTTTCTTCAAATATATGCAACCTAAATAATGTGTATAATGAAGTCGAAGTGGATGATCTTCTCATCTTATTTAATTTAAAACAAATCTGATTCGATAAATTCTACGGAATTTCTAACTTTTTCAATCTAACTAACTTTCAATTTAAAATCAATATGACGTGGTGTCTTTAAAAACCAAACTCTTTCTAAATTACTTAAAACTCGCTAACTCTTATTAGTCTACGTGGAACGAACCTTTACTTACTTCAATCTATATTACATACGAACGGGTCCACTGCCCGATTGTGTGTGGTAAACGATTCGGAGTATTTATAGGATTTTAATTTAACTAGATTTTCACACATCAAGCAAATTCAGATTTCAAAACATTCATTCCTTTGGTTCTCAATTGAAAAACATGACATTATTCCAAAAAGAAGCAAAACCATAAGAATAGTTAAGCAGTTTTAATCTTAAATGAAAAATTGAAATGTTTGACAATACTTGAATGATCCATAAGCCTAGAAAACACGACTAAGCACTTTAATCAAATGAAAGAAGAACATCTCAACTAACTTTCTCCAACTAACAAACTATTGGGTTGAAATATTCTATCAATCACTCGAAGCCTAGTCGTGATGCATATATTTTAACCATAGGCTTGTAATAGAATCGTCCCTATGTCGCCATGGCGCAAGCACCATATAACGTCTATCAAAAGAGGTAAGTAATACGGTTGTAATGTACAAAGGCTTACAAGGGTCATTAACAATGTGTATGGAAATTTAGGATATAATTGGTGTTAAAAGGAAATAACACAAAGTTTAACATATAGTCTAGTCCAACACAACCCATATCACTAGTTGCCATCAATCCACAACCCAAAAGACGTTCTCCCGACATTACTCCCCAATAGAACGATAAAAACCGACACCATTGTGGTGTATGACCTTCTAAACGACTTCTAACCACCATACATACCAATGTTAGCTTTAACGAACTTTGCTAACTTCAAATGAAGATATAAACAATTTAAGAACCTTTTGTTGGTTTAACTTATGTACCAACTCTACATTAATTTGCCAAATGTTAGGGAAATACCAATTGATAGTCCAAGTTCTTCTTTTTCTTTTATTTTTTTGTTTTTCATTCTTTTCATTCTCTTTTTCTTTTCAATGAACTACTTTTACCCTATCTAATTGGTATCCCCTTTTTTTTTTTACAACTTTGAAATTTATTGACAAATCATAAACAATTATGTTAATCCGAATAATCTAGACTTAATCAATAATTATGACGAAATCAATCTACTCTCAATAGAGAATATACCAACCCGACACAATCAAGACAACCCCAAACCATCCAACTAGCATAGGCAACTAATGATCAACCAAGGATTTCGACTATCGGTATGGTGAGGATAGGTTACATATTTAAGTGGATTTAAACACAAACGAAAAGGCGAGGCTCAACAAGTTTTCTAAGTGTATCTTGCACTAAAAATGAGTGCAACAAAGGTTTAACAAAGGAAATTCACTAACCAATGTGATTAGCTACTAAAACACATGCACATAAACATGGTTAAACAAAGATAAACATAAACAAAGGGTGAATAAACAAAGAAAACAAGTTTAAATCCTAAATTTACCTCTTTATCATCTAGCAAACTACGGGACGATCAACTAAGACAAGTTCTAGAATCAACGCAATCACCGGCACACTCATATCAAAGAAAGAAAAGCGGAAATGGAATAAATTAACCTCAAACTTGCACATCATAGTTCAAAGCTCTAAAAGAGACTTTTACTTCCGGATAAATCCAAAAGCCTATGAGAGGGACAAATTTACAAGGCAACTAAACCAAAACCGTAACACCTATCAAATCTATCAAGATCTCACATATTCGGGTGTTTTGTGGTAGAGTGTGCTAGTCATGCAATCAATCCCGAATGGATTTGCCTTAACGATCATTCAAAACACATTTCACAATTTAAAACAGTTTTACCAAAGGGAAATATAGTTCAATTACTTACTAATATGATTAAACCTATGTGACAAAAGTAATTAAACTACAAGGACAAACAATCAAAAGTTAAAAACCTAGTCAATCTTATCAAAAAGAGTCTCAATTTCACCCGGCTTTTTCCTATTTACCTACCCCCCCATACTTGAGTTGTACCATGTCCTCATTGTACAATGAACTAATAAAAACTATGGGAAATAGGAAAAAGAAAATAAAAACAAAAGAAAAGAATTACGAAAACTTGCCGGATGTTGGTAAATGTTGGAATGCGAGGTAGATTCGTCACAATGAATGGGCGTTGAACTTACTGCCAGCATATGCATATGAATAACTCCTCTCCAAAAGCATAAAAACACAACCAAAAACAAACTCAACAAAAGAAGCATTAGAATATTAGCTAAACGAAATAACCATCCAACCCCCCCCCCCCCATACTTAGCGTTTACCTTACATGCCAAATAAACTAACCTAAATACGGAAAAGTAAAAATGTATGAGTGCCAACCAAGGGCATTACAACCAAATCGAAAATCAAATGTGCAATGTTCCAAAACCATAAACCAAAGTGAACCAATATAATGATGACTCAATGCCCACGGAATCCGACATCGTCATCTAAACACCATAGTATCAACAAAATCAAGGGTCGGGGAACACAGAAGGAACACTGTCAGCACCGTCAGGGTTACGTTTGGAAGCAAACCAATCATCTCCCGGAGCAACATGGGGAGTACCCATACCCGTGTGTCCTCTAGTCTCACCTCCACCCGGTGTGGAGTAACTAAAGAAATCTCCTCCATATCGAGGAGCACCGGTGTACATCCCAAAATCCGAAGACTGAGATGTAGGGTCAAATGAAGGAGGCTGAAAACGATACTGCTCCTGCTTATATCCCTGCTGAGGAAAGAAGAAATCAAAGGCTCGCTCGCTAGGAGGCGTGATTGCTGGAGGAGTATAGCCAACATACTCAGTACGCTCAGACTCGGGAAGAGACTCATTCTGCTGCCGATGATAGTCCTCCATTTGTCTCTCCCATAGTGGACGATAATGCTCTTGCTGGTCCACTACCCGATGTAACATACCCGACATTGAGCGAGTCTGATCAAGTATCAAGTCCATAGATCCCTGCATACCAAAGAGGTGGCCCTGTAAAGAAGAGAAGTCAAAAGTAGATGAGGAAGAAGAAGCACCACCCGTGAACCTAGGCTCACTAGTACCATCCTCCCTACGCCTCCTCCGGTCCGGTCGTTGTTCCCCCTAAATATTACCGATGAAAGTATCACGGTTATTAACCGTGACAACCAAACCAGCCCTCCTCAAATCATCTAAGCCAAAGGACAAACAAGGTATCCTATTAAGCCCCCTACTCGGCCGCATCCCATCCACATTCAACTGTCCAAAAATCAAAGCAATATAATTCCCGCATAAAAGCTCGGGATCTCGATGGGTCGCCATATATCGAGCCAAAACATATGGAGCACAAGCATACCTAGAATCTCCTCCCTCCTTAAACAATCTCATCAACCAAACATCTTGAGGTGTGACCTTATCAACATGGTCACCCCTCTGCAGAAAACAATGCGTGATCAACTTATGCACAACACGCATCAACGGATCCTCAATCTCCGTATGCCGACTGGAAGATGACTTAACATCTCCCGACCCCCCAATCTCTCTCCAATAACCATTCACATCTTGATCATCATCAAAACCAGAATTTCCTTTATCAAAAACTCCATTAAGCAAAAAATCATAACCATCAATATCACCCAAGGTTCTATCTCCTAACATCCCTGTCAAATAAGCAAACTCGGGCACAGAACAATGCCTCTGTATCCCACCAGCCCTAAAATGGATCACCTTCTTAGTATAACTCATCCCCATTCAACCTAGTGTCAACCCGAATTGTGCTCAAAAATTCCAAGCACCATTCCCTAACCGACGAATAATCACAATCAAAAGCTTCCTCCCACATCCGGTATGTTTTGATTTGACCATTTGAGTTCCTAAACTTGGTTTGCATCATTTGTCTCAGCTCAGTAGCAATCCCCAAAGTTTCAAAGTCCCTCCAATTAAGAATCTTGGGTTGCATCACCCCATGATAACGAATTTCTTGGAACTTATTCAGAAAATGAATTCTTTCTCTCCCTTCCGACCCTGGGAATGTCAACCAAATATGAGTATTGGCAGGAAGGTTTTCTGCCCTAGAATCCAAAGGCATGTCTCTATAGGTGAACGAGTCGCTTGGTTCCGGGTTTATATAATCGTTTCCTTCAATAATACCCGGAACAAATGCCGGAGCACTTGATGAAGAAGCTACTGCCTTTCCTCTATGCAAAAACACACAAAACATTCATATAATCACAGTAGAACTTCAAACATACCATAAGCGAACCAAATCAATTACGAAAAATCGAAAATTTCAGCAAAAGACAGTCTGTCCGGCGCACAAATGATCTATGCGGCGCACAGAAACAAGTTACAGCAATTTCTGGAATATTGGAACCCCAATATGCGGCGCACAAGCAGACTGTGCGGCGCATAAAACCTTTTTCCAGAAAATTTCTGCATTTTTATCCACTTAAATCACTTCCCACCTAAATTCAAACACTATTCAATCATCTTCAAGAATATGACAGGTCAAAAAAAGTCAACTCAACCTTTTCAAACTAATTTTACCTCAAAACAATCAAAACAAAGATGTTTTTCACAAATTATTGACAAATTAAGCATACCCAAACCTTAAACATCATCATACATCTATTACCCCCAAACTTAATTCAGAATCAAGAATCCTAATTCCAAGTTCGAATCTAAATCAGGTGATTACATCAAATTGAAACTAAATACAAGCAATTAAAGCATATTCTAACCATTTCCAATCAACGACAATCAAAAGCCCCAAACTTTTTCGAATGTCATATGAACCCTAGATCCGAAAATTTCAAATTAAACACAAATTACTTGTTAAAACCAGTTACATTCATCATTTAAACATAACCCATAACAAAGAATCAAGCAATTTTGTTTCAATTGAAATTAATTAGAAAAATCTTGAAAATTTTCGGACCCAACTTCTTCCACAATGTAAGAATCAATTAGAAATAAATAGAGGGAGAGATACATACCCTGGATGTACGAACCATGATGAATAAACAAGAGAAACAAGAAGAAATTTCGAATTAAAGGGTGTTGGTCGGTTTTGTTGTTGAGAGAAAACAAAGAAAACTTAAAACTATGAATGTGTTTGTTTTTGTGTGTGTAGCCGTTCCAGGACCCAAGCAAAAGTAAAACTAAGATTTTCATGGGCCCCCATCTATCCAAACACAATCTATCTTCAAATTTAAAACAAAACACTCGGGTCAAAGTTGGTCAACAAGCTCCGTGCGGCGCACAGATTCATCCATGCGGCGCATAAAACAAGTTATTCAGAAATCCTTTATAAAATTGGCCCGATATGCGGCGCATGGACAATATGTGCGGCGCATAGACACTTTCTCCAAATTTTCTGTGAGTTTTAGGCACAATCTGTGCGGCGCATAACCAATCCATGCGGCGCACAGATTCTTTTTTCGAAACAAAAAACTTACCTTGGCTCGTTTTGACTTACCGTAACACTTGTGGACACTTTGGTACCTGCACATCTCAACAAAAAGCTATAAAAACGAAAAATAAACAAAACTAAACTAACAAAACAAAAATCTTTTTGGTTTTTTTCGGTTTTTCAAATGTTTTTGGGTTTTTCAATATAAGGAACGAAAAAAGAAATAAACTAAAATTAAAAACACACGGGTTGCCTCCCGAGAAGCGCTTAACTTATTAAGGAGTCATTAGCTAGACTCACCTTCCCAATTATTTGTCAATTTCATAAAACGAAAGTTGATCCACCTCAACTTTCTCAACACACTCTTCTTCATTAAAAATCTTCAACCTATGACCATTGACAATAAACGTTTCCCCATTTCCCTTGTACAATTCCACATACCCCGAAGGATAAACATGTTTAATGACATAGGGTCCCATCCATCTTGAAGTCAATTTAGGTTGTTTCAATTTAAACTTTGAAATAAACAACAAGACTTTATCACCTACCTTAAAATCTTTCCTCCTTAACCTACGATCATGCCAAACCTTTGTTCTTTCTTTATAGAGCTTTGAATTTTCATAAGCATGCAATCTCAACTCATCTAACTCATGCAATTGTAACATTCTTAATTCACCACTCTCAATTAAATCCATATTACAATTCCTAAGAGCCCAATAAGCCTTATGCTCTATTTCTAAAGGTAAATGACATGTTTTCCCATACAATAATCGATAAGGTGTAGTCCCAAGTGGAGTCTTGAATGCGGTCCTAAAAGCCCACAATGCATCATCTAGTTTCTTGGACCAATTCTTAGGATTATCACCTATGGTTTTTTCTAAAATTCGTTTTAATGCCCTATTTGTATTCTCTACTTGGCCACTTGTTTGCGGGTGATAAGAAGTAGAGAATCGATGATGAACACCGTATCTCTTCAACACCTTAGCAAGTTGGTGATTCGCAAAATGAGTTCCACGATCACTTATCAAGGCCTTAGGACAACCAAAACGACAAAACAATTGTTTCAAGAAATCTATCACTACCCTTGCATCATTTGTTGGCAAGGCCTTAGCCTCGGCCCATTTAGACACATAATCAACCGCCACTAAAATGTAAAGACACTTATTTGAAGGCGGAAAAGGTCCCATAAAATCAATATCCCAAACATCAAAAACTTCGCAAACCTAGATAAAGTTTTGAGGCATTTCATATTTCTTTGTGATGTTCCCTTGACGTTGACATGCATCACAAGTATCCACCAAAGTTTGAGCTTCCTTGAAAATTGTTGGCCAATAAAAACCTGCATCAAACACTTTCTTACTAGTAACGGTTGGTCCATAATGACCACCGGTTGGCCCTCGGTGACATCCATCCAAGATCAAACGAGTTTCCCACCCGCAACACATCTTCTAATCATTCCATCTGCACAAACACGAAACAAATAGGGTTCTTCCCAATAATAATGCTTAACATCAGAAAAGAACTTTTTCCTTTGTTGATTTGTCCATCCTTTTGGAAGTACCCCTGCAACAAGATAGTTAGCAAAATCTGCATACCATGGAACATTAGATTCAATACTCATTTGAAGACTCATCCGGGAATGCATCATCAATATCATCCCCCTTAGGTTCCTCACGGTGAGGATCCTCTAACCTACTCAAATGATCGGCCGCTAAATTTTCAGCCCCTTCTTATCCTTTATCTCAATATCGAACTCTTGCAAAAGCAAGACCCAACGTATGAAATGAGGTTTAGCATCTTGTTTAGCAAACAAGTACTTAAGGGCCGAATGATCGGTAAAAACAATGTTCTTACTAAGAACCAAATACGACCTAAACTTATCAAATGCATACACAACCGCAAGTAACTCTTTTTCAGTAGTAGTGTAATTTTGTTGAGCACTATTAAGAGTCTTAATAGCAAAGTAAATAGGACGAAAATGATTACCTTCTCTTTGCCATAAAACTGCTCCAACTGCAAAATCACTCGCATCACACATTAGTTCAAAAGGTTGAGACCAATCGGGAGAAACCATAATGGGTGAGTGAGTCAAACAATCTTTCAACAAAACAAATGCCTTTAAACAATCTGAATTAAACTCAAAAGGCACATCTTTCTCAAGCAAACGAGTCATAGGTCGGGTTATCTTAGAAAAATCTTTAATAAACCGACGGTAGAACCCGGCATGACCTAAGAAACTTCTAACACCTTTAGCATTAGTTGGTGGAGGTAATTTAGCAATAACATCAATTTTAGCCCTATCTACCTCAATCCCCAAACTAGACACCTTATGACCCAACACTATGCCTTCTTTAACCATAAAATGACATTTTTCCCAATTAAGAACAAGGTGTGCCCGCTCACATCGCTCAAGCATCTTATCCAAGTTGGAAAGACACTTGTCAAAAGAGTCACCAAAGACCGAGAAGTCATCCATGAAAACCTCCATAGATGTTTCTAACATGTCTTGAAAAATCGCGATCATACCCTTTGGAAGGTGGCGGGAGCATTACACAATCCAAATGGCATCCTACGATAAGCATATGTGCCAAAAGGACATGTAAAGGTTGTCTTTTCTTGATCATTGGTGTCAATGGGTATTTGAAAGTAACCGGAGAAACCATCAAGAAAGCAAAAATACTCGTTTCTGGCTAACCATTCGAGCATTTGGTCAATGAAGGGTAAAGGAAAATGGTCTTTACGGGTTGCATCATTTAACTTCCTATAATCAATACACACACGCCACCCGGTAACCGTTCTAGTTGGTACAAGTTCATTATTCTCATTAGTGACAACGGTCATTCCCCCCTTCTTTGGTACACAATGGACCGGACTTACCCATGGACTGTCAGAGATAGGATAAATAATATCGGCATCCAAAAGCTTAATTATCTCTTTCTTAACGACATCTTTCATATTTGGATTTAGCCTCCTTTGCCTTTGAACACTTGGTTTGAAAATTTCATGCAAATTAATTTTATGTTTACAAAATTCGGGGCTAATTCCGGGTATGTCAGTTGTACGCCAAGCAAAGGCTCTTTTATGAGCCTTCAACACAGTCATTAACTTACCTTTCTCATCATCCGAAAGTGATGATGATATGACAACGGGAAGAAGCGACTTACCTTCAAGGAATGCATATTCCAAGTGCTCGGGAAGTGGCTTGAGCTCCAAATCGGTTGGCGGATTGTCTACCAAAATTTCAATCTTCAAACCATCCCTCTCAATTTCCTCAAAAGTCTCATCTTCCGGCATTGATTCATCCGTGCTTACCTCCATAATCTCTCTTACCATGTCCGCAACCATCACTTGCTCCTCTTTACTACAAGCAAGCAAAGCTTCTCCCTCATCCGTGTCCAAGAAACTCATCAATTCCATTTCCAAAACTTCGTCTTCTTCAATTACATCAATCCTAAAACAAGAATCATCGGTAGAATAAGGATGTTGCAAAGCTTTATCAATTGAAAACGAAATTCTATCATTTCCTATGCCTAATGAGATAATCTTATCCTTAACACGAATGATGGCATCGGCCGTATACAAGAAAGGTCGGCCTAAAATAAGAGGAACCTTAGCATCCTCTTCCATCTCAAGAATAACAAAATCGGCCAAAAAGACAATATGGCCTACTTTCACACACAAATTTTCCGCAATTCCCATGGGATATTGGAAAGAATGATCGACGAGCCTAATGCTCATCCGAGTTGGCTTAAGAGCCGCTAAAGACAATCGCCTATAAACCGAAAAAGGCATCAAATTAATGCTTGCACCAATGTCAGCCAAAGCATCACAATTAAGCTTATCATCTAGAGAACAAGTAATGAGAAAACTCCCTGGATCTTCAAGCTTGGGAGGAATTTGGTTTTGCACAATCGCCGAACACTCCGCATTGAGGAAAGTAGCCTTTAGCTTCCTCTAGCTTCCTCTTATCCGTTACAAGATCTTTGATGAACTTAACATAATTTGGCATCCCTGAAAGCAAATCAACCAAAGACACATTAATATGTACCGATTTAATCATGTCTACAAACTTACGGTATTGCTCCTTGAGCTTCTCCTTCCTCGATCTTTGAGGGAAAGGAATCTTCAGCTTGTATGGCTTGACTTGAGGCTCATCAATCGTTGGTTTAGCTACCGGTGTTGCAACCGGAGTAGTAGATGTAGATGGAACGGTCGGTGATTTCACGGCTTGGTTCGGCTCCATTACAATCTCTTCATCAACTTGTTCATCTTCTTCCTCATCCTCACTATCAACCTGCGTATGAACATTAGTAGCACTAGAAATAGGAGGAGAAATAGGAGAATTAACTACCTTTCCCGACCGAGTAGTAATGGCATTTACATGCTCATTCCTAACATTCGGGTGGTGATACTTATTACCTCCATCATTCGAACCGGAAGGCTTAGTTGTAGCACAATAATCATAGGTTTGTCACTGTCATTATTAGCTGAGACATATTGATGGAATTGTTTGTCGTAGTCTTTCCACAAGACCAATGCTACAATAATTTCTCTATTATACAATTTTTTAAACCAGTTGTACTCATAATTTGATATTATTAATAAAGATAGTTAGGAATTAAAATATAAATATACTTGTGATCATGTACTTGACATTCAAGTATATGTATTTTTTTTTTGAACATCAATTTTATAAACTAACACACTTTCAGCGAATTACTGAAAAGACACTAAAATTACATGAAATATTTGAGGCAGATTTGCCATAAGTTCCAGACTAAACTATATTTTCTACTACAACATTTAATCCAAAAATAAGAAAAAGAAACAATTTCACGAAAAATCTCTAGGCTGGGCATAGTCACTCATTTGAAAACAACATTGTTCCGATACTTCCATATTACCCACCACCAAAAGATAAAATGGCTTCAACAATATTCTTGGCTTTCTTTGTTAGTTGCGTCCCCAATATTTGGTCTAAACACTCACTTGGGTCCCCATCTGGTATTGCGATTTGAAGCCATGTCGACATCATTATACGTATCTCGGTTGACACAATGCAATCCTTGAAAATATGACTCACTGTTTCTACACCCATATTACAAAGAGGACAACATATAGAAGTAATCTCCATACCTCTAATACTAAGGTTGAGCCTTGTAGGGAGACGGATTTTGAGTAATCTTCAAAGGAATATGTTGACTTTCTTAGGCACCAAGGAGTTCCAGTGGGTTTTGTAATCTCCATATGGTAAGATCGAGAGATCTAAGTGTTGTCTAATATCTCATACCGAAAAAAAAAGTGTTACCATTGAGGTTCCAGTACCATGAATCTGGATTTGCAATCAATGTTACTGCCTGTAAGTTATCTATCAGCTCCTCTAGTTGAGATTCCACACGGCCGCCCCTTATGCCCCTTCCCCAGTTCCAAGTCCATGAATGTTTAGAGAAGCGATCAGATAGTAAGCAATTCGGCTGAGTTTCAAGAGCAAATAAACGGGGGTACCTGTTAGCTAAAGATACTCCTCCAAGCCAAGTATCAGTCCAAAATCTAGTACTTCGCCCATCCCCGACCTGACGAGTTATAACTGAATGAGGTATAGAGTGTTGATCGTGAATAATTGCAAAAGCCGAACAAATCATTTTAACGAGATACGTTATCCGGGCGTTGCCCCGGGAGACATTATATTTATTGTGTTCCGTACTATGTAAAAATTATTACATGCTTTTAGAAACATTATATAGCTCAAAACCTAAGTTGATATTGATTTTTTAATAAGAAAGCAATTATAAATTAGAAAAAACCGACTGTATAATTTTATAACAGATTAATATATTATATAAATTTTAAAAGATAATAAGTATGAACGTAGAATATTTAAAATAAAAAAACAAATTAATAATACAAACATATAAAAGCTAATTTCCCAAATCATTGAAAATAGAAAGTGAAACAAAAATAATCCATAATAATAAAACATCAATCGAAATAACATTGAAATTAATAAGTATTGCAAACAAATTTTTCGGAGATGGTTAGGTGTATATATTCAAAACATATACCCTACTGTTGTGTGTATATATATTATGTAATAGTTCACTTGTAATAAGATGAGATAATCTTAAAAATGTTACAAACTTATAAAAATAATAATATGCAATTAAAATAAGTGATCTTTTGTAAACAAATTGAAAGCAATTTAAAAGATCAAAACATAATTTGTTAAGCCCAAAACATAAGAAAATCAAATGGCCCATTAAGAAAATGAAAACGGACCCAAAAAAATAAAATGACCAATTACTATTCTTTGCACGTAATTTTGTACCTTTGTTTTTAATATATATATCTATATAATTATTAAAACAGTAGGAATCCGAATGATTCTAGAGGTTCTACAACTCAAACATATTTTATAATATTGCCACATGGACTATAACTTATGTGGCATCCCCGTATTTTTTTACAATATTTTATCTTATATATTTATATTAGAATTAGAATTAGAATTAGAAAATTAAAATTAGATTAGAGTATTAGAATAAAATAAAAGTACATATAATTATATAAAAATAAAAATAAATACAATATATAGAAAAGGAAATAATATCATACAAATTAAAGTAAATATGTTGAAAAAGTTGTTCGACATTATTAGTTTTTTTTGTTGCAAATATCATACAAAATATTGAAACTAAAAAATACAAAAAATTAAAATAATATAAAATTCTATATAAATCTTGGATCAAAATTAACAATCTAGTTTAATTAAATTTTACAATATAGGAAACGACTACTCACCAATCATCATAGGTATGGACCAAAATTATCGTCCGAAATTTTGGAAATGATATGAAAAACAACTCCAATGTTTTCCTAACCGTAACTTATATAAAGCAAAAAAATTTTTAATTGTTTCATGTTACGGAGTTAGAATAAGCATGCACAAGTGAGTCGGTATTTTAGAATGAGTACATCGATTTCAAGGTAATCAATTCTTTAAATTAACGTAATGTGTAGACCCGTTTATAATCCATTTTTTTAATGATTTAAATTTGTTGTAATACTATGATTTTTCTTTTTATTACATATGTTGTGTGACAAGTTATCTATAAATTTTCTCCATGTTGTATATGTCTCATCAAAAACAAAAAAGTGATTTTGCAACTATTAGATGATTTATTATCCACACCACATAACATATCTCCACAAAGTATGATATTTTTTTTCTTATTTTGTTTAGGTATTTGTTTTTTTCTTTTTTTTTACAAGTAATTTAGTAAATTTAGATAGCTATAATAATTTGGGAATTTACCACAAATTATGACATAGTAACTTTAACAAAATTAATCTATACAATTATTTTTTTTACTCATGTATTTAAATAATTATTTTAACTACCTCACGTTGTACAGGTAAAATACCTAGTATATAGATATATATTAATATATTAATATTAATAAGAAGATTCCAAAGGGACAACGGATATTCTTTTTTTAGTCATGGTAGGTTGATGACTTTGATGCATATTAAATTACAATTTCCTTTTCCCAGGTCAATACTCAATTATGAAATCATCATGCTTTTAAAATTGACGCTTTTCCATCACTTCGCGACTTCGCCTGATGCGGAGGTGTGACAATGGAAGCGACGGCGGCGACGACAAATAGTGGTGTTAGCGGTGCTGATAGTTGTGTTGTTATTAGCTTAAAAATAAGTGATGTAAAAAGGATAGTGTAGTTATTTTAAAGGTAGAGAGTTATATACTGTAAATAATATCATAATATTTAAATTACTAAACAAAATGAGAGAGAATTTTTTAAGGTTATCAAGTTTTTAGTTGAAAAAAAGAGAAATTAAATGCCTTATAATGTACTAAACTAATGTCTGCAGGATGCGACTGCGTGGCAGCAACGGGTGGTGGCGGTGGTAGCGGCGGTGGTCATACTAGCGGTGTAATTATTAATGTAAAAGTAATTGATGTAAAAGAAGTAATGTATTTATCTTAAGGGTTGGAATTGTATGTTGTAAACGATTCCATTATGAGTATTGTAGATATATTAAGTGTAGATGTTTCAAGTAGGGAACAAAATAGATAGATATTTTAAGGTTATCAAATACTTAGTTGGGAAAAAAAATAGAGTGTAAATCCTTTAGGAAAATGATAAATCCTCATAACCAATTCTTTTAAAAAATCCTCTTAAAATATCTACTAGTTAATATATGTAATCCACTAATTCTTTTTCATAATCTAACCCCCTGATTTTCCACATGTCACTATCCTATTAATTAGGAGAATTTTTAGGCTAAACAATTAGAAGGATTAATCATTACCCAATCTTTTAATATACTAAAAGAGAACTGCTCTAATAATTTATTAACTAATCACAACTCTTAATTTCATTAAGTTGACTTTTGATTTCAATTTTGACTATAATTTACACTTTTTTTTCCAACATCAATTTATATTTTTTAATTACACTGGATAACCAATAACTTTTATATATAGAAAGACAAAAATAATAGCTAATATTTATCTAATAAAATAATAGTAAATATATATTATATTAGTGTGCTCTATCTTATAAAAATAAAATTAATTAATTAATAATAATTAAATTTCAATATCAATATAAATATATCAAAATTTTAAAAATAATTGTAGTACTATTCTTTTTAAGTTTTTTTTTTAATAGCCATGGCACATATAAACAAAACAAGTCATGTTAAAATATCATCTTTATATGAAACACTTATAATATTGTCATATTTTAATTGAAATATTTAAGATATATTTTATCTAAAAATAAATTACTATTTCTAATAGCACATAATAAGAGTTTTAATGCACCACGTGTAACAATAAATAAAATAAAATGTTAGTGACCTATTATAATTTTTATCGCTAAGTATCGCTAAGTATGTCATAATCTACAACTTTGATGGAAATATTATGATTTTGTAATATTCAGATATCGCTAAGCATGTCACAGCAAAATAACGTTGATACACATATTTTTAAAAAATATTTCAATATAAAAAAATCAAAGTTTTAATATATAGATCAAATTTTTATTAATATGAATAGTAAACTAATTTTTAAACCGCCATATATTAACATCTAATACTGATAATGTCGTAAGCCCCGTATATTGGACATGAGTCTAAAATCTAGTCAATATATAACACTAAGTGAGGATATTTTAGATCTTATGTGGCTATCTTGTATGCTTGACAACTCATACTTTAAATATATGTGTCATTTTATGGTAATTTTGAAATTTTTTAAAAATTTACTGATAGTTAAATCTATATACTTTAATGCTCATTTGACACTTCATTCGTCACGTTATCATCATTTTTCTTATGTGACATTCATATGCGGCCATTTGCTTTTATCGAATTTACATAGCAAATTAAAAAAAATCAAAGACACGATTAAAATCCATGATCTCTAACTTTTAATATTATGCACTAACTACTTGATTTAACTTAATATTTGATTACTTTTGGCAAACTATGGTAGATATTCACTAATTAAAAAATATCGATAATAGGATTGTCTATCTTTATAAATTATCTCTTTGTATTTAATTATCTATGCATGATGAATATAACTTATATTAATACATCATATTACTTTTTTTACTAGATTATATTGATAATTATATCTAATATTATACTTACCGATTATATTGTAAGATATATTTTTACTTATATTACTTTACCGTCGTAAAATATCAATGTTATACTTAATCAATTTCTAACACATATTTTGAAATTTTCTTAACATTCAATTTAAAGTTTCTCTATTTGTTTTTTTTAGAATGGCGGAAAATTTAATTAATAAAAGCAACTAGCAAGACACCAGCTGCTGGCAAGTACTTCTATTCGCTTTTATATATGTATTTTTTTCTTCTTAAAATCTACTTTATGTTCCTTTCAGATAAACATACATAATATGAGTATATATCATTAATTAAGAACCTTTTAGTTTTATTGTAAGAACCTTTTAGTTTTATTGTAAAGTGTATGGGTAAATAAGACAATTATTAAATTATACAGTAATATTTTTTATTATATTTATTTGGTCTTACATGTGATTTGATTTATCATTTGACAAAATAACGTTCATAAGTAATTATTTTGTATTCATGGTGTCTCTGTCTACCAAACGTATAATTTTTTATTTTTTGAACGGCAAGAACGAAGATATTCTAGTATTTTATAATATAGTAGAGATAAATATTATATATTTAAATTTAATATGATAATGTAACGTTTGATAGTTTATGTAAATCATTTATAAATTGATTAGTTTATCCGATACATATAAATAATAATATTAAAAGTGGCTAACTTATCTTCTACAACAACGTGTAACACTTTGTAGTTAATTTTAAAGAATTCACTATTAGTTAGTAGCTAGTGCATTATTTTTTTAAAATACGAACTTGTAATACTTTGTCCATCTCTAAAACTATTACTGCTAGTCAATATCAGCACCATTAAATCATCATAAAACTAAGTAGAAGAAAAAAAAACAGAAAAGGTTATTACTTGTATAAAACTATTGATTAGTGGTATAATATTGATCGGGGCATCTCTTAAAATAAAGCCATGAATTTATCATCGTCATTTTTTTTTAAACAGTGTTTAAAGTGATATTATTTTTGTCCTTGTATACAAGAGTGAATAATATATGTCTAGGTAATAGGCTTAATATTAGTTTAATACATTAGATATTTAATACATGGATTTTCATTTTTCACTTTTCTTAAGGTTGTACTAGAAGGGTGCCCGTGCGTTATAGCGACAACGGTTTATAACGCGTGAGATGTTGTAGCGGTAATACAAGTTGTTTAGGTTATTTTAATGAAATACGACGATGAAGAATCTAATCATGGTTATCATTCAAAATATAAGTCGAGGATTAAATGCAAAAAGTAATGAGGTGCAAAATTTTAACCATGAAAATTAACCATCCTAGATTAATAATACTAAATAGTATTAATTGATGATCACAATAAACTTAAAAATATATAATATCAAAACCTAAATTTAGTTAATACTAAATATAAAAATTGATAATCACAACACGGTTGAAAATAGTGTAGTGAATTTTTTTTTATTGTGTAGTAAAATTCTTCTAATAAATTCTTGATAGTTTAAAAATACTGAAAAAAAAGTGTTGAATTTCTTAAATTAGAGAGATTAGTTTGTTTTATAAAAGATTATAGATTATTGATCGTATTTTTTTAACGTTTTATTTTTAATCTTCTAACATGAAAAGTAATATTTCCTTTTAAAATAAAAGATAATTTTTTTTTGAAAGGTGTATTTCGACTCAGACGTGGCTGGAGGCAATTTAACCAACTATCGTTGGACCTCGCGAGATGCTGAGCATAAGCTGTAGTCTCTCAGCCCCTCTCCTTGTGAAAAATTCCTAGATGGGAAACCCAAGGATTGTGTCAGCCGAGGCCTGAACCCACAACTTTAGGATAAAACCCATTGGGGTCCCACATAGTGGGAAGTGTAAACACCCCTGACAACTGGGGTTAAGCTAGTGGTTTGGATAAAATTGAAAAAGTGAACATTAATTAATTATTTCTATCATACTATCTAGTAATTAAAAAAGATTATTAGGCTGTTTTTTAATAAAGATATACCGAGTATTATTTTTTTATTAATAGCTATTTAAAATTTGATATAATATTGATAATGTAATGAGGTGCGGCGTATTTGTGAAAGGGGAAGCGTGATAAGCTATAGATTATTTAGTTTAATGTTGTTCTCAATTATCAAAAAGTCATATGCCTTATCACCCACTCCATGGTCGGTTTCGGTTACATGCTTTCCGCCAAAATTTGTCCTTTGTTAATAAAATAATTACAGATACATTAATACTGTTCCTCTTTTTATGCAAATATTTTTTTAAAAAATGAAAAAAATTAACATGCAAATTTATATATGAAAAATGATGATCACAGCCCAACGAATGTCATTAGGTTATTACATGTATAAAAGTTAATACTTTATATTTTAAAACTATCCTTTAAATTTTGACAAAACAAAATATAGATTTAAATGCACTCAAATAGGCGATACGAGTCATTAACAAAATCTATTCCATCTCATTTTATGTTGTGCGTAAAATTTACGACGTTGATCGATGTCCTCACCTTCTTTTAAGACTTACCCAATACTGTTGATTGAAACCTATCCTCACTTTCTTTTAAAATTCAGAACCCATAAGCAATGATTTTATATTGGTGTGATTAACTTTGCCACCCAGCAAAAATGTTGAGTTAACATATATCTATAACCTAAATATTTTTTTAATTGGTTAATATTATTTGGGAATGGTTATATATATGTATTTAATTTTTACTTATTATACGCCTGAGTAAGTTTTTTCCGTTCAGATCTTTAAGTGACATAAGTTTCTCATCGAGAAAATTAAATTGGAAATTTGCTTTATGAGACACAAACTTTATTAGGCAAACGCATGTTAGATTTCACTTATTCGTGAATAATTCACCAAAAAAGATAAAAAAAAAAAAAAAAGGTATGTTAATATTTTATTAGAAAAATAATTATTATGGAGGCTTTTTAATTTGTTTAAGGATATGATCATAATCATATTTATAGTCTTTCTCACCAATTAAAGGAGAGATTGGTGGTATTGTGGTAATGGCGTGATGCCTTGTAATGAAGCATGCTACCGTACGTTTTTATCTAGGGTGGGCTGAACCATCCCGATCTATCTTATTGTAATGGTGATCGACTTAATACTATAATAATTTAATATATATTATTTTATTAATAATGAAGCCTCCATAATAATTATTTTATTAATAATGATAAAAAAGTAAGTAGCTGATGATGGATATGGATCTGAGATTGGTTGACCCTTTTATTGCAAATTTTATTCATGAAAAATGATAGCTAATTTTATCTTTAATTTTGTAGATGTTTTTTTTGTTTTTAAATAGCTGAAAGCTCGAAATAAAAATTAAAAAACAAGTTTCCGTGCCATAAAAGCATTCACCATTCAGCTAAAAAATAATCTTTTAATATATATAAAGATCTTTACTAAACTCAACATTGTAATATATCCATTTTTTTTTTCTTTCTAAAATCAGAAAAGAAAGTCGTGTACTGTGTACATATATAAAGGGATGAACATTAAGCTAGGAACACACATTTAAAAACAAACTATTCCAACGTCATGGAATAAACTATCAAAAATTGACAAACATAAATGAAAAAATGAAGAAAGCTATATTCACATTATTCATTTGATTAAATAAATAGTTTATATTGTCCATATTCATTGTTTAATAAGTCTTGGTCGTGTAAATTAAAATTCCATTTTTGACTAAGAAAGCTTATTTAACAACTTTATATAAATGGCATACGTTTATTACTTTATTTTTTATTTTATATTTTTATTTAAAGTTCGGTTACATATAACTTTAGTTGGAAAAGTAAACGAAAGGAAGAAAGTTTCAATATAATTAACCCGATTTGGATGATCAAAAATTATATAGTTTGGTCAAATATTTCCACTAATGTTTTCTTCACTTGTCTCAAATCCATCTATTATTCCAACATACTTCATACATCAACGCTCAATATATTGAATAAAGCTTTTAAGTAAAAAGCTTTGAATAAATTTATTTTTGAGTAAAAAGCTTTTAAGTTTACTTAGTAACCCGGTCAACGACTGGGTATTAATCTAGTTATTGATTATTGATAAAGAAGAAAGGTTATTTAAAAACCTACAAATAAAAAAGATCTTAAGAAGTATTCTGGACCACTCATTTTTTTTTTCTTTCTTTCTCTTCAATTAAATAATAAAATTCACCCAAATCATTCAAAATGTTTTATCTCACAAAACATAAATCGTTAGACAAAAAAAAAAGCATGGGTAGTCTTAAAATTTCGTCCTCTTTCATTAGAGATCCAATTCGATATACTTTTGACGACTTTTTAATTTTCGTTTTCTTCTGCTTCTACTTGTGTACCTACATATGTGTAGGATCATCGTTTTCACAAGTAAATTAGTAAATGAACATATGTACACAACAATGAAGGTTAAGGGCGGAGCCCGTCAATCCATGGCGGAGTCATGGTGGCCAATGGCGGAGCCAGTCAGTCCATGGCGGAGCCATAGCGGCTAAGGGCGGAGCCCGTTAAGTAGATCACCCATCACCGGTCACCCCCTATGACTTATCACCCTTTATGACCTACCACCCTATGACCTGTCACCCTCTATGACCTATCACCCCCACTAGCTTTGGTTTATGAATATCCTTAAGGGCGAAGCGCGTTCCGAATCATAACTTTTGTTCAACCTACACATGTGTAAGTTCAATCTACACATGTGTAAGTTATGTGTAAGTACCAAAAAGAAAACAAAAATTAAAAAGTCGATAAAATATATCGAATTGGATCTCTAATGAAAGAGGACAAAATTTTAAGACTACCCATACTTTTTGTTTCGCCTAACGATTTACGGTTTGTGAGATAAAGCATTTTGAATGATTTTGGTGAATTCTATTATTTAATTGAAAAGAGAGAAAGAATGTGTGATCCAGAATGGTTTTTGAGATTTTTTTTTTTTATATATATATTTTTTAATGAGTTCTCAAAATAACTCACCCCTATGGATAAAAGCTAATTCCATATATAATCGATAAGACATAGAATCCATGTGATGTACAAACTACAAAGTACATGTCAAACATCATCTTCTTCTTTTTTTTTTTTTTTTTTTTTTATTATTGTTTTGAACAATTGTTTTATCAATGAATTTTTATAGCAAACATAATTTTCAATAATACTCATCATGTGGCTTTTAGATATATTTCAACTGGTATTCAAGCAAGCACGCTACTGCTTTTGTCCTGACAAAAATACACACAAATGTCGCGTTTGTTTTATAGAATTTGATGAAATCTGATGAAATTGGAATTAAATTTCAATCCTTAATGGGTTTGGTTGTTCAAAGAAGCAGAAATCTTATTCCGTAGGAATGTAAACATTCCATCATTTGATGGAATCTCCATTCCTTGGGGATGGAGGAAGAAAATTCATTCATTCCGTTACTTGAATTCTCAAAAAATCAAAAACATTCCGTCAAATTCCATTCCTTCAGATTCTAATTCATTTGAAAGATTTTATTCTTTCCAAAAACATTATATAAACCAAACGCGCCCAAAGGGTATTCAATTTTCATCACCTTATCAGTCTTAAAATATATACAAATATACCGATTAGTTTATAGTATGATTTGTGGTCTTAAAAATGATATATGTTGACTGAAGTTTATAAATGTAAACATACATAAGAAGACGATCAATACATATAGTAGAATTGAAGGTGAAGATGAAAAAGAGAAAAAAAAAAAAATCGAAATCCATCTATGAATGTTTGAGGTTAATTAGAAATATTTGAATTTATGAATTTTGGACATATAAGTTGTGCTATTATAATGGGCCGGAAATAGTGAAAGCACCGAAAAATAGCAGGAATAATGTATCCAAGAGATAAGATCTAACATGATATTTGATCATGCTTGTAAGTTGTAAATGTGATGTCTCGTTACTCACCAAAATATCACTATCATGTCTCTTAAATGAGCGACCAAAGTTTCATGATCATAGGGGGCGTGGATAGAAAGAAAAGAAAGCGTTAAAAATATTATTGTGGGTCGTCGTTTGTTGGTGTATCTAGAAAGTTAAAAATGAAAAGAAAAAAAGAGATAATGTTAAGATTGAAGAAATTTTGTAAAAGTTGAAATTGTTGGTTTATATATGGAATGGATTAAAACATTGTACAATCAATGAACAGGATTGGTGTAACTTCAAACGGATTTGAGTGTTGTAATTATGTTTTGTCGTCTGACGAGTTTGTTGCGGCGTAGGTGAATAAGAGTTACATTTCAAAAAAAGTTATTGACATTCTTGTAGACTAAACTTATATGATGCAAATTAGCATCATAATTAAATGTACGTGGAAGAATGTTATTTCGATTTATGCAAATTGGCATGTCTAATAGAAAACAGTTCACACGGAGATGTAGCAATAATCTTCCGGATGATGCCATGATGGGCACATTCGCACATCGCACATATACAAAGAGTTTGGTTGATGACTGGTTAATATTGTGTGGTCGACTCGGTAACAGAGATGCATATTTTCATCTTGTCAATGATAGACGTCGTCCCATGGTTACATTTGCTAACTTGTGGGATTTTTTGTTGCCAGAATACTCGATTATTGAGATATTGTCATAACTGAAAAGTTTCAATGTATCTCTAGTCTATTTGATATTTGATTTAAATGTGCATTATCTGTAGTCGTTGATCCTGTATGTGGCTACTTTTCAACAACGTGAAGATACACTACACAGTTGTTGCTTGATTTCTGTAGTTTTTATTCGTAATAAAAAAAACACAAAAAGCCATTTATGGGCCACGTCAGTCGTCACAAGGGCACAAAGTGATATTAGTTATATGGGCCTAGATTTATTTGGTGGATTTGTCCCTACTCCCTACCTCTTTTATATTGGGCTGGATTAGCCCATCATAAGTTCCCAATAGGTTTAATATGTACAAATATATCATAAGCTGAATACAACCCAAAATATCCACAAATCAGTGAAATCACAAGCCTGAACCTCCCATTCAATATTGCTTTTCATTTAAAAATACAAATACAAAATCTCTTATATCAATAAAAGAGAATTATTTCTAGAACCTTTTTTCCTATGTGGCAAGTTCATGTTCCTTCCTACAAATGCTTTTAAAAGATTATGACATTATATTTGTTATTTCTTTTTTTACTTTCTATATTTTTATTTAACCTTAAACATTATATATTATAACTGAATATATAGTGCTTAAAGGAAAAAAAAATATAACTATATACGACTAATATATATCAATAAGTCATATAAGATTATCGTAAATTTAGTATTGCATTGATTTATTAGTATTCATAATAAAATTCCATAAAACATACTCGTAAAAAGAAAAAAAAAACTTTACTTATTTTTTAATAAAACATTATTTATAAAACTTTTATTAAAAATCCCGGATTGAACAGTATAAGTATATAAAACATTGATAAGGCCCAAATGAACAACAAACATTGACAAATAACGAAAAGGTAAAAACCAAAATAGAATAGTTGTACGTTCATATATAGGGATGACACAAAGGAAGTTGCCTTTGATTGTTTGATTGTCCACAAGGCGTTTGATGTATGCCAAACTAGTCGGGTTCTCTACTCTCAGACAATGTGTGTTAGGTGTTTTGATGACATGATTATTTGTTAGGTATATTGACCATAAGAGGGCGATTTACGATTTGCGTACCTTTGATGTAGTCATGTAACGCCATTTGACTACTAATGATCGAGGGTGTTACATTGAAAAGACATTTGCCAACGAGTTTGACAACAATCGTGTATTGACAACCAAAGAGACCGATGAGTCACATATATTTGACTAGAAGGGGCTCAGATTTTAAGAATGAGGGGAAATACAGTAATCAATAGTGTCTTGTTTAGTAAGTTGGAAATTGGAATGAATATTGGAATGGAATGAAACATTCACATAAAATGTAAAAATATCGTTTGTTATTGTTGTTGAAATGGAATAATTTTTTCTATAAAGATTTTCATACCATTCGTAACTACATCTATTTCCATTAGGAAATCTTCCTCTCCCCCCACCCTCCCACCCCGCGTAATGAGAATTAAACCACTTATATAACCTTCCATTCAAAATTCAAGTCATTAATATATACGAGTATATATTAAAAACAAATACACGGAAATATGTGCAGAGAATAGTAACAGGTCATTTTATTTCTTTGGACCCGTTTTCATTTTCTTAATGGGCCACTTGATTTTCTTATGTTTTGGGCTTGACAAATTATATTTTGATCTTTTAAGTTGCTTTCAATTCGTTTACAAAAGATCACTTATTTTAATTGCATATTATTATTTTTTTAAGTTTGTAACTTTTTTAAGATTATCTCATCTTATTACAAGTGAATTATTACATAGTATATATACACATAACAGTAGGGTGTATGTTTTGAATATATACACCTAACCATTTCCGAAAAATTTGTTTGCAATACTTATTAGTTTCAATGTTATTTCGGTTGATGTTTTATTATTATGGATTATTTTTGTTTCACTTTCTATTTTCAATGATTTGAGAAATTAGCTTTAATTATGTTTGTATTATTAATTTATTTTTTTATTTTAAATATTCTACGTTCATACTTATTATCTTTTAGAATTTATATAATATATTAATCTGTTATAAAATTATACTGTCGGTTTTTTCTAATTTATAATTGCTTACTCATTAAAAAACAATATTAACTTAGGTTTTGAGCTATATAATGTTTATAAAAGCATGTAATAATTTTTACATAGTACAAAACATAATATATATAATGTATCCCGGGGCAACGCGCGAATAACGTATCTCGTTTCATCTAAAATCAAAACAAACATGCAAACGGATCGGATTGTAATGATTCATTCTGTTACATTTTCTATACAGTTGATATTTACATTGCGTCCCTACTATTACCAACGTGGTGGGACCACCATGAGTGTTATTTGCCGCATGCCCCCAGTTCACTTTGCACCATCGGTGGAGCATAGAGGTGAGAAAAAACCGAAATGAAAAAAAAACCGAATCAATAAAACTGAAAATCAAACAAAACTGATCGGTTTGGTTTTGGTTTGTTAAAAACTGAACGGATCGGTTCGGCTTTTGGTTTTATGTACAAAAACCGACCCTCAAAACCGAACCGAACCGAACCAAATAATATATATATAATTTTTAATTTAGTATTTATATCATTTTGTATCTATTATTAGTTTAGCTTCTTTACGTAACTAACGTTTCATTACATTATGTACAATACGAATACGAAAGTCACGTTAATTTGTTTTTATAATTACCCCTGCTTATAGCCCAGTTCTACATAAATATAAGTTATATTTTGTTCTATGTTTTTTGCTGGTAGACATTAACAATAGATGATCAAAACTTAATAGTCTAGCTTTTATAAACTTTTAAGAATTTTATTGCATAATAAACATTTTTTTAGTTAACACTACATAATAATAAATAAAAAAAAACCCCGAAAACCGACCCAAACCGAACCGAGAAACCGAATCAAAACCGAATCCAATGGTTTCTAGTATTCAAAAACCGAAAGTTTCGGTTCGGTTTTTGATTTTGGGTCAAAACCAACCCAAACCGACCCAATCTCACCCCTAGTGGAGCGGATATCCGTAGACTACATGATTTAACTTAGAGGGTGTTTGGTAGAGTGGAATGAAAAGGGAAGAAAAGGAATAAGAATTATTTCTTTAGTTTGGTTGCATTAGAGAATAGAAAGGTAAAGAGAGAAGTGAGAATGGTTTCCATTCTCTTCATTCTTTATAAATTGGAGAGAATGGTTAGAATGAAAATGGTTTATATTTTTTTAAACTTTTTTATTTATGTAGTTTTTATATTTTTCATATATATTTCTTAAAGTATAAAATTATTAAGTTATGTATATTTTTTTGATATTTTTTTTAATTAAATTTATTTATTTTTTTTATATTTCTCTTTTGTTCATTCTCGGTTACTACCAAACAACTGGATATTCTCTTTCCATATACTTATTCTCTTTCCCATTATTTTCATTATCTATTACATTTCAATTCTCTATGATTCCATTATACCAAACCCCCTTAGAGTAATACGTATAAAATTTCGTAAAATAATTTGATTTATTAAAAATGTAATGTGTACCAATCTATACTATATTATAAAAAGAATAGCTCCTTATTTATGGAAATGTTGAAACTTGTGTAATATTTACACATAACACCCTTTAAAATGTTTTATTTATACTCTCCACTTAACATTAATAATTATATTGCACTATCAATCTTTTATTTTTCAAAATATCTTCATTAACATTTTACATCAATTACTTTTACACCAATAACTTACACCACTCAACACCGCCTCCGCCACTAACAATCGTCTCCACCACCATATCGTCGCCGCAACGACTACCGCTGCATTGCTTGGGTAATGTGCTAGTAAAATGAAAATAAAAATACTCCATGTCTAAATATATAGTGAAATTAGTGTGTTTGAAATCTTGTGAGAACTAAACCTGTATGAAATGCTAATAATTTTTGTTGTACCCAAAGGTTAAAAATTGTTAAACCTTAAAACAAATTACACAAAAAACATGTACAATATTACGGCATAAAAAATGTGCTCTCGCGTATATCCTTACTAGCTAGCATGCAACACTACGATAAAGTTATTATTTATAGCAGCTAGGATTCTTATTTATTATTATTATTATTCATTATGTCCTATTATAAGTGTCATACTTTGAATATTTAAAGTCTTTATTTTTAAACTTTGACTTTAAATATAACTTTTTACGTTATATAAACTTGATAAAAGTTTTACCATTCAAAAACATGTTTAATACACAATCAATCCATATAATTAAGTATTATATAGCACAAATAATATTATTTAAGGTCAAAGTTATATATATTAAACTTTGAAAATCAAAAAACATGACCTTCTAGTGAGATGTGATATTATTTTTGGATATCACTCGTTAACTTTTAACCATTGTCTCTAAATTTGTTTCAGTGTCTAGATATAGAATATTATACATAGCATATGTTTCGAAATCCATATTAAAAGTTAAAGTTATGTATTCATAGGTGATATGGTTTTACAATTCATTCCAGAAAATTAAATTCGTTTAAGTTTTTACCTTTTATGAGTTAACAGATACTTTTTTTGTATTTATTTTGTGAAAGGCCAAAGAAGAATAACTTTACTAGATTATTACGTACCAAGGCTAGCAAGTTTCATAGCAAATAGTATTTTCGTTTTGCAAATTTGTTAATCGTATATATCATAGATCATAGATATAATATAAAATATTATCTTGTCAGTTTTAATATTGACTAAAAAGTCTAAAATCATATAATAGAAAGAAATGATCTAAAGTATATTTAGTTTATATACACAGTTATATTGAACTGTAACAATCATATATACGAACCTATAACATTAATGGATATATTAATGATCACATATATCTCTCTATCTGTATAATATAATATAATATATATAATAATAGTTATTATAACATCAGCACATATTCATTTAATGGATATAAAATATTGCATAAACAACATACGCATAGCATATAGCTAAAATACTCAAGTTATATATACACATGAACATCAGCATATATGTACAAAAATACCAATACGTACACACATATGATTGTGTGTATTGCTATTTTTATTATCTAGTAAAGCATATAAACATGTAATTGCTTAAAACTATGAGAGATAACTTAAATTTCTATAAGGAAATTTGTAGGATACTGTCAATGTTATTGACGAATAATCCCTCGGTATTTTGTCGCTCATGTGTGTATAATTTTAGTGTCGAATTTCTGATGAAAATTAGTTTGTCGTAAATTCGTAGGAATTTTGTCATAAATGAGACTACAATTTTTAATTCATGTTTTTGTTTGAACGTCGTCGGTAAATCCTGGAAAAATTTCAGACAAAAAAATCCGTCTAAAATTTTGTCGGTGATATTCTTTAGTAGTGATAAAGAAAACACGTTATGTGATATGCTATTTATAATCACTTCAACTAATTAAAATAATTAATCGGCACTTTGAAATACCATAAACTTACCTATCATCGTTTACTTGTACGTAGTACTAGTTTAATTGTTTAAGAAAGAAATTATTACATTCATTTATCTGAGACAACGATAGACTTTTATAAGTCTGGATGTAGCTACTCGACATGGACAAAACACACGTTCAGATTAAACCTATCATCGCGGTTGCTTTCAGATCCTAACTTTTATAGATAATTTTCTTTATTATTATTATTATTATTATTATTATTATTATTATTATTATTATTATTATTATTATTATTATTATTAATTATACATTAATTTATTCAATCTTATGGGTTTCCTACGATCCTCATATCTTTGACCGATAGACACGTTCATTACAAATTATAATATTTTTAATAATCTAATTCAACTTGAACGATGCAGCTAGCAGGATACAAAAGACAACGTACGAACAATACATAGTTTGTACGTAACAAATAAGAACATATATAAATATGTAATTGAAGATTAATATATATATATATATATATATTAAATAGTTTTTATTCGTAAATACTACTCGTAGTGTATATATGAGTCATTACCATATCTTGCCCGTACGGGTCAAAATCAAGTACTCGTAATTATTTGTTGAAGCTTCACTTTATTATTTATTTCATTTTAGTAGAAACAAAACGTACTAATTAAGTAAATTCACACAAACTTCACACATAACACTACTTGTTCGGTGTCTTGATATACGCCAAATGAGTCGAGTTACCGACTCGTGTTAACGTTTTCAAGTCGTAAGCAATCCAACATCTCGACCGATCCGTGTGATAGAAATACCCCATGCACTTGCAATCTTTTGTGCATTTGCTCTCACAATCGCTCTGTTTCGTTGGGCCATCACCTCTAGTGTACTTAATCATAAAATGATCAGCCCCTTGAAGTTTATAGTACCCAAAGTCACTAGCCTTACAAGATGTCACTTTTTTTACATCACAATCTTTACTCCATCCACTTAGCCCATTAGGGGTTGGGCAAGCCACACATTGGCTATCTTCACATAGCCCGAATTTCCCACATCGTTCGGGTAATTGACACTCGCCTTCCGTTGAATCCCTATCAAGAAACGTGTACACGTTTTCCCACGCAACCCCTTGTACATTCGGGTTATATGTGAAGAATCTAAGGTTTCCGTCTATTCCTAGACGAAGGTATGATAATGTGTTATTGTACCTAGAATAGGCCATGTTTCGGTTTGAATCAGAAGACGGGTTTGTGACAAAGTAAATGAAAGTTAAGTAATAAAGAAAACCTTCATCGGTATCTGGAACCGAAGTTAGGGTTAAATTGGTTAAGCTACCCTTGTCAATAGTGAACCATTCACTAGATGACCAATACAACATTGGTCGAGGTGAATTCGGGCTTTTGTAATACAAGGCTAACCCTTTTGGCTCCATAACCAAACTATATGGTCCATCTATATTATTTATCTCTGAAGCCCGGCTCACAAGCTTATTGACAGCATTAGCTTTAAGAGATTGACCAACTAAGAGTGTATCAGTTGGTGAATCAAAGCTTTGCCATATAAAATTACCCTTCCCATCATGAAGAACCATGTTCCCTGTGGGAAGGATTTGAAAACCAACAACGCCTTTGTTGGATGTGTTGGTTTGCCATGCCACCCGACCATCAGCATCAGCCAGAACAAGGTTCCCATCTGTGCTGAAGGTCAGGGTGGCATTTTCACGAACAGGGTTACCCCTGTTCGCTTCCCAAACCCAACGCATGAGTGACTCGGACCTAACGGTTCCCATACGTAGAGCTAGAGTGAATGCATTAGGGGTTGTGTTATAAAAACAAAGTTGGAACGGGTTATTGAAAGGACTAAGTGCGCGATAATTGGCATCGTATTCGACAATGTAGTCACCAAAATCGCCTTCGTTTACATATTTAAATGTGTCTGAAGCAGGCACAACAGCTTTTGAAAAGGAAGCAAATGCTTGAAAACATAGCAAGAATACAAGGAAAGAAGTCATTGTTGTATATGTTAGGTTTTGAGCTCATGAATGTAGTATATATAAATGGATAGTGTAGCCGCCGCTAAGATATGTACATGTACCGTATATCGAATTAATGCACAAGAGGGTTAAGTGGTTAACTTGTTTATGTTATTTTGAATCATGAAAGGTGGGTTGACTGGCCCATGTGTAGAACAATAAAGGATCGAAAAGGATATATATTTAGCATATTTCTTTCATTTATCTATTAGAATGTCTGACTTTTTCAAAAGAGTGTACAAGTTGCTAACGTAATTATGATAAATAAAATAAAGTTTGTAGCATGTTTTCCGGCTCTCGATCGAAAAAGAAAGGAGAAAGAAACACAAAGATGGCTTCTTTCTTCTTACAGCTAATATCGCCTTTTGTCAAATGCAACTTGATAAATAATTAACACGGATAAAATAATGAAAGTATGTTGGTGGGAGGGAGGTTGCCTATAAAAAAAAGAAAGGAGAAACCATTGGTTTGTTATTGGTCATTTGGATAAAGAGTTATAGCTTCCAGAAGGCCAAAATAATCATGTTAAAAGATACGAGTAATTAGATAATAAAGATGGGCTTTCTTGTTCGTTTTTGTTAATAGATAAAATCATAAAGATGCAAAGGTCCCATTATAAAATTATAGATTGTGGACTTTAATCGTAACTAAGCAAGCTCCATCCTTTTTTATTTTTTTCTTGACATATGCCGTGTATAGTTAGTCTTTTAATTAATCTTGGCATTAAATTTGATAAAACTATTTTAATGGTAATGCTTGCTCGTCGTTTAGTGACAGCAGACCCAATCTAGACCTATTCATTTCACCATTCGAATTATAATAACCAGACCCGACCACTAGAGCTTGCTAGTCATGTCTAATAAAGTCAATATTTTTGTTTGGAGATTTAATAAAATATCAATCGAGGTGCGAACAATTATATCATCATCTTGGTTTCATCAACTTATAATTCCTGATTGATGCAAACCCAACTGAAGTTTTGGCTTGCATATCTCGGGGTTGCCCGTGACAAAGAACCATAAAAACATCTTAGAGGCGATATAATGAGTAGCTAATAGTGTGTTACATGGTGGTGGGTAATATGGAATCAACTAAATAACTCTATGTAAATAACTTTATTTATTTTGCGTTGGTTTTTTAAGATAAAACAAATGATGAAAGTAGTATATATATATATATAGGTTTTAAGTAAAATAAAACAAGTATTAATGTAAAACAAATAAAACAATAGGTTTTTCTACAGCGATAACTACCGTGTATCATAAAAATCATCGCACATCAATTGTTTTGTGATTCTTCGTGCATCAATTTAACCATGATCTAAGGGTTAAGATCTTATCTTATTTGTTTTACCATAATACTTGTTTATATATATATATATATATATATATATATATATATATATATATATATATATAAAACAGTAGTTAACCGAACGATTCTAAAGCCTCTTCAATTAAAAGAATTCTCCACACATTGCCATGTAGGATTTTATCCTATGTGACATCTTCATATTTATTTTGACAATATACTAAACAAATTTTAAAGTTTGATAATATATTCAAATCTATTTACTTGCGTATCTTGAGTTTTATACAATTCGTAAAATTTTAGTAGCTTAATTCAAGACGAACGACCTTTTCATCATAATTATATTACATTAAAAATCAAAGAACTCATGATATTAAGATTAAAATTCCATTTTGTTTATAACAAATTTAGTTGGGCATTAGTTTTTTTATATCATAAATATAAACAACTAGTATATATTTTTATTTCTAATTTGTATACATAAATATAAAAAACACGTTAGTATCATGCTAACGAAACTAAACTTTATTGTTTATCAATATTAATATTAAAAGTTTTGATAAATCAATTAAACGCACGATCGGGTAAAAGACCTAGTATATATATATATTTATATTATTTATTACTGTATTTATTTCATTGTGATGAGATTTCCCTCTCGCCCACTTATATATATTGTCGTAAAAGATAATGGAGCGGATAGATGTCACTTATGTAATTACAACATAAAAGAAATTACTCGTACTACATAAAATGATAAACAGATGATGAAAGAAGATGTCATTTAAGAACTGAAGAGACTTAAACGGAGGAAACATATAAGCTCCTAGATCATATGATATATATATGGAGTATAAGGTTTTATTTTCAAAGCTAGGTATTAGTTAGACGTGAATAATAAAAGGTCTAACATACGTTTTTATAACTGTTTTCGCCTCATGATGCATAGATCTTAGTTTAAATTATTTGATATAAAAACTTTATCATTTAAATAACTAAAAAGAAAAACTCTTTCAGATATACATAATTTATTACATTTTCAACCAATTGATCATCATAAATCAACTAGTACTAATGTTATCATATGGTCACATGGGTCTATAGATAAAAAATTAGAAGTTACATGTTCAAGTTTTATTAAAGGCAAATGGAGATGATATATCTTTTATGATCCATGTATAAGAATGATGAGTAACTAGACAATGAGTTATATGCATTATGTGTTCCCGTTAAGTGTTAAGATGGTACATGTGACCAAACCTTCTCACAATTTATTATTATTATTATTATTATTATTATTATTATTATTATTATTATTATTATTATTTTAAAGTAATATACATATAAGATTTTTCTTAAAATATATCAAGCATTATCTTTGATTTTTTTTTTTTAACATTTAAAGTTTTGTTAATCTATACTATATTATAAAGTAAATTCCTCTTTGTTTAAATTTTAAGTTTCAACATTTGTTTTTCTCCCTTATCTTTTCTATATTTATTTAAAATAACTGTAATACCACTTCTCTATCTTCAAATCTCATCAATCATTTTTTTTTTCTCTCCTCCATAAATCATTTATTCCTCCAATTCATTCAAAATCTTTTATCTAAAAAACCGTATATCGATAAATTATAAAAAATTATATGGGTGTTCTTAAAATTTTATGCTTTTTCATTAGAGATGTCATTCAATATATTTCTGACAAATTTTTAAATCCGTTGACGGAGCTTGAACGTCTAAGGCATTTGACTATCATAATCTATAACTTATCACTCTCACCATCTCACTGCCATAACGCACGCATAGGTACTTTGTCTCGTATGTATAAAAACGAGCAAGATGCTAAAGTTTACATGCAAAAAAGGAAATAGACCATGCTAAAGTTACATCAAGGAGCTAAAATTAAAAGAAATTCCATTGTTCCCACAATCCCACTTCCCAGATTTTGGTTGACTAATACTGATAGGGAGCTCGTCATTAAATTCGCCATCATCTATTGTCAATTGACATGCTGTCAAGTGCCACGCACGTGATCACCGATTGGCCTTTTTTTTTTTTTAAACACCACCGATTGGCCTATATGAAATCTCTTTCAATTCTTCAAATAAGACCGGAGTAACATGCTTTAGTAGTTTTGTACAGAGTTTAATATTTGGGAATTTAACTAACTATAAACGAATATTTATAATGTGAAAAAACTAAAGTTGTGTTTATTGTATAAATTAATTTTTAAATCTTGTTTATTGTATGTATCTGACTAATCAAAAACTTACAAGTGACAACTTATATGGTTGTCACATATATCCGAATATATACAATAGACAAGATTTGAAAGTTATTTTATACAATGAATACAACTTTAGTTTTTTCACACTATAAACATTTGCCCATAATTAATTATATTTACATATACTAAACCCTTTTCTATATTTAATTTCATAGTTGCACAAACAAATAACACAAAAGATTTTGAAAGGTGTCGATCATTTTGCTCGCAACAGGTGATCTAACTTACGTTGTCTTAACCGGGTCCGCGTTAAAGAGCCTCTCACCCTCAAAACCTAATAGGAGGAGAAACTCCCAACTAAACATACCGATGACACAACATTTAATAACTCTTGATTTTAAATCGACTATCAAAATGGCTTCACAACTTTATTAGTAAACTTGAAACTAACTTTAAAGGATCCTCATTTATATATATATATATATATATATATATATATATATTTTACCTTTTTTGTTGCAAAATATAATGATGATGGATATATGAACAAACGTCTTAACTAAAACATTTCAAGAAATTTTCTATGGAAGTTATGCTTATCATCAATCCATTAGTTCGTTGTTAAAGATTCTGAATATGTGTCAATTAAACTTCAAATGAAAATGTGTTAGTAGTAACTTATAAATTTATCGGTATTTGTCATGAATCTGTTGGCATATTTATTTTTTGTTTAAAATCTGTCTGGATGTTGTAAGAAGTTTGTAATAAAAATGTTATATGTTAGAAATTTAGTTGGATTTATCCAGTTTTGTAATCATGAATCTTGGCTGCAAAAGAAACAAAGAATAAAGCAAAAGTAAAGGTGGGCTAGGCAAGTTGATGAACGTATATTTTACATTATAAATGAGACTTGATGCGAATTACAGGTGGATATTCTAAATTATCGTCTTTTATTATTGTAAAGTAATGGTATTATGAGAACACTACAAATTAAGATGGCTTTAGTGCTTTATTAATGAATAATGACCTTTATAAGTATAAAAAGCCATTATAGAACACCATGCATGTGCAAACAGAGGAGCGTTTTTGGTCTTATGCGACGGCTAAACATTGACAAACAAAATCCAGATATCCTATAGGAGGATTGTTTTTGGTAGGTAGGTAAAACATTTGTTTCATCAAGAGTAAGTAGGTCAAGCAGTACCATTTTTTTACTCCATTGACTTTGGAATGCATAGTCAAATTGGCTGTTAAAAGTTGTTTTTGAGAATTTGTTTCATCAGTCCTTCAACAGGACTTTACCATTAAAGTTCCATTTTGTTATTTATTTATTTTTCTTAGAACTGTACCATCAAGTTAATTTAACAATGTTAAAATTGATTATGACCCACAATATTCTCATGTGTATAACTTTATTGCCAATTTTAGAGTTAGATAGTCAATAACTTAATATATATTGCCTGTTATTTATATAATTTTTCACTACTAGGATTTTTTTTTTAATTTAAAATTTTCGTTTTGAGGGGAGCTAACAGATGTTAGTTTCGCGTAATTATACAAGACAAACAGATGAGCTAAGGGCGCGTTTGGTTATAGAAAATGTTTTCTAGTTTTTTCATTTCTAATTTTTTAAAAAATGAAAGGAGTTTTTATTTCCTAGAAAACAAATAAAAATTTTGAAAACGCGTTCTAATTAGAAAATTAGAAAACATGTTAGAGATGTAAAGGGAGGGGGAAGAATGAAACGGTAAATGAAAATCAAAAATGGAAAACAAGAAAAAGATGTTTTCAAGTTATCTATGGAAAAATAAAAAACATTGTATTTGTTTTCTTGCAACACATTCTTTAAAAACTATGAATCAAATGCGTTTTATGTTTTTCATATTTTCTTGAAAAACGAAAATAGAAAACAAATGATGTTTTCCGCAACCAAACGCGCCTAAGAGTTTATGAAATAAAAACTCTGTCTAACCACTATTACATCATTGATCATTGATCCATTGATGGAAGAGTCTCAATGAGGTTATTTTAACAATTAAATCACCTGCGAAAATAACTTCATAAAAATGAAAAGGGTATATAGAAAGACTTTACGAACCACATTAGATCCCCATCATCATTTTCCAGTTTTTGTAAAGTTTTAATTGTTGATAAAATAGCTTCACTTTATACCCATATGATTTGAGTATCCTCAAAGATTGACCCGTATCTCTTAACTTCAACATGTAATATACTGGTAACGACTTAACGGGTATCATTTTACTTGTGGATGGAATTGGTATTACTTATGGAGCACTGCTCATAAACTTTGCTACTCGTATTATTTTTTTAATAGCATCAAGTATGGTTATTGGATGCCGAATGCTGCAAGAGCATCAAAATATTGTTGAATTGTTCCACCATTTTATTAGTTTTACTCTCACAAGCAATTCAAGTTGTTAATTTGTGTACATATTTCTCCTTTTGTTGCAACATACACAAATTACTTTTAAAGTAATTTTTATTAATTGAAAAGCTAAAAATACATTACATAACATCAAAATACACAAAGGTACATACTGAGACCTTTATCTCGGTAAACACAAGTAGTGACTAGATGGGTGTTTTGATGTAGGCCAAGTGAGTCGAGTTCCCAACTCGTGTCAATGTTCCCAACTCGTTAACAACCCAACACCTCTGGCTATCTGTGTTATAGAAATACCCGAGGCACTTGCAATCCTTTGTGCATCTGTTCTCGCAACTACTCTTAGGCGTCCGTCCGCTTCCAGATGTGTACTTAACCGTGAAATGGTCAACTCCTTTGAGCTCATAGTACTTAAACCCACTCGGATTACAACCTGGTGTCTTTGAGTCACACTCCTTGCTCCACGCACCCACCCCGTTTGGCGTCGGGCATCCAACACATTGACTGTTTTCACAAAGCCCAAACTTCCCACAACGATAATGTAATTGGCACTCGTCTTCAACAACAGTTCCAGACCCGCTAGTCGAGTCCGCTTCACTCACGTCTCTATCAAACAAAGTGTACAACTCGAACCATGCATTATAACGCAAAACGGGCCGATAAGTGAAGAGTCTTAGGTTCCCATCGATGCCGAGTCGGAGATACGATTGCGTGACATTGCATAGAAGGGTCCCCATATCTAAAGACGGTGTTTCAATGGGTCGACCGTTCGTGATAGTAAAGTCGAGTATGTGAAAATCGTTTCCTTCATATTCGGCTTCAGCAATTCGTAACTTTGCTTCCGTCAAATTCACATTTGTTCTCCTTAAAAAGGGGAACGGGGCTGCCCAATAAAGCATGTTTTTATAAAACAAACCGAATCTTTTAGGTTCGATTACGAGGCTATAAACACCATCAACATTGTTAGTAACCGAATCCCGGCTCACGAGCTTATACGGACCTCCATTGACTCGAAGAGATTGGCCAACTAACAGGGTGTCGGTTGGCGAATCGAAGCTTTGCCATACAAAGCTTCCTTTCGAGTCACGAAGCACCATGTTACCATCCTCTAGTATGGCAAATCCAACCACGCCTTTGTTGGCGGTGTTGGTTTGCCATACAACCTGGCCATCAGATTCCGCCAGGACCAGGTTCCCATTGGAACCTAAGGATAAGGTGGCATTTTCACGAACAGGGCGACCTCGGTTGGCTTCCCAGACCCATCGCCTTGTGGTATAGCGGCTGAGGCCCATACGGAGAGCAAGTGTGTAGGCATTTGGGGTAGTGTTGTAGAAACATAGCCGGAAAATGCCGGTGATTGGCTCAAGTATACGATAACTTGCGCTGTATTCAACGAGAGGTAGTCCGGTATCATCGTCAAATTGGCTTAAAAAACCTTCGTTGACATAGGTAAAGGTGTCGGAGGCAGGAACTTGCGCTGTGGAGATGTTGAATAATAGCGAAAGAAAGGATAAGGAGATTATTAGTGAGAGTGTTGTTGTAAAAGAAGACATTTCAAATGTTGTGACTTGTGAGATTTGGAGTATGGTTTATCCATATATTTATACTCTGTTTTCCCCCTTCATCCAATGGCAGCCACATTTGACCATTAGTCAATATGAGACCAAAATAATAACATCACACACTGACATGTTATTGGGGATTAATAATAAATGCTCTGTTTGCCATATAATATTGAGTATTAAAATTAGACACACTAAGATCTAAAAATTAAATATTGGAGTATCATAAAACAACTTGCATATAAACTTATTTATTTCGATGGATACATATAACTTTTTGCCAAAATAATATTCCTTAATACACAACGGCGATAAAGTTATATCAGAAGAAGCCCGAGGACTTAATATTGTGAAGAATGCTTTCGACCTTACTCTTGCTAGCCGAAAATCTGGACTCATTCTTCGTCAGCCAAACTAACCAGCGGGTCACCATCACTTTTAAAAATTTTCCTTTTTAATTTCTTCCTCCTAATCGTCTTCGCCAACTGGCATTATTGGTATTTGTCAATAATCAGTTGGCAATTTGATAAGTTGTCATAAGTTTATAATAAAAAAGGTTATGCTCGAAATTTAGTCGGTTCTATCCAGTTTCCTATTCATGAATCTTGGCTACAAGAAACAAAGGGTGAAACAAAATTAAAGGTAGGCTAGGCAACTTGATGGACATATATTTTACATTATAAATGAGACCTGATGCGAATCATAGGTGGACATTCTAATTTTATCGTCTTATATTATTGCAAAAGTAATTGTATTATGCGAACACTTCAACCCTACAGAAATGGCTTTATTGCTTTGCTAATGAACTAGTCATATATGCCTATACAATGCAACAACGTTATGTTGACGACTGCCCAAAGACGGGTGGTGCTGACAGTGACGACGGCGGTGTGGTTATTATTACAAATATAGTTGATGTATTAGGTTGATAAATGTATATTATAGATTTTTTTATCAAGAGTATTATAAGTTGAGATATTCAATATAAAGGGTGGTTCGTGTTGATTAATTATTTTTTTTTAGAAAATGAAACTAGTCATATACCCTTCCGTCCCAATTTAAATGTTCTATTTTGACTTTTGAAGGCTTACTTTCGGAATTTTGACTGTAAATTATTTCGTGTGTATTATCCATTAGTTGATTTAAAATATATGGATAAATTGAGTTTTAATTAAATGTATTTTTCATTAATATAACTTTCATTAGGTATTATATTTATACAAACAAAAATACTTACGGTCAAAGTTAGAGAAAAAAAAAAACTCAACGAGTCAAATTTGGACATTTAAATTGGGACGGAAGTAACGTTGTGTAAATAGATAATGACATATATAGATATATAAAAAGCTAATATAAAAATATAAAACACCATGCAGGGTAACTTTCCAGTAAGAATAGGTTTAAAATAAGAACGGTGAGAACAAGGGGTAAAAGAAGAATTTTAACATGGGATGGATTTTTTAAAAAAAAATTTTATGTTTCAATTAATATAAAAAGTAACCACCTATTATTGTTGGTTTCTTTTACGTAAAAAAAACTTCCATTTCATTTATTTGATTGCAATTAAATTAAACACATCAATTTTTTAAATAACAAGATTTATATATCCGTTTTAATTTTCTAGAATAAATTTATGGATGCACAAAATTATAAATTATAAATAATAGATGCACAAAATTATAAACTATAAATAATGGATGCATAAGGTTTTACATACAAAAACAATGGTGGATGCACCAAATTTATGGATGCACAAAATTATAAACTATAATAAGGATGCATAAGGTTTTACATACAAAAAGAATGGTGGATGCAACAAATTTATGGATGCACAAAAATATAAATTATAAATTTATGGATTCATAAAATTATAATTATAAATAATGGATGCATAAGGTTTTACGTACACATAAACAATGGTGGATGCACCAAATTATTTACATAAAAAATCTTAAGGCTGGCAATTTTACAATATAATATTTTCTTTAACAAATCATGGATGCACCAAACTTTATATTATACATATATATATACAAAAGATGGATGCCCGAAATTTTGAATATACATAAAATACAACATACGTGCAATTCAAACCATGTATCTATCCATAAAACAAATTTTTTTAAAATTTATAAATAATATTATTATTAAAAGACAATTATATGTAAAATAAATTGACAGTTATTAATACTCGTAGTATGGAAACAAGACATAAGTGGCAGTTATTGTTACTTTTTTTTTTAAGTGTAGACATCCACATGTCTTTTTTCTTTTTCTTATATACCAATAATGCTCTTTTTGCCTTTTATTAAATTAAAATATTATTCAATTAATCTCAACCATAGATCATAATATCTTAGGGTCCAAAATTGTTCTTACATGTTCTTATTTTAATTTTGTTTTTATTGGATGGCAACAGACACCATATATATATATATATGGGTAACACTCCAGTGAGAACACTCTTAAAATAAGAACGGTGAGAACACCTTAAAAACATCAATTTGATGCATTAAAAGTCCATAAAAATAACATAGTGCATAACTAATTATCATTATTTAAGTGATTAACAACACATTCATCCGTCAAAATCGAAATAATCATGTTTTTTGTTTTGTGCATCCATCTTGGATGCATATTCATCAAAATGATGCATCCAACAAAAAACGTGATTTTTTCGATTTTGATGAATCAATGTGTTGTTAAACACTTAAATAATGATAATTAATTATGCACTATGTCAGTTTTATGGACTTTTAACGCATCAAAATGATGATTTTATGGTGTTCTCACCGTTCTTATTTTGAAACTGTTCTTATTTGATTGTTCCCCATATATATATATATATATATATATATATATATATATATATGCAAACAGAGAACTTTTTTACTCTTATGCGACGGCTAGACATTTATAACAAAATTCTGGGAGGATTGTTATTGACTTATTGGTAGCAGCATAGCACATAGCAATGATGTGATTAGTAATACGATTTAGATAGATAATGACATATATTGAAAAATATAAAACACCATACACATATATGCAAACAGAGAAGCTTTTTTAATCTTATGCGACGGCTAGACATTTATAAAAAAATTCTGGGAGGAATGTTATTGACTTATTCGTAGCGTTATAGCACATAGCAATAATGTGATTAGTAATACCATTTTTTTTCCGTTGATTTAGGCATGCATAGTCAAAATGGCTATTAAATGTTTTTTGTTTTGTTTGAAAGATAAGCAAATTTACAAAGAGCAACACAAGCATTACATTATATTCATTCCGTATTATTATTATTATTATTATTATTATTATCATTATTTTATTTTTTACTTTTTTTTTCTCTTAAACTTGATCGTAAATATTTTTGTTTATACTATATAGTATATATCAATGAAAATTACGTTTAAAACTCTATTCATACATATATTTTAAATTAAGTGTTATATTACACAAATGATCAAAATTGAAAAAAAAGAACTTAAAAAATCAAATACTCCGTAAGATAATTATAATGGGACGGGGTACATACATATAGGAGTTTATAATACATTAAATCCACACCATTCTTCACAAGAGATAGAAGATTGTTATCTGTTACTTAACTACTTTCATACCATAGGTAACCAAGAGAGTTAATATTGTGAGTGATCTTTATCGAGCAAGCCTTGTCATCTTTTTCACCTTCCTTCCGAGCCCCGAGTAAGTATGGATCCCCGCAAGGGTTTTAACCAAAAAAAAAACTAACTGCCCCATTTTACACCATCGGGAAATATTATGCCAAACCACCAAAGCAATCTAACACCTGCTCAATAAGATCAACTATGTCCACCCCATCATTGCACAGAAGCTATCCATGATCACCCTCCACGTAAACAAATTACATTTCTTGGAAACTCAATATCACAGTAGCCCCTGATTCCCACCGTGTCCATCAATCTAGTAAGTCTATCCATTTCATCGATCTCACTTTGAGTCTCTGGATCCCTTCGACCATTCCCAAAGACTAGTCGAGCTGTTACTTCTACAATTAATGAATCTATCCCGAACCAAACATTTCTTGCTCTTCTCGAGTTTGAGAAGGCAGTAGAATTCCTCCTTTATTGGCTTATTACATAGCCAAGGGACCAGTGGCGGATCAAAGAATTTTAGAGGGTAAGGGCCAAAATTTTTACTTTTTACGAGATTATAGGTTTTTGACTAAGTTTTCTTTTGTTTTTTTGAGTGTTAGTGTATATATTTGATTAGAATCTAGTGTTAAAAAAATATAAATTCATTTTGGGCTTTGATTGAGGGTGGGTCTTTCCCCATAAGCTTGTGGATCCGTCACCTTTAAACAGATGACAGAACTCAATCCCCGACGCTTTCACTTTTTCAATGAAACTCACCACATTTTTCCAATTGCTGGTGGTCTTGTTTTTATTAATAGGAACACATCTAAGCCAAGTATGGACATGGTAATCGAGAATTTGTTTCATCAATCCTTCAACAAGACTTTACCATAAAAGTTCAATTTAATTATTTTATTATATTTTATTTGTAGAACTGTACCATCAAGTTATTTTAACAATGTTGAAATTGAATTATTATTTTTATTAAGAGCATACTACAATTTTCATCATGCGTATAACTTAAATTGCCAATTTTAGAGTTTGATAATCAATATATTGCTCGTTCTTTATTTACGTTTTCACTACTGGGATTTTATTTTCATTTTTCTTTCTTGGAACTTTTCGTTTCGCGGGAAACTAGCAAAATGTTAGTTCTACTTAATGTCCAAAACAATACAAAGAAGCAAGAGTTCACTTTTATAAAAACCGAGTTGAACCAATTTAAACTCGTATCTATTGGAGATCTAAATAGAAGTGCCCGATTTTACGTCATTCATTAATGAAAACGTCTCAATATGATGAAGTTATTCTTAACTATCAAATCATATGCAAGATCAACCTTCATAAAAAGCTATCGAATGACAGCACTGGCGAATCACAGATGCAATGTATAAGTGGTGGGAGAGTAACCTAACCAAATTAATCCAGCATTACCTATTTCAATAGTATATGTACAGTGTTGTCAGGCCCAAAACGAAAATGAAAAAAGAACCCAACTCTTAAAACAATTTGAAACATATTTGCAAAATATTTAGAGAAATCTTTTGTTATATACACATACAATAACAAAATGTATTTTTAATTGTATTTGCAAATTATTTACATGTTTTTAATTGTATTTTTAATTTTTTTCTAACGTTGTTAACAAATAACAACATATTTTGTTATTAACAAAATGTAGTTTTATATTGCGACACTTATTTTTTATATTTTAGTTTTTAGAAATTACACAAACTTTTTTTGAATATACTTTTTATTATTTGAAATCTAAAGATGCATTACGTAACTTATAAAAGTTACAATTTAAGAAAAGAACACATTAAAGTTCTTAAAATAAAAATAGATAAATACGTAAATAAACTAAAACATGCAACTAGATAACTTTTAGGTTATGCTTCAAAGCTTGTAGTATTAGTGCTTTCATAACCTCTGAGTGTTGCCCACTAAGACCACCAAGATTATGTTGTCCCAATATTATGGGGTGTCGTTTAACATATCGATTCATGTCATTTTGGTAGACTTAGCAGTTTTTGATGATTTTGTTTTCCCGCTACTACCAAGCGTTGAACGTACTGTAGCTTAAAATTTCATAAAGCTCATTACCAAAAACGTCAATAATAACTTGTATTATTTACTTAAAAGAATGCATGCAAATTTTATTATTATTTTTTTTTTAAGTAATACAACGAGATCCCATGATCTCATGTACCATTTGGTACCCACTAATCCCATAGCTAGGCTAATGTCTAGGTGAATATATCTCAACTACTTAATAATCACCTGATTATCTCAAGTTTATTTTCACAAAACTCAAATTTAAGATCCTTAGAAAGTAACAGCTGATAACTACTAGACTATTACTCGGTGATTTAGACTTTTTCGTTTTACTTCAAAATAAGTTTTAAACACGTTGGCAAATTTTAAGGAATTAAGGGGCCACATCATGGCGTGTCAAGTTTTTTTTTGGAATGGTATGGCGTGTCGAAGTTGTTCAAAACACGTTGATCAAGGAGGACCCAATAAATTGAATACCATGTTGTTAGATTTTAATACTAGTTGTGAACAGATATAATATTATTATTGCAACAAAAGGGAAGTAAATATGTGCACAAAATGACGACTTTAATGCATAACTGTACTATAAAGCGAAGTGATTAGTGCATGAGAAATATTAACAAACGATGTAGGCATAATGCCATGATCGTAAATGATTAAGCACCACCCTCCAATAATGATATTGAGTTTAATAAAATTGGTAGTACGATATTGTTCCAAACAGAATTAATGTAGATGTAGTCATGTTGCTTTGTAGTGTTGATACATCGATTATAATGAAGAAATGTCTTTCCATAGTCTTTTTGTTCTTCAAAATTAATTGCTTTTTAATACTGTATAAGCTAATTCATTTTGTACCCGATACACGTTAAGGCGTTAAGCCTCCAAAAATTTTTTTTTTTTTTTTGGGAAACATAAATCCAAATTTTGTTAACCCGGCAATTATTGACGAGCAGGCTGCCAAGTTCCAGAGGACCACTAGATGGACTGGCACAATTCGATCAAATTGATCCAACACATTGACAGGTGGGACCCTAGCTACGGATATTGAAAACTCTATGGCATTTATTGTTGTGTCGATTAATTATACACATGCCAAGTTATACAAAAGGATGAAGCAGCTAGAAAAAAACAACAGAACATTTTGGATGGGCTTCCTATCGATCATTTGAACGTTTGATTCGTCCCAACTAAAAAGTGCAACTCAATTGTTAAAAAACATATATCTTCATCATATCCTTATTAAGTATATTATGCGGAGCAAGTAAGAAAGGTTGATATTCAGAAATCAATCTTTCTTATACACCTTTATTGCCAGTAAATATTAATTTGGTATGAACAAAAGTAGTAGTGACTAGATGGGTGTTTTAATGTAGGCCAAATGAGTTGAGTTCCCAACTCGGGTCAATGTATTCAACTCGTTAACGACCCAACACCTCTGGCTATCAGTGTTATAGAAATACCCGAGGCACTTGCAATCCTTTGTGCATCTGTTCTCGCAACTACTCTTAGACGTCCGGCCGCTTCCGGGTGTGTACTTAACCGTGAAATGGTCAACTCCTTTGAGCTCATAGTACTTAAACCCACTCGGATTACAACCAGGTGGCTTTGAGTCACACTCCTTGCTCCACACCACCACCCCGTTTGGGGTCGGGCACCCAACACATTGACTGTTTTCACAAAGGCCAAACTTCCCACAACGATAATGTAATTGGCACTCGTCTTCAACAACCGTTCCAGACCCGCTAATCAAATTCGGTACGGTCACATCTCTATCAAACAATCTATACAACTCGAACCATGCGTTCCTTGTACGCACAAGTGGCCGAAAAGTGAAGACTCTTAGGTTCCCATCGATACCGAGTCGGAGATACGATAACGTGCTATTGCATAGAAGGGTCCCCATATCCAAAGACGGTGTTTCAATGGGTCGACCATTTATAATAGTAAAGTCGAGTTGATGAAAATCGTTTCCTTCATATTCGGCGTCGGCAATTTTGAACTTGGCTTCCGTCAAATTCACATTTGTCCTCCTTAAAAAGGGGAACGGGGCCGCCCAGTAAAGCATGTCTTTATAAAACAAACTCAACCTTTTAGGTTCAAGTACGAGGCTATAAACACCATCAACATTGTTAGTCACCGAATCCCGACTCACGAGCTTGTACGGGCCTCCATTGACTCTTAAAGACTGGCCAACTAACAGGGTGTCAGTTGGGGAATCGAAGCTTTGCCATACAAAGCTTCCATTCGAATCACGAAGCACAACGTTACCATCAGCTTGTATGGCAAATCCAACCACCCCTTTGTTGGCGGTGTTGGTTTGCCATACAACCTGGCCGTCAGCTTCAGCCAGGATCAGGTTACCATCGGTACCTAAAGATAAGGTGGCATTTTCACGAACTGGGCGACCTCGGTTTGCTTCCCAAACCCAGCGCAATGTGGATCGACGGGTGAACCCCACGCGGAGAGCAAGCGTGTAGGCATTTGGGGTGGTATTGTAGAAACAGAGCCGGAAACGTCCAGCGTCTGGCCCAGTATTAGGATCAAGTGGCGGTAGTGTACGATATGTTGGGGTGTATTCGGCGAGAGGTAGTTCGGTATCTTGGTCAAGCTGACTTAAAGATCCTTCGTTTACATATCTAAAAGTTTCGGAGGCAGGAACCTGTGCGGTTGAGATGTTGAATAGTAACGACAGAAAAGATAAGGAGATTACTATCAGTGAGAGTAGTGTTGTTAAAGAAGACATTGGTGATAGTGGTGCAAGATTTTGAATACGCCTATTCATGTATTTATACCAAGCTTTTCCCTTTCAATTTTATAGCTTTGTTGATTTATGATTAATTGCCAAAACTACTAGCAGCCTCATTTGACCATAGATTCTTCCTTAGTGACACTATGGCCCGCTGGAAAGTGATATATCATATATGGATATAGATGTAGCGAGTAGGGAATAAAAAGACTATCCGTTTGTTTTATTGTTGAACAGTTTTGGATGTTAAGAGTCAGATAATGTTTGTAATCTGAGTAATTATAAGTTTATAACTGTTTATTTTTTTAAAACATCTGTATTTTGACAATTTTGTAACCGGCCAATTGTTTCAAAATGTCTAGAATATTATTTGCGTAGATAAAAATTATGCACATTTAATCTGACTAGAAGCTTAGATGACCAAACTAAAAAAACAACCCATATCTTGATGTAACACAGTAACCAATTTGTTTATTTTACCCTAGATGTTCTATAAAAAGTCATTCATTTGTAAAAAGTCCAGCTTAATTACAACCATTTTTTATGAAAAATATTAGTAAACTATTGCGTATTTGCGTTTATTTCACAATTTCACTTGCCTATTCTTTTTTCCAACCAACATCTACGTCGTCTTTATCTTAAACCAAACAAAAATTCTATCAAATAGAAAGTTGTTGATTATCATATGTAAAAGAGCGATGTAAATATCTACTAGATTGATGATTTTACCTTTTGAAATCTTCTTCGGCTTCTTTTCGAGCCCCGAGTAAGTATGGATATGATCCAAAACAATACAAAGAAGCAAGCGTTCATAGATTAAAAACCCAGTCGAACCAAATTAAACTCGTATATGTTGGAGATCTAAATAGAAGTGCCCGATTTTACATCATCCATTAATGAAAACGTCTCGATATATATGATGAAGTTACTTATAACTATTAAATCATATGCAAGATCAACCTTCATAAAAAGCTATCGAATGACACCACTGGCGGATCACAGATGCATATAAGTGGTGGGAGAGTATGGACCTAACCAAATTAATCCAGCATTACCTATTTCAAATTTTCAATAGTATATGTACAGTGTTGTCAGGCCCAAAATGAAAATGAACCCAGCCCAATAGTTAGAAAAGAACCCAACTCATTGAAACTTTGAAATCATATATTTGCAAATATTTAAAGAAATCTTTTGTTATATGCACATACAATAACAAACCTATCAATTGAGAACCTCAATTTCACATAAATCACTAGTTTTGTAACAGCTCAATTCTTTAATTAAATTTTGATATATGAGTTTGAAAATAGAAAAAAACTCTATGAAGAGAACTATGTGTAAATATTTAGTAGTGAAAGAAAAAAAAAAGTTATTTAGATGTTTTTAATTATATTTTCAATGTTTTATCTGGCGTTGTTAACGACATATTTTGTTGTTAATAAAATGTAGTTTTATACCGTGACACATTTTTATTTTAACTTTTAGAAATTGCACAAATTGTTTTGATTGTACTTTTTATTGTTTGAAAACCTAAAGATACATTACATAACTTAAAAAACTTACAATTTAAGAAAAGAACACATTAAAGTTCTTAAAATAAAATAGATAAATACGTAAATAAACTAAAAAACACTAGATAACTTTTAAGTTATGCTTCAACGCTTGTAGTATTAGTGCTTTCATCACCTCGAGTGTTTGCCCACTAAGACCACCAAGATAATTATGTTGTCCCAATATTATGGGGTGTCGTTTAACGTATCGATTCATGTCGTTTAATCGTCCATGCTTTCTATGGCAATGTTGGCTCATAGCCCTAAAAAGAGTTACATATTTGGTCCCTTGAGATTATTACATATACAAACAAAGCATAAATAAAAAAGAAGTCATAAGCCAATGGGGTTGGTGGCCCATTGGTAAGGTCTTTGATTTGGGGGATTCAGCTAGGTTTGAGTCTCCCTTCTCACATTTGTGAGGTGGATTAATAGGGATTTTTCAAAAGTCCTGCGTTTCTTCTCAGACATACGTGTAATTTAAAAGTAGTAATATATTTGAATGTTGTCTAAAAAAAAAGTCATAAATATCCAGCTTAGGTCCTTAATAACACATAAAAGTTGTACTCCAAGTCCATTCATGATCTTTTTTCTTCATTCCTTGTATAAGCTGCTTCTTCCAAGACTCTTCAAGCTTCAATCCTTAAGCAATCTACATTAACAAACAAGATTTGCACTAATTTGAATGGCAATTTTCACAAGAAGAAAATCTGGTTTTAGCGACGCCCAAACTCGTCGCCAAATGTCACTATTGTCGTCGCTAAAGGTTTCAGCGACGCTTTTTGCGACGACAACACACCGTCGCTGAATCTTCGTCTCCTATGGCTTTTAGCGACCATTTTTGCGAAGTCTGAAAGTGGGACCCGACAGGGAAAAAAAATAAAGAGAAAAGAAAATAATATTTTGATTAGCGACGCTTTTGTCGTCGCAAACATTATTATATATTTTATTACAAATATTCTGAAAAAATAATAAATATAATATAAAAATATCTTGTGACGACTTAAATATAATATAAATATATTATATATTTTATTGCAAAAAACATTTTTTTATGAAAAAAATTACACCGAATATGCAGTTTAATTCACAAAATTAATTAACAAAATTCACTAACACAATTCAATAAACAAATTATATTCAATAAAAACTAAAAAACTATACAAATCTTCATACTATATACCCAAATATAAAATCATATAAACAAAACAAAATTTAGAATTCAATAAATAAAATTAAAAAAATACCTTAAATAACAATGAAACAATTGTAGAAATTGTACAGCTTTACAAAATCACACAAAAACATTATAGATATTAATAAATATTCATTAACAAAACAATAAAGACTATACAAGTTTATGAGAAAAAAAAAAAAAAAAGAAACCTTTCATATTTATACATATTAATAAAATTTCATCAACAAAACCTTTCGAAAACTCATTGGTGGTGTCAAGGAAACAGTGGCGGCGGCTGGGGGAGGTAAGTAGCGGCGGCAGCGATGGAGGGGTAAGTAGCAGCGGCAGCGATGGAGGGGTAAGTAGCGGCGGCAGCGGTGGAGGGGTAAGCAGCGGCGGCGGTGGTTGGACCGTGGTGGTGTTTGGATGTTGTTACTACAAACATAACAAAGCAAACAAATTTACTAACAAAATTAACTAAACTTACATATTTATATCCAATATATAAGAAACCCTTTCAAAGAAATAGAAACTTACATTGATAACTATTTAAGGTGGTGGTGGATGTGGTGACCGACAGCGGCAACGATGGTGTTGATGGTGGAGGTCGGCGGCTGATGTGGGTGTAGTGGGTGACGGCTGTGGTGTATGTAGTATATATATATATGGCGTTTTCGGCTGACGTAAAAAGGGAAAAAAGAATAAAAGGAAGAAGAAAATCGAAAGGGAGACGTTTTTTGGCAGTGGGTGACGTTTTCCGGCGGCCGGTTGGGCTTTAAAAAAGGGGGAGGGTGTTTTAGAGAAAATAGAAGGGAGAGAATAGATGAGGTTGGAGAGGATATATAAAGTTGAATAATGTGTGGTGGGGGGTTTTGGAGTATTATTGGAGGGTTCAAAATTTTTGGGAATAAAATGGGGAGCTTTTTAAAATTTTTGGGTAAAATTGGGGATTTATGTTTTTTAAGTGTTTTTAATTTAGAGAAATTTATATTTGCATTATATTTTATACTAAATTAGTAAAAACTTGTTACATTATATTATATTTATTATTATATATTTATATTTAAATCTTTATTATTTATATTATTGATTATATTTATGTTTCTTATATTATTTCAACTATATTGTACTATATTTGTTTTTTTTAAATATCCATTTACCTTATTACTACTATTATTATATTTTATTTAGTTTATTTTCACTCTTTTATATATAAAAAACTATTGGTTAAATTTTAGTTTATTATACCCGTATTTATGTATAATTTTCAATTTTTTTGATAAAAATAAATTGTATTTTTTATGAGAAAACTCCAAATTTTTGAAAAGTATTTAATTTGTATCTTTATATTTAACACTTAATTTATACTTTATATGTAGTAGGCATGTGATAAACGTATTTTTTTTATAGTATAGACCCATTATGATTCTGTTTCATGTACAAACGGATAAATAAAATGAAAAACGAGCCCAACATGAAATACGAATCTTTATTAGTTGTATCACTGGCCAAACAATTTTTTTTATGTATGTATTTCATTCATCGACAAGTATGTATGTATGTATTTATGTATGTATTTATCAGTTGTATCATTAGCAATATGTGTGTATTTCATTCATCGATAAGTATGTATTTATCAGTTGTATCATTGGCAGTTTTTGGGCTTGATGGGCCCAATATGATTATTTCTCATCATTTGAGACTAATATGTTTTTTACTCATTTAATCAAACTTAATATCTTTCTTTCGAACTGAATCATGACTAATATGTTTCTTTAGTATCTATTTGGGCCTGATGGGCCCAATATGATTCTTGCTCACCTGTTAGAGCTTAATGGGCCCAATACATTTCTTTTGGATTCCATCGGGACTAATATGTTTCTTCCGAATCAATTTGGGTTTGATGGGCCCAATATGGTTTTTGTCATCATTCGAGACTACTATGTTTCTCACTCATTTAATCAAACTTAATATCTTTCTTTTGAACTGAATCGGGACTAATATCTTTCTTTAGTTTCCATTTGGGCATGATGGGCCCAATGTGATTCTTGCTCACCTGTAAGAGCTTAATTGGCCTAATACGTTTCTTTTGGATTCCATCGGGACTAATATGTTTCTTCCAAATCAATTTGGGCTTGACGAGCCCAATATGATTCTTTCTCATCATTCGAGACTAATATGTTTCTCACTCATTTAATCAAACTTAATATCCTTCTTTGGAACTGAATCGGGACTAAAATGTATCTTTAGTATATATTTGGGCCTGTTGGGCCCAATATTATTCTTGCTCACCTGTAAGAGCTTAATGGGCCTAATACGTTTCTTTTGGATTCCATCGGGTCTAATATGTTTCTTTCGAATCAACTTGGGCTTGACGAGCCCAATATGATTCTTTCCCATCATTCGAGACTAATATGTTTCTCACTCATTTAATCAAACTTAATATCTTTCTTTGGAACTGAATTGGGACTAAAATGTATCTTTAGTATATATTTGGGCCCGATGGGCCCAATATGATTCTTGCTCACCTGTTAGAGCTTAATGGGCCCAATACGTTTCTTTCGGAGTCAATCGAGACTAATATGTTTCTTCCGAATCAATTTGGGTTTGATGGGCCCAATATGATTTTTTCTCATCATTCGAGACTATTATGTTTCTTACTCATTTATTCAAAGTTAATATCTTTCTTTCGAACTGAATCGGGACTAATATGTTTCTTTCGTATCTATATGGGCTCATCGGGCCCAATATGATTCTTCCTCACCTTGTAGTGCTTAATGGGCCCAATATGTTTCTTTTAAATAATTAACAAACAATACAATATAGTATATTTAATTCATAAATATAATATAATATAGTATTTAAAACTTATATATAGTTTTTGAAATTATATATCATCTTTAAAATCAATATATTTAAAGTTAACTTTAAATTAATATTTAATAAAATTGTATAACTTTTTAAAAAAAATTTAAAATAAAGTTTGTATAATTATTTATTTAACACATTAAGTTTTTAAATAATTAACAAACAATACAATATATTATACTTAATTCGTAAATATAATATAAATTAGTATTTAAAACTATTTATAGTTTTAGAAATTATATATCATCTTAGAAATTATAAATTAGTATTTGATAAGTTAGTTTTAAAGTATATTTAAAGTATTTAATGTATAAAAACACTTTTGTGACGACTATGTCGTCGCCAATGGCGTCGCATAAGGAAGCGGGAAATTTTTTGGGTGGAGGGAAACAACGAAAAACAAAAAATAAAATTAAAAATTATTTTTGCGACGATTTTAGCGACGACTTTAGCGACGTTTTTATATTTTCCTTTTAAGTTAAAAGTTTAAAAGTTTATCTAAAATTATTAAAAGTGAAAAAAAAAATGGTGACGACTATGTCGTCGCTAAGAGCGTCGCAAACAAATTGGCGGGAAATTCTTTTGGTTGGAGGGAAAACGAAAAAAGAAAAAAATTAATTAAATTAGTTAGTGACGACTTTAGCGACGCCGTTATTTTTTCTTTGACCAATGCAGAAATTAATTCGAAATTAAAATGAAAATATGGTTAGCGACGACATTTTGAAGTTTGACTTTCAAAGTCTTTCGGCTGATTGTTTTGTCGTTTTGTGGCCTTTGGCGACGAAAATTTTGGCGTTGCTAATTGTTTGGTCGCCAAAAGTAGTATTTCTTGTAGTGAAATTTACTGTCTTAGTAAATAGGAACAAGTTCCTGCTGCCTAATGCCAAATTCATTCAAGATTTTGAAGACCCAAATAACTTCACATGTAACAGCAACAAGAACTCTAAACTCAACTTCTGCAAAAGATCTGGAAATGGTAGGTTGTTTTTTGCTTTTCCAAGAGATGGGTGAACCACCTAGGAAAAGGGAGTATCTAGTGATACTTTTCCTGACAGTCATCCTTTTAGCCCAATCATAATCAACATAAACGCTTAAGAAGAGATCAGAATTACCTTTCAGCAGAATTTCTTACCTGGACAACCTTTTAAGTACCTAAGAGTTCTCAATGCAAGTTTGAGATAAGATTCATATGGATTATGCATATACTGACTCAAGACATGAACAAAAAAGACAATATCAAGACTAGTTAATGTAAGATATATAAGCTTGCCCACCAATTTTTGATACTCGGTCACATTGTCAAGAGGAGTATCATTGGTGTCATTACTACAAGGTTCAAGATTGGACTCAATTGGTGTTTGAGATGGTTTACAACCAAGTAACCCAAACTTAGAAATAACATCAAGACAATACTTTCTTTGGCTTAGACACATTCCTTAATATCAAGAACCTCAATATCCAAAAAATACTTCAACTTAACAAGATCTTTAATGGAAAATTTCTTACTAAGGAATTCCTTGCATTTATCAATTTCCTTGATACAATTTATAGTTATGATGGATTATATGCATGATATTCGATACGTTTTAAAGTAAGATATTTATGCTGCCGAGTAAGTCTGTCAATAGCAGTATAGCGCATAGCAATGATGCTATTAGTATTAGTAAAACCATTTTTTTACTCAATTGACTTTGGCATGCATAGTCAAATTGGCTGTTAAAAGTTTTCTTTTGATATCTAAGCCATGTCAAATACTTGGGTTGACATTCAGTCCTTCAACAAGATTACAAGACTTTACCATTAAAGTTCCATTTTGTTATTTATTTATTTTTCTTAGAACTGTACCATCAAGTTAAAGTAACAATGTTAAAGTTGATGTTGACCACTTGACCACAGTTTTCATGTGTATAACTTTATTGCCAATTTTAGAGCTTGATAGAATAACTTAATATATTGCTAGTTCTTTATTTATTTTTTCACTACTGGACTTTTTTTTTTAGTAATAGAATTTTTTTTGTTTTGAGGGAAGCTAGCAAGATGTTAGTTTCGCACTAAAGCGCATATATACAGACAAATACAGAGGAGCTAAGAGTTCATGAAACAAAAACCCATTCTAACCAATTGAACTTACAATCTTATACCTATTGGATATCTGAATACCAGTGCCCAATTTTGAATCATCGATACATTAATGAAAGGGTCTAAATGAGGTTGTTTTCGACTATTAAATCATCTGCGAAAATAACCTTCATAAAATGTCATCGGATGACTCCCATAAAAGCATTCACAGTCGTAGGCAATCATCCTCCAAGGACTAGTCCCTGTCAGCACCACATCAGCTTTACATCAGCCCAAGGACTAGCCAAGGACTAATCCCCCAAAACACCCACAACTCATGGACTAGTCTAGGACCCACCATTTATATAAATTTACACTTTCAACCCAATATTCTACTATCTATTTAATTATACAGTTTTAACCCTCTAACTTATACAACTTCAATAATTTAATAAAAACACACTTAAAATTTCATTAATAAATAACATAAAATACAGTAAAATAAAAACATTACTACATAATACGAACACGTTACTAATAAACACACTTAGCACTAACACAATACATAAGACTAAGCCTCGGAGTAGTCCGAGTCCAAAGTACTGTCGCCGTCATTGCGATGAATATACGGATAGCGTTCAGGAGAACTGACACGGTCGCCTGGTTGCGGAGATGCGTACTCCTCCCCAGGGTCGGTCAGATAATCATCAGGACGACCACCACCGACAGCGCCTTGCCAGTATAATGCGTGGTCTATAGTGTGGTTTAACGTGTTAGTAGCTGCGGTAAGCTGGAAAGTAGCTTGTGTGTTCCAGTCGATGTACTGCCGAAGATAAACAATGTACTCAACTTCAACGGCGTTGCGAGTGTGTTCTGCAGCTTCAAGTCGTTCAATTGCGGCTGCGAGTGTCGCTTTGTTGGCAGTCAAGTTGTCAATGACATTGTTAACAGCAGATCTGTTCGCATCATTCTGAAGCATGTACGGTGGTCTTGCATCCCCATTTTTGCAGCGTGAACGGTCATGTTTGGTATGTTATTTGCCATGTTTAACTTTCGAATGTGTGTGTTTTTTAGATAAATTGTTTATGGTTTGTGTAAATGTGTGTGGGTTATATATATATATGATAAATAGGGACCAAAAGTGTCAAATTCGTATAAGTTACAAATCAGCCATTTTAGGGGCCATTTTTGTAAATGTTTTTGAATTTGAAAACCTAACCGTTACTTAACAAAAGGAAAAAAACCCGAAGCAACGGCTCGTTTCTGGGGGGATGGACGCGCGAGAACGAGCACCGGGACGAGCCACACCTAACCGTGTGCGCTTGTCCCTCAAGCGAGGACGAGACAGGGACAAACCAGGACGAAACCATTGTGAAGGTTCTAACATATGTTTACTTATACATAACTTAAAGTGGTATAAGAGGGCATTCTGTTCCAGGAACCACATTGAGTCCCCATCATGACCTCCTCTTAAAGTTTTTGATGTCGATGAAATACATTCGTTATATGGACCCATATGCTTTGGGTATCCTCAAAGATTGAACCCGCATCTAACTTCACATGTGAGAACAAGATCTATTGATAACAACCTATCGGATACCATTTTATCTATTGATAGATCGGTATTAGTTATGGAGCATTTGACATACACTTGGCTATTTTTATTTTTTTTTATAGCATCAATTATGGTTATTGGGTGTCGGATACTCGGATGTTATAAAGCATCAAAGTAGTGTTCCGCCATTTTATTAGTCATAGTTATAATCATCAGATATGCAAAAACAACTATCAGAAGCCATTCAAGTTGTTAACTCGTACATTTTTTTATTTCTCCTTTTGTTGCAACATACACAAATTACTTTAATTTTAAAGTACGTTTTATTAATTGAAAAGCTAAAAATACATTACATAACTTCAAAATACACAAAGGTACATATTGACACCTTCATCTCGATCGGTGAACAAAAGTAGTGACTAGATGGGTGTTTTGATGTAGGCCAAGTGAGTCGAGTTCCCGACTCGTGTCAATGTTCCCAACTCGTTAACAACCCAACACCTCTGGCTATCCGTGTTATAGAAATACCCGAGGCACTTGCAATCCTTTGTGCATCTGTTCTCGCAACTACTCTGAGACGTCCGGCCGCTTCCGGATGTGTACTTAACTGTGAAATGGTCAACTCCTTTGAGCTCATAGTACTTAAACCCACTCGGATTACAACCAGGTGGCTTTGAGTCACACTCCTTGCTCCACGCCACCACCCCAGTTGGGGTCGGGCACCCAACACATTGACTGTTTTCACAAAGGCCAAACTTCCCACAACGATAATGTAATTGGCACTCGTCTTCAACAACAGTTCCAGACCCGCTAACCAAATCGGCTTCACTCACGTCTCTATCAAACAAAGTGTACAACTCGAACCATGCATTATAACGCAAAACGGGCCGATAAGTGAAGAGTCTTAGGTTCCCATCGATGCCGAGTCGGAGATACGATTGCGTGACATTGCATAGAAGGGTCCCCATATTTAAAGACGGTGTTTGAATGGGTCGACCGTTCGTGATAGTAAAGTCGAGTACGTGAAAATCGTTTCCTTCATACTCGGCATCAGCGATATTTAACTTGGCTTCTGTCAAATTCACATTTGTTCTCCTTAAGAAGGGGAACGGGGCCGCCCAATAAAGCATTTCTTTATAAAACAAACCAAATCTTTTAGGTTCGATAACGAGACTATACACACCATCAACATTGTTAGTAACCGAATCCCGGCTCACGAGCTTATACGGACCTTCATTGACTCGAAGAGATTGGCCAACTAACAAGGTGTCAGTTGGGGAATCGAAGCTTTGCCATACAAAGCTTCCTTTCGAGTCACGAAGGACCACGTTACCATCCTCTAGTATGGCAAATCCAACCACGCCTTTGTTGGCGGTGTTGGTTTGCCATACAACCTGGCCGTCAGCTTCGGCCAGGACCAGGTTTCCATTGGAACCTAAGGATAAGGTGGCATTTTCACGAACAGGGCGACCTCGGTTGGCTTCCCAGACCCATCGCCTTGTGGTTCGGCGGCTGAGGCCCATGCGGAGAGCAAGTGTGTAGGCATTGGGGGTAGTGTTGTAGAAACATAGCCGGAAAATGCCGGTGATTGGCTCAAGTATACGATAACTTGCGCTGTATTCAACGTTAGGTAGTTCGGTATCTCGGTCAAATTGGCTTAAAGAACCTTCGTTGACATAGGTAAAGGTGTCGGAGGCAGGAACTTGTGCTGTGGAGATGTTGAATAATAGCGAAAGAAAGGATAAGGAGATTATTAGTGAGAGTGTTATTGTAAAAGAAGACATTTCTAATGTTGTGACTTGTGAGATTTTGAGTACGCGCGCTTTATCCATATATTACGGATTGAAAGCCTCTATTTCCCCCCTTATCCAATGGCAGCCACATTTGACCATTAGTCCATATGAGACAAATAATAACATTGCTTGGCACACCGACATATTATTGGGTATTTAATAATTAATGTTCTGTTTGAATTATAATATTGAGTATTAACATTAGAAACGACACTCAGATATAAAAATTAAATATTGAGTATTAAACTTTATTCCGATGGATATATATAATTTTTTGACGACAGTATATTCCGATTGATATATATCCATCCATTTTTTGGGTTAAAAGAACTGACTTAACTAAAACATTTTAAGATATTATTATCGATAGAAGTTATGCATGTCATTAAGTAATAAGTTCGGTGTTAAATTAAGGGTCTCAATTTGTGTCAATCTTCAAATGTGTTAGTTTTTTTTAGCGGTAACTTTTATCCACTTAAAAATCACTCCCATCGCCAAAATAATAGTACTCCTTGATTAATACGCAATTGTACAAATTACTCGATAAAAATACACTATCATTCCTCCCCACTAATATCCCTACACTTTGTTCTGTTTTGATACCATAAAAAGCCTGAAGACTTTAACAATGTGGAGAATGCTTTCTACCTTACTCTTTCTATCCGAGAATCTGGACTCATCTTCCGTCAGCCAAATAAACCAGCAAGTCACCATCACTAAATCAATAAAAATTTCCTTCTTATTCTTTCCTGGCTAATTAATCCCATGTTCGCCAACCGGCATTATTGGTATTTGTCAATAATCAGTTGGCAATTTGATAAGTTTTCAGAAGTCTATAGTAAAAAAAGTTATGTTAAAAATTTAGTCCAGTTTCCTATTCATGAATTCGTGGCTGGAAGAAACAAAGGATGAAGCAATATTAAAGGTAGGCTAGGCAAGTAGATAGACATATACTCGTATATTTTACTACGAGTATGAGACTTGATGCGAATTATAGGTGGATATTCTAAATTTTTATCGTCTTATATTATAGTTGTCGACTTGAAATCTAATTTTTCAATTGTTATCGTCTTATATTATAGTTGTCGACTCGAAATCTAATTTTTCGACTCGTGACTCGTACGCGACTCGAATAGTAAGAATCATGATATTTGAAAATTTAAAAATGTATATTTTTATAATTATGTGCAAGTATTTATTGTAAATATGCATATTGTAATATATTAATATATTAAGCTAAAAATAGAAGATACTATTAAAATCAAATCAAATTTAAAATTATATAAATGAGTTATGTTTATAAATAAAAAATAAAAAAATTTAAAAAATTATTTTGTGACTCATGACTCGACTCGTGACTCGGATCGACTCGCACCACAAAACACGAGTCATGTTACGAATCTGGAGTAAATCGGGTAATTCTATCGAGTCAACTTGTTTTCCCTTTGTTTTGATTCGACTCGTGACTCATACGATTTTGGCAAGTATGCTTATATTATTGTAAAAGTTTGTATTATGGGAACACTACAAAGATGGCTTTAACATGTATTCAAAATGGGAGGTGATATTTGTACCACAAATTTTAATATATCTACCACAAGTAAGCATTACTGACTTGTACAGTCAATTATAAAACTTGTACCTTATGGTAGATGAATCAAAAACAGTGGTACATTTATTACTTTCCATTCAAAATTTATCGTGTTATATTATTACAAAAGTTTGTATTATGGGAACACTACAAAGATGGCGTTAATAACATGTCTATGATAGGAAAAGTGTGTGTAAGGGTCTTACACATTAATTAATTTAAGTATAAACTTTTATATGCTAATAGTTTAATAAATAATTAGACTCATGAATTTTAAATTTACTATTTTATAAAACATTTATTTTCGTCAATTTTTTTCAACTTTTCACACTAAGTCAATAAAAACCCGCCTCTATTATTTGTTCGTTAATTTAAATAAATCTCAACCACTCATTTTCATCTCTTTTCTCAAACCTCAACCACTAATTTTTTTCTCTCCTCTATAAATCATTTTATTCCCTTAATTCATTCAAAATTTTTTATCTCAAAAATCATACATCGATAAATTATAAAAATTATATGGGTGTTTTTAAAATTTAATGTTTTTTCATTAGAGAAGTCATTTGATATATTTTTGACAAATTTTTAAATCTGATGGTGGAACCCATATGTATAGTTAAGGCATTTGGCTATCGCACTCTATGAGTCTATGACCTATCACCTCTTATGTCCTATCACATTCTATGACTTATAACCCCTACCATCTCACCGCCGTAACACACAGACACTTTCTCTCGTATATTAAAAAAATTGACATATGTGAGGTTTTCATCAAAATTGAGCATGTAATAGCCTCAAATTCAATATAAAAGCCTAATATTAAACACCATGCATATGCAAACAGAGAAGCTATTTTACTCCTACGCGACGGCTAGACATTTACAACAAAATCTAGCAGGATTGTTTAGTTATTGCACTATAGCAAATAACTCACTCTCAACAAGACTGTACTATAAAAGTTCAATCTGTTTTATTTAATTTATATTTACAACCGTACCATCAAGCTAGTTGATTTAACAATGTTTAAACTTGAATATATATATATATATATATTATATATATATATATTATATATATATATATATATATATATATATTTAAATTGACCTAATAATCCTATGAATTTTTTTATAAATGACATATATAATTAATTTATTCTTTCATGATCTTATCAATTGATCATTTCTTAAGGATTATTAGAATAATAAATTAGGTAAATATATCATTGCTTTTTTAAAAGACAAATCATACTACAATTTTCATCATGCGTATAACTTTATTGTCAAATTTAATTAAAGTTTGATAAATCAATATATTACATGTTCGTTTTTTGCTTTTCACTACTGAAATTTTTTAAAGAACTTTTTGTTTTCAGGGAAAATAGCAAGATGTTAGTTCCGCGTGATTATGCAAGACAATTACAAAAATTGTTTTAAAAGTACTTTTTATTAATTGAAAACGTACCCAAGAATACATTACATAACCTTAAAAAAAGGTCCAATTTTAAAAAGAAACACATTAAAGTTCGTAAAATAAAAATAGATAAACACGTAAATAAACTATAATAACTAGATAACTTTTAATTTTTTTTGACAAATACTAGCAAATTTTTTGTAGGTGTCTTTCAACTTATATATAGATCATGTCACTTCGGTAGACTTGGTAGTTGTTGATTTTGTTTTCCAGCAGCAACAAATCGTTCAACATACTGTAGCTTTTAGTATTCACGCAAACTTTAGACAATTTTTCGTTTTACTTAAAATTAAGTTTTGAACGTTGGCAAACTTTAAGGGGCCACATCATGGCGTGTCGAAGTTTTCTTTTTTTGGAATGGTATGGTGTTTCGAAGTTGATCAAAGGAGGACCCAATAAATTGAATAACCATGTTGTCAGATTTTGATAGCTGTGAAGAGATGTAATAACTGTTTGATTAATATTGCAACAAAAGGGGAAGTAAATATGTGTACAAATTGTCGACGACTTTAATGGATAAGTGTATATAAAGCAAAGTGATTAGTGAGAAATATTAACAAAGGATATGTAGGCATCATTGCCATGATAGCAAATGATTAAGCGTCACCCTTCAATAATATGATATTGAGTTTAATCGGTAGTACGATTTTGTTCCAAAAAGAATTGTAGATGTGTAGTGTTGATTCATCGATTATAATTAATGCGAAATGTCTTGATGGGCTTAACCAAATGTCACTAGCCTAATATAAGCCCAGAAGTCGCAAGTTTTTCCATAGTCTTTTCTTTTTCAAAGTTAATTGATTTTTTAAATTAATATAAGCTGCGAGTAATTCATTTTGTCTCCGATACACGTTAGCCTCCACATTCAGTTTTTTATCTCTCTTTTTTAATTTTTTTTATTATTATACTGGATTCCAAATTCAGTTAATACGGCAATTATTGATGAACAGGCTACCAAGTTCCAGAGGACCACTAGATCGACTGGCACAATTCGATCAAGTTGATCCAACACATAGACAGGTGGGACCCTAGCTACGGGTATTGAAAACTTCATGCCATTTTGACTAGTAGGAGCGAGGCATTACTCGGCCAAAAAGCGCTTGAGAACGTCGGGGAGACGCCAGACACACCTCCCCAAGCAAAAAGGGGCGCACCCCGGCTAAAAACGGATGGGGTGGAAAACGCGAGTCTCAAGAAGATTTGAACGTTGGCAACGGCTAGTAGACCATATTTTGAATTATTTTTTTTGCTTTTTTAACCTCCTCTTCTTCTTTACTTCATTCTTTCTTTCCTTTTCTTTCAAAATTCTCTCTACTTTCTCTCTAAGTTTTTATAAAATTATCACAACTTTTATAAAAAAAGTGTATCTATACTACAACAACCCCAACTATCGTCCACTACCTCCGACAAATACGACATTGCCACCCAACATGAACGACCCGAATCTTCACAATAATCCGAATTTTATCAATTTGGTGTCGAACATGAATGTGGGATCACCAATTTCTAGAGGATTCACACCATGGGTTGGCCCATCGAGCCAAACTTTCGGGTGGGGAGCCATTCCATCTTGAGCGGCAACAATGTTTGGTACATATATACACTTATATATATATATATACCCTTATTTTGAGAACCTATTTTTTTGTAATAACCGTGAGAACTCCTAATATTTATATTGGATCACATGTATTTTTTTTTTCATTCACATGTGAAACGTTATAGAAATATATGTTGCAGAAGAAATGTTTTTTCAAAACCTTATATATAGTCGTTTGTCACATGTGAACAGAAAACGTGAACAAATTCATTCATAAGTTCACAAAAGACTACTTTGAAGGTTTCTTAAATTTCTTCTATAACATACATTTTTATATCATCTCATATGTGAATGAACAAAAAAAACATGTGAATAAACATATAAGTTAAGAGTTCTCATGGTTCTTAAAAAAAATGGTTCTCAAAATAAGGAAACTCTCGATATATATATATATATATATATATATATACATATATTAGATACTTACGTTTTGAATGTATATATCTTTATAGATTCTCAAAGAATGAGGAAAAAAATGAAGGTAGAATTCACGAATTGTAACAATCACATGGCATAAAAAGTGCAAGGGGAGGGGGTTTTGAGAACCCCTTGCTCCTACTAGTCTTAGACTTATCCGGAGTGGAGTGTTCTCCCTCCACTTTTTCACGTAAGACGCCGGTGGAACGCCATAAGACGCCAAGCAAACCTCCCCGAAGGGCGTTCTATTGCTCTTGACCGCGGTCAAAGTCTAGAATCCAATGAGGTGTGAGTTTGCGGATTTCAAAATTTTCGACCGTTCCCAACAGCTATTTTGAGGTAACGACAACTTTCTTTTCTTTATTTATTTGTTTTTTTGTTTATCCTTTTCATACTCAATATAGATTCGAGGTTGGAATTTTTTTGTTTCAGGTAAATGGCGAGCGGAAGAAGAAGCAAAATATACCTTTTCTCATTTTGTTGTCCTATATTTGATTAGTTTATCAATTTTGTCACTTAGACTTTACAATTTATCCACTTATGGATTATAGTTGATTTTGAATAATTTCCAACTTTACAATTTAGTCACTTAACTTTAGTATTTATATTTTATAACACAAACTGTACTTATGCATATTGTTACATAATGTTTTATTTAGTTTCTTAAATTTTATTTAACTTATGTTATATTAAGTTTTAATTTATTAAGTTATAGTTTAACTAATTTTCATAATAAAAAAATATAAATAAAAACAAAGTCAAACAAAAAAAGAAAAAGAAAGAAAAGCTTCACTCCAACAAAAAATAAAGGAAAGCCCCATTGATAAGTGGGATGCCACATGGCACAAAAAGCTTCAATTTGGACTTCTTAAGAAAGTTGCGCTCCTTATAGTCTTATAGTCGTGACGATTAGTTAAACACCTGTCAAGTTATACGAAAGGATGAAGCGGCTAAAGAATAGGCTTTCTCTCAATCATTTGAATGCTTAATTCGTCCAAAATATAAAAAAATGCAACTTAAGTATTACATATATCTTATTACTTATATCACAACTAAAAAAGGTTGATATTCAGAAACCAAACTTTCTTATAAACCATTATTTCCAGTATTTAATATTATTCGGTATGAACAAAAGTAGTGACTAGAGTGTTTTGATGTAGGCCAAACGAGTCGAGTTCCCAACTTGAGTCAATGTTTTCAACTCGTTAACGACCCAACACCATTGGATATCCGTGTTATAGAAATACCCAAGGCACTTTCAATCCCTTGTGCATCTGGTCTCGCAACTACTCTTAGGCGTCCGACCGCTTCCGGTTGTGTACTTAACCATAAAATGGCCAATACCTTTGAGCTCATAGTACTTAAACCCACTCGGATTTACAACTCGACGGCTTTGAGTCACACCCGTTGTTCCACGCAACGACCATGTTTGGGGTTGGGCACCCAACACATTGACTATTTTCACAAAGCCCAAAGTTCCCACAACGATAATGTAATTGGCACTCGCCCTCAACAACCGTTCCAAACTCGCTAATCAAATTCGGTACGGTCACATCTCTATCATACAATCTGTACAACTCGAACCACGCGTTCCTTCGCACAAGTGGCCGAAAAGTCTTAGGTTCCCATCAATACCGAGTCGGAGAAACGATAACGTGCTATTGCATAGAAAGGTGGCCATATCCAAAGACGGTGTTTCAATGAGTCGACCATTTATAATAGTACACTCAAGTTGATGAAAATCATTTTCTTCATATTCGGCTTCGGCAATTCATAACTTGACTTCCATCAAATTCACATTTGTTCTCCTTAAGAAGGGTAACGGGGCCGCCCAGTAAAGCATGTCTTTATAAAACAAACCCAATTGTTTAGGTTCGATTACGAGACTATAAACACCATCAACATTGTTAGTGACCGAATCTCGGCTTACGAGCATGTACGGGCCTCCATTGACTCTTAGAGACTGACCAACCAACAGGGTGTCGGTTTTGGAATCAAAGCTTTGCCATACAAAGCTTCCATTCGAGTCACGAAGCACAACGTAACCATCAGTCTGTATGGCAAATCCAACCACACCTTTATTAGTGGTGTTGGTTTGCCATACAACCTGCCGTCAGCTTTGGCCAGGATCAGATTCCCATCGGTACCTAACGACAAGGTGGCATTTTCACGAACTGGGCGACCTCGGTTAGCTTCCCAGACCCAACGCAATGTGGATCGGTGGATGAACCCCACGCAGAGAGCAAGTGTGTAGGCATTTGGGGTGGTATTGTAGATACAAAGCCGGAAACGTCTAACACCCAGCCCAGTATTAGGATCAATTGGCTATAGTGTACGATATGTTGGGGTGTATTCGGCGAAAGGTAGTTTCATATCTTAGTCAAACTGACTTAAAAAACCTTCGTTTACATATCTAAAGGTTTTGGAAGTAGGAACGTGCGTGGTAGAGTTGTTGAATAGTAGCGACCAGAAGGATAAGGAAATTACTATTAGTGAAAATAGTGTTGTCAAAGAAGACATCTGGAATAATGGTGCAAGATTTTGAATACGCCTATCCATATATATATATACTATATTATACTTTTAATTTTAAACATTGAACTTAAAATTTCAATATTGATTTTAAGTTCCAACAATATACACATTCTATTGTATGATGTATCATACATCATAATCACATTACATCAATAACTTTCACTACTCACCGGCTCCACCAACACCACCACCACCAATCTCCGCTGCCGCCACAGCTCACCGCCAGCACCACCACCCCATTACATCACCGCCACTTAGAGCCAACCTTGGGGGCGGGCAGGGCGACGTCGACACAGAGCATCGGTGAGAGAGGGGGCAACAGGTGTGAGGTGCTGCAATGGAGATCTGAGCTTTAACTAATGGAGATTGCTTTCTCCTAAATCCTGATGAAGATAACTCATTTATCTTTTTTCCGTTTAACCCCCTCTTAATTATCATAAGCTTTTCTTTTACATCCCTTTATATTAAAATTTACCATTTATGCCCCCCTTTAAAACATATAGTTTGCAATTTAACAGTCTAGAAAGAAGAAACTATATAAAGTATACCTGTAATGATTTTCTTTTATCGTGACAAAGTATTATCTTATGATTATATTATAAAGATATGTTGTTTAAAAGTATGCTGCATAACCAATTATATGTTATGAAATGAAACACTCGAGTCTCGACTATAACTTTTTAGATATGAATAATGACTCTGATTTAGAAATTTAGTTATAAGAAATAACATAACAAATTTAAATTAAAACTCTTTTAATATTTGACATTTTTTTACCTAATATCTCACAAGTAGCTTCATTTATCTCATATCACAAGATTAAATATTAGTATTGTTGTTAAACTACAGATAATTCCGGTGTTTCATATCATATGCCTTTTCTCTAAAAATGGAAGCATAGTTTCAATTGCTAACTAGATAATTGATGTTTTATTTCAAGTAAAGGAGCAAAAACTGTGATTTGGGTGATATATATTAACTTTCAATTCAAAGATTATATCATCAAATTTAACCATTCTATTAATCTAATAATAATCGACTTTGAGATGATTCTCCGTAACTATGATTCTCCGTAACTATATATGTTTCAAACCGTTAACACCTTAACAAGGAATTTTTTAATGTTTACAAAATTAAGTATACACGGGCATAATTTTAGTAGCTCGCTCATACCATCAATTAACTCAAGATCGGCCCTGCCGCCACCCCGCTACCTTCATCACCGCCGCAACGTGTGGGTACCGTTCTCGTTTATACTAATTGTTAAGCTTTCCTCTTTCAAATTTAAAGCTTTGGTGATTTATGATTAATTACCAAAACTGGCAGCCACATTTGACCATATATTCTTCCTTGTGTGTCTATGGCCCGCCGGAAAGTGATATATGGATGTGCTTATCAGTAGTACGTGATTTATATGGATATAGATGCAGCAAGTACTCAAGTAGGGACTAGGAGACTATGCGTTTGTATTTTGTTGAACAGTTTTGACGTTAAGAGTTAGATAATCTTTGAAATCTGAATAATTACAGGAAAAATCAAATCCGCAGCATATTGCGGGCAGTGGCGGATCCAGGCATTGATATGAAGTGGGCATAAATTTTTTTTTCTCTTTATTACTAATTTCCTTTAAAATTTATAAAATCTACAAGTAAAGTATACAAACTTATAAACATGGCCGGTCTTGATTTTTTTATACCCAGGGTAAAACAAAAAAATAGTATGTTCTGTTTAAATTTTATACAAACAACACTCTAGTTATAAAGGATATACTACAGTTAAGTTTTATAAAGTTTGGGACTCATTTTTATTTAATTGAGACTAGATTGTAATTTTAACTATAAATGTTAATATTCTTGCTATGCATTTTATTCTAAAAAGTAATAACTTGAAAAATTTAGGGACTAGATTGAAACTTTGATAATACACAAAGGATTAGAATGGATAAATGTTAAAAAGTATGTCATCCTTTATCTTGAGAAACCTACAAATTAGATCTATGCCTCCATTTGAGAAAACCGCCATGGACACATAAAAACGGAAAAAACAAACAGTAATCAAAATGAGTTTGAGGGTGGGGTGGTGACCACCCTCAGTGTACATTTTTTTTACATTGATTGCGGGTTAGAACAAAAACAAATTTTTACATATTAATTTTTTAAATTTGTAAATGATACAAAAATCCTCTCTGGTTTTCATGTTGCTGTAGCCAATATAGCTGAACCGCTAGCAATATAAGTCCATAATTATAAATGTATTATTATTTTAAAAAATCTGAATGCTTATAAGTGTCTGTTTTGACGATTTTGTAACCAATTGCTTCAAAAATTGCCTCTCTATTGACAAGAACTATTGCGTTGGTTTCACAATTTCACTGACCGACCTTTTTTTTTTTCAACCAATTATCGAATTTTATTATTTTTATCCTAAAAAAACTCTCAAATAAGTTGTTGAATATTATAATATTCTCTTACAGTCTCATAACTCCATAAGTAGGAAAATTGTGGTCAGAGGTGACGGGTAACAAGTGGAACGCAATAGGTCGTACGTTGGCGATAGAAGGCGATGCCAACTGTGGTGGTCGGGACGACATGGATAATGGTGGATTAGTGATTAATTCTAGCCTTCCAGGTAGGTGCTAAGAAGATAAGGGGGAATAACCGAAGAACTAAAAACAAAACCACGTATAAAAAAGGTTGTAATATTTTTGTACGGAATTAATATCTATGAGATGTTTTTACCCCTGAATCGAAATGAAAAGCAAACACTTTAAAATCTTTGAAACCTTTAATAAAATCTGAGGTTAGAGGTTTATTCAAAATCTGTGTAACTATAACCGTTTATTATTTTAAAAAATCTGTATTTTGACAATTTTGTAACCAGTTGCTTCAAAATCGCCTAGAATATTATTTGCGCAGACAAAAATTATGCACAATTAATCTGACTAAAAGCTTAGATGACCGAACTAAAAAACAACCCTTATCTTGGTGTAACACAGTAACCAATTTGTTTATAGGATTTGCTAACTAGTGCCCCAGGTGTAGTAGTTAAGATGCATTTAATGAAGTATTTATTGAAGTCTAACTTTCCTAAAATATATAAATATGTATAAATTATTAATTTAAAAATAGAAATTGTTAGGTTGAATTAATACACATTAAATATAATTTTTGTTTAATAAGGAAATAACAAGTTTATTAAATGTTTTTTAACTATTGCATTAAGGGCACTAGTTAGCAAATCTCTTTGTTTATTTTACCTTAGATGTTATATAAAGAGTCATTCATTTGTAAAAAGACCAGCTTATACCCATTTTCTTGACCCAAAAGTAAACATTGCGTTGGTTTCACAATTTCACTGGCCTGTTCTTTTTTTTCAACCAACATCTACGTCTTATCTTTATCTTAAATCAAACAAAATTTCTATCAAATAAGAAGTTGTTGATTATCATATGTAAAAGAGCCATGTAAATATTTTACTAGATTGATGATTTTACCTCTGGGTTTAAATAATCGGAAAACCTCAAAATAACATAATCCTTTTTGATTCAAAGGTTTATTCAAAGGTTTTTGAAAAAAACAAACAAGCCCTATAATTAAAGTTGTGAGTGAATGATTGTTGTACACATTTTTTATCGAATGACGGTCTGAATGAATAAGATGAGTATTTAACCTTTTTGATAAATAAATGTTTTTTTACGTTTAATGACGATTTATGTTTTAATGTAATTTTATGTGATTGTGAATCAACTTTTGAATAACTTCAATAAAACAAATAACATAATCCTTTTTGATTTAAGAGGTTTATTCAAAGGTTTTTGAAAAAAACAAACAAGCCCTATAATTAAAGTTGTGAGTGAATGATTGTTGTACATATTTTTTACCGAATGACGGTCAGAATGAATAAGATGAGTATTTAACCTTTTTGATATAATAAATGTTTTTTTACGTTTAACGACGATTTATGTTTTAATGTAATTTTATGTGATTGTGAATCAACTTTTGAATAACTTCAATAAAACAATACTCGTATCATATAACATTATGAAAAATCATAATTGTATGTTATTATTTTCAACAAACTACTTTAACTATTCAACAAAAATCGTAAGAAGGAATGAAGGATTGCATTAGTTAGAAACCCTGTGTGCAACTTGTATCCAACAAATAAGTAAAAATGTTAATGGCAGAATAAGAAAGCCAACGAATTTGTGATTGAAGAGGATGATATAGGGTATATTTGGCAAAAGTAGTCGTAGCTGATAACTGTAATTTGTAGGTGTAGCTTTTCTTTGGAGCTGGAAGCTGTAGCTTTTAAGCAAAACTGTTAGCTAAAGATTTTATTTTTTAAAAGTATTTGGTATGGTAATTGTAGCTGCAACTTCAAGAGATATTTGTGTTAGTTAAAAAATTAAAAGTTTTATCGAAAAGCTAAAGCTCTTGAAACGCTATATAGGGGGTGTTTGTTATTGTGATTACAAAATAGATTTTGCGTTTTCAAAATAGATTATGCGTTTTCAAAACTGCGTTTTGAAAAAACAGGTAGGTACATGCTTCTTTAAAACTGCATTTTCATAGCAAATAATCACTTTTTCACACAAACACTTTTTTAAATTATTTGCGTTTTACGAACATAATAATCAGATAATCACTTTAAAACGCATTCCCAAGTATCCTCTTAATTTCATTTTAGAGTTTTCTCTTTTATATAAAAGTTAAAGCTAGTTGCACCCAAACAAAACTTTTAATACTTTAAAAACTTTTAGTTTAAAATGAAAAAGTTAAAGTTTCTAAAAGCTCTTGAATAGCTGTCGTACATAACCATATTGAAGTATTTCATACATCATACATGTTTAAAAAATAATAAAAATGAAAAGGCCAAGTATAAATTTTGTAATCTTTGGGCCTAGCTCATGGCATCTAAAAAAATGAGTCCAAGTAAACACCACGTATAGGGTATAGTTGATCGAATAACCCATTAAGCTCAGACTAAACAAGTAAACAGTACAGACACTTGAATATCGATCCATTTAAACTTTTTTTTTTTTAATTAAGAATATACATGTATAATATACGTGAGTCAAATGTTTCTAAGTTGTAATTTTCTAGAACGACATTCTATTATATTTCTTGAAAGTTAGAACTGACGGTTACCAGCTTCGACGATTGTCAAGTTTGTATGGGGTGCTCGTAATGGTTTTGTAAGAGAAATTAATTACAGTTATGTTATGCTACAAAGTAAACTTTACATTTTATTTTAATTTATTTAGATATATATGAGCCATGCTAGAATGACAAACAAATTACAAACTAATTGTTACAAACATAAGTGACATTATAACATTTAGTAATAAATTTTAGTAATAAATTACCTTTAAAGTTTAGTTAATTCGAATTTACATTTACTGCTATATGACTTTTATCTTAAATGGTATAAATGTAATTATAACATTATATTACAATCTTATATATACTATAAGACAGTTGAACTAATAATCTATTAACCAATCAAATCGCTCAATTTCATCAAATTGACTATCGCTTATGTCATCATTTAGATTAACTATAAATTAAAAATACTAATAATCATTATCCAAATACATTATTATATTAATATTTATATTAAATTGTAGAAAAAGTCTCATTAATTTACATTTTTTTATTTCCATCAATAAATTACACTTTTTAACCCTTAATACTTAATTTATATTTATTTTTAGACATAACTTGAGAGAATTTTTTAAAATATACAATTATGTAATTAATTAAATAAGTTTAAACGTATGAAATATTATTTACAAAAAGTTATTCAAACCTAATGACTTATTAACAAATATTTGCTTAGATTTTTATAAATTATATATATTAATACTTACTTTATTATTTAATATAAACACAATTTGAACTCTAGAAACATATCCCAAACATAATAACTGATGACGATATACAACATCCTTATCCTAAACACAATAGGAATCACAGATCATGGGACGATCACAGAAGAAATCACAATTTCCAACAAAAGATTACTTGAATACTAAATCCAAATGAATATAAACTTCATTCAAGATTCATTTTATCTCTCAATAAAAAAGGTACATACTTTTCTCCTTTTTTATATATTAGTTTTGCGTATTAATGTTTGAAGTTACAATTGTTATTCAAATCAAGAGTCCTAACTGTTATCAAAGAATAGAAAACAATCATAATTGTTATCTAATTATCATAGGACATGTGACTGAAAATAAACCTATGCGTGTTATGGGTTCGCATCATGATCAAGTACATATACTTGAATGTCAAGTACAGGATCACAAGTATGTTCATATTTTAATTCTTAACTATCTTTCATAATAATATCACATTATAAGAACAACTGGTTTCAAAAAAATTTTATTAAAGAGAAATTATTATATTATGTGCCATGTGGAATGACTACGACAAACAATTCCATCAATATGTATCAGCTAATTATGACAGTGACGAACCTGTGATTATTATACTACAACTTCCAAAGTATAACACTTAGAACCTTATATTTTCAAAATTATAAGCTTTTATAACTTAAATATATGAAAATCTAATATTGATAATATCGTTAACCCGTGTCCAATGTTGGACACGGGTCTAAAATCTAGTATTAACTATAAGATCAAAATGATAAGTATTTGAAAATTTTATATTTAATATTTTATAACACATCTTATATGTTTTATAAATTAGTATATATTAAAAAATGTATCTTTTAACTTTAAACGAACTCCATGAAAACACCACATATCCCAAACTTCCCGCATCGATTTGGTAATCGACACTCTTTCAAGTTTCAATCATCCCATTCTCGTTTGCACTTCTGCAGTGCCGGCATTATAGTACTCTTGGGCTAGGCACAAGCCTAAGGCCCAATAAGCACTAAGGCCCCCAAATCTTCTATACACATCGTATTAGATACTCAATTTTGTATAATTATGATTAATAAAATTATATTTAGGGGTTTTTTTAGTAGAAAACAACTGTATGTGCCTTAATCATGTATCCGTTTCAACCATCACACTTTTCTTGAAAATCTAAATTCTATTACTCTTCTAGATAAATTCAAACAATCTTGTCGGCTCTATCATGTTGTGTCATTCGATTTCAAGTTTATAAAAGGTATAATGATTATCCCTCTTTTCAACTCTCTTTCTCTTGTTATCTTTAAAGTTTAATCTATTGCTTTCTGTAATCTTAATCTCTTATCTTATGAACTTGAGTTAGAAGATTTGATTAAAGAGTTAGCCTCTAAAAAAAACTAGAAAAGTAAACTTTTAAATATATATATATTTTTTTAACTCCACCATTAATATGCTATCTAGTTTATAATGCCGATTCCAAACCCGGATATAAAGGAGAAGAGTTTTAATTAAATGTACAAGATGATATAAACCTGAATTGAAGGTCTGCTAGTAACAATAAAAGGCAACATGGTTTTTGACTTTTGCAACAAGGCAGCAGGTACGTATATATCAATGAAAAATAGTTAACATCAGTAAGTTGAAAAGCAACACAACAGATTGTATTAGTCCAACAGACTAGTAGTGCTAAATCTTTTAGTCTTTCACGGTAGTTTTGTATATTCGCCACAAGACAGGTATGTTTCTTTTGCTTTCTTTGTTTACCTTAGTTTTATATGTCCCAACTATCTAGGCCCCCAAAATTTATCTTGCTTAAGGCCCCCAAAAGCTTTGAGCTGGCCGGCACTGCACTTCTGTCAAACATAGTGTACATCAGCCCCAAGCATTCCCTGTGCATTTTCACGATATATATGGCTGCCTTAGGCACATCATGATTCGTGAAATTCTGTAAAAAAGTTTTACATTTACAAAATGCAAATAATTTGAAGAATTATAAGGACTTTCACACTTATAATTCAAAAAATTCAATATCCACACTTATATATATGCGTAAATAAATATTAAACTACTTAATTGTCATCGACACTTAAAAATCAGTACAATATTAGTTTGTAGCACTAAAGTTATTCACGGTCCCTTTTATGTGAACAAACATAGTGTTACAAAATCACTTTCCCATTTTATAAACATTTTGATTTCAAAAAATCTGAACTATAAAAAAAATGTTAACAAACTTAGGTTAATATATATATAAATCGATTAAAAAGAAAAACGTAAGAAATGTGAACTAAAAAATGTTGACCAGTGGTGTCTTTGTCGTAATGCATACATGGTTACCCTTCGAGTCACGAAATGTTACCATCTGATCATAGTATGGCAAAAACATGCGGCTGGCACGTACGAACCTCGACTTGCGTTGCAATTTGCTTTACAAATGCTGCCTTTTATCATAGCATTTTAAAAATCTATACTTTTTAAAGTCATCTTCTGTTCGCGATATATGTTTGCGTTAGCTGTGGATATAGACTAGGCTAAGGGGCAGACTTCATCTCTTCTCTTCTATTCTTATCTTCACTCACGAGACCGATATATAAAAGAAGAACAGCAAGTACTTTGGAACTTGAATTGTCCATATGTCAAAATGTTAACTGGGATCAATGAGGTGAAACTATTGTGGTAACGTCATTATATGACTATATGGATCCATAGATAAAGATTAAAGGTCACAAGTTTAAAGCTAACTAACTACTTGTTAAAACAAGTAAAAAAATTTATATCTTATGAACCCATTGCCCATGTGTGAGACTGATGAAATACATGGAAAAAAATCCATACAATATTTATTATTAGTGTCAAAACGATACATGAAATTAGAAGTTTTTAATCCAATTATCCTTTTAAAATGTTAACAGATACCAGATAACAATTTCAGTATGACGTCTATACAAAGTTGTCCGAGTGAATTGCCAACTGTACGTCTTAATTATAACACTCTCTCAATGTCTTTACATTTCAAGATTTGATTACAAATCTCGGTGTAAACGTAACGCACGTTACAAATTTCGGTGTAAACGTAACGCACGTTGGATTGTATTGTATGTTTTTAATAAGTAAAAGTTCTGACCATGTCCTTGTCAAGTTGTCTCCAATAAAATAAGTAAAGGCAAGCTTCACATAAAAGTAACTGGTTGATATTTTTCAGAATTTTAGGACACGTAGATCAAATCAATGACACGTGTTGCTCTGCATGCAAAGCAAATTGCCACATCGTATGACCTTCACATTATCCCAATAAATGTGCTAACATTTTCCATTAATTGGTGGATCGATCAGGAGTGTTAGTTGCCGTGCGTCACGTCAAATTATCTTAGTATTATCTATTTCTTCCTTCCTGTTGTTCGGTAAGAACTAGGACGATTCGCGAGCCAATGTTAAAGGCCGAACATATATCTCGATCATATATTTTGAAACGAAATATCTCAAAATTATATAGTGAAAATTAATAATATTGATGATCATTGCAAGTGTACAAAAAAGTTACAAAGACAGTAGTAGTCAAAATATATAGTAGTTTGCAAAAATAGCATATCATCCAAGTAGTTTGCCACCGTGCACGTACCTTTGTCGTCGTCGTTGCCACATTTTGTAGAATACTCTTACAAAGAAAAAAAATTCCAAAAGTGATAGGTATTCAGCTCTAAAACCACCTTCAAGTTGATAAAACAACTAGCTAGCTTTCGGTTGACTTAGAATTAGGCCAGATTAGTAAACAAAAAAACCAAACACGAAAATGGATTAAACTAGCGATACAAATTAATTAAGGAAAAGCCCTTATAGTAATTAATAAACCAAAAATTAAAAGCATCGCTCCATATATAAGTCGGTCATTTTTTGGTGCGTTCACGGTCATGATTTAACCCCCAGCGGTGTATCCCAAAATGCAACCGAGCTGCCGCGATTAAAAACTCGACCGCCTGTTGCGGTGTGAGTAACTCCACCACCGCCATCAACGTCTGAAGTCGTAGCTCGTCCGCTTTCTTGACAATCATTGCCAGCCTTTCTGTCTTCTTCTCTAGATCCATACATGTCCCGCCTATTAGCTCTATCGCCTCATCCTGCTATATATATATATGCACAAAACGTATATTTTCAATCAATTATTTTTTGCATCAACACAATTTCACAAGATATATAATTAAACACAATTTAGTAATTAATGAAACTTGCTTATCTCTAATTTTATGTTTCAAATTATTTTGTCTCTGATTCTAATTAACTGAATACATCATGCAATGTGCTGCTTTCTTTAAGGAATTACATATATATATATATATATTTTTAAAAGATTATATTGAAGACCGAAAATAAAAGAAAAAGTAAATGAAATGAATAAAGGGTACATGCCTGCCATTCCGAAAGTTGACCGGTGATGGAGTTTTCTTGTTGAACAGTTTCACACTGGAAGTCACTCACACGGGTGAACTGTGCCGGCGACAGGTCACCCAGGTCGCCGGTACGCAACCCTTGTAAGATGTCAACGAGCCTTGACTCGAAAAGGATACTTGACTCTGTATAAATAAGGTGAAAAGCGGTGGTGGGCCGCCACCCCGCGATCCAAAGAAGGGATCGTTCCATGGTGGTGGACCACTTTGCCGAAAATATAGACAACACGTCTTGATTTACGGCAAGGGACTTCACCCTGTAGAATTCAGAGAAATGGAGCATGACTTTGTTGACGAGTTGGATGAGTTGTTTGTCGCCGTCGTCGGTGGTGGGTGGACGAGGGGCTTTTGTGAGCTGCCGGATTTGGTCATGGAGTTGCTCATACCATGTTTCGTAGAACTTTTGGAAGTCCATATATGTAAATAAAAATGTGTAAATATATATATAGAGGGAGAGAGACTAGAGAGGGATATATATATAAGCAGGGTACTACTGTTTTATTGAAGGGGAGCAATAGAAGGGAGCTTCTTGGTTAAGACTACATTTTTGTGAGAATATATATATTTCGAATGTTTGGGATATGTCGGCGGCGGCTCGATGAACGACGGGAATTGAAGGAGATTTGTGGTGTTGGTGAGCCCTAATTAAAGATACAAACAATTTACACTTGGTACGTCAATATTAATTTTAGGATCGAGTGGTTTGGTTTCAGATATATGTCGTGTATAGGTTTTGAGTAGGAACAGGAATAATGGGATTTTGATGATCACTATATCTAAATTAATGGATTTGATTATTAACTTATGATTTTAAAGTCATTCATTAGACATTTTCAATCAAATTGAAAGTTATTCAATTCTTACAATTTATATAGTTATTATTAGGGTCTAAACGAGATGATACAGTTCGCGAGTTGCCCGAATTCGACTCGAAAATTATTCGAAATTGACTCGGTCTTAGTCGAGTCGAGCTCAAGCCTCAATATAGCCTACTCGAAAAGCTCGCGAGCTTAATCGAGCTTGTACTTATTTTCAATATTACCCTTGAATATTATATATTTTTAAATAAATTATATTCTACCAAGCCGAGCTTGAAATTATCGAACTGACTAATTTAATTTAAACTTATTTTTAATTCTTAATCGAGTTGAGCCGAGTCGAGCTCGAAAGTGTCGATTTGTAAAGCAAGCTCGAGCTTGAGAATAAAGGCTCGGTCGAGCTCGAGTGGAGTTTTGTGCTTCGAGTTTTACAATCGAGTCGAGCTCGAGCTTGACACTGTGTTGGCTCGATTACCCCCTAGTTATTATGCACTAAACACGTGTTAGTATGTTACTATACTATTCACTTTAAAATGATTTCATCAGGTTTAAGGTGCCTTTTGTGATGCATAAGAGATGAGAAGATCGAATTTCAATTAAATGCACTATTTTCATTATATAAAATGCACTTCCATTTTAATTTAAAATTTTGTCAATCCATATTCGGTAGATAAATTGATTAAATAAATTTCTTGTGACATACCAAAAAGAAACTTAATTTGTACAAACTCTAAATGGAATAGTAACAACTTTTTATCCAAATTAGCAGGTTATTCGTATAATGTTACCAGAAATGGTGACGGCAACAAGAAGTGAGAGGTGAGTCGTGATTGTGGTAATTATAGTTGTTAAACTCTTACGAATCATAGGTCGAATCATACGAGTCGAGTCAATTTACATTGAAAATGAGTCGACTTGCTTGATGACTCGTTTTTGTCCAAACTCTTAGAAGTCATTGACTGAACTTGGATCGAGTCACAAGTCGCAAACTTATAATTATTGTAGTTTGATACTATTGTTATATATTATATATTTATTTTGCTACATTATTTTGTGTGTTATTTATATAGTTTGATATTTTTATCACGAATTTAGAGATATATTCTATGTTTATGGCTATATATATATGATTATATTATGATATATTATGTAATATTTATAAATGTTTTAATTTTTATGAGTTGAGTCAAATGTCATGAAAACTATGGTGGTAATAATGACATCTGAATGAAAATTGATAACGTGACTATTTTCAAGGATTGAATGATATAATAATTAAAATTGGAATATGTAAATGTAAATTAAGTTGTATAGCCAATGATATAGCCAATGATGATTCCAACTAGTCAGAGACATCCTAGGTTTTACCCAAGGTCTTGAGTTCGATCCTTAGAGATGATAAGTATTGGGGATTTTTTCTACGAATACTTGAAACGGCCATGATCAACATATCGTTGTCTAAAGTACGCGCAAGACTTTACCATTATACGGTGACGTTTTTCTGATGTCGCAAACCGGTTGAATATTCAGAAAAAAAAAGTTATATAAAATATTGTAGATATGAAGTCTTTGGATCATTTATACTTATTTTATACTTAGGATTATAACATTTAAATTTAAAAAAGAGTTATAATAATAAAATTTGTATAAATAAATATAATTATAAAAACAACCGTTACCATACTTGATTAAAATTATTTCTATTTTTTTATATATTTTTTTGTATATTTAGTTTCGATTCAGACGTGCTGAAGACAATTTTAACCAACGATTTATTGTACTTCCAACCCTATTTTCATGGAAAATATTTTGAGATGAGAAACCCAAGACTCGAACACAAGATCTTGAAAAAAACTCACCCCGAGACTCATTTAGTAAATTTAAAAGATATCTCTAGCCAACCTATTTAAATGGAGTTGGTTATTTTCAACTTATTTCGAGCTTTTACAACCTTTCATTATATATCAGCCTAACCTTTCACATTCTTTTCAATATCTATAAAATGTAAATTGTCGATCAACAATACCTTAACCTTGTATTATACTCCGTATTACAATAATCTTTTAAACATAACTCAAATGTCATTATTATTAATTCTTATAATGTCCATTCATGTGTTTAAATATTACAAAGTTTCTTAAAAGGAAAAACAGAAGAATTATGTAAAATTTAGAGAGAGATTATATAAAATTTTAAGGTTATGTATGTTTATCGAATTTAAAAGTTTAATTTGTAATTTTTTTTTTAAGTAACAGTAGACTAGTAGAGTACTAATCATTTTCCCATATATGAAACTTGGAGAATAATCAAGAAAGCAAAGGGTAGAATATGTAAAATATTATAATCACACCCACAATTCCGTCTCTTTGTTTTGGGGGAAGAAATCAATCCAGCAAAATAGAAATTAAAAAAGAAAAAGAAAAAATGACAATCGGACAAGGAAACAACATCGGCGGCGGCCTTCAGAAGCTTTTGCCCATCCTCTATGTAATCGGCGCCGGAAGTAAATTCATCATTCAATTTTTCCTTAGTTTAATATCTATATCTATATATCTATATAATCAATAATATATATATGTAATCAATAATATATATCTACAGCTTACCTTCCCATACCCCGCGCAGGGGCCCTTTTGTTGTTGTTGTTGTTGATAATGAAATTGAAACTTGTGTTTATGAACAGTAATATGTACGGCTGTGATTAACAAGTGGAAACGGAAACAGGAATCAGAATTGAGACATCAACGACACCGACGATTGTTAGAAGATCCCTCAAAACCTGTTGATTTTGATTGACCCCACATCCAAATCCATATAAAATGGTATCCATTTTTAGCGCTATGGTTAGCTATTTTCTTTTGTAATCAAAAATTTTGAATTGGTTGGATTTTGATTAAATAATATAGGTTTTTTCGTTAATTCGTTGATATGGGAAGAAACACAAAAATTTTTTGTTGAGGTAACCCAGCTATATTGCTTTTTTTTTTATATACTTATTTTTAATTTTAGAAAAAACTTGAAAATATTGTGTTAGATGAATAACTATTAATATCAGTTCATCTTACTATATGGGGTTTTAAGCTGATATTTTGATTTTATATGGTGTATTAAATAGTTATACATTTATAATAAATCAGGATTGACACATTAAGTGAAGTCGGCATTTAACGTTTTCCTAAATAAAATTATATCGAGGGAATAATTTTTCTTTTTAACGGTTGCCAGGGGATAATTGATAAGGTAACAAAAATCCAGAATTTAATGAACTAACTTTCATAAAAGGTACAATTCGACCTATAAGTTATTGAAATATGCACAAAAGTGGACTAGCCTCGTGCCCGTCGTAACGTTGCGGTAGCGAGAAGGCAACTGTCAATATCAGAAAAACCCTTATTGATGGTGAGGAATTTGACGGCGGTAGTTGGGACGATGAATTCGGAGAGAGAGGTTGTGATTTAGTTGTTGATGGTGATGAATTAATGGCAAAGGTTGCGATAGGGAGATCGGCTAGAAAGAGTGATTTTTTTTTTTTTGTTGATATGGTTTTTTTTTTGGGTTTAAATTTTGATATGGATAATTTTGGCATTTAAAGGAAGAGGTGTAAAATATAATGTAATTAAGGAGGGTATTATGGAAAAAAAGTGCTTAAAACTTAATCCCAATACCTTTATAAGGGTTTATAGATAGATTATAGATATAGTCATATAGATGTGCAAATATACAATTGATTGTCAAGAATTCAGATGCTGAGCATTGGGGGCATACTGGCACGTTCACGAGACCGAAGAAGGTTACTTGTGAAGAGTTACATGGATTGAATTCATCGTAATCTCTTTAGTTTGTTTCCTTCTTTTTAGATAAGATTGGTTTTTTGATAGCTTTTATAGAATCAATATAGTTTAGGTTGAACACGTTTTTATCTTATTTATTTACAAAATCCACCCAAAACAATTTTTATCTTAAAACACGAACCAACTAGGTGTTAGAGCCGAACTATACAACAGAATTGCAGAAAAATGAGGAGCAGTACATCAAATGCACAACAACATTATTTAAGCACCAACAAAATCAGTGAAATCAGCTTGAGACTTTAACTCGACTCCAAGCTTCCCAATCTAAAGAGGATAATTATGCTCTCGACTTGATACAAAAATAATGAGGACTTAGTTGCTTAGATGTCAGTCACCAATCATCTTATTGAACACCACGGTTTCCCGTCAATAAACAAAGCCTTTCCGGGCACGCCACATGTATCAAAATACAGTAAGAACAATACTTGAGATTAGTCTGTAAGCTCATAAGAGGGGAAAAAATCATCTGCCTTGTTATCGAATTTCCATTTGGGCATATTGTTGTATAATAACATGCATCCAAGTTGTCAAAAGGATTTGCCGTTTCTAGTCTATAGAAGAAAAAGAAAAACAGGACAAACTATTATCTTGGTTCTTCACTGATTTATATACTTCAAGTCTTCAACAACACTTAATGAGATTTCCATGCTCCTACCAAAAATGAGACTTCTGTCATCTTACCACTCACGCATACAGGCTCGCCCATTTAAAGTTTAGTGCACATAATCTGTATATATCTATAGAATTTGCTTATATCAGTTCATGAAAGTTGCTATCAAAATCTTACCTAAATGAGACTACAATATGAAACAAAAGCTAATTAAAGATAAAAGGGAAGATACAAGACTTCATTAAGGACTGATACAAGCCTTTGGAGTGAAATTGGTAAGTAACTTAATTAATCTCACTAATAATAACACCACTTCTCTCTTTTTGTGTCTGTAAGTAAACTTGTGAGAGGCCATGGAGAATAATGACTCTTAGAAAATGAACAGTTGCGCCTGCTAAATATTCAGGTATTTGTTTTTTATTGTTTGCATGCGTTATGTGCATATCTGTGTTCCAATTTCGAAGTGAAAAAGTCTACAAAGGTTGCTGGAGTTGCGTTTCAGTTATCTACTTAATTGTGTTGCTAGGTTGTATTCGATTGTTTTATCCCTGATTAATTTGTTGAGGTCACTAAACACTATTCTCTTCTTTGAAGATTACAGGATGCCCATAAAAGCTCTAGAACAATAATTAACGACAGGGATGGCGTATCTGATTCTTGTTAACTGAAAATTTATATAGCATCCACTTTTGCTCACTAAGCAACTGTACATCATCCAGCAGTAAATGCGGACCAGTTCAGTGAACCAAATAAGTAAAGCATACACTTTCTTTCTCTCAGGAAATATCTTTTTTGAGGTTCACCAAACCTACATTTGAAGTTTTAACCTTTCTGGTTTTAGGGTCTTACTTCTGGTGTTCCTTTTTTCAGGTTGAATTTTCTTGCAGTAAATCATTTATAAAAAAAGAACATACTCCCCCAACTTGGCAGTATCAGCATTTGCAATGCTTATCTCTTTTAATGTACCATTGCAGGCAAGTGTTTTTAACTATAAGCCTTTCATCATATTATATGTAATAAGTTGCATTCATTATATCCATAAGTACAATTCTTTCACCTTAGAAAATGTCATAGCCTGCCTTGTATACTGTTTTAATTCTTCATAAGTCACAAAAACATGCTGCAAGCTTCTATTTATATTTTTACCATGAGGCTAAATCAACACCAGTATATAGTACAAATACTTTTTTTCTGCTGGAAATTGGTTATATTATACTGATACAAGCTAGTCTCAGTTTTTAGGTTACTGCTGAACTGTCTCAGTTTTTAGGTTACTGCTGAACTCTGTTTACAATTTGTGCTAACCATATAATTAGAGTGGTAGTTGGCTGGTAAACTATGTTGTTCTTCTATTAGATACAAAATTTACTACTAATCGATAGAAAGATAGTACTATGTCAATAAAGACATACTTCATCTGTAATACCACTTCAATGATCGAAATAAGAGTTTTTTAGCACTTGGCTTTAGAGGAAACTTTCGGGTATCTGTTTCTTGTATGGAAATTTTGTATCTGTACTTCTTTTCTTGCTAGCAAAACTTGTCCTGTACCTAGGATAATCAGAGAGTTCCATGCTCAAATGATGTACTTTATGTATTGTTTGACTTATCATAAAGGCATCATTGCATCAATGGACGGGAAGTACCATTACTTATGAATGAGTCACTTTTTCCGCGGTCAAATGGGCCAAGTTCATAAATTCAGTTACACTCTGTGAGTTTTAGTAACGGAGACTGAATGAGGAGTAAATATACATGAAGCAGAGAAAATAGATATTAAAAGTTGAATGAGTGGATTGACTGGATTCGTCAACTCAACTTGAAACTTGTACATAATATCTCAAATCCCCTTTTACCAGGAAGACTAGACCATGTAAACTAGACTTTTTAAAATCCAAAATAAACTAGTAAACACAAGATAAATTATATAAAACAGAAACTTTTCGAGAGAAAGCAGATTTGTGAGCTTTTATCATTGGTCAGAGCGCTTGGAGCTCAAATGATGTACTGTTCTTAAAGCAGAAACTTAATACTCCTTGCTGTAAGGACTGCAAACTATTCTCACAAACGGGTCTTCAGAGTTGAAGGAAATTAAAGTGACTTTGACATATTGTTGCTCAACTCATTCACTTTTCATCTATAGCAGGAAGCAATATTTTCGGGTTCTCAGGGGTGGTTTTTGGGTCAAGAACTTATAACCTTGTAACATGTATGATATATCTATGTAAATTCATGTTTTGTGTTTGGAGGTACTGTTACCGCAATCCATTTAAGTTGATCATAATTTCAACAGTAGATTGAAGATCATGCACAGATAGCCTGCTTTAAAAGTCTTGGGTAGTTGGGTGGTATATGTTTACGCCAAACACCAATCTTTTTCATTTGCTTATATGGGCCAGCTGGTTGAGAAAAGTAAATAATGCTAAAGACCGGGTATATAAAATTCTAGTTGGACCCTGGTATTCATTGTCTTGATGGAACCCATTGGTAGGAAAAATGAGAATGTCTATGTGTGTGTATCGAATATATGTGTACAAGCATACATATGGACCTTTGTTATGAATTAATTCTGCACCGGCTACTGATACCCAAACCCGACCCATACCAAAAGCTACTCGTTTTCCACTTCTACGTAGTATATTAGACTCTTGATGTAGCCGAAGATTGTGTAATTGTAGTTTCAGGATAAACATATCCTACTGGTGGCAATGGCTGCCCTAAAACCCATATTAGCCCTACAATAGCGGTGGACCTTTGGAGACAGTGAGATGGTGAGACAAGGTTTTGTGTGACTTGACCCCACTTAGCTTCTCACTAGCCATGGCCAAGTTCCTTAAGAACACCTTTGTTGGCAATAAGAACGGCTCAAAAGCACGAGACCATGTTACCACGACATTTTCAGCCAACACATTTGGAGACCAATTAAATCAATGCATAATAGCATACAGCAGAAAAGACCTAAAGCAGAATGAAGAAAGATGTTAGGGCTACGCTGCAGCATTGATAGAGGAAGCAGAAAGAAGCTCCTTGATAAATCTATATTGTAAGTTTAACTAAGTTTTGTACATAAAATTTTTACCAAGTATAAGAGTTTTGCAAGTGCAACTTTCTGTCTCTTAAAAGTTTGCAATGTACAGTATATTTAACTGTTTGTTACAAAGGTAATTAATTTTACATGTTTATTAATATAGGCAACTGATTTGTTTGTACACAATAACTATACTTTATATTAATATCTACAGTTCTAATTTAGTTAATGGTATTTTTTTACTGATTGCACCCTTTAATATATGTCATGTGTGAACGTGAATATGATATGAGGTTTTACAGTGGATTTTGAAAATCATAATCCGACTCAGTTGGTAAAGTTGCAGCGGAATTTCGAAAATATTCATAGAACACGAATTGGAAATTCGATCATGCACTATCCTTTAGCTTTCTTTGACACATACTTTGCTTGATTGCTTTCATGATTTCAACAGGCCCATATGTTATCGTTTGCCTCTTAATTAGTAGTTAATTCTGCTAGAGAAATATTCAATCTCCGATCCGTCTTACTACTAAGATATGTGATTGCTTACATTAAATACAATAGGAGAAAAAAAACACACAACACAATAATTTAAGTTCAACAAAAGAACAGATTACTTTTTTTCATTGTCATACATATATTGATGCATGAGAAAGAAACAGGTGTACAAATTTCGGGCTAATATGTAATTAAATCGTAACTTTTGGCCTCTGTAATGATAAATTGTGGGTTCTAGTTTTGTAATACATACTTTACAAATATACATGGATGCATTTTATAAGAACATATATAATTGTTTATATTATTATTATTTTTTCTGAAATAAGAGAAACAAATACTATGATCTTTATGCAGACAACATTAAATTGATTCTGAAAGAACCACAACGAACAGTCACAGATCCGGACCAAAAGGACACTGTTGATCCACATGTTACGTGTCTCCCCCAGCATTTTATATTATATGCTTCCTTCGTCTTACAGCATTGTATATGAATGGATGCTATATAACGCGAATTTTATGAATCAAAAAATTATTTAAATACTTAGTTTAGTACTTTTAAATACAAAAGGGTCGAATCTTTTTCCTATATTTTAATTATGAGTTTTGTTAGACGAATTTTTAAGGGTTTTTGTTAAAATGAATTAAATAGTTGTACACTCATTATAAAACTAGACGAATACATGCGCAATGCGGCGGTATAAGTGGCGGTGTGTCGGTGGTGGCGGTGGCAACTTGTAGTGGCAACGGCGGCGAGTAAGATAGATAATTGATATAAGATTTAAGGAGTTAATGAGGTAATTTAGTAGATAAAAATGTATGCAATAAATGTTTTAAGAAATTAAGAGATTCCAAAAAGAGAATACCTAGTTTGTATTATAAGGGTGTATAGATTTGGGGAGACAAGCTTTTCATATGAACATGTACAATTTTTTTTATTCACGTTAAGTGAACTCCTATAGGCTTCATTTAACATTTTCCTAAAATTATTTACTTTATAAGTTTTGTTTTACACAATTAAAATATTTGTCTATTTCTTTTGACAACAATATAATTTTTCATGTTTGTACTTATCATATTTATAATGAGATATATCATATGAACGTTGCCTCTAAACACATTACATTTATTTTATATGGTAATATGTAATATTTCAAATTGAACTTTTTAGAATTTCCTATATAAGTTCCCCGCACGCACTTATAATCAAATCTTATTACCAAGCACTACACGTCTACATCTTGATACTTCAGTAAACATATATAGTTTTTCTCTTGCTTCTTTCGACCGACAGGTATGTATCTTAATCACTTTACCCCTTTTTCGACTTTTACCTTTTTATGGCTGAAGTTCCTTATGGAAGCAGTTTCTCTACCTTTGAGTAAGGCTAAAACTGTCTACAACTCACCTCCCCCATACTCCACTTAGAAATTGGGTCCTATTGTTGTTGTTGTGGTACTACACGTCTACACCTGAAAAATTATATATAGATTTATTAACAATTCTTCATTCAGCTTGAAATTCACAATTCCTTTGAAAAGCCCAGCTAAACCCAAATAAAGTACAAACAAGCCAACAATCCAAGAGGTGACACCAAAATAAAATAACCAATGTTTCGTTGTGATATTATCATGTTTACTTGTAGCCCTATTTGTTAACAACAAAGTCTATAACATTAGTCTAGAATTAATACATTTAATTAACCCGGACATAAACTAACCAACAATAAATATTTGTAACTGACTCATGGTCAAATGACAAAATGTCGGTGTGGATATCTATAACGATCCATAGGCAACTTCACGTTGTCTACGCATGTGCAAAATTTCATATAATGATGGTGAGGTTTACTTAAGATCGTATCCATACCAAATATTAAAAAAAATAAAAATGAATGATTAAGTTAATTGTATATGTAAACAAATTAATGGCAATGTTCTCGTGGATTGTAATTTAATCATCTCATGTTCCATGTTGTCATAAAAACATAAACAATTTAGGAATCCACATAAACAACATCGAATCGTACGATTTGATACTCTCAAGTCTCAACAAATTAACAACCTCCTAAAAGATTATAAGAATGACATAAAACGATGAAAATTTTTATATAGATGATGAATCATTGACTTTCGTACAAAATTTATTATTATACGAGTATTAAAATTAAACTATATATGCCCTAATTTAAGGTTTATTATGATATCTATTGTAAATCATTTTTCTAATGCATGAATTACACGTACGCTAATACAATAAGTTGCGCGTATTAATCACGTTCACGTTAAAGAGCCTTTTCGTATCATAGATTATTAGCTTAGCCGTCGATCATTATTGTTCGACAAGGCCCGAAAGATATATAAACCCGTACCAAACAATAGAAATGAAACTCATGCACCCAGACCCACCTCGAATAATTAAATGGATTTATCGGTTTTAATTTGTACAAACTTTTATATAAGACTAAAATTATAATTATAATTATAATCTCATTTTATTAATAACAGCTCAATATGAGTGTGTCATCACGTACTGTTCAACGTAGGCCTGCCAAAAAGAGAATACTTCAACGATGATACATGTTGCCATGCAGGTAGCCTTTTATTTCGATGTCTCTCATTTAATATACTGGCGTTATTATTAATTGTCATTGGTGAACTTCATTAACACTATATATGTTATGTTCGTAACATATTACATCATCGTTGATCTAATTATATATCCAAAGGAAATAATAGTTGCTATTAACAAAGTCCCTAATCAGAAAACTTCGATCCGGCCAGTAGGAGAGAGTGAGAGACCTAGTAACAGCCCATGAAGCCAGCCAAAAGCAAAAGACATGCTGGGGATTCCGAACTCTTTAGCTGCAGCATCAATGATGGGGAACTAATCTATTCTTATACGATTCTTTAATTAGGATAGAAAGTTAACATTATATATTATTCAATTCACATGTTTGTTCAATTCTTGATCTAGGCTATTTAATTTAGTTTACAGCCTGAATATATTGTTCAAAACTAAGTGACTCACTTTTTAGTTTATGCAGCCATAATCAGTTTTGAGAAAAATACATAAACATTTTCTCATGTCTCTCTACAGGTCTACTATACCAACATATAAAAATCTCATTTTTTTTCCTGTGCAAGTATACTATACATGCATCTCTATTCTTTTATAAAAACGAGAGCAAGTACCCGCGCGTTGCAGCGGTGAGATGATGGGGTGATATGTCATAGAGTGTGATAGCCAAATGTCTTAGCCGTACGGGCTCCGCCCTCGGATTTAGAAATTCGCCGAAAATATATCGAATGACATCTCTAATGAAAGAGCATGAAATTTTAAGAACACCCATATAATTTTTATAATTTGTCGATGTACGGTTTGTGAGATAAAAGATTTTGAATGAATTGGAAAAATATATTATTTATGGAAGAGAGAAAAAAGAAACATGATTGGTTGAGATTTAAGGAGAGAGAAAAGATGTTTGGTAAATATAGAAATAAAATAATCAACCCAGCAACTGAGATTTTTTTCAAGATGTAGAACGATTTGACCTGTTTGACCTAAAATAATCAACCCAGCAACTAATTAGACACGTAAGCCTGGAACTCGACCCATCGATCCAAACTTTTCCAGGTTGTTGTGTTTGGTTCGAATTAACAGTGGGTCAAAGTTGAAATTTTTGACTGTTAAAATAAATAAAAAGTTAAACCGCCAAGTCGTTAATCCTAACCCGAATCAACCCATTGACATGCATGCATGCTATTTGATATAGCAAGCGAACCATGCATATATTAATTGTGAACTAAACGTGTCAATGTATCCTACCCTATCGATGACCTTTACTGCGATATAAAATACGTTCTTATTCTTATAATAAATGCTATGTCTATAATCTTATCAAATAATTAATCATCAAAATAAGGTATTTAGTAATTTACTATATTAGCCTCTTCCTATCTATAAAACCTCCACTCTTCTATCTCTAAAAAAGTACTAATTCCATTAATTAGAAAAGACAAGCAATTAATTAAAAAATGGAAGGTTCAAGGCTAGAAGAAACGATGAAGAAGGGAGGAGAAAAGTATAGGTCCTTTCTCCATGAAGATTTAGCAGAGAACACCAATTGGAGACACGGTGGTCCCCCTGTTTACGATGCCGTAAACAAACTGTTTGAAGAAGGCCGAACCAAGGTTTGCTCCCTCGTTAATCGTCAAGTTTGATCTTGCAAACATATATATATATATATATATATAGTCCTAGCTAGCTAGTCCTTAATTTATACTATGTGTCTGGTTATCTTTGTGGACTTGAAAACATATATGACTGCATATATGATTTGATATGATGCACTAATTTATCGTTAAGTTACCAGCTGGTTGTTATGTGCATAACACGCACTAATTTATCGTTAATTACTTAGATAGATATATCTATAACTGCTTTCATGCATTAAATTAACTAAAGGATCGATACTAGATTAACATATATAGGAGTATATAATATAATTTTTTAATCAACCGTGCGTTTAATAATATGTATATATATTTGACAATTAATTAGCTAGGTTAATGATATTTGTTCACACTTTTTACATGTCATGTTTTCAAACGTAAATCTCTTGGTTCAAATCTTCTTAAATCAAGATATATAATCTTATTTTTAGACTAGTTAATAATTAAACGATCTGTTTTTGCTCGAATTGAAGAACTTACGTACAACAATGCTCGATCAGATACTTATAGAGACATATCTTCTCTATTGAAACATCTAAAGTTATCTAAATTTTAAAAATTTCTCTTGGATTTTAAAGCATATATACCACACGTACGTACGTACCCCAGATGAGCCATAATGATTCATATATGGTGTGGGCGATAAGTCAAATCGATAGCCTAGCTATCAATCTCTAGGTCGTGGGCTCTATTATGGTAGACTTTTGTAAATATGTGATATATTTGTGTTGATTGTTTAGTTGTCTTTCCAAAAAAATAAATTATATACATCACATTTATTCGCATATTTGTTTACCATAGAACACTTGAATCTATAGTTTTTGTTTCCAAATACACGGGCTTACAAATTTATCAATATTAAATGTTAATTTATTATGATTTAAAATTTAGTTTATAACTTTTAGTAATAAAAAAATCGATCTATATTATAAAACTTTGAGTGTGAGTCTGTGACATACATAACAATATTTGAATATTACAAAATCATAATTTGTCCATAAAAGTTGTACATCATAACATATTTACCGATATTTGAATATTAAAAATCATAATAAGTCACTATCATTTTATTTTATTTATTGTTACAGAAGGTGATATTACATTCTTATGTTACACTTTTAGAATTATATCTTATCTTTAGATGAAACATATTTTAAATATTTAAAATATTTCAATTAGAATATGATAATGTTATACTCTCTCCGTCCCAATTTAAATGTCTTATTTTTACATGTTTTATTTTTATTATGTATCATGATATTTATTAAAAAAACTTATAAAAAAATGATAGTACAATTACTTTTAAAATAGATTGATTACCTAGAAATCAATATTATTTAATGTCATGAATGGAAGAAAAAATAAATAAATAAAGATGTCGATTATAAAATTGTTATTATATTATACTTACATATGGATATAGGTATATCTTTATAGATATAAATATTCCCGTTAAATTAAGTACACCATAGATATATTATTTTATTATAAGTATATATCTATGAAAATATAATAAAAGGCGTAAAACTAACTTCTTGATTTTTTTATGTAATTAATTAATTAATTAATTTCATATTATAAAATATATTTATGGCATCAGCAATTTTCAATTTGATGGAATTGAGAGTTGTTATTTAGGTGAGTTATTTTTTAGTATATATAAAGATAAATATAAAGATAAATGATATTACAAAATCAAAGAATATAATAGTTTACAAAAATCGTAATCTTAAAGTCTATCTAATAAGTAGAGTCTTGGGTTTGTAAAATAATAAATGCTTATATATTAATCCAAAACCAAATTTAAAGATAGTTAGTATTATCCAAATTAAAGCTACGTGTGTTTTTTTTTTATCTTTTGGAAATTCTTTATTTTTTTTCTTAATTAAATTAATTAATGTACAAAAATAAATGATGACATCATCAAAAGTCAATTTGATAAAATCGAGAGCTGTGATTGGTTAATAAGCTATTAGGTCAGTTGTCTTTTAGTATATATAAAGATATCTATATGGATTGCTTAGTTTTCTTTTTGGATAACTTTTTCCAATATATATGATTAAATAGAAATCATACACTAAATATTATTTAAAGTCTTTTATGATGACTTGGATTTAGGGAGACTCGGGTTCAAAATTAAGAAGACAAGGTTTTCCCCTAATGTGTTGTCGTGAAAGCGGACTATTAGTGAGTTTTTTCTCCTACTAGGTTTGGGTGAGAGGGTTCTATAGTGTGGACTCGATTAAGACAATATAGTCTAATCACTCTGTTGTGACATTCGATCCATACCTGTCAAAAAAATATACGAGTATTAGTTAAAGCCTTATCTGACATTAATTATCGATCAATGTTTGTTTGTTAACTGGTTGAAGGTGTGGGAAAAGGGATCATTAGAAGAAACCGTACAAAATGCAATAAAATCATGGGAGATGGAACTAAGCCACAAGACTCGCATACAAGACTTCAAGACAATCAATCCTGAAAAGTTCAAGCTCATTGTCAACGGTAACTAGAAAGAAATTATACATATGCTAAAATATATGGCGAAAGTCTAATAAATGGTACTTGGTATTCATCCAAAAAAATTTAGGATGTCAACTTCTAAGCAACGTTAAAAGAGTATAGTTTAAGAGTCATATATGGTAAGTTTAGTTATTTAGAAATCTAAGTTATTCCTAAACCCTCAATAACATTTTAAGCAAAATTAAACTTTGAATCACTGGTTTTCAATAGGTGGCAAAATTGAATCTCCATCTTATAATTTATGTATTTTTTTAAACTAGCTCAAATCTTCATGAAAAAAAAATTATTTAGTCTAGAAAATTTCAACAATTACCGACTTCATTATTAAATGGAGATGAACTCTACAAAATGAGCACGAAATGTATTCCTCGTACTAGCTTATTAAAAAAAGAAGCTAATGATGTTATTAGTCAGCTAGGTTGTATCTTAGTGAATTAAATTATTAGTATAATTTTTCAGATATGATTATATATGTATATTTTCAACCATATCGGTCAAGATGAATAAAAAAAAATATGATAGACATTACATAACCATGACGAAAGCGACTTGTGGAGTTTGTCAATCCCAATAGAACAGAGTCGATAAAAAATGATATCGAAATCGTGATAAAATTTGAATCATACGTTAAATAATTTTTAAAAGGATATATCTATTATTATTTTAAGTATATTTTTCATATGGAATTTAATTAATTCAATTGACAATAGGCAGGGAGGGTTTATCAGCCGAGGAAACATTGAAGGTAGGGAGTTATAATGCCTTACTTAAAAATACACTTCCTGATGAATACAAGTATTACAAAGCTGAAGAAGAAACCTTTGAATCGTCTCACGATGTTTTTCGATCAGCCTTTCCTCGTGGATTTGCGTGGGAAGTGATAAGCGTCCATTCTGGACCGCCCGTGATATCGTATAAGTTCAGGCATTGGGGTTACTTTGAAGGTCCGTACAAAGGCCATGCCCCTACTGGCGAAATGGTTGATTTCTATGGAATGGGCATCCTCAAGGTACTAATTTTCGTCTCTTGGTTAGGTTTCAAAGTTTTTTTTTAGTTTTCAATAATAGGCAACACTTAACGGGTCACATTTGATATTGCAACCCAAATCATATATATATTTCAAACACGGTAATATTTATTTTATATAAACTAACTTTTTTTTTTTAAATTGTTGATACAAATGTGAAGGTTGATGAATCATTGAGAGCCGAAGATGTTGAGATTTATTACGATCCAGCTGATCTAATCTCGAAATTGCTCAAGGGACCGTTGATGATACCTGGAGACCAAAATGTGGCCGTGGATACTTCTGTGGCACAAACGGGCAGTTGCCCTTACCAGAATTAATTAGCAAGACGGACGATATATATGTGTTTGCTCTTGATGATGTTGTGATCCTTTTTCTGGTTAATTTGTGTGCTTAATTTACTGTTTTAGTTTTTTCTCATTCGATCAATATCAAATTTGAATGTATGAACTCGATCAAGTTCTCCAATGTTGAAAATTCTAAATTCTTTGTATTTTCTTATCTTAATAAATCTCCTCGTAATTAGATATAAATCTCCTCTTAAGCAAATTAAATCACTGTGAATTTTGTTTGTTCCAAATTTCCTATATCATATCGTGTTGTGAATGTAATTCCGCTTTAAAACATAATATGTTAATTGGTCTATATATAATATATGTTCACAGTCCACAATGCCTTTATTTAGTCGATTTATAGTGAAATCTAAGTAAAGGTTTCGTAACATTACCAAAGCAATAGCTCCGATGCATTTTGTAATTGTCATCTTGCAAGTTCGAACACGTAAAAAGTTTGACAAGACATCTATCAAATGGGTTAATCCATATTGGCATTATACCCCCCACCCCCCCCCCCCCCCCCCCCCCCCACCCCACACACACACACAACCAAAAAAAAAAAAAAATCCATAAAATGTACTTATTTCACTTCAATAATCAATCATTCTATTACTTAATCTCTTAAACCATATCTATAATACTTTTTCAATAACATACTCTCACACTACCGGTCTTGGCCATCTAGAATGATAGGTACATGGTTTGGTGATTTAAGAATATTTTTGAGATTTAGATCCTCTAAAGTGGATTCGATCAACTTTATAAGTAAAGTTAGATTAACTTTAATCATTATATTGGTTAAGTTAGATCAACTACAAAGAATCACAATCCATACTTTTGTAATATGCATAGTTTACATTCAACGACCACTCAATGATCTAGTATATCACTCGGACTACAATAACTTGACTTGGTATACTTTTCAAAATGTTATTTTTCTATCTTCTACATATGTCTATATGAATTCTTCAATAATAGAAAAAAACAAAAAACTAAATAAATTATTTTAACCATAAAAAAGGTTATACGTTCGAAGTGTACGTGTAAATAGGTTGATAAGATAATGAAACTTAATTTATTGGGTAGATCAAAATCGAAAGAATTGATGTTTAATTCAAGTCTGTTTTCATACCTAACACGAAGGTGAAAAAAATGAAAATGATTTTAGTACTGTACCGCGTCACCAATTACTGAAATAAGAAAACAACTCAAAAGCTGTGTATACGACTTTCCATATATATGAACCTTGTTTCCTATACTAAATATTCAGAAAAGTTTACAGCTTCGTAAACAATCAAATATGTATTTTCTCGTCATAAATTTCAGTATCGCATGAAAATTTTTAAACCCGTCATCCAAAAGATTATGACTTTCTAGTTTCTACTCTACTAGAAACAAAGATACAAATGTATGTTTAATCAACATACATTTGAACGTCCTTGTCTCCTTGATAAAGATTGTTTATAGCGGGACTGAAAATTAACATGTAAATTCCTCTATTGCACATACATATAGCGGTTCTAATCTTGAATGAAAAACCATTTCCGATAGTTTCCGTTAACTTGATCATTCAACCAATATACATATGTGATGCGTAGAGATTTGCAACATGTTTGCATATACTCGTAATCATTTACTTATAACTATACTAGGAGTGTACTCATTTAAGGTAGTAAATAGGTTCCCAAATCTTTTAGATTCTAGTCAGAATTGAATTCAAAAACTTAAATCCATAAACTTCAATGAATATATAAGATGTTCTAACACAGTAAATAAATTGGAGTTTTAGCAGAATATTTATGAAAGAAAATGATTAGATAAATGTATTTCCATTCATTAGCAAGGATAAATTTACTAATCCTACAATTTCAAAACTTAAAACCTTAGGCTATGGAGATGTGTACATGCCTTCTTAAATGAAAAGGCTGAATGTGCACAACAGATATCTGAAAGTTTATGAGAATTGCCAAACATTTTTTGAGGATAAATAACAAATTACAGCACTCTTCTTCCCATTAAATAAAATAAGTGGTAATATCAAAATGTAATGATCAAAATTTGTATCATATAAATCAACTTCACAGAGGTTTTAAGACATGCGATGACTTGATTTCCTGGATTTGTAGTTGTATATGAATACATTTGTTACAACATAAAGACATGATCCCTACTACCAATAAAATAAGAAAAGGAAAAAAAAAAGTATACATATCGATTTTCATCAACTATATATTAATTATTTAATACCTTGACGGCTTTCATCTACAAGGGCTAACGTCAACATCTCTGCGGAGAACGGATCTTCCGGATTTATCCATAATGCCTGTTCATAGAAACCAGTTATTTACAAATCCGAAATCAAATGCACGACCCATACGATTACAAGTGTTCTTATTAATGACATACAATTTTACCTTATGGTAATATGTAATTGCATCAGTGTAATTACCCTGCAAAAAAAGAAAACAGAACGATTACGGAAAATCTCAAAATGGACACAGACAGTTCATTACAAGTTATCTTTTGGATGAGCGGATTCAGGTAGCCTTTATCTCTAACAGATCAAACTTATAAGATAAAAATAGCTATGGTGAAAACAGGACCAAAAATGCCAAAACTCCTAGCGCATATTTTATGCATAAAAGCTCAAATATGCTAGTTTTTGTAACAAGTTTTGACACCCCAATTGTTGTTGATAAAACTGCGAAATCTGGACATTAAATGTTTCGGGTTACCCATCGTGTGACAATAACAGATTACCTACCCCACGCGATCCACCATTTTACGACCTCTAGACAAAAGAATAAATTATTAAGCAAACAATGTTTGAAGGCAGTGTTACCTGCAGATGATATGTATAAGCTAAACCAGCGTATGTCCCAAGACTTCTTGTTGATAGTGCAAGGGCCTTTTCATAATATGCGATTGCTTCATTATATCTCCTGGAGAAGAAGTTAGTAAGTGGCAACACATATGTAATCCTTAAAAATAGAAATTAAAACTTTTTTTTAATCAAAAAGTTACTTTATTAAGATCTAGAAAATTAAAGTTAAGCATACTTTAATTTTCTCAAGGCATGAGCCAGATTAACCACAGTTGATTCCCACATCTCATTTAGTGGTGATGGTAGGAGAGCCAAAGTCTTTTCAAACCACGATACTGCCTTCTTAAACCTATAAATTTTACAACGCTTATGCTCATTAACAAACATGATGACATAAAGGCTATCAGATTAAGTTGACAAGATAGACAGGACAGATGATGGATTCAGGTTGAAATGGGTCAGATTTTAGTTGGTATTCGGTTGGGTCACACTGTTTGTCTTCTATGTGTTGAAAAAATAGTACTAGAAAACCAATATCAAATAGATTAGAAAAACTATATTAGTGAAAATCTTAGAAAAAGCGATTCATATGCATTCAAAATAGACTTGAGAAACCTTTGTCCCTTTCGATCCATTTAAACTATCTTGGATAAAATACATCTCAATCTAACACATTATATGGGTCAAATTTCCACCTCTAACTCTCTAAGAGTTGGAAACAAAGAAAAAGAAATCAGTAAAGGATACCCACTCTTTCATATGATAAGCAACAACTCCAAGTTCATTATATACAAGTGGATCTGAAGGGCATATTGCCTTTGCCTGCATGAAAAACTGTACGCAATACCAAAGAACTGAAATTAGTTCTATCCTCATCCATAATTTAGGTCTAGTATTTAACGCCTGAAAACCAGATCCCATACATCAAAGCGACACCATCCTTAAACACTGGTAAGTTACATATCAGCATGAATTTAAATAGGAACAGATAAACAAGGTTACCATATCGCACCTGATCAGCAAGTTTGAAACTGTGAGTTTGCATGTACTCCATTCCAATATACAAAGCAGGCAAGTGACACCTGAAAATTTTACATGTAAATAAAAGTGAAAAGAATACTCTTGGCGAATAGTAGAATTCACTTTCACAAGCATAAAGAGGAATGAATAACAGTTACAATACCCAGGAAATAAACGAGCAGCAGTGCGGTAGCCTGTCATAGCTTGGTCACCTTCTTCTTTGGCTGCATAAGCATTTCCATATCCTATCCAACCAGGAGCAAATGTTCCATCAAGGCTAGTGGCCTTGCTGTCAAAAAACAAAAATAGCATGTGTCAGTAAACTGAATCTCGGAGTTAGCAATTTTGATCCATCTACTAAAATGGTTTGATTCATAAGACGAAAGAAAGTTTTCATTAAAGAAACTAATACAACTATCAAATTGTAATCACTAGCTTTTTTACTTTTGAGATAAGCTTGATTTTGAATAACAGATAGAATACGCATAAAATGGTAGAAAAGTTGGTAGGTGACGAAAGATTTTAATAAAAGTATAAAACAACTAGAAAGTTAATAGTATTATTCTAAGGAGATATAAAACAAAGTAAATTTTTTTAAGTTAAGGTGAAGATAGTCATTTGATATGATAACGAGAGTTAAAAGTGAAATGATTAAGACAAGATCAACTAGGGTAAGCCCTCTTAAAGAATAGTAACAGGCTGGAAAGAATAGGATTGAGAATGGTAAACCCATGTCAAAAAGAGTGAAAGCTGTGTTATTGTAATATTGTGTAATTGAAACGATAAATTTAAAAAAGATAAATTACTTCCAAATGATAAACAGATGATAAATAATGAGGTGAGATAATAACAAGTACTGGACCTATAACTGTCTTAAAGATGCAAGGTAAAGAATTAGTATTTTTGTGTCATTTCAGTTCAGGTATGTATCATCTCTACTGGGTCAACTAGATGAAAAATAAATTAAAAAGGAACTGGTCAATCTCGCCACAGTGTATTTCAATGCATAAAACCTCCGAAATCATTTTGTTCAAAAATAGGATCAATATTGACATAATAACTTTTGCTTGGTTGACCCACATGGACCTGACCCGGTTCGACCTATACCAAAGATTACCCGTGGCCGTGTTGACTTGGGCCCATTCTGGCATTACCCAACCCACCTGAACCAACCATTTGCGACCCCTATTTGAACATATCGCAGATTTAACTAATAATTATAAAATCAAATAAAACATATTTTGAATATACACAAAGATTAACATAAATAGCATAAACCAAGAGAAAAAACTATACCTGAAAAAACGACGTGACTGATCGTACTTCTTGATACAATAGTAGTAGCAACCAACAGCAAACCACGATATCGCCCTTAGGGAAAGGAATTGATAAAGAAAAACAACCATGAGTAATAATATATCTATAGTATAATAGAAAGAGATGTGCTTATAGTATTGCCCAAATGGTGAACAACAGCACATGTATAAGAAAATGCACCCACTTATTGCCATGAAAAATTAAATAGCATTTAAGAAAGAAAGGCGAAAATATGTAAAGCTTTATAGAGCTAGAACATAGAAAAGAAATACAAATGGTGTAAAAGGTGTACTCAGCAGCTACAAGCATAAACAGCTTTCTTACTTTTGAGGATGGTCCTTGACTAAGTTGCAAGCCATCAAATAGAGCTCATTTGAGTGTCCAAGCTCCATAGCCGCTGCTATATGAACCATGGTGCTTTTAAGATGAAATGGGTCCCTCTCAAGCAGTCTGGGTGACCAAAACATGGTATAAATCTTTGGTTAATGTTATATCAATATATCAGGTACAATTCACTGGATCATTAACTGTTAGAAAGTGATCAACTTACATTGAAGTCAATTCAAAGCACTTCTGATACTCACCACATTGATGGTAGTATTCAGCTTTGCACGCCAAAAGATCTGTGTTGTTTTTTAGTGTACAAATCAAGGACTGGTTTGATGGTTTTCCGCTTATATCTTCTTTCTCAAGTTTATCGAATTTTTCTTCTACAACACTTGCTTTATCGTACTGAATAAAAATAAAGACAATAAAGTATTTGAGTGAAATCGCAAAATAAGACATCAATAAACATGAAAGTTTTATGACTTTAGAAGTACCTTTTTTATCAAACATGAATAGAATGAAGATAACCAGCCATCTTCTTGAGCAAACTGCAGAGATGAAAGAAGACTTTTCTCTGAAATTGAATAACAAACCAAAACATGACATGGTGCCCAAAGTGATATAAACAATATAATCATACAAAATATATATATATATATATATATAGAGAGAGAGAGAGAGAGATGTTAAGATGAAAACATCTTTCCAGGTAGATAGCGAAATACAGTGATTTTTGTGAAAGATATCAGATAATGTGAGTAAAATGGAATTTATTCAATAATGTTAAACAGAATGCAAATGAACAACCTTCATCGCATGTTAGCATGTGATTTTCAACAAGACATTCCAGGGCCTGAACAAAAAGAGAAAAGGTATGCTCACAGGTGTCAAAACAGTGATGATAGCGAAATGTAGCTGGGGTGTGCTTACCTCATAGCATAAAGGATCAGCTCTAACTGCAGCCTCATACCTAAAGCATGATAAGTAGAATACGATGTATTAGATGGAACAGTTGGTCTCCAATGAGACTAATGACTCAACAAAAACACACAACAAATAAGATGGTGGGCTGTTGGCAGTTGGCGCAATAATATAAGAAATTCAGCATTTGACATATAAGCCGAAACTAACCACTGACGCGCCTGAGAACGGTTCTGGAGCGCTTCGTATGCTTTCCCTCTAAGAAAACATATTGCTGATGATATCTATAATAGAATAGATGTATTAGTTCACAGCAAAGGTAACCACGAATACACTCTCTGAATTAAAAAGATGAGCGGAGGAAAACTATTTAGAAGATTTGACCTTCTGAAGTTATGCTAAAAATTAATTACAATAAACAAATCAAGCTACTACCATTAATGATACATAATGCTTGATTTAGATAGTACTCAGTATTAAAACAAGGTGTCCTCGGTACCTTTCTCTTTCTTGTACCAAAATAATTACATAATATTGAATTAGGTATCCACAATATATACAATGGATCATGCCTACCTATTAACTTGATTTCAACCATACAGGCATTACAGTAGTGGAACCTTTAACACGACATTATAGAAACAGACAGTGAAAAAACGATGATAATCCAAATGTCTTCTGAGGATAATAGTATCTTAAAAAAATAAATTAATTGACTTGAAAATTATTCCCCTTTCCACAGCACTAAAAGGCTATTCACAACTTTGAAACTGGCAGCATATCTACTTTACTCGTTGCTGTGATTTTTCGCACTCGTAGTCAAATATAACTTCCCAAAAAGTAATAAAACAGAAAGAGATACACATACACTTATAAGTTATGAACAGGGTGTATTGCAAAAATAAAACTTACGTTAATTTCACGATCTTCACTATCTTTATCCAAGTACATGGCATTAGAATCTTTTGTATCACTAAAATTCCCATGTTCATCCACCTTCGCTTCTCCAAGCATTAGCAAACACTGATCCCATTCCTTTAATTCCTCCTATTCAAACGTATTGCAAAATAATCATCACTCCCATATTAGCTCAGTCATAAAAATCTAGACTTTAACCCGAAAAATAACATCTTATCTTCACAAATTGTGTACATTTTTATTCTATATGATACACATCAAACTTACTACTAAGTGCACAATAATATATCAAAACTAGTCTCATTTTTCAATCGTATCTATACAGCTTTGAAAAGCTATATTATACATATCAAACTTTCAATTACATGCTATTTGTATGTATATTACCATTTACAACTTGTAAACTACTAAAGCGGCACCGGTTTTGAAATCGTGATAAGTTCTTAGAATATAATCTTCAGTTTCGGAATGTGGAAATAACATATACTAAAAAGTGAACAATATAATTGAAACCGAAACATACTCCTTTCGTATTCGTTTATTTACGTAAGTAACTAACCAACAGAATATCATAACTTTAGGAGTTTCAGTCTAATTTCATTGAGACAAATAATCAAACACCTTGACTACATACATATACATATAGATATATATTATATAATGATAATGATAAATTAGGGGGAAAATTAGAGTGAAATAATTACGAGGCATTTGGCAGCGAGATAACGGAATCGAAGATCACGGAAGACGATTTGAGAAGAGTTGAGTAAATGGAAAGCGCGTCGATAATGGCGGCCGAGAAACAAAGCTTGTGCTTGCATATAGATATCTGCCGGATCGGAAGTAAAGGCGGCGACTTTATCGGCGAAGAATATCGCCGACGAGTATAAATGTTTGCTGACGCAATCGCGAACCACACCTCTCAATTTCTCAATTTCTTCTTCTCTCATGGTTTGAACTTTTTTTTTTTTTTTTGATTTTTTGATTTTCAGATTTTTTGAAAATTTGAAATGCGAGGTTTTTGGCCTTTTGGGGGTGGGAATACTGGGAGTGAGTGAGAGCGAGGAAAAAGTCAGAAAAATTTAACTGGAGTCATAAAAAGTTAAAAACGGATTTGGAAATAAAAAACATGAGGTGGGCTTTACTAACTTTTTGTATAGTGGTAAGTAAGCCCGATAACTGCTGGGCCGTTTAGGCCAATTGAGATCATTATAAATCTACGAGCATTTTACCCGCGCAATGCGGTGGCAGTGGTGGGAAAGACGGTCTAGTGGTGTCGATGATGGTACTATTGGTGGTAGTGGTGGTGACGTTGTAGAAGATATTCCAAATTTACACACACAGATATGTTCATCTCCTTGCATCTAAATAAGTTTGCCATATACACCAAGATATGAGTAGTTACTAACTTTTCTTAAACTCGATCTTCATGCAACTTCCATCTTGCATTCTGATTTCAACTTTTATGTTCATCAATAACTTATTAAAGCCACCATTTTCTTTCACAACCACAGGAGATGAACGAGACTTTGATATTAACCCGACCTGTTTACCCTAATCATCATCATCATCATCATCATCGGCTTCTGATTTCATATTTTTTCAACAAGAAAAGAAAGACCATCACGACGATGTGTTGGCCGGGTTATATAGATATAGACATAGATCTGGATATAGAAATCGATTTGGATATAGTACTCTCTTGAAAACATCACTCCTATTTGTTAGATCTAGATGTTAACTTTAGTCCTTTAGCTTTGAAAATGACCATTTTACCCTTGCGTGGAATGCATGTGAGGGGTTAACGGATTCAAGCTAACACGTCCATTTTCAAAAAGGATGAAACGTGATCGTTCTCCATCTATAAAGGATGATATCAGATAATTTTAAATCTAAAGGACGAAATCAGACTTTTGAGCAAACCATAAGGACGATTCGTGTCGATCACTCAAGATAAAATAAATTAAATGTTGTTGGGCATGACTAAAAATTGCTTTTTTATTATTGTTAAATCAGGATTGAACTTGACACGTTGTGTTAACGGAACTAAACATTCGTCACCGACTAATTAACTACCCCATTGGAATTTTGGGCTTTTGAGGTTTAAAAATGATCACAATGAAGCCGATTGTTTGAAGTTTAAAAAAACGAATGGTGGGTTAAGGCTGAAGATATAATTTATTCTTGTATCGCTTTTGGTTTCAATAATACAAAGAAAAGATGCTCTTTTATGTAATCCAGAGTATTCCCGTTAAAATATTTATAAGTCTATCTAAGTTGCGAAACTCTTGAAAATGAAATGCATGCAAATCTCAGTTTTGCAGTCCATGTTATTAAATAATTGATATGACATGTTATTATGACTTGGTATGTTCAGCTTAAATGGGATATTTCCTGCTTTCTATGAAATTTCAACACTTTCATTTCTATTAGATGTTACAAAATTACTAACACGTCTAGCATGACAAAAAAAAAAAAAAAAAAACTCTTGTAAAATCGACATGTATGCTTTTCCAAATTACATGTGGATTGATGCCAGTGATAAGTATTTAAATGACTTAATTTTCGAAACTTCAATTTTCAAGAGTCCTATGTTGCTCATAAATTAAATCTCTCCCACGTAGAAGCCGCCCATTATGAATTTCTTTACGATAAGTAAACCGCTCTCTAAACTTATTTTAATGTTTGACTAAATTTTTGCCTACTTTTGTCTCATTAGTTTGTCATTTATCACTAATCTTCTTAATAATACAAAAAGATTATCCCTTTGATACTCTCGTATCCTATACATTATCCAATTTCAACTTTTAGAGTTTTTCAAATTAATTCCCTAATCCGTAAGTTCGTGAACATATACTAAAATCTTTAGGGAGCTGCTATATATACCCCATGGTACTAGCTAAACCCTCTCATTTTTATTTTTCTCTCATCATTTTAACATTTTTATTTATTTTTTCAAGAATATTACTTACCAAAAATATCTAATCAAATCAATAAAGTTTTATACTTATCCTTTGAAAATTTTTAATTATCTATAATATATTCTTTAATATAAAGATTATTTTTAATTTGTCTTCTTTTGTTTATTTACACAATACAAACTCTTTCTTAATTCATATTAACTCTTTCTAATCAAATCAATAATGTTTTATATTTATCCTTTTAAAAAATTTAATTATCTATAATACATTCTTCAATACAAAATTATTTTTAAATTATTTTTATCGTCACTCAAAGTCTTAAACTTTGTTCTTTCTTAATTCATACTAGCTGTTACAAAAAAAGCTAAATATTGAATTCCAGTTTCTCTTTCTGTTGAGAGTTATACCAACAAAAAAGGTCAAAATTATTAAACAAATAACATTTTGACAATTATACCAACAAGAAAAAAATCATGAAATCGTAAGAGAAAAAAAGTGTTTAAATAAAAAATGAAGGATTTGGTTGAAATGATGTTGTCAAATGTAAATCCAATATAATGGCTAATAAATAAAAGAGTTTGGACGACACCTTATGAATTTGGTTAATAATATCGTTGTTTTATCCGTTGCCAGCTACAAGAGGTTGTAAGATGTAGTGGTGGTGTGTAGATCATGGATAAAAAAATTAAGTGGAGAGCTATATATGAAAAAAACGAAGAGAGAGCGTAAAATAAAAAAATAAACATTATATTATTAGTGGGGTAAATAACTAATTAATGACATGAGTATTAACTAAATATAACAGGGGGTGTATTAAGCAATTTTTTGAGGTATCTATAGACAGTCCAATCTTTAATACGGAGTAATTAATACACATAAACAAGGCCTCCTAGGCGATACTTAATTGAAGTCTAGTAAGAACGACTACCTAGGTTCAAACTCAAATGTTTATGAAATATATTGTAAGCAATGTTCAAAAATAATAAAAATAAAAATGAACTGCTATTAAAAAAAATATACCTTGTTAAAACCTTATTTATACTACTTTATAAAGATTATAACTTTTGTTAAAAAATTTTAAAAAAAAAAATTACTTTTACCTTTAACGAATTAATTTACACTATCAGTCACTTATTATTTTCGATCAATATCTCCATTACTCTTTAGATTAGTTACCACCACCACGTCATCTTTGCATTGCGCGAGTATCCTTTTATCTCATAAAATATTTCCACCACCACCTTTAAATCAGTTACATTTACATCAACATACACCACTCGACATCGCCACCACCACTAATAGTCACTGTCATCACCACTTATTGTCGACACTATCAAACCGTCGCTGCGGACACCACTATCATATTGCACGAGTATCGTGTTATGAGATTTAAGGTACAGTAGCATAACATAATTGATACCACATTGCCATAATTACCTTATAATCAGCTCTCCACCCCATGTGGCGAAGGAAATATAGTGAGTCTTACTAAAAGTCTAAAACGTTAGTTACCAAATAAGTCGAACTTCTTTTGCGTGTACACCACTTGAAGTAACTGTAGATGATTATGATTATATCCATAAAAAAGTTTGTATCTCCAATCTTACCCATATGCATCAAACGCTTGTACATTGCCCATTTTTGATGGTACAACGTGTGAGTTCTTGTATGCCAATAGTGTTTAATCCCTACAACACTGTTGAAAACAAAAACATGAACAATGAAAATCTAAAACTCTTGCAACATCTTAGTTGCCGGCGGCTTAGTTCATATGGACCTACCCAACTTCAACAAAACATATTATACTAGCTAGTCTTATCTTTTTTTATAGCATAGACTTCCCAAAACAAAAATTGACCAAGACAACTACCTACTATATATAAATATGTAAGAATGCAATACAAAACATAATTCAAACAAGCCAAAAGCTCAAATTAACAAGTTTAAGGTATCCGTTTCAAGAGGCGTCTTAGATCCTAATTATTCGGTCATCACATGGCTCGTCTAACGATGGTTACACTTGTGATAATTGGCATGTTAATATGTTGTGTAACATGTTTAAATGCAAGGAAGCTTTTGAATGAAAAGACGGGATTAGTCACGGAGAGTAGTACTAATTTGGTCACAAGTGCCACTACACCCTCGACTGGTTTGAGTGTAAAGCTATTTGCTATTCATCTTGCCCGTATTGACCGGATATTGAATTCTACACCTAGTCCTGGTGCAGGCCATTAGCTACTCCTACCCGTGGCCACTTGCATTGTCCCCTTTATACACAGGAAGTTATAGATCATTTGTTATATTTGTTTGATACATTGATATATCATATATACATTAATTATACATGGATACGGTTTTGGTTGATTAATTATAGATGGATCAAATCATCAAATACATACATATACTTGGTACTAGTGATAAAAGTAATCAATTTGTGATTTGTTTTTAACCTGATCGAAATGAAGTTGAAAGTAATACTATGATACATAAGTTTGACGCATATATCGAAATATTGCTAATAATAATGGGAAAAACAAGAATGCAGCTACAAGCAGACTGCTTCTAAATATTCCCCTCACAATCTCCCCCCTCTCCCCTGTTTTTCAGGTGTGTAAATATAAATCTACCCTCACCTCTCAAAATCTTGGTAGTTGCATACTTGTTAAACCCAATAATAATCATCTATAGCTAAAGAAAATACTAAGGGATTATAGCTTACTATAGTTTCAAATAAAAGTAAAAAGAAAATGATAAACGCAACCCTTAAGCTTGCATCTGTATAAAAAATATGTAACTTTCTTGTTAAAAGTACACCATGAATTTTATGGTAAGTGTACACACCTTAACTAACAGCCTTAAAAGTTCCATTTAACCAAACCGAAAAGTAAATAATGAATTAATGATCTTGATCTTAAGATCTTAAGATTTTATGTTAATTTTTGATCAACCAAAATGACCCGGATCTATTGAAGCATAAGATTTATATTGGATCAATTCCGATCCCAATTATAGAATATTACACTCCATTCTTAAGTTAAAAATAGATAGAAAGAGAAGAGAAAGATTGGATAGTGAAAGAATGGAAAAAAATTAATATAGATAAACTATATTCTCAAGTCTAAAAAGAATGAACGGAAAAGAAAGAAGAAAAAAGTATACTTTTACTAAAATGTCCTTATTATATAAAAGGAGATGCAGATTCGAGATCATTGTAAACGATTTTGGCTTTTGAAAAAAGAGAAAGAAAAATATGGAGACAAGAGACAAAAGAGAACATAAGCTGGGAAGGTATTTTTTTTTTCTTCTTTTTAAAGCTCAGAGTAAACAAAAAGGATCTATCAATCACGAATTCAGATAAAAAAGACTGGCCTAAAGCTTTCTTTCTATAAATCACCCCATAACAAATTTAAAACAATAAAAACAATTACAAAAACAAAAGAAATATTCAATTTCAGTAGGAAGATAGATCTGTGCGGCTGGATTGTTGAAGATTTGAAGGGTTATGTTCAAGGGTAGAGTGGTAATTGTAAACAAAGGTTTTCTCATTTCCTTCCAAATCAGGTCAATTTGACCAGAAAATTTTAGGACTTAAAACCCTTGAATTATCATTTCAATTTTTTTCCTTTCTTTTATCTAAAAAACTCAAGAATAAAAAAATAAGATAATATCCTATCATTCCATTTCTTACCCTTCTAAATTAAACTCAATAATTCATTGTTAGGATTTCGTTACTATTCAATCTTGCATTTGCTTGAAGCCTTGTATTAAAAAACCACCAATAAGCTAAATTTACTCATAAAATGTTAGTATGTTAATTGATAGATGACTTAGCGATAAGCTTTAACACTTTTTATACACAAAACTCAAAAGGTTAGGTACCTAAGAATCCAAATTTTTAATATTAAAGTTTAGCAATTTGAATTCATAATGTTGGTATTGCACTACGGTTACGATGTTACAACTACGAACGTATCATAAGTTTATAACACGTTTAGTAAATAATATGAATTATAAATACATAGATGAATAGGTAAGATTTTTCGATCCGATCATGTAAACATGCATAAAAATCCTCAGTAGAATCTCAAATTTAAAAACCTTGAATTGGTACGAAATTACAAAAAGTGATCCTGTAAGGCTATGTATGTTGGGCTTTATGAGAGGGCTAATGTTAAATTGCAAAAAAAATAAAATGACGTTAATACATAAGCCTACAATGATGCTACACACAGGTCACAGGCCCACAACTATATTCGAGAATCCAAATCCAACGAACAAGTACAAAATGCCTGTAAAGTACTAAGTAGTATGGACGTATGGTTGCTTTTTGAACATACATTTAGCTTATCATCTGATACCCTTTTGTCATAACCTTTTTGGTATTTTTATACTCGTATTATCTATACTATCTTATAATAATTATCATTTTTTCTCTCTCATAAAAATATTAAATACAAAATTATCATTTTATCCTTAATAAATTAATTTACACAATCAATCTCTTATCTTCTAGATTATTTCCAATACCTCTTTACATAAATTACATTTATAGTTACACCCACCACCACCAACACCATGACGGCCGCCGCTACTACTACCAGTCGTCATCACCATCAAACCGCCGTAACGCGCGGGTACAATGCTAGTACTAATAAAAGTTTTAAAGTTATAATTCTTAACTTGTTAGTTAGAAAAACTAGATTTTAGACCCGTGTTCAATACTGGACACGGGATTTACGATATTATCAATACTAGATCTTCATACATTTAATTTATAAAATCTTATAATTTTGAAGATATACGGTTCTAAGTGTTATAATGTGCAAGTTATAGTACAATAATCGCATGTTCGTCACTGTCATTATTAGCTGAGATATATTGATGGAACTGTTTGACGTAGTCATTCCACAATGCACATGCTACAATAATTTTCCTATTATAAAAGGTTTTGAAACCAGTTATACTCATAATGTAATATTATTATGAAAATATAAGTAAAAATTAAAATATAACTATACTTTTGATCATATACTTGACATTCATGTATATGTATGTGGTCATGATGCGGGCTCATTTTCAATCACTTGTCTTATGATAATTAGATAACAATTATGGTTGTTTTTAATTTATTTGATAACAATTAGGACTCTTGATTTGAATGATAATTGTAACTTAAAAAAAATTACATATAAATACTTTTTGTAACTTTTTTAGAAATTTTAAAGAAATCCTCTCAAGTTGAAGGTTAAAAATAAATATAAATAAAGTATTGAGGGCTAAACAGTGTAAATTGTTGATGGAAAAAAAAAAGTATAAATTAAGGAGACTTTTTCTACAAATTAATATAAATAATATTATAATAATTTTTGGATAACTATTATTATGAATTTTAATTTATAGTTTATCTAAATGATGACATAAGCGATAGTCAATTGGATAAAATTGAACGATTTAATTAGTTAATAAGTCATTAGTTCAACTGTCTTATACTATATATTAAGATTAATATTGATAATAAAGTACTACGAGTAATTTATTTTTATTCTACTTTATCTGCTCCATTTTAATTGTTTAAACTATCACTCTATCATTTTGTTTAAACTATCACTCTATCATTTTTGTTTGGTAAGTAATGAATACAACATTAAGTTTTAGTCGTACACCATCAAATAGCATAACATGATTGTAGTGTTCTCAAAACATATTTGGTGATGTACGATTATAAAATGATGATATTTGGATCATTAGATTTAAACATATTATTTATTCGTTTATCCACTTATTGTACCTTTAATTAATTACTTTTGTTATCACCTTTGAATTCAAACCTGTTTTAAGTATGAGGATAAATATATTAATCTTATAGATTAAAGATTTCAGTAATTATATGTTTGTGGTCATAAAATGGAAGAGAATGAATATTATTATTGAACGGCTAAAAAATCAACATATTTTTAAGAAAGAATGACTTGACTTAAACTATTCCGGAGTTATATTACAGGGCAGCTGGTTTGGATCTAAAACAGCAACATGTTGTCATGTTGCATCAGGGCAAATAAATTTTGAACTTCGACATTTGATAAGAACAAATAAAAATAATAATTAATTTCAGAACGTGTATAGGGTAGTGATTCTTACATAAAATTATACACATCAAATATATTCACAAAACAAATTTATATAGAGATCACCACCATGCATACAAAATTGTCCGAAAGTTCCATACTTCCATGTAGTTTCTTACTTTAATAATCGTCACGCGTGCAAAGACAAAGATTCCATGAACAATGTTTTAAAACTATTTCTAAACATAATATTGAACCACATAAAAAAAATTCAAAAAATAGAGAAAAATAACAATAAATAAATTATACATGTCAAAAATTTATGATATTAAAAAAACCACTAAGCTAAAATTTTAAAAGGATCAATCATTTTATATTTTGGTAACATTGGCTTTATGTTTGTAACTACGAGATATTACCCGCGCAATGATACGGCGGTGATGGTGACGTGTGGTGATACTGGTGGTGGCGATAACGGTATGGTTATTAATGTAAAAATAATGGTTGAACACCAGCTTTACATGCTGGGGGTCTCAAGTTTAAGACATGAGAAAGACATTCTAGGGATTTTCACAAATAAAGTTCTCCAGTGAAATAGGTTTGAGTCCTAGAGATAGGGGCAAAGTTTTACCCCCGTTTAAGATAACGTAAACTAGATCCTTTGTTGCGAATAAATAATCCACAACTTTAAAAAAAAAATCATATATATATCATTAATTAATTCGTGAAGCATTCTAAGACAATTTCTTCGTCCAATATCTTATAAACATTAGTTAACTCGCTTAATTGACCAATAACTATTTTAACATTCTTTAAGCAAAATTCTATAATAGAAAACCAATACAGCAAAAATAGATAAAATCTTGCTTTTTAACGATAAATTTGGGCTTAGCGATATGTATCTAACTATAATATTTTAGACGAAATTTATTTTGAGAAAATCTTTGTCTCATTCATGAAAACATTTTACTCATGTCAAAATTTGAACTCAAGACGTCTAAAGTTTCAAATTTTACCAAATACCTATCACCTATTAAATAGGTGATAGGTATTTGGTAAGATTTGAAACAAGAAGGGATCGTGTTTGTCACTTGTTGGTGCATATAGAAAGCTAGAAACGAGAAGGTTTTTGACAAAGTAAAGATAAACGTCGATAAGGTTTTTCAAGACATCAGAACGGTTGGATTCTTGTGGTACAATGCTAGAACCAGGAGTCATTCGATTGCCTGGGATGATTGGTTAAATTTCAATTTTCTGTAAATGTGTACAGATTGTAACCTCCAGTGTGGTGGAAGTTGTTGTTGATATGAATAAAATTTTCTTTTCAAAAAAAAAAAAAAATCTAATAGTCTGGAAATTGGGGATACTACCATATTTAAAGCCTAACATTAAAGTTGTAAACGACGACTCATACAACTGGAAAAAAGGGTCATTCGTAAGATCTCCTTTCAAAATTAATTCGATTATGTATTGGTAAAATTAACTTAATTTTTCTAGTTAACGAGGTCTTAAGACCCATGCGTTATACGGCCGGGATGGTTGGATGAATTATATTTGTTTTTGCATAGTGATTGTATTTAAAAAGTATTATTTTTATTATTAGCGTGGGGTTTAAAAATGATATATAGTAATACAATGTTGAGCTGTGTGTAAGAGGAAAGTTATAATATGGACAAATATGTGAAGATAGAATGTAATGAAATAATCGACAATATAATAAACCTTTTACAAACATATATACAGAAAACAATACTCCCTACAAACCTTTTCATCAAAGATGATGAAGTCGGTACTCATGTACTTCTTATTCACGCTGATCACATCCCAACGCCTACAAATCATGACAACAATTGGGTCAGAAGACTCTTTGTGAAGTTGATCCAAAAAAATAGCATCACTTTCCTTAGGTTGTTTTGCAACAATATCATTATTTTTCCCATTTGAATAGATATTTTTTTGGCTTGAAATAGAGTTACGAAAACTAAATGCTTTCATGAGGGAAAAATGCAAAGTGGGATGTGAAAGATGGATTCCTCATATATAGACTCTCATCAAGAACCAGACAAATTCTATAACCCAAATTCAATGAACTCTCATTAACCATCTATCTATTTATCACAAACCCCAAGTTTACATATATATACATACATTTACATGTACATTACTTAGTCTCTTTCACATTCCACTCTTTGAACTTCCTATTCATCATCAATATAATCAATTACTACAATTCTAATAATGCATATATACATACTAATAAACTACATAACAAATCACAAATTTACTACTCATGCTACATACATTTGTAAACGATGCAATTAGAGGTATAACAACAATTATGAAGAGAGATTATTTAAATTTTAAAGTTGATTCATGACTCAACTTTTATATCATATAAGGATGAGCTATTCGTAAAAAAACTTTAGTCATAAGAGCACCTTCAATATTATTTTGTAAAGCTTTTTTTTAAGGCTCATCACTATTATAAAAACTTATATCATTGGAAATAATTTTTTTTGCTATGACACTCTCTCATCAAGTATGGCGATAGCCTAATCAATGATGAGTTGGTAGAGTGGTTTGGAGTTTCCTTGGTGATTTATAGGTCTCAGGTCTGAATCTCTATTCCATCAACTTTGAGATATAGGTAGTCCTTCTATGAGGGTTTGGCTTGGGTATACTCAGGTTCAATTCAGAGGGACAGGGTTAACCCCTATTAATCGTCGTGCCTTTGGGCGGATTAGTAGGGGGTTTCCCCCCATTGGATATTTGAAATAAGCATTTCTACTTCGAGATAATTCTCTAGCGCGGATCCGGTTAAGTCAACGTATGCTTAAGCCTCTCGCTGTCAAATCGTTATACGAAGTTTTAATTGAAATTCACCTTTCAATAAAAAGTATGGCGATAGCCTATAGGTATTTAATCATTAATTTAAAATTCTATTTTGCATTTTTAACTTAGAGTTAATAAAACATACCGTTTAAAAAAAAATAAAGATTAAAGATTGAGACATGGACCATCAGATTGGCCCTTTAGGTGGTTGCTTTGCTTTCATAGACGACACGTTTTTTATGCTACTGCTAATAAAGTATTGATACGAGTAGTATATGTTAGGAACAAGATTTTCAAACTTTTCTGCTTGTTTTTTTATTAAAAGAAATCGACCAGCATACAAATATTTAGGTTCCCAACATGTCAGAAGAAGGAAAGAAAGAAACAAAAATTTTACATTGTCAGGAATCCTTTTTAGAAAACCATGTCCACACGTTCCAACCATCACCCCCTTTTCTTTTCCATCTTCATCTAGTTTTTTGTAAGGATCCGTAGGGGACCGTAGCCCCATTTCTTTTGTGTTTTAACTTTTTACTATCCTTCCTTGTGTACACACGTCTTAAAAAAAATTTATATGGCACAATTATCCTATCTAATAATGTTTTGAGTAAAGTGTTAATTTAACATGTTATGATTCAAAGTGAGTCATTTTTATGCATACCAAAATGAATTTAATCAGATTGAACTGACCCACATTGTATGTCTAGAATCTATATTAGTTTTTTCTCTTAAAACCGGCAAATCGTAATGTTTGACCGGTAATCTGACCAAATCGCATGCTTTTTTGTCATAAACGGTAAGTTTTTTCATGCGATTTGGTTCAAATCATAAGGGCCAGTGCAGCTCGAACGATAGAATGTGCTTTGTTAGTTTGTGCAAATCCTCAAGAACTTGACCTAGTATCACATTTGAATTATTTTTCCTCTTCCTATTAAAGTTTTTATCTCGATTCAACCCATCTAAATTGGTGTAGCCAATTATTAGAAACTTTTGAAATTATTACCTCTTCAATGTTGTGGATGTAATCGCACTAGAAAAAGAGTAAACTAAAGCTACATTAACAATAACTACGATATTATACATTGGATTATACATTTCATGTAACAAGAGTAATATATTACCATGACTTTATGGGTACAAAATTGGGCCATTGACCCCATCAATCTCAGTCAACAGGAGCAAAAGGCCGGTGCTCCATGCTGCTTTCCATCACCATCCATGCCTTTAGTTTCCCACCTTGTGGAGCCACTAGCCTCACCCCTTTGATCTTTACTGGGACCCATTTCAGATTATAGCCGTTCTAATCTGACCATGGTCAAAAATTGGTCAAACACATTTTATGTCCACCACCGCTAGGCTATCATCGTATCTGTATCTGAACTATGTTATTTGAGATACACTTGACATTGAACAACAGTTTTGCCGATTTTAAACCCCGGAACAACCGTGAAACCGACTTCCGGTGTGGCGTTTGATGGTTCCTCGTTTACGCTTTCCATGTACACTTCGGTAAATCGATTACCTTTTTTGACTTGAAATGCGGATGCCTTGTCGGGATCAAATGCGAACGCCAAACAATGTAGCAACCAAACCCGTTTCGCCATATCAGCAAACAACGCAAAAAACGTCGTTTCTGGAAACTTCCCGGCTCCCACGAGGTTTCTTTGATTCACATTTCCGAAAAGTGAGAACTCCATAACCGGATGAACGAGTTTTAAGTACTTATACCAACAAAACTTGGCAAACATTGAGTCCGGTTTCCATGTTATGTATTCTCTTGCCTTTAACGATTTCAGCTCCATAAACTTATCAAAAAACGACCTCGGCGACAGATCAATATCGTCGTCCGAGGCGCAAAAACCGGAGTCATTAAACCCCTCAAACATCACCCTACAAACAAATGACTCAAATGCATAAAACGTATGACTAATGTCCTTAAAAACAATATCCGGTTGGATTGAACCAGCAGCTGCAATTAAGTCCCAATTAGCCACTTCCATTTCACTAATCATAAACTTAACAAACCCCTTAATCGTTTTCGTCGTCTGCTGAAGTGCCGAAACGAAATTTTTAATACTTAACGACGAAAAATGAAGCTTTTGATCATGAGGCGATAAAGGCCCACTCGAGTTTAATCTCTTTTCAATCAGCCTATTTTCTTTGTTGGCTTCATCCAACTTTTCTTTCAAAAAAATGATCTCAGATTGTTTTAGCTTCTGCTGACTATCGAGTTTTTTCGTCGTTATTTCATACATTAGTAACAGATTCCTCTGTTCTTGAATTTCAGCTAATAGTTTAGTTGTTTCTGGTGAAGTCTCATCAACATGATTCTTCAAAAACAACTGTTTGAATTCAGATAAAGTTTTCAGTTCAGTGACCATTATCTGATCAGCTGACTGAATTCCTTCAGCATTATAAGGAGATTGAGCATACTGCAGCTGAGCATAAGCGGCTTTTACCGACGAAATCGTCGCGAAAATTTTGGAAATAAATGCATCCATAGCTGCTGCTCTTTTATTAAATTTCTCATCATCATCTTTAGTCTGATCAATGGATATAACCGGCTTATCAAGTTTCCCCTTTTCGATAAACTTAGTTTTATTTCTACTATGCAAGACCTTGGCAAACTTCCTAGCTAGTAGGTTTTTGGTTGGGTTAAGAGCTGATTGGTTAAGAGGTTCCATCTGAAATGAATAAGAATGAAGCAATGATTGATAAAAGATAGTGATGGAAGTGAGATTATTGGCCTAATGATTTATGCACTAAGAATTTTTTTTTCAAATTTTGGAAAGCAAAGGTAATGATTGTTTATACGTCACACCTCTTTCAAACTCTGTTTATGAAGGGATTGAGTACAGTAATGATATTTCAAAGATTAAAAAAAGCAAATTTAGATGATGATATTTTAAGACTATGACAATGATGATAAAGTGTTAAAAAAAATTTTAAATAAGAGAAAAAGCAGTGTACAATACCTCTTTATGTTCTCACTGATATGATCTGCTTTGTATGGTGTTTTTTTTTCATAAAAAAACGTGGATTCAAAGATGAAGCCAAAACTTGTTTTTCATTACATCAAGAAAATGACTAGAAATATGAGAAATAAGTGTGACCCACATCCTTAAAAACAGGTAATAATACTCTAATAGAATGATCAGACAGTTTAATATCAAGATCCACTGACCTTAATCATATAATATTATATTCCATATTATATTCATTCAAACATAATTTATTCTTGCAAAATTTCAAATTAACAATACATTTTATACCGTTGGTTAAACAGGCAACATATGGAGTGATACAAATGCCATGCGTAAGAATCACAAAGCTGCTCATGAAATTAGGATTGAGATCCTTTAAAGTTAATGTGAACTTTATAGTAAAATTGATAATATAGCTCATTAGATTAAAATCAATGGTTAAAATTAAAAAATCATTTTTAAATCTTAACCCTTATTTTAATTTAAAGGTCAAGATTATTTATCCTAATTTTACCTATAAAGTTACTATAAGTTTAGAGGATCACAATCCGTAAACTTAAGGGGACGTGGATCGAGATTTTGTCTGTTTATTTATTTTGAGTTCAAACGTAGGAGTATTAACGTTATTTGGGTTTTTTTTCTTTCTCTTTTTTCTAAACGATAATCTTTTATATTTATGTTTAGATGTAACATAAGACTTCCAAAAGCCCTAAATAATCAACTCTTACATATGTGAGAAGTAGAACTTGAATTTAGATAGAAAAATCTCTCAAGATAAGAAACCTTAACAATAGACAAGAGTATTAACTTCAGAAATAACTAACAAATAACATTGATTTTAAAATAAATAAAAGGGATCAAAAAAGAAGCTCATTTCCAACACAATCAAGACCTTAAGTTTAGGTATTTCTTGGATTCTCTATGGAACCATAGACGTAGACAGTAGACTACTCATCATATAAAATATTGATTCTACCTTAGTCATCATTCCAACACATACTCTTTTTTCATTATATGGCCATGATCACTATCAAAAAGAATCTTTCAATGGATCATATCACATTTTTACATTTTCAAACTTCTTGTATATCGTCAATTCTATCATGTGTCAAAATTTTATCAAAGGGCCCCTAGTCCGACTATTGATTAAAAGTTGCGAGTTTCCTAATTTCATCGTAGACAAATTGTAAATACGAGTGAATATTTGCTCTATAAAAATATATATACAAAAAAGCTTAACAATTTCTTAGCATTCAAACTCTTCGTCAAAGTAAACAATTAATTATATAACAATATAAAGTTTTTTTCAATCCTTTAATTAATGGTAAAATAAGAGTTATCAATAATTTTAGAGAATCCCAAATTCGTAAAATGAAAAAAATGATGAGGCCCACATGATTATACAGTAGTACAATAATTAAAACACGGTTGATTATATAGGCGAATGGCCCCTTTATATTTTCATGGATCAATCAGCCCAGCACCCCCCCCTGCACTAGTATGCCCAAATTGACATCAACAGTAAAAAAAGAGAACAAAAGCATTCAGGTGTATGTCAGGAGCTGATCACGTGCCGATCATTTGCTTTATTTGAAACTCATTATGCATTAATTTGTTCCAAAATAATAATCCATGTACTACACAAGTATTTCTAAACTCTGTTTTGTCCCGTGAAGTTTATTAAAAATTGGTGTAAGCCCAGCAACACCTAGAACTTATGAAGTGCCTAGAACTTATAGTGGAGTTGATAGTTGAAATTTCCGTTAATTAGACTTTCTAAACGTAAAAACACATGAACTAACAAATAAAATCCTAAACATGAAATGCAATTAATATTTGAGAGTTCGGATCATGTTGATTTTTAATGAGTTTGAGCTTTAGCAAGAAAGACCAGAAGTTCAAATTCTATACACATAATCACTTGATGGATTGGTATATGTGACTGATAGGTCTTAGTTTAAAATCCTGGTGTGAGCAAAATGCTCATATGAATGGAGACAGGGTTTTCCAGTATGGTTTCTTCTGAAATTGAAGTTGAGTATACAAAAGCATGCCGCTGAGTCCAAATTTACCGTTATAGAAAAAAACAAAAACATAATCACTTACAAAAACAACTTATGTAACACAATAAATGTTACACCTCAAATAAGATATTCTCAATGTGTAGCCGTATAGAAAATTGACTAACAGAAACAATGTCAAGTCTAGCTGTAAACAGTAGTACGAGTAGTACATTAAGATTTAAGAGTACTACTGCAATATAATGTAATATATAGTATGTATTGATTAAATATAAATGCACATTAAGTTACATATAACAGATATAAGATAGATGAATAAACAAATAAAAATCCATAAGTAAAAATTGAAAATAAAGAATTAAAATGCATTACACGTTGCAGGAAGATTCGAGAGAAACGACATATTTTATTAGAATACTTACCAGAAACCAGCAGGAAAGTTTCGTGACTTAACGAAATGTTTGATGTACGTTAAATAGGCGAACCAACTAATAATAAGTAGGATTGGAAGCAACAAATTAAACAATGATGATTAATAAGAAATTTGGAGGTGTTTAATGTAATAATAATGTAAGAACTAAGAACAAAGAAGAGAGGAGGGGAGGGGTTGAGCTAAAAAACTCCAGGAAATTATAATGTAGGGGTTTAACGGATACACTCACACATTAAAAACCCATTCAAGGGGTTCGGTTTGCTTTGGAGCTTAGTGGATTTACATTTTTGTCCTTGATGACTTTTGAGAGGAATCGAGGATATATACAATTATACATAGTCAAATGTTTTCGTAGATTATTCGGTAAAACTTTTTTTTTTTAAAAGAGTTTTGAAGTATGTCCCTTACATTTCTAAAATGTAAACTATAAAAACAAGTATCTACACACATTTGTTTTTAAGTATGACCCTTACATTTCTAAAATGTAAACTATAAAAACAAATTATACTTATTATAGAATAAATCTATAATTTTTTTGAAATAGTGATTTATAGAGGGTGTTTTGTCAAACAAGTTTTCGTAAAAAAAATATTATAGAACCGGGTAAACCGGCTTTTCAAAAACCGGCTTCAAAAAAGAGACTTTGAAACCGGCTTTTCAAAAGCCAGGTTCAGAGAAAGCAGAGAATCTTTGACCGAACACGTGATGTTGATTTTACAAGACACTCGAACCCGGTATTTGAAAAACCGGGTTCAGAGTCATTAACATGTTATGCTACTAAAAGATACTCCGTATATTGTCAGGTATGGGAATTTGATCGAGGCCATCAGAGATGGCTTCTAGTTTCTAAACTAGCAGAGCCAGATATAAGGGGGATCTAAATATGTAACAATTTTAGGCCATATAAGTTGGTAGCTTTTGCAACATCTAAAGAAATTTCAGTATGGCAAATGGCGTCGAACTCTGACACTAATGGAAGGCTCTTTGTTAAGAAGGTTGTCACAACAGTGAGGTGTATATTCTTTTAGCATTATATGCCTACTATATTTCTACATTTTCACCAACTAAAATTTATATAGAAGGTCAATGTAGTAGAATACGAATTTGTTGAAGACGAATCTTGGAATAGTTTACTCTTTATGTATTTTTATTGGATTTTTTGGTGATTAACTTTTTTTCTTCGTGCTGAGTATGTGTGGCAGATGGAGTGGAATATGACTGAAATGACACTAGCAACTACTGGAACTAACAGGATGAGTTTGGCATGAACAAGCGGTAATTTGAACTGACCACATGAGCAGTTGATGGTTCCTCGAACATTAATGTACCAAATGGAAACATCATCTTCGGTATACTCAAAGTTTCTTGCAACTGGTGTTGATTGCATTTCTTGGTGTTCCGTTTTTCTGCATAGTAATGCAAGTCTGTTGTCATTAACTGGCACAATGTACTTCAATTTCGATGCTGGCAATTTATTTACTCTTGTTAGGTATTTTGCACCTTATCAAATTATATTGTATCATAGAATTTGAAGTAGCCTCTCAGTATGAAAAATTTATCATTTATAAATAATGATTAGATTCCCTGGTTCTTGGATCTTACACTTATTATTTGTACAACATGAAACTTGCATTTTTTTTCCGTGACTCTGAACCCGGTTTTTCAAATATCGGGTTCGAGTGTCTTGTCAAATCAACATCACATCCTCCTGCACAAGCCACTGTTCGGTCAAAGATTCTCTGCTTTCTTTGAACCCGGCTTTTGAAAAGCCGGTTTCAAAGTCTCTTTTTTTAAGCCGGTTTGTGAAAAGCCGGTTTCGAGCCAACTTTTTTGAACCCGGCTTTTCAAAAGCCGGTTTACCCAGTTTTATAAATTGTTTTTTTCGAAAACTTGTTTGACAAAACATTCTCCATAAATCACTATTTCAAAAAAATTTTCATAAAAACAAGTACCCAAACACATTTTTTCATTACTTTAAACATGATTAGAAATACGGAAAAAAACAATGTCCAAACTAATTAAGTTTAATGAGAAGATTAAAAATAAACTCGATACAAAATTTTAAGTTCAAGAAAAACCAAGTTTGTATAGATTCATCTTTTACTAGAAAATCTTATAATTTGATTTTTTTTAGTGATTATTATTTTATAGTTTCATTAGAACAAATATATATATACCGAGATTGTTAGAAGAAAAAAATATATTATTTTATTATTCTTTGATTGAGGTCTAGATTTATATTTCTCTCAACTTAAAATCGGACAAATTATTTATTTTATCAAAATTATTAACATATATATAATTACTTAATAAAGGTTTTATTATATTCCCCTAATTCTTCCTTATAATTACCAGAGATATAAAAACATTTGATAATAGATGAGATTAAGAAAAAAAAATATAAATTTGTTTTACAAATCTGTTTTGAAAATGCTTTCAAAAACATGTTAGTTATCCATTAGTTTAGTTAAAAGTTAGAACCAGTTTGAGCCATTAATAATATATAGGGTTTAGTATCTGGGGATGTAAGTAACTTTTACATTTTGTCTATTGTGTGAATGTAACTTTCATTTGGTTCATTGTATGTAATCAACCCGTCAAATTGAACGATTAATGTAAAAGTGTATACGTGACACACCATATGAGCTGCCACATAGAAGTTTTTGATTGGTCAACCTTAAAATTTTACATTAATCGTTCAAATTTAGCGGGTTAGTTGCATACAATGAACCAAATGAAAACATTCACACAATAGAAAAAATGTAAACGTTACTTACACTTCCAGATACTTAGCCCTTAAAAATAAGCAAAATAGAACCAAATGCAAGTTGCAAGTGACTGTGCTAAAAAAGAAATAATCAAGTTAAAATTGTATATTTACAAGATTTAGCATGACGATTATCGATATCAACTATACCAACTATTACATCTTTAGTCGATTTGGCCGAATTAGCTAAATATATACCACCAAGTAAGCAAATGAGATACCATCATTAGCTATGCCATTAGGGTGGACGGTGTACCCCATAGACCAATTCGGTACCGGTCGTTCACCGGGTTGTACACCATTCCGTCCATCCGGTACCTACTGGGCGGTGGTGAGAGAATCGGGGAGGGTGATGACCGAATCTTTTTTTTTTGGTCTTTTCTTGTTCTTTTTACTTTATTTGAGTGAGGGAAAATAAGGAGTGACATTGAGGTATCCTTAAAAATGGGAAAAATATGGGAAGGAATAGAAAAGGTGGGAGAGATGTTATGGTACTCAACCCACCCTTATGACCAAGGGATGAGCAAAAGACCCGCTGACCAGCGCCCGACTCGGAACTGGCCCGAACCGACCTGTCCGAAGCCTTAACGAGTCGGGTCACGTTTTTAGTGCATTCGCGGGTCACAGGTTGGCCGGGTCGGGTGAAGGCAAAAACCGAAAAATTGTGAAGGAAACCCATGACCCACCCAAACCCGACCCGAACCTTCACGGCCCGGGTCACGGGTCACGTTTTCATACTCTCGTGGGTCGAGCAGAGTCTTGCCGAGTCGGGCTGGTTTTTGACCGTGCACATCCCTATTATGACCTATTTAATAGTCTTTGATTATGGTGTTTATTAACCTAAAATTGTCTAAGTAATCTGAAGTTTAATGCTTAAAGTGATACAAGTCATACAACAATTACCAGACCATGAGTTTAAGTATGATAAACTTTGTACTACTTTACGGTGGAAGGATGAAATTATAGATAAAAGGTGTATATGATGAACCAGATCATATAATATTCTGAGTGAATTCGAAAAAGATAAAAGTCTTTGTTGTCTCCTATGTATAGTTACAAAGACTCCTTATATAGGTTTACCAATAGTTATATAGCAACGTAACATAATAAATATATTTTGCATATGCATTTATATAAGTTTTTTCATAAATAATATCATATATCAACATGAGATAAGATATAAGAATATTTATACATTTAACCATCAAATAGCCAATAAAACAATAAAAAAGAAAAAAAAAACAACTAAAAAGTATCAACTTTATTTAAAAAGTCAAAACAAGAAAAATTTGGCAAACCGAAATTGTTAAAAATTGTTGTAACATACGAGTAATAATTTACCAAACCGATTTTTTCCCTTCTTTTCATTGACTAAAAATAAAAATAAAATTCCAAATAACTTTATCCCAAAATTTAATACTTTGTCTCTTTTCCCCCACTTTTTTAGATCTACTACAATAAAAATGATGGTAAAAAAAGAAAAAAATCCATACAAAGTAGAAAGAAAGGATGTGTATGTACAATGTATATGTATGTATCTCCTTGAGAAATGTGAGTGAAAGAAAGTGTGTATGAAGTTTACTACCATTGGATTACTGAAAACACAGTCACACTACTGTCAATCAAAACCCCCCATTTCCATTTGAGTTATTTTTAATCATTTACACAAATCAATCAAACATTAAAAATAAATTCATATCAAAATAAATTATCAAATGAATGCTTCCCATTTTTATTTAATTTTTTCAACAGTTATTTTCATTTACATCTTTCAGTTGGAAGCTCAAGCTGCCCCTGCTGCTGCTGGTATACTAAACCATACTCTGCATTCCATATATTTTTTTATTAATTTATATTTATATCATGTATATATACTTACATTATTATTATTCTGTATCTATATATAATCAAATGTAATGAACAGGCCCAGTAATTAAACAACTATCTTCCATTTTCAAGTGGACAGCTAGGTCATCATCATCTTCTAAATCATCATTATCAGGTACTTTTTTCACTTATATATATATATATATTTCTTTGTTTGATTACGTCATCGTTTTATGTTAGTAGATGTGTTTAGTCAGAAACCCAATTCGTATTGTTGTTGAGGATGCATATATAATATAGTGTATTTTGGTGATATATGTATATATATATACAGATGGGAATATTCTTCAATTTGAGGATGGTTATTTAGTAGAAACAGTAGTTGAAGGGAATCAGTTAGGGGTTGTGCCGTATTCGGTTCAGGTTTCGCAAGAAGGTGAACTATATGCTGTTGATACAGTCAATAGCAACATTGTTCGGATTACGCCCCCTTTGTCACAATGTAAGGTTTTTTCGACGTTTGACATAGTAGTAAATTTTTTATGATTGATTGATTAGGATTCTGTGTTGAATGTTGGGGGTATATTTGTGAATTTGTAGATAGTAGGGCAAGGTTGATTGCGGGGTCGTTTCAAGGTTATACTGGACATGTAGATGGGAAACCGAATGATGCTCGTTTTGATCATCCTAAAGGTGTTACTATGGATGATAAAGGAAATGTGTATGTTGCCGATACTTCTAATCTTGCCATTAGAAAGATCGGTGAAACAGGTTAGGCGTAATATTAGCACATCGATATTTGGATCTTTTTTTGAAAAAAAATACTTCGAGGGTAAATCAGTGATTCTATGAAAAGATTACTGAAAAAGAAATTGATGTGTAGGTGTGACGACAATAGCTGGTGGAAAATCAAATGTAGCAGGATACAGGGACGGGCCAAGTGAAGATGCACAGTTTTCAAGTGACTTTGATGTAATTTATGTGAGACCAACCTGCTCGTTGCTAGTTATTGATCGAGGAAATGCAGCTCTTCGACAAATTTCTTTGAATCAAGAGGATTGTGATTACCAAGATAGCTCTATAACTTCCACAGGTTTGAAGTTTGAATACCTTTCAATGTGATTAAGTATAACTTAACCTGGAATGTTATCGTTGCTTGAACCTGTCACCTTCTTATGATACGAACTTTAGGAATTCCAGACTTTATCCACACTCTAAACTTCCCTGCAGTCGGCAATATACATATAAAGTTAAACATAGATTGTGTCATTGTGATATTGATTAATAAATCCATGACTCTGGTTTTTATTCAAGTATATTCCATATCCATGTCTCTTTGTAGATTGGGATTTCAAGAGCAAGTTATAGGAGTTATGTAACTTCTTATATTGCCTTGATGCAGGGGTTTTTCCTTATCAGTATGAACATTATAGTTCAAATGCACGGGTTTCATTCAAATTGTCTGGATGTTACTTTATTTGAAATTGAAATCATTATGAGACACGTACAGAATTATTATGTCGTGGGCACATTATATATAATCTAACCATTATAATATGTAGGTTAATTATGGAAGACTAGTGCTGTTTTCACCTTCTTTTCCATGCACAATGGTTTCTTTAATATAAGTAATGTATGTCTTACCTTTTATACACTTGGCAGATCTTGTTTTGTGTATTGGTGCCATCTTGATAGGATATGCTGTATGCATCGTTCAACAAGGATATGGCTCATCGTATTTCTCTGCAGTGGTAAGAGTCTGATGTATCCTGGTTTAAATTAGAGACAATTACCCATGGCGTACTTTTTTTTTTCTTTGAACGGCATATTATTCTACTCCTACACCTAATGACACAAATGCCTGGGATGGAACCAGGACTCTCGAAAAACCCCATATTAAACCACCCCCATAAATGTGGGAAGTGAGATTCAAACCCAGGTGGATCCTCCCAAGGTCAAATACCTGACCTTACCAAAGTCAAAGTTACCTATGGCCAATACTATATTGGGGCAAATTGCTCAAGTTAGTAATGGATACGTAACGAACTTTGTTTCACCTATAAAAAAAGTTACATGCTTTAAAAAATTGATCACGGGGTGATCTTGTTACTGTTTCCAGCATGCCTGAATGAAATAAACCTGGTCAAAGTTACAAGATGTAAGCAGCAGCCAACTAATCATTTTGACATTATTTAGCGGGTATATTATGTTGAATCATAACTATTGAAAGTGGTTTACTTAAAATCGTAAAAGTGTGGAGCTAAGTTAGGTTTTTATATGTTAAAACAAAGTTTGCTAATTAAAGCAGAAGTCTGCCTAAACTTACTTCTCTATTCAACCTTCGATTCACATTATGATTTTAAGATCATGCTATCATGATAGTCTTAGAAATTTGAAAAATATTATCAGCTTATCTGGCATGTATATGACAGCATAAGGCGGAGAGTGATACTAAAAGACCAAGCAAGGAAAAACCCACTAAAACTCAAAATGTGGAAACCATTAGAGAAGAACAAGAAGCAGGATGGCCATCTTTTGGGCAACTAGTTACGGATCTATCAAAGCTCGCCCTCGAAGGCTTTGGTAACATCTTTGTTCCATGGAACCCGTTCAACAGTCCTGGGAGAGGCCTCACCCCTTTAAAAGATCATCTTATAATGCCTGAAGATGAACTTGCTCAGCAGCCGCCATTGGTACAGAAGCACAGAACGCCAACCCCTCTTTCAGAAACCCGTCATGCCCACAATCCAAATGAAAAAATTGCAGAAACAAAGCCTGCTAAACTCAGATCATCTAGCATAAAAGATCCAAGCAAGCATAGAGTCTCTAAAAGAGAAGAATATGCCGAGTTTTATGGTGGGGCTAGTGGTGAGGTTCCTCATGTTCGATCCAAGAGCCAGAAGGAAAGAACAAAGCATCGGTCTAGAGATAAACGAGCTGAAGCTGCGTATGGAGGTGAGCAAAAGACTGTTGACCCAAAACCGGTCAACTATGATGATCCCAAGTTTAGTTATATGAGAAACAAGTTTGGTGAATCATATCGTTACAATTAAAAGTTACAAAGATTTGTAGTGATGTAGACTATACATTGTCAAACACGGCCTTAACGTAAACTTAAGATATTTCTCTCATTCGGCTTGTCGTCGCTTTCATTTCCATGTAGCTTTAATGTTTGTACCGTGAAACGACGAGTGCTTGTCGAAGTTGTACGATCGGTAGGTGGTGTGGCTACCTGGTATTGGTTTGTTATGTATGGCTTCAGTTTTGGGGAAGATTTTTATCTTTTGTTTATACAAGATAAATTTATCCAAGCAAAGTATCTAATCAATTTAGTTGTCTATATTCACATGAATCTGAATGCTTAAAGGTGAAACTTTTTATCACGAGAAAGAGTAGTGAAGCTGCCCAACCACTCCTATTTAAATCTTTCTGGAAAATAATTTTTGTGCCTATAATATAACAGTAGTATAGCCACAGCTTTAAGCTCCGTCTGCTGTAAAGTTTTGAGCTTAGTAAAAGATACTTAGAATGGGTTGCATTGGATCGTCGCTAAATAAACCAAAAAGTAAGTCTTGCATAATCCAATATATAATGTTACTCTTCGATATTCTTTCTTGATTCCTGAGGATGGAAAATTCTTCATCGACGTATTCATTTCTGTAGCAGGAACGGTGAAAAAGATAAGGAAGCCAAAGCCTTGGAAGTTCCCAAGGCCGGTTACATGGAGTCAACTACTGCAGATGCGTGATGAGTTCTGGGATACGGCTCCTCATCATGGTGGCAAAAAAGGTAAAAACAAGAGGTCTTTGGACGATTACATTCATTGTATGTGATGGCAACAAATGGATTTTACACTTTATAGGCCATGTGCAGTATTTAACTTTGGATTTTCTATTCGAATCAGACTTTTTTAATAGTGACATATAGGCACTATAATTTTAAGACCCTAATCTGAAGACCCTAAAAAGTCGGTGGCCATTTGTGATCACATTTAGTCACTTATCATGAACAAGACCCGACCCTAATAGAGCCCGACTAAAGACTAGGATGCAAAAGGCCTGATTTGGGGACAATGGTCCCAACAAGGATCGGTTCTATGTTTTTCTTGCTAATTTACATTATTAGAAACTTTATATTCAAATTAAAGTTCTAAAACTTTTAAAAACCAAAACACAATTTAATTGTATTCATCATTCAAGGACAACAGTATTAATGTACTGAAAATTTCAAATTGTTGTGCATCTTTCTGATAAATTTTTATGGATTATGCAAAAAGAAATATGGGACGCAATACATGCAGCAGCTGAGGCTGACATAGAGCTTGCTCAAGCAATTGTGGACAGTGCAGGGGTGGTGGTGCATAAACCTGACATGACAGTTTGTTATGATGAAGGAGGTGTTACTTTTACACATCTCTTCTCTTTTTCATGTCTTCCTCTACATGGAACTGAAGATCAAATGTATTACCGGGTTGTAACCCATACATAGCATTATAGCAATGATCTTCAGATTCCATTTCCAAGCACTCTGTTCACATTCTGAATAACTTATCAGATAGTAGTTTTTTATAAAAAATATTAACAGATTTTTCCATATTTGCAGGTACCAAATATGAAATACCAAGGTATGTGTTGAGCGAACCAACAAACTTGATACAACTGAGATGAAAGAAGATGAAGCACAAGTACAATCATAGCTAAACTTTTGAGTAGTTTTTTGGACCTGGTTCAGTTTTACTTCTGAACTTTAACAGGCTTACGATTTCATTGTGATACCAACACCAAAGTATCACTTTCTGATAGTATTTAGGCATATTTTTGTGATGTTTTCCAACAATTCTATGAAAAAATAAATTACAACTCGTGTATTTGTGTAAACTTGAAAGCCTAACTCCTAATTTCAATGTACAAAAATAAAAATACAAAGGGGATAACATGATTGGGTACACCAGGAATAAAGCAGAAACAACATAAAACCCTACATAATCAAAATTACAGTTCCATGGATATTCACGAAAGCCTGCAAACTTGCCTGGTTAAACTTTTTTCTTGAAGAAAGACATGATATTCCCCTGCTTAGGATCCTTAACAGCGGTTTTCTTGTTTCCCGCTTTGCCTGTTGCATGTGATGGGGCATTACCAACTGCAGGTGACTTCTTCGGAACTGCTGCAGGGGGCCTGAATTCAAATATCCAACTATGAGAATAACATCCTCTATTCATATCCTCTTCTAGAAAATAAAAGCAGCCTATAATCTCAGCATTAGTTAGTAAAGGTGGTAACATATGCGGGCTGGGTAACTGGTCAAATAGGTTTTGGTTGAAGCACTCTATCTTTAGTATGGAACAAGTGAACAACACGGATTAGGTTGGTTGACCCAGCCAGTTTTCATTATAACTAATGTGTTACTTATTATTTCAAAAACATATTCAACAATTCAAGTAAATGATAACATCATGTTTATTGTCTATTTCTTATCCTTTATGTCAATGTAACATCATTAACACAAGGAATTACGGAAGCAAATGAGCAGTGAAGATTAATGAGCTAATGGTTGAAACTGAAAAAAAATTTCATGTAGTAGAATGTGAAAGCATGATGAGTTAATGACTGTAGTGTGTTTCTGTTTAATATCCATCTCCAGAAATCTAAATGAAAGCATCATAACTTTTCAACCTTGTGAAGTTCTATTTGTCTAACACCATTTTGGTAGAAACCAAACTTTAAAAGGCCAAGAAACTGCTTAGGATATTGAAATTGGCAACCATGATATACAATCCAATATGATTTAGTATAGCTAAAGACGGAACAACTCAAATGGTTATCACCTGTTCACAGCATTGCTTGCATTATTATTGTCAACTTTTTCTTTGCTTGTTTTGACCTCAGGTTTCGTCTCTTTCTCATCATCCTCCCAAACCACCTCAGTTACTGATAAACAATCAATAAGATGAAGTATACATCGTCAAAATAAAACATACATATGTAAAATACAGAGCATTAATTAGCATAAAGTGAAACCTAAAGTTAATTTAGTGGTAATGAGCACAGCTGACAGCGAGTTGTTAAGGACAGAAAGAATATGAACTAAAAAGAAATTTCAGGATAGCTAATTCGCTTTACTTGCGTGGCTCAGTAAATTACCATCATGGCTGTTATCCAAATATAAACCAGAACCTAACCAGCAAGCCAATCGAACAATACACTTCTAAAGCATATCTCCAAACGAACCAAAACTAAATGCAGGCAAGAAACACATATATTGGGTTGTCTCTTATAAAGTACAAACAAATGAAACGATGTTTAACAACGATGGGTAGAAGATACACTACTAACAAAGAAAAGTAGTCCACAATCTTTACTATATTAAACTTTAATCTCTTCAGTAATAAATAACGTGGTACGGGGATATATCTGTCAGGACTAGCTTTGGCAAGTTTGTCATAAACAAAGAAACTTCTATCATGAATGCAAGTCATTTTAACCTTTTCTCTATTTAAGATATTAAATCTTCAGGGGCATGTTTAACTAAATTTGTTTGGCTAAAGTTCCTACTAACAAAAAGTAGCAACTTCAACCCTATACGTGCATGAATGGGTCAGTTTGGGTTATGGTATATTAATAACAGGGGTCAAGTAGATAAATCAAAAAACTTTCTTACAAGAAAAGAGGTCAAAAGTTACCAAATGAGTACTTTTCATGAATTAACCTTCATAGTTCAATTTATCAAAAAGTACAATTAAATAGTCATACTTGACAGTTGACACACCAAGTAATTATTAAAGCATTAGTATTTGTTGAAAAAAACATGTTTCGGGTTATCATCCAACCAAACTTGTTTCAGGTTATCACACAACCAAACTTGTTTCGAGTTATCACCCAACTTGACCCTATTTTGACCCAATCTTGTTTATTTCATTGCCTAACCCTTGTTTATTTCCACATCTACTGCAAACACAGAAATGCACTCAACCTAAGGTTTTGGAGAAAGCAAATCATCAGAAAACATATAGAAAGCCTTTTCCAAAATCATACCTTCTCTCCCACGCTCATCGATACGTGTCTTCAAAACTTTTCGCTTTTTAGGCACATTTTGAGCAGCATTGCTTGCTTTATTCTTCTGATTTACCTCATCCTTGTCAGGACATCTATTCTCATTTAAAGTAGTATTTGTGTCATGACTTTCTTCTTTCAATATAAGCTTAGGAACATCATCTGGTACCTTCTCCTCCTTAACCTTCACTTTCTCTTCTTTTTGTTCGTCAAAATCAAGATTTTTGTTTTCCAAACCCAAAGTTCTAGAACTTTTCTTTAAATCAGCCTGCTTTTTTGGAGGATCTGGTGAGGCAAGGTTTACTGCATCTGGAATCTCATCCTCTTCATCAGAGGAATCAATGACAACCCTCCTCTTTCTATTATTTCCTTCACCATTAGATCCTCTCTTGCGGTTCATTTTCCGAGCATCATCGTCACTGCTTTCATCCTCTGCCAATTCGTTTGCATGTATCTGAGCATCTGCAAAAGTTTAGTGTAGTCAGATAGCGCATTTAAAATAAACATTCAACAATATAACATTTCAGCAAAACCACTGCAAGTAAACAAACCATTAGAGAAAGGAACAACATTGTCGGTTTTCACCGAGGCAGAATCGGGTTTTGGTTTTGCAGAAGCACGACCCCACATACTAGCCAATGAGCTCGCAGTCCCAGAAGAGCTTTTATCACTCTGGGCTTTCTTATTGTTAGCAGGCAATACAGAAACTTGCTCCTTTTTTGCAACTGGTTTAGGGTTGGGGTCCAACTGCTCAACCTTTTTTTCTTGGCGAACTGAAGTGTTAGAAGTTTGATTAGACGTACTAGCTCGTAATGGTCCCGCGACTCCTACATTTTGTAATGAAGGACATGCACTGCTTATAGGCATACCCTCAATACTGCGTTTTACAAATGAATTTGAAACCCCACAAAACCTGAAGAAAGAAAAGGACAAATGTGAAGAACCTAAATATGTAACAACCATCTAATAATGAACGTAAGTTAAAAATGACAAGCCCACCTATTATCCCGCAAACAATTAACAACATTTGGAGGCTCCTTAAAGAGCTGTTCTGATTGTATATATTCAGTATTCCATATAACAGCTGGATCCTTAGGAACACAAGCTTGAACACTATAAACTTGAACCGAGTAACCTTCACCAAATTCCTTTTTGGCTTCTGCACAAAAAGGATATAAACTCTGAACATCCTTAATGTCGGAGAAGCATAGAAGCAGTTATAAACAGAAAAATAAATTTTTAATTAAAACCAGCTCAATCACAAATAAATCAAGTACACGCATACAACTGCACAATCCAAATTTATTACATGCCATACTAGTAAAAAAAAAAGAAGGTAAATCGGGGGGAACCTTTTATCCCTGGTACCGCATTGGTACTAACATGTCATACTAGTAATACAGAACCTGACCTGAAAGCTTAGAGCGCAAAACAAGCTTTACATGGTAAGCTCCTGGATTATTTTTCAGCCATCCAGATAGCGAATATATAACTTCCAGTTGACTTCCATGATTATCCACAAACTCTTGAAGCAGCCTATGCACAAAAATGTTATTCGAACTTTCATAAAAACGAGTAAACCCGACCCAAAAACGATCCAAAAATGAAAGACAGAAAAAACTCACCTCTTTGCGGTATTTGATGACACCAAATAGTTCCTACTCAGCCACTTGTACGAAACCTAACAAGAACAACCATGAACTCAAAGATAAAAACAGCGTCCACAAAACAAAAGAGTGCAAACTGCGTATAAATATAATCAACTATACACGTTTTACTATTGTACACATATTGAACTTTAAAACTTACATTTCAATTTATCAAACATCGATTTCTTTCCGACATACACATCTCGTGGCTAGTAAATTAAAAAAATTTTCATTAACGTGACGTAAAAACTATATAATTTAACCGCATCCCACATCAATAAATTCAACGCTTTACAAGTTATAAAAGGTCAGATACAAACTATGGCAGCTCATTAACTAAAAGAAGATCATTACACTTATTTCTAAAAAAATTCCAACACACATACAATAGCAAAACATGTATAGTCTAATTTACTGTTATGTAGCATTTCCAATCGAAAGAATGGTACGAAAATCTCGACTTTTTGCTATTACATGTATCTCTTTTCATCAAGTAATTGATATATATTCAGTTTTCATGCTGACGTAAGTTGTCGATGCATTTACAAGTTATAAAAGATCAAATAGATAGAAATTCGTTCAGATTATTATCATTCAAAAGTCCAATTTTACCAAATTCATTCTGGTGCTTTTAGTTAGGGTTTTTAGTATAGAAATATTGTACTTCAATTCATAAAACTAGATTAATCATAAATATGATATAATTATAATTAGTTAATATACAAATATAGATATAGATAGATATAGATACCACTTGAAGCTGATCGGAAACAAGGGCTTGAATTTCGTCAAGAATACCTAGGGTTTCAATATCCCCCATATCCTTTTTTTTTTTTTTATCTGATTTTATGTCTGTGTGTTTTTGTTATATGTGGATCTATTTTTTCACAAAGATTTATTTATTTATTTGCTTATTCTTTGATTTCCCGCCATTTCCTTTTACCCTCCTTTTTTTTCGCCCTCTCTTTTCTTTCTATGAAGGATTTTATGTTTATTTTATATTTTATTTATAGAGAGATACAGTGCATACATATTTGAGTTTCTGTTTGACCCGTTGACTCTTTGGACCTGCTCGCTTCAAGCCACAAACGAGTAGAAAATTTAATCATGTTATTCGAAACAAGAGGTCTCGAGTTTGGACCAATTTTATTAAGTCTTGAAAATGGTCAGGGAAATGTTCTAAACCTAACTATGAAGTGTACATCTAAGCTAAATAAAATTCGTCTTTCTTAGTTAAAATAAATAAGGAAAAGCTCGCTATGTGCAATCCTAAGTGTTCTTTCAACGTAACTAGATTATGTCTAGCTATCATGAGCCAAGTTCGGATGATTAAACGAATATAGCCAACGCATAAAATCGATTCAAAGTGGATTGGTTTTGTTTTAAACACAATTTTTTTAAGTATAGATTTTTGACACTAAATCATGTTATCGAAGTAGCCTTTGGGCGTTGCCTAACTTGTTTTTAAGACATGGACATTAGAAAAAAACATAGGTCTTAAAAATCAAGAAGTAACATAACTAGATTCATTACAAGGGTTCTTTGATAAAGCTGATCAATTGGCCGGGTCATTATCAATGGAGACCACTAAATCATCGATTTACCTTTTAACAAGCACATCAAATAAATATAAGTTTTATTCTTCCATACAAATAATACCCATAAAAGAATCATCCATCTGTATAGGCAGATGAAGAACACAAATTCATAAGAAGCCTGTACAAGTTATGGGTGTGATAAAATGATAATATGCTTGTTTGCTATTACTACTATATATAGCACACACCTTTATAGAGATTGTATGTTCGAATCTATATGTTGTATACATATTGTGCGTTTGCACATGTTTGATGTTTCTCTTCAAATGGATCTAAATATAAAATGTCTAATCTGTTTTTCAATCACCTATTCATAGTGTATTATTCACTATTGAGATACATATGTATGATATTTCCAATACTTAAATTACAACAATACACTTTTATCAATCATGAGACGTATAAGATTGTACCACTCTTGAAATTTACAGTCTAGCGTTCTTTTGGTTCTCAATTCTCATTGAAGATGTAAACCTCATCGTATCCCTTCCTGCAACCAAAAGCATAAAAAACAAAAATTACAACAGACTGATACAATACATTATCGACCCAAACCGAATGCAGCTGCTTTTTGTTATTTATTTAGGGATGCCTCAGTAGCAGTTTCGTAACAAGTGGTATCAAAGCTGGGTTGGGCTAAGTGGTGATGTGGATAGTTCCCCGTCTACCCGGTTTGAGGGTAGGATTGTTGGGTGTAAACCCAAATCCACGTTGGAAGCTGAAATAACTCTAAACATGTATATTAGCTTATGGGTTCCCTCTATCAGTCTATCACCATACGGTTTTAAGGGGGAACCCCATTAGGCATGTATCGGGCTTGATGACTTAGGACTTGGGTGAAAAGAATCCTATCAAATATACAGCCAATATGAGAAATAATTACAGTAATAATCATACTTATTAACGTCCAATAGTGATTCATTTAAACCTTCATAGTTCAATAAGGCCGACAACTTACCCAGCTGCCCCACAATAAGTGGGTTTGTAATTGTAAATAAGGTTATCCAACACTTTCTGATTAGGCGGCCTGTTGAGGGATTTTCTAGCCTCGCTGCAAATACAAAATTAATCTCTGTTAGATCTTAATTGCTCAAGAGTTTTAGTTGAACTTTTCTCAAGATAAAAGCTAGAGCAAACACTTTCCGGATATTCAAAAATGATATTTCCTGGTATTAAAATGCTTGGAAAACCCAAATAAACATGACTTGTTAAGAGTTGATGAGCATACCTCACGAAAAAGTTGGCAACATTTTGAGTCACTTGAATTGCATCATATGAATGTGGAATCGCCGACGAGGCCCACTCAAAAGCATTTTTCTGCATCATGCAGCATTTACTTAAAATTGGCCCCTTTTGGTGGTTTGTTATACTACTGTAAGCAAGCAACATCAACATCGAGGCTATTCTCTAAGTTAGAGGTCATTCTCCTCAAAGAAGGTTTTGCTTGGGGCCAAGAAAGGTGATTTTGTCAAACGTCTTTTTTAGGTGCTGTGAGACAATTCGACTATAAAAAGGATACATGATGATCCGTAAGTGAAACAAAGACTAAAGTCAAGAGTGATCAAGGAACTTGTTCAAATTACACTGCAGTTACCGGCTCTTAAAAGAGTCTTTACATTTTAGATTACAACTCAATTTTAAGTTTGATAGGTGGGATTTCTTGTTAAAGATCGTGGTACTTTTAATGGTAAGAGTTTGAAAGGATGAGCTGAAAAGGGGTCATGGTGATGGGACTTAGAGGGAATTAGAAACAGATTGTTTCTTTTCCTTATCATATCATATGCAGATATTGGGATTGTATCAGAAATACTATAGAAAACAACGGTACAGATACAAGTTCTTGTTGAAAATCATGTATATCATTTAGAAAATAAGAAAAATCAGCAGCGAACACCATAGAGGAAAGATGGAAGCTTTTTGCAAGTGAGTGGCATATCTAAAATGGAAGTTTATAAGATCTTTATGCTATATTGCTAAACAAAAAACATTAAGTAGCATCATATGACTTCTAGGCATCTATGCATACCACGCCATTATGTATTGGGCTCATTGCAATAGTAGATAAATGAGATAAAATGATAACATCAATACCTCAGGATGCCATTGGACAGCAGTGACCGGATAGCTTTCTGATTGAACTGATGATACATATACCTATTTAATATATGAAAGACATTAAATGTTTTAACCAGAGAGAAAGTTAACCCAGATAAACGATTTTATATTATTGTCTGTAAGTTATTAGTAAGGTGCCACATGATTAAGCTATTGACCTTGTTATTTTCATCAGCGGTAGTTGTTAAGATCTTGAAGAAACTGCACAGCTCTGTTGTCCGTTGAAATGTTACAGGTGATATACCGTACTGTTACATTATTATTTTGAAAGTTACCATACTTGTTTTTTAGAATGGCATAGAAAGTTACCATACTGTTACATAAACAAATCAAACCCACGATAAAACTTCCATATACTTGTTAACTTGTATGCAAGTTTGCTAATCTGGACTTCAGGTAAATTTAAAATACATTTTAGAAAGTATACCACACAATGTTGAACTCACTTTATGGTTTTGCATTACCAGGCATTCTTTGCTCAACTTTTCAACCAACTCAGGAGGGAATCTGTAAAAAAACAAAGAATAAACAAAAGAAGGGGGTGGGGATAACAGAAAAAAACAGAGCAAAACACAACTGTACAAGATACACTTGCAGCTAAATCTATGGTACACCAAGTAACTACCAAACCTCGTAATACCTTTGAAACAAAGTTCCTTCAATATTAATGTTCTTCATGAACTGAAGTGTAGACGCTTGATCCGATGCACTAAAGTCTTCAAGGATGTTATTATTCTAGGTACATAAAAGCACAAACAAATAATTATACCTAAGTAAGGAAGAGGGATTGAACAGAAAGATACTTTAATTAACTGAAGTCCAAATTGTGAAAATGGTGAATAACTGCATTTTGTATTAAGCAAGTACAGACCTTGTTGGTTTCAAGGCCCCAAATATACACACAACACATGCACTTATATGAATATGTATGAAATATATGTAGATATAGACAAAAGAGATGGCTCCTGTGTTTTGAAAAAGTTACCGTATTCAATTATGAAAGGGTATTTCTATTGAATAAACAAAGTGGCTTATATAGTTTATGGGCACCATAAAAACAATAAAAATGCTTGTGGACCTAAACGTGTACTACTGCCTATCTGAACTTACACCATATTACCCAGTCAAACTAAAGACCAATTTACACCCAATTAAATAAATATAAATACAAAACTAATGACACACAGTTCAAGTCTGCATCTCAAGAGCCATGCATTTTTAACTTATTCCATGCAACTTATAAAAGCTAGACCATCTCCATTGGCACATCATACGTGACCTGCTAAACTGTGATTCTTGAACACGACCTGATTAACCCAACAGACTTTGAGTATATTATATGAAAAGGTAGACAAGAAATGCAATCAAAACTGGATGAACAATGAAATAATGCAAAAACAATAAGTAAAACATAGTTGAGCATGGCTTACTTTGCTAATAATCATCGTTAGAAGTTCAAAACCTAAGCATATGGCAAGCAATGGGAAATGTTCACCTGCATCATTTCTTTTAAGGACTTGCTGCAAAAGCAGAAGACAATAGAGGCCAATAATGTCAAGTATGCATGACTGCAAATTAACAACGTTTAAAGTTTCATTCATAGGCTACCGTAACTAGTTTGAGATTAAAGATTTGTTGTCGTAGTCGGATAATTGTCACATGGGCCTTAAAATTAATTGCAATTGTAAAGAGGTGGTTTTCTAATGATGTAAAGGTTTCAAATGTGGCTTTGAAAAGATCTGTATTGTCACTCTTTTTGGTACATTGAAAGTAAACTAGTTGCATGATTTTTACTTTTTCCTTATAACCCCGTGCATGTACTTGTAGAAAAAGGTGCACATACCTTAAAAACTTCCTCAATGACGTCAAAGTAGAGACCAGTTTTAGCCCATCCGCCGGTAAAAAGCACTCCATTGACCAGATTGAGTTTCTACAATCCAATTGCACAAATTACCTTAATTCACATCACTCTTAAGAAATAACTTTAAAGCATAATGCGAAAGATCGAACTCAACTTGACGAACCTACCACTAGCAGCACAAGTAAATTAAATATAAGTAACTGCATCTACTTGAAAGTATACAAATATAAATATCATGTTCACATTTCACAACCATCGATTTTTGGTGAATGCTACAGCTCTTAATCTCTTATTACAATCGGACCTGACAAATACTGAAATACATTCGATTTACTCACCTACTCAAAATACACAAACTAGATTTCAAATAGTAACACGTGTTTGAAAATGAATTCAACTTCAATATAAAGTCTATTGTATGTATATATCTAGTGGTACTTTTGCTAACCTGCCATCCATAATATTGTTATATCCATACATATAGCATGTATGTATATATATATAGCCGTTTATCACATGCGAACAAGAAACGTGAACAAATTTATTCACAAGTTCACAAAAGGCAACTTTGAAGGTTTCTTAAAAAGGTTTCTTCTACAACATACATTTTTATATCATTTCACATGTGAATGAAAAAAAAAAACATGGTGAACAGATATATATATATATATATATATATATATATATTTTAAGTTCTTACAAAAAAAATGGTTTTCATAATAAGGAAACTCTCTCTCTCTCTGTCTCTCTCTCTATATATATAGGTAGTGTTTTTTTTATATATGTATCTAACTTAACTCCTCGAAATTATATAGCAATGTACATACCTTACTTTTAAATTATAAAACTAAACATATATAAAATTATAAAAGGAAATACATACAGTTTGGATATTGTGAAAAGGTTCATTAAAAATAAGGGGAATGACTCTGGCACCAGCAGATTCAACAAACTTGACATAACTAGCAGCTATATATGAACCATTTGTAGCATTACTGAGCCGGCCTGACGCTCCATCGCCGGGATGGGTAACTATTCCAATTACTGGACGGTAATTAATGTTAGGGTCAGGTGAAGGACACGTGGACGTGGAAGTGGCCGTTGACTTATTAGAAGAAGGTAAGAATATGTTGGACTCTTCATCGTTATAATAGAAAGGAACAGCAGCGGTAACTTTAGTGAAAATCAAAGGAGGAATCGAAATAATAAGAATAATAGGGATCCATATGTGAGGTTTTGACATTGAATTGAAAGTGGAGGTTAATGATTTGATAGTCGCCGGTGACAATTAATAAGTAAAACACCACAACAGTCAACACCACTGGGGAAGAACTCCGGAAGTCCGGATCAAATGTCAATTTGTAAATTTGTATCTATATCATAGATATTTTTATTTAAATTTTGTTTCTATATTAATAGATCAAGCGTTGATCATTTTGTATTTTTGGGGGGTGTTTCTTTAAGTTTAAACGAGCATGGTATCTGTATAATGTGGCGACAGTAGTGGGAAAGCGGTCTGCCTTATTAGGATTTTGGTTAGTTATGTAAAGAGAAAAAAAAAATCCAATGGCAAATAAGGTATTTCAAATACAGAAATATTTAATAAGGGAGATTTGTTTTATTAGGGAGTAAAGATGATTAATGGAAAATGATTAATCAATTTAATTAAATAATCTAAAAATTCTTTTAAGATGATGTTACGAGGAAAAGTCAGGGTTATTAGATAAACACCCTAAAAATAAAAAAATGTTACACAATAGTTACATACGAAAGTGTAAAATTGTGCTTAATAAACATCACATGTGGAAAGGGTTATTAGAGATTATCAAATTTGCTCTTAATGAATTAATTTACACTCCAAACATTTATTTTAATAATTAACAATTTAAGCAATTGTCTTTTTAAATATTTCACTATCACCTTTACATCAACCTACACCCCTTGACACCGCTACCGCCACTAATAATACCGTCACCGACACCACTAAACCGCCCTCCCCGCCACTGCCGCCGAATTGCGCAGATACTATGCTCGTATAATCAAGTATTTATGATTCATATAAAAATGGTAATTATCATATTGAATTAATGAGTATTAAATGTAATATTTGATAATTTAAAAAATACAGACTTCATTAAATGCATCATTAAATACAACACTAATGGTTGTATTTAACGTGTATAAAACAACTTGTATCTTCCACATTAAAAGTCCACCCCTGATTTTCATGGTAAATGTACAAATAATTTATGCACTTTAAACACATGTTGTATTTAGCAAACCCCTTGATTTTATTACACACATTTAGTCTTTTTTTTTCTCAATAATTTTCAGATGTAAGTCAGTATACACTCAATATTGCTAGTGTTATTACCTGATTAAAATAAACTTTCAACTATGTTTAATTAGATTAGCTAATGAACAAATAATTAAATAATAAATAATATTGATTTATTAGCTAAAAACATAAATGATCATTATTTATCTATTAGTTTAACATATTATTTTATGCAATAATATAAATATAAAGAGTTTTATTATATTAGATTTATTTTTGTTTATTAACTAGATAATGTAAATGATACCTAAAAAGTAAGATATATGGTGGAGTCTGAGACTGAAAAGTCTTGGGTTCAAATATTGGTGTAAGCAAAATGCTCTCAGAAATAGAGACATGAGTTTTTTCAGTATGAGCTTCTACTGAAATTGGAGTTGGATATATGAAGAGACATGTCGCTAAGTCTAAATTTGGTGTTTAAAAAAAAAATTAAGATATAAGTTATTCAATTCAAGTGTACTGTACTCAACTTTAGGCCAACAAATCTATATCTATACTATCTTATAAATCATTTTAACCTTTTTTAAAATCTTAACAGATAATTTGAACTACCTAAATTACCCTTATTCTTTATTTACTAATTTAAACATCTCTACCTAATATATTTATAATACCCTTAAACCTCAACCACTCATTTTTTCTCTCTACTCAAATCTTTATCACTTATTTTTTTCTCCCTCTTCCACAAATCAATTTATTCTTTTAATTTATTCAAAATCTTTTATCTCAAAAACCGTATATCGATAAATTATAAAAATTGCATGGGTGTTCTTAAAATTTCATGCTCTTTCATTAGAGATGTCATTCGATATACTTTTAACGAATTTTTAAATCCAAGTACAGAATCTATACATTTGGCTATTACACTGTACGACTCTATCACTCCTGTTACCTGTTACTCTCCCTGCCGTATTGCGCGGGGGCGAGAGAAAAAGAAAGAAAGGTAAAAGCCCACAAAGCGGCATCAGCCCAAAAGATTAAAACTCACACGTCTCGTTCTTTCCCGGTTCCTAATTTAGCTCCACTGCAAAAATCCATCGCACCTGGCGCGCACACACAACCCCGGTCTAGTTTCTGATTCCGAACCATTTTCACAAATCAATCAAATCAACATTCTACAACAGAACAGGTACTAATATAATTATCATTTCTATATATTCTAGGGTTTTTTTATAAACTGATAATAATTATTGTTTATCTAGCTTATCTGTGCGTAAATTTCTATTTTTTTTTCTAGCTTACATATATGAAAATCTTCATTTTCGTTGTTTTATTTTGGAATTACTGATTTAAGATGTAATTATGAATATGTGTGATCTTTAATATGTGACATTTTAAATGGAATTTGTTTTTTTATTTAAATTTATTACTCCATCCCTCACAAAATATGTTTCGTTATTGTTCGAGGACGAGGTTGACCTTATTGCTGGTTTATGTTATTGAAATAAAAAATATATATATAAAAAAAATCAGCTAGTTTTTGAGAAGTTACCCATATACAAGCTCGATATCGATAAATTAAATACTTTAAACTCGAGCTCGAATAATATCATTTAAAAAAACTTGCTTTAGAGATCAATACCTCATAAAACCCAACTTAACTAAGCTTATTGGACTCCTTAAATCTGACTAGCTCGTTCGCCTCAAATGCTAACTGAGAGTTCGAATGAGCTGAGATCGATATCAAGTTATTAACCTTGGCTCGTGAAACTAATCTCACATTACCTCAGAATTGAAATTAAGGTTGCAGAAATCAACTGAGTTATATATATATATATATTTAGAACGGTGTGTTAGTTTGTTAGTGGTTCGAACCCTAGCAGTGACATCCAAGCGGGCAGTATGCTAGCGGTTGGAACCCGAAGGCACCCTTGGAGACCAAGGGTGCGATAACACGGCCCGCACGCATCCGAAGAGGTAAATGTCCGAGACCATGGGGAATTGAGATTCGATCCCAGGTCTCCCGGCCAACATCCCCTCCCCTAGAACCTGAGTTAAATAAATTATAATGGATAAAAGTGTCCTTTTAGTAAACTTAACATGTAATTTTTATCCTTTGAATTTTGTGTTTTTGTTTTTGTACACCGGACAGTTATTTTTGGTTCGGAAATGGCATTTTTTTGATGAAAATATGTAATGATCTTTGTGTCAGGTTTACGAAATAACTCATGGAACCTAGTCACACTCCCCATGGATCACACCACCAACACGACCACACTTGCGTGAGCTGCGGCGGGCCAACCGCCTTCCCACCACCACCATCATGGTCCGAGTCCTCCCCTCCGCCAGTGTACCGTCCCATCCGTGCTCCTGCAGTCAACCTTCCTCCCAACAATAACATCCAACAAACCATCATCCTCACACCAGTTCCACAAGCCCAAAAAGTCCAAGTCGTATCTCCACCTTACAACTTCCAAACCCCGACCAAAATGATCCATTCTGAAGATGACATTCGCCGTTTCCGTGACTCTACCACTTCCAAAAACTTCATTGGGTTTGTTGTTGCTCTCTCAGAATCCGCCCGTGGTCAAAAGATCTCTGACCCTTGTCACATGTCACCTGTAATCACTTCAATCGTTTCCACCCTCCAGATGCTAACTCATTTTGTTGATGAAATCCCACCTTTTGAACAATCTGCTCGGTATGGGAACCTTGCTTATCGAGACTGGCATAGTCGTATGACTGAAAATGCGGATTCCTTTATGCTGCAATTTCTTCCCGCTGATCTACATTCTGCGACAGTTGAGTTAACGCCTTATTTCACTGACAGTTTTGGTAATATGAGCCGCATAGACTATGGAACTGGACATGAGACCAACTTTGCTGCTTGGTTGTATTGTCTAGCAAGATTGGGGATCATTAACGAAAGTGACTATCCAGCCATTGTTTTAAGGGTTTTCGTGAAGTACCTTGAACTCATGCGGAGATTGCAGCTGGTTTATTCCTTGGAGCCGGCAGGTTCACATGGGGTTTGGGGGCTTGATGACTACCATTTTCTGCCTTTCATTTTCGGGTCTTCACAGTTGATAGATCACAAGTATATGAAGCCTAAGTCGATTCATAATGATGACATACTCGAGAATTTTTCACACGAGTATATGTATCTGCAGTGTATTGCATTTGTGAAGAAGGTTAAGACAGGTGGTTTATTTGCAGAGCACTCCCCCTTGTTGGATGATATTAGTGGCGTCCCTAACTGGAACAAGGTCAATAGTGGACTGCTCAAGATGTATAAACTGGAGGTTATGGAGAAAGTTCCGATTATGCAGCATTTCCTCTTTGGTTGGCTCATTAAGTGGGAGTAACAGGTTGAAGTTTTAGCTTTAGTTACTTAAAAGATGATTTTTATTATGTACTGCTGCCACATTGCATAACCTGCTGTTGTATTTGAATGATGCTGATATTACTTACTGCATCTTCTATCTATTTAGTAGCATGTTCCTATTGAAAAAGAGTTGTGAAGTTTTGAAATGCAGGAAGTACAGTTTTGATTAGCGAGTATTGAAATAGTTTAATTATTGCTTATAGTATGTTAGTAAACTGGATTTAAGTTTATTATTTGAAAGAAAATTGCTCTGAATGTTTTTCATTAACATTGGTTTGAAAAAGATTGGAAGTCTGCTAGAGGTTTTGGTAGCCTGGGATCCATATAAGTTGTGCTTCCGCTTCTGCAAGGCGTACGAGGTATGGTATGCTTACTCAGTTACTTGGACAATCGGACTTTTTGGGGAGTATTTTGCTCATAGTGTTGCCAAGCTGTGCAAAATGCCCAGTTTGTCAAGCAACTTACTGGAAGTTGTAGTTTAGACCCTCTAAATGATATAATAAGCTAAAAATGCATAAATTGCACACATGATTAAGATTCCTGGATCGTATTATATTTTGGTTCTAGGTGCATCAACTGTGATTAACAACCTTGGACTGGTATTAATTGTATCTTCCAGATTAGTTTCATGTGTGTTTAGATGACATGAGCAAATGTCAAGATGTGTTCTGAAGTGTTGTAAAAGTCTATGCATTATTAATATTACATGTTCTATTACGCGGCTAGGGCTTTAGGCATTGCGATTTTTTCGATTTAGGTGCTGATAATTGGTTAAGAATGGAGACCCCTAGTAAATCAAGGAATTTGTAAAGGCTAAATATCTAAAATTCGCTTTAGGTGGTTAAGATCGGGCTTCCCCATGACCCATGAACAGATGTTCAGATAGTTAACCATAATGGTCGTGATTAAGTAAGTAACTCACACGGCATACAAAGCTTAGAGCCTTAGAGTGGGGTTACTTATCAATCTACATGCGAAGCTGATCTGGGCCACATTACAATGTAAAAACTATTTGAACCGGAAAAATGAAGGCATGTTGTTTATTATAGTATCACATGCTGAGATTGTTACATTGGATAAATGTTGTTCGGTTTATGTTTCTAATTCGGATATAGGAGGTCAGGAGGAAAGAGAATGTAAAGTTTACATCACCTGATGCCCCTAGCAAGTTTGTTTGCGATACATATGTAAATCAGTTTAGGCTAGTGCTTAATGTCTAGTGAGATTTGGTATGGATTGAATTATGTATACAATAATGTTTAGGATTGAAATGATCTATTCTTGCGACTACTGATAACATGCTTAAAACCGTAAGATGCATGTATTTTGTAGTGCGGTTGCTAACTAGAGCTTTTGATATATCACTCGAGGTCTAGAATCTAAGTGTTCTGCAAAAACTACAACTGTTGATAGCTCTCAATTGCCCACATGCGTCATTTCCCTAACAAGTTTTTTGTTTGCTGCGCTTACTAATATCATGTATTGCTATAAATTTATACAATAAATTAGAATTCGATCATTACGAGATACAATGTAGCTGAGTTGGTAATGGATGATGACATCTTTGACACACATAGCACAAGGTCTCAGGATCAAGTCTAGACACCACCATGGTCCTAATCATTAAGTGAGTTAGATATACCCCTGAATTATGAATATGCCGATTGTGAGCTAGTTTGAGTTGACAATTATCAATTTTTGCCTCAAATAATGCTTGGTTAGATATAATGGTGGTTGTAACTTGGGGTGAATTGCAACACAGACTAATTTGGCTGATCAAAGGGCAATAATTGTAGTTGTAAACAGATAGCCCTTTATTGAGTCAGATAATGATCATGATACAAAGATTGAGTTTTCATTTTTCACATATTTTTATTTTAATAAGCTTCATTGACATGTTTACTTTTCTTGAAAGTTTGGTCAAATAATTCTGCATAAATCTCTTTTGCTTTTCACTGTTGAAATTGTTCTAAATAGTCAAAGTCGAATACTTTATCATATGGTGTTTTTTTACTTTCTCCTTTATATTTCCTTTTTTCCTTCTTTGTATTTCTTTTTAAAAAAACATAACATGCCCTGTTTTCTCTCGGAAGTCTATATCATATACATTGGTTAAAGAAAAGTAAAAACTATTACCTCTTTACAGTTGCTACGAATATGAATGATATAAAGTTACAATTAACTCTTTATAGTTAAAGGAATATATATGAATGATAAAAGATAAGTAAAGTAAGATGGGGATGTGCATTTATGTTTGGCTTTCAAATGAGGAAAGTTACAAAAAAAAAAAAAAGGGATGAGCAAATAGGATTTGCATTGTTATCTGACTTTCAAAAAAAAGGTTACACAAAAATAAATTGGAAAATAACAATGTGATGACGAAATTAAGATTCCAAATGATATGACTAAAGTTATAAGACAAACATATGATGGGTTTTCGAGAGTCTTAGGTCTCATCCTACACATGTATGGTTTGAGCATCGCATACTGCTCAATTGGATATTACTGTGGTGTTTCGAATGCTAATTACTAACCCGCTTTTTTAAAAAGAAGAAGTAGTCTACTAACCATAGTCTTAAGCTTAATTCAAAATAAAATGTTATACACGACACATGTATAATTATTTTACTGTGTGTTATTGATAAAGATAACAACATCCATTAGTTAGTAAATAATGAAAATCTGTAATATATGTAGTGATCTCTTTCCGATTTTCGGTTAGTATGTACTCAACTACTCATGAGTTGGAATATTTAATATTTAATAAAATCACCCACAACATATAATCTTTATTCTTTACGATGATGTAAAACAAGTTCGGCTCGCGAAAGTTACGAACATAATCGAACCTTATAAGTAAAAATTCTCAGATACTCTGTTATCACGAGACATATAATTTATTACCATAGATAAGAACCAGAATTTCAATGATAGATCAGTATTTTGACAAACTAAAAAAATAAGCGGATTGATCAAGTATCAGAATTCTTACTCCATCTAAGTTCGTCAAATTCAGGTTTGAACTAGTCCTTCTCGAGGCACGCACCACCCATCCAGCATTCCAAATCCAAGCCAAACCAATGCAATCAAGTTGAGTACATTTTTTCCCCTCCACTTATCAACTGATTCTATATAATAAGGTAACAAATTATGTATCTTTTTTTAACTAAAAAAGACTTTTTAACAAGTTTTATAATTAATTACTCTAAAGATCTTGATAAGAGCAGGAAAATCGTGGCTATTTATTTCGACCCTGCTCATGTTGTCTCAAAGTCACACACGCACACTAGGAGGTTCAACGAGTGTCAAATGGTTGATGTTTTTCTCATATTTTGGTTTGCACATGGCAAGCACATGTCATCTATGGTCATCCCCTGCGTCAGGCATTACACCCCAAATGGACTAGAATACCCGTTTAAACAAACACACCCCTTTTCCTTTTTAGTATTCCCCTTTTAGTTTACTTTTATTTTATTAAAAATAGGTAAATAACTATTTTTTTTCGAACGGCAGAAATATATTTGAATATAATAGGTAAATAACTCCTCTTTTATGTAACTGTACTAGTCTTTTATGTACTATCAAATATGTATAAAATGATTCAAAAGAACAACAAAGCTAATATCAAAACATTACAACAAAAAGAAATACATAACAACAAAAAAAGGGGTGTCTTTATTTCCAACGAAACTACGAACCCATCCCGCTTCTCTACCTCTCTAAAAATCATTGGCACTCAGTTGATCATGGGGTGTATAGTTGTGTAAAACTATGATGTGTTTGGCTTGTCACAACGTTTAAAAAGCTAAAAAGTGAGTATTAAAAAGTACAAAAACTAATAATTAAGTAGCCGTTAAAAGAGTGATTATAAACATGACTAATGAATGGGCTTATTTACTAAAGACCAGGTGCAAACACATATCCTGATCGCCTAAGATTTGAAGGAAAAAGAATTGTAGTATAACTCCTCATTTTGAAGTTTAATTATTTCATGTATTAGCTATAAAATCTTTATATGTCTTCGAATTCTTTTACTGCCATGGTGGGTCTCACTGGGTCATATGGAGTGGGTATCCAAAGTACTTTTAACGAACATCAGCTATAGGGGTGCTTATGTAATTTCACTCATCACACCTGTCACAACTCACAATCTTAAAACAAATCACAACAACACGTACATATATTCAACAAACTCATATGTCACGGTCAAACCTACACACTTACAATTTTCTATATACGTACACACATACACAGCATCTTAATTCTCCGGTGATCAGCCTGCAGTTTTCTCATAAAGTAATAACACTATATACTATAAGTTTATAATTTATTTATGTACGAGTACATTTTTTTATTTTTGTTGCTGAAAATTAATGAGCTACATTTATGATGATAAAGTGACAAAACAATTTTTTTGAATCACATTAATTCGGATGCTCTACATGATTTAATAAGGTACCAGGTGCAGTTAGTTAAGAAGAATGACAGCGGGAACGACGAGGATGCCAACATGGAAGGAGAGGGAGAATAATAAGAGGAGAGAAAGGAGAAGGAGAGCCATCGCTGCCAAAATATTCATGGGTTTACGAATCTTCGGAAATTATAAGCTCCCTAAGCATTGTGATAATAATGAGGTTCTCAAAGCGCTCGCTGATGAGGCCGGTTGGACCGTCGAACCCGATGGAACAACTTACCGCAAGGTAATTAATTAATTAATTAATTAGTAGAGTTGATTGTGCCATGGATTTCGCCGGCCGGTAATCAGAGCTGAAGTTACAAAGTAGGCCTGGCTAGCTACTGAACACACTTAAAGGTTTTTTTAACCACTAGACTAGATGTTACTGTACTTTATTCATCCTACAGTACTACCTCATATATTACTCACATAAGTATTTTACCACCCTTTAGATATTTGTAAGATAAAACGTTTAGTTTCGTGTATATTGAATAATAATATACAATTATACACAATAACAATAATGTATAACCAGAAATATAAATAAAATTTTTAATATACGACTAAAGGTTGTTATATGTACATGGATAATGATAAATCAACTTACTTGGTGTGCTTAAAGATGTGCCTAATTGTAAGATGATGACATGTGGAAAAATCAGGGGGCAAGATTAGAAAAGAGAATTAGTGGAATCCACATGTCAAATTCTTAAAGTTTTAGGCATATCTTTAGGCACACCAATTAGGTTGATTAATCATTTTCCTATGTACATATCAATTTCCATAGAAAAAAGTGAGTATGAGGCTGTTATGCACGCAACTTGGATGAAAAACTCCTTACATACTAATATTTTAATATTTTGAATAAATACTTAGTCCCATGATTTTGTGGGTTCTTAAATAACCCTTTCTCTTTTTATATAATATATTCCTCTTTATATATATATATATATATATATTCCTTCCTAACAATATAATATAAACTGACATGTATATATAGTTTTTTCTAGCTCATTTCAGAATTTAGGACTTTACTGGTCAGAATGGGTTAGCTTAGCTTACCATACATACATTGCTTTAATCAGTATTTCTGACGGTCATCACTCTCCGGTCGGGACTTGCATGACTTTTTTGATCATTTTCTTAGCTTTCTTTTGTATGGAAGCACAAATCTCTAGATTCCCTTTAGTGGATTAAAAAAAAAATAATACCCTCAAAAGACTATAGTACCCCTTTCAACAGATGTGTGACAATGAAAATTTTACGAGTATTTTAAACGGCAAATTTATCAAGCCAACTAAACATCGGCTAAAAATGTTAAATGTGATAAATTTGATATACTTACAAACATGTCTAAAAATTTGATGCTAATATTTGACATGATCAAAGGTGAAAATTAAACCAAAGAATGAACGAAAATTTATGTATTATCCATTGAATGTTTCGGACATGTTTTTACACATGCATATAGTCATATAGATCATTCGGTATGTGTCATGTTGGTACTATTATATACACAGCAAATTAAACCGAAACAATGAACTCAGTCTCTTCCTTCTACCAGAGTTGAAATTCTCATTTCTGGGCTAGCTAATCTTTCTTTAATGATTTCTTTTGTACGAGTACATTTCTCTGCACTTACAATTTTCAGCCTTCTGAATAGCTAGTTTGTTAAATATGTTGCAATTTTCATTAGGTATACGTATAGTACTTCTATTTGTGTGTCATCTTATAATGATGGGCTTGGTACTCGCTCTTCAAACTCCATATTAGTGGGCTACATTCACGTTCCCATTTCCGCATTGCAAAACTTTAACCATCGAGTATTTTGGACATAATAACAACTCAAAATGGAAAAGCATTTGTTGCTAAAGCACGAGTTAATGGTTTAATGACAATCTAACTTTTGGAGATAAAATGCATTTACAACACAATTTAGTGACTTTCAACCCGTTCTCTATTTTACCCATTTGACCCTTTTAGAGGTAGGAGATGATCCGAATGACCCATTCATTCATTTGGAAATGAGTCAAAATTGGCACGTCTAGGAATTTACCATAATTCTGCATGTAATCTTGTTTCACTATCTTCAGGGATGCAAGCCTTTGGAGCCAACAGAAATAGGTGGATCCGCATCAGCAAGCCCGTGCTCATCATACCAGCCGAGCCCTTATGCTTCCTATCACCCAAGCCCACCGTCTTCTTCCATTGCGAGCCCATCCTCCTCTTATGCACCCAATGCACACCCTGATTCACTCATACCATGGCTCAAGAATCTTTCCTCTTCATCCTCATCATCTTCACACTCTACCAAACTTCCACATTTTTACATCCATGCTGGATCCATTAGTGCACCTGTTACTCCACCCATGAGCTCTCCTACGGCTCGATCCCCTACACGTATCAAAACTAACGACATATGGGGTGCAACTAACTCTGAATGGTTCTCTGGAATTCGTCCTACGTCACCAACTTTTAATCTTGTAGCTTCGAATCCATTTGGATTTAAGGAAGCAGGTATGTCTTTTGGTGCATCAAGGATGTGGACTCCTGGACAAAGTGGAAACTGCTCTCCTGTAATTCCTTCAGGGTTTGATAACAATGCTGACATCCCAATGGCGGAAATAGTTTCTGACGAATTTGCGTTTGGTTGCAATACTGGTGGGAGGGTGAAGCCATGGGAAGGAGAAAAGATCCATGAGGTTTTTGGGTCTGATGATCTTGAGCTTACTCTTGGGAGTTCAAAAACTAGGTATGTTGATATGGACATTCTGATTCAGTAAACACCCATTTTTCTTGTTGAATTACTCTAAACTTTACCGGTTTGGTGGGTTGGGTAATGGGTCAAAGCCGGGTTGGGTTGACATGATTTTAAGACCATATTTAGAAACTTTATAAATAGTTCGGGTGCTGAATATTGTGACAAAATAGTTATAGTTTCAATAGTAATCTATTGCAGTAAAATGGTATAGCAGATTTTATGTATCAAAATAACACTTTGGAGGACTTTTGATCTGTTTGAACCATTTCAAGCTAGTTTTAATTTTCTTTTTACCCATTTGGCCCATCAAAAAACATGTCGTAACCTAAATTAATCCCATCATAGATAATTAGATCGAATTCACCACCTATAGATAGACAGATAAATAACTTACTGTTATAGGTGTCGTCTAGCTTTTAATATCCATCTGAACTTTGTTTCTTGCAGATAAAAGGCAATACGGAGACGAAGTCACCTAATGACTGATAGTCTTGGTAAAGTGTTCGAATAGATGGATCAATCAACTCAATTACTTAAGTTTTGTTCCTCGATTTACGTTTTCCATGTAAAGTATGTTCCCAAATAAATTTACGTAATGTCGTAATCCATGCATCTTAAGATGTGTTTTCTAAAGAGTATATGTTAAGTTTATTAAATGAACTACTACAAATGCAACATGTAATATGACCCTCGATGCAACTGACTTGATATGGTTGGAGGAAACTACTGCTGATACTAATAGGACATGTAGGCATTTATTCGTCTCATGAATATGTGAAGCAGAGAGAATCTTGAACAATTGTTGATATTTCATGAACACCTGTTAAAGCATGTTATTTCGAGTTAATGGAAAAAGTGGAGGCAGAAAAGAGTACAAGTCTTTCAACGGCATTATGATCAGCTTTTTGGCCATCACAATTGCATGAAGACTAGTACAGTTATCCATCACTCCTCAAATTTAAGAAAACAAGCTGGAAGTGAAGATGAGACGGTTTGCCGATAAGCTGGAGAAGAATGATCACATCACATGAAGATTGAGGACCATCCATGTGAATATGTGATGCTAGCAACAAACTAAGGGAAACATGCTAGCATCTTGTTTATGTTTATGCCTATTCTAGGAACTTAATGTCATATATGCTTTATTATTTCAAGTTTAGTTGTATTTTTCATTAAATAATTGTCAATTATTTATGTTACCCAAATCATCAAAATTTCACAATACAACAATAAACATCAAGTTTACTTAAAAGAATATGGATGTGGATGTTGGCATGACTTCACCTGATTACGGATTCATTGTCATTCGTGATAATTCATTAATTCGACTTGGGGATCTGATAGAAAATAAACCTACTTGTGAATAAAGGGTAACATCCCGCAAAAATACTCAATTTTCTATTTCTATATTCTTTACTTTGAGAGCTTAGTTTGCAGTTTTGGTCGACTAAACATATATCATTCAGTTTCATATAAGCAGTTGTCTCAGATGATTAAGGAACAATGGAAGCTGAGGAAAGAATGTGCCCTGATGATCTTAATAAGCAAATCTATGCAAAAACATGTGCAGTTAAATATAACTATAATTCAAACAAACATATACGAGTAATACATAGTCCCATTTAAAATGTCCTATTTTGAATATTCAAAGTCTTAATTTTTAAACTTTGAACTTAAATATTTTTTTTGTGTTATATAAACTTTATGAAAGTTATACCAAATGAAAATACTAGTAAAACACAATCAGTTTATGTAAGTTTCATCAAGTATTATTTAACACAAAGAAAACTATTTAAGGTCAAAGCTGGAAAAGTTAAACTTTGAAAATTCAAAACATAGACACTTCTAATGGGACGGTAATTTGTACAATTTTACTATGTAAATGAAGAAACCATCATTAAGCTTGCAAATTCATACATTGGAGTCATAATCAGGAAGCAACTTCTTTTCAGAATTTGAACTTTCCTTCGACTCATCATTATAGATTGATGAATCTACCCATGGACCATCAGTCGAGATGCTCCTACGACCAAGACTGTCTGCTGAGATAGTGGAGACTTGTGTCTGACTGTCATGTGACAACATCTCAAAGGCTTTGAACCTCATATCGGGGTTCCCTGCAACACTTTTGATCAATGGTGGCTGAACGGGGATTTTACCTTCTAGCATTTGGACCACCGCTGACATCTTTGGTCTAAGAGTTGGAGATGGATTGGTACATAAGAGGGATAAGTTCAGCATGGTCATTGCCTCATCTTTGGAGTACTTACCAAGACCAGGATCCACTAGTTCTAAAAGACTCCCCTGCTCTTGTAGGACATATGCCTTCACAAGAAAAATGAAAGTTATCAGTGATAACTAATGCGTCGGCTTGAGTTGTTTTTATTCTCACGGTCAATAATATAAACTTGGCTAAAAGAGGAAAAAGTCAAACGGGTTGAGAAAGTCTATATTAAGCGATTCAACTTCCCCAGTTGCTATAAAATAAATAAAGAACTATTCAATATGTTTTTGCAGTCCTCTCTAGCTGGACTATACTAACACGTTACATGTTACATTCCCGATTTCCCGTCTTGCCCTTTAAACTTCAGAAATAATACTACTAACAGTTTGAGAGATTAAACTTACCCAATCAAGAAGGTAAACAAACTCCTCTTTTGGCCTGTAATTTGTATTGCTTTTCCCACTGACGATCTCTAATAAAACAACTCCAAAGCTGTAAACATCGGCTTTATCTGTCAAGTATCCTCTCATTGCATATTCTGGAGCCATATACCCTCTACAAATTTACACCTCAAACGTTGTAGTTAAAACCAGGTCTAGAAATTCAAGTAGAAGTGTAAGAAAAATGAGAAATAGAATCATAAGGGCTCACATTGTTCCAGCAATTCTAGTGCTTATATGAGTATTCTCCTCTTCATCGAGTTTTGCCAAACCAAAATCAGATATCTTGGCGTTAAGATCCTTGTCTAAAAGCACATTGGTGGCCTTTATGTCTCTATGAACTATTTTCAACCTTGACTCCTCGTGGAGATAGGCTAAGCCCCTTGCGATTCCCATACATATCTTCTTTCTTCTTGACCAGTCCAAATTGAGCTTCTGGTCCTCACGGCCTATACAGAATAACAGATTGTAATTCTTCTTCCCAAACATATATCGACACGGGAAATAGCTGATAGTATTTACCAAAAAGGGCACGCGCGAGACTGTTATTTATCAGGTATTCATATACAAGGAGCAACTCTTTTCCTTCAATACAGCAGCCATAAAGCTTAACAAGATTTGGGTGCTGTAAAGCGGATATCATGCCTATTTCTGTGACAAATTCACGGTTCCCTTGTTTTGATCTGGCAGATAATTGCTTCACAGCAATCTCAGATCCATCTGTAAGTACACCCTGCAGATAAATATAACTATTATATAACCACCTCAAAGATACATGTAAGCAAAATCTTCATGTTCCGGGTGATTATGTTTACCTTGTAAACTGGTCCGAACCCTCCTTCACCGATCTTATTAGCAGGATCAAAGTTATTAGTAGCAGATTTGATTTGTCTTAGACTAAAATAACCCGTTTGTAATTCGAGTGCGCGAAGCTCTGTGACAGGGATAATGATTAGAAGAAGCTAGAATTGGAAAGTACATTAAAAAGATAAAAACATACAAGAACTAGACGTGGCAATTTTGGTCCAATTATTTTTGAATGGGTCATTGGGTCTTTTATCCTATAACAGGTCAAACAGAAAATTTTGCTAAAACAGAAATGTGTCAAATGGATTGAAAATCTTTAGTATCTTCAATGCAATATCACTTCCTAAATCTTCTTTCTAATTGTTATTATTATGGAGAAAAAGTGCTTATGGTTCAAGCTAATACAGCCTATTTCAACCCACACTAAAAAGGACTGGTACAACACGACATTTTGCCATTTACCCATCCCACCCATTTTGCAACCTCTAAAAACTGCTAACCCAAACCTAAAATCTTGTAAATATTGTTCTTACCTTTATCTTCTTTGTCTCCTCCTATATAACCTCTCCACCAAAGTAAAGCTAAGATTAGCCCAATAAATGCGCATGAACCAACCACAATTCCAGCTATAGTTCCAGCAGAAAGTCCTCCTCCTGTACTGACGTCAAAGTCTGCAAGAAGGGGTAGTAAGTAGGTTATACTTAGCTCCAAAAAGTATGAAAATTGATAATAGAACAACAAAATAGAAAGATTATACTGACTTGGTGTTATTGTGATAGCGGATAGAAGAGGTCCATATACACCTCGGTCAGGAATTGCGGTAGTTCCCTTCCCTGCCCAGTACAAGTGGATGTCGATAGTGCTACCATCAACGATAACATTATCAAAATCTCTGTAGATACCCCTGCCAGAACCATTAGCTTCTTGCATGATGTTAAAGTCTTTCAATCGCGGAACCCCCTACGTGAAAACCAAGTAACTTTGTTACTAGTTCTCAATGTCAAACGCAAAGTCTAAACAAAAACAAGTCAATTGCATAAAGGGACATGAGATTTTGGTTAATATATGCTTTGATTACCAACTTTGTGTGTACTCACAAAATGGCTCAAACTTCCCCAACTAGTTCATTAAGGGTTTTAAGTTGATGAATCTTATTTCTTTTTTATCTTGGCCTCTTACGAGCTTGGGTGATCCCACCCACTTTGAGAGCAAAATAATCCCAAGCCAAGAGTCATAGCGGGTGACCTCTATGGCCACTAGGAAGTTTAAGCTAAGGATAGAACTTGTGACCTCTAAATTGAGAGGCACAAGTCCTTGCCAATGGACCACCACCTCAGTTGGTCAATATTTCAGGTGCCTTTTCAAGAAACTAAAAGATAACAGGGTGAAAGTTATCTCAGCTTCCACGTCACAGGTGATCAGACCAAAGTCCGTTACATTAATCATACAATTTTCCAAAATAAAAAACTTGCATGTCACTTACTTGGATTGATACATCAAAATAACGTCTTCCCAGACTACTATATGTCATGTCCTCAGTGTAACTTATTTCAGCAAAGTGCAGTCTCACTTTATAACTCCCTTTTCGCATACACAGTCCAAAGTACCTCAGTGAAGCGGGAGAAAAACGAGCTGTATTATATATTTCTCCACCTGTCACATTTGTTCTGCTGCTTGCAACAAATGGAGCACTATCAGTGCCCATGAAATTACCATTGGTGCTGTAAGCCCATCGTTCCTGACTAGCATAAAAGTAAGATTGCTCGTTGGTTAAATCTTCCTCGTATTCATTTCCTTCAAAGTCTGTTCTGATTCCACCACAATTAATAAACAAAGAGTAACCTGCAATGTAAGATGCAATTGTGAAGAAATTAAGAGATAGGAAAACTTAATGTAGAGGTGGCAATTTAACCGGTTCGCTTATAAACGGTGAAATTCAGGTTTGTTTTATCTCCAAGGGTTAAAATGAAGAAAAGCAAAACAAATTGAAACGCGAGGAAAGCACCCAAGTTACATCGCGTTATTTCAATACCAAGATCATTAATATAATACTTGAATTACTGTAATACATTATTTTCTAACAAAAAACTAAAAAGTGGACAAAAAGTGTTAGCCGGCAAACCCATCCCGTTAAGCTAGAAGATTAAATTTCCTGTTTCAGTCCAAACCAATGTGAACTTGTTACTCCACTTAACCCACCATTCATTTCGCCACCTCTACTAGAAACAGAAAGGAAATGCTTATTTTGTTAGCCTTACGTTCAGGGTTTCTGCTACAAGTAAGTTGGTCCGACAAACACCAAGAATCCCTACAAAATAATTTCCGTTAGGCGACATCAGAGTAAATAATTCAACAGTGCTCTGTGTGTCTGTGTGTGTAATTGGTGATAGGACATACCTATTGTTTTCAGCTGAAGGTGAGAGGGCTGAAAGAAGATTCCTGTAGTACCAAGTAATAAGCAATAATTAATAGCATGCTCTAAAATAGAAAAGAGGGGTTTAAATGGAAATAAAAAGAACTTACAGGCTAGATGACTGACAAGTCCTCGGTTGAGTTCGTGTAAAATTGTTGTACGACAGGTCACTGCAACAAAATGTCATTAAAATGTCATTTACTGACAAAATATGGCATTAAAATAAAAGTTAAGGGTGATCAATTACATCTTTTCTTTGTTGCTAAATACCCATCCAGGTATCTCTCCAGAGAGTGAGTTGTTATTCAGGAACCTACATCCATGGACAAAAGTCAATCTTATATTTCACTGTAAAATAATGGAATGTGAAATGTAGTGTATGCAGGTGTAACATGCTGCTTACAAGGTCTCAAAGCTTATTCTCTGAATCGAATCAGGTATTGGTCCAGTCAGTTGATTGAAACTCAGGTCTCTGCAGACACAAATTATAGTTTAGATGAATATAAGAGTGTGGATCATGTGGAAGAAACAAAGTTACAATATTGAGTCAAAATCTCAAATAAATTTTTTATTATAAGCTTAGTATATAGACTTACAAGTTCTTCACAGAACTCATCTGTCCTATGTATTCGGGTATTGAACCAGTAAGCAAACAATTTCTCAGGAAGCTGCAGGAAAAGTGTATTTAGAACACATTAGCATGCTAACTAATAAATTTCACTCCCTCACATAGCTATGTAATTAACTCACAGTCGCTGCATATTTGTCATATTTTGCAGATTTGGAAATCTCGTATTTGACGATCCAGCCAAATCGCTTATCCTCCTGATGACCATAACACATACATAAAGTAAGTTCAAGTCTCAAATCCATTACCACCACATTTCTTGATGAAACTCAACAAACATAATGTGCTTACAATTCCTTCAAATTGGTCAACAAAGATATTGTAGAAGGAATTGGTCCTTCCATTGAAGTTCCTTGCAAATCACTGCACATTAGATTATGTAATTAAAAACTTGTGAAGATTTAACTGTCAACAACAACAAAAAAAAAAAAACAGTACTCACAGTCTCTCGAGTTTTGTCCAGTTCCCGATAAAATCAGGTATTCTCCCAGATAATGAACTCCCATCCATCCGACTGCAAGAAGAGTAAAAGACTCAAAATTTTATATACATTTGAATGAATCACTATTTCACTGCCTGGGTCAAAAGAAACAAAATATAGACCTCTATGACTTACAAATCTGTTAAGTTGGTCAGCTTTCCATACGACTCCGGTATGGTTCCTGTAAAGTTATTTGCAGAAGCAAGACTGCAAGAAAAACCATCAGCAGTTTAAAAATGCAGATACTACAAAAGAAAAACATGACATTGCTTGAAATTGTACAAGTGGACATGAATCTTACAATCTTCTCAAGCGAGTCAAACGTCCAATACTTTGAGGAAGTGGCCCTCCAAGCAAATTGTCTTCTATGACTCTGTTATAGAGGTCAAAGTTATAAAAACCAAAAAAAGGTGTCACATTTGATAGACCTGTAAGGTAAAGGGTCTCTACTTACAGCTCCTCAAGTGTAGAAATATCGCCTATTACTTCAGGTATGGGACCACTGATGCGGTTCCCCAAAAGGCTCCTGAAATGAAAATAAGTGTCAAGAGGACATACACCATGTCTCAGTTAAAGTTCAGAAAACTTGAAGCAAGGAGTAAGTCTTACATAAAGTTAATACGAAGTTGACCAAAACGTGCAGGAATAGTGCCATTGATATAGTTGCGAGACAGCTCTCTGTTTACCAGTATAAATTCAACTGATGTCATTTTCGAGTGCCCATGTAATTGATAAGACTATACTTATATACCACAATTTTGAATTCATTGCAGCTTAGAAATTGAATGAAGTAAAAAAGAGGGAGAGAAGAAACTACTACTTACATTTCTTGCAGAAAAGTGAGATTTGCAAACTCTTCAGGCAAAGTTCCTGTCAAATTGAGCCCTTTTAACTGTCTGCAATTTTATAAATATGATTAGTGCTAATATGGAAAGGAAACCATCCTAAATACTCTTATAAATATTGATGGTAATGGACTAATGGTTGATGGAAGTAAATGCAATCTGGTTCAATTTGGAAAAAGATGTACAGATAGACAGTTCCTTACATGTTTGTTATGTGGCAAACAGTGCTGTTACAGTTACAAGTTACATTGCTACCGTAATCAAGAAGCCCCCGTCTGTTCAGAGAAATTGTGTCATTAAGTCCTGTACCTGAGATGCATGAATCTCTAGCAGGTTGCCAACCGCTATATTGTAGCTTTGAGGCTATTGTCTGAAGTGCCTCAACTATAACATACATAAAGAGTTATAAATAAATTGCCATAACACCGGGGTTAACTGGTTAAGTGCCTCAACTATATCAAAGCTATTCATGTTTCGCTATATTGTGTATCTAGCTTTCAAATCGTCTATTGTATCCATCAAAGTTTCAATTAATCCATGTTAATTTTTGTATCCAGTTACCTCTTTATCGGTAACAAGTATTTTGTTTTGCTTACATGACATACGTACGTATATGTTGCCATGTCTTGAAAAACGACCACATGGATGGTTTACAAGTTACGAGTAATATAAGATCAGATACCGAGATACGTACATATAACAAGTTTACACAGTTTGATACATACAATAAGATGGGTTAAATTCATTTAGATGAACTTAGTAGTACTGATGTGTAGTATATAAATTAATCAATTTCAAGCGACCGAGCAAAAGTGCTTTATTATTGATCATTTACTAATCATCCTTATAACAACCAAATAAACAAACTTAATGATATAATAATCTCGGAATTTCTAGAAAAGACTAAGTTGATTTCTTATTGTAATGTTCGTTATACAAATTCAGAAACTATGTGCATGGTCATTGGTCAATAACTTAAGTTCATATAGACACGGTTTTATTAGTTAATTAATTTGTAGATTAGTACAGGTCAAATTAAAACTTGTTATAGTCAAACATAACACACACACACACACGTGATAGGGGACCACGAGCTAAGCACAAAGTCAGAAAAGATAATATTTGCAGAGTTTGCATGGTTGACCAAAACAACACGTCAAAGTGTCAAATCCATATATATATATCCATTCTGCCATACACATTCATAAATCTAATTTATTGGCTAGTATTAAATGCATTGAGATGCCACTAGCTAGCCAATTGGGCATCGTGATATAGTCAGATTCTGATTAAAAAAATCAGGTGTCAATAATTTCAAACCAACCCTTTCAAACATTAGCTAGGAGCTTGAAAGAGTAGCATTACTGATCACGCGGAAAAAAAAGGTTGTAGTATTGACTGTTGCCAAATCGAAAACCAACAACTTGTTATACGTATTGGATCACCGTGATAGCTACCACTTTGAGAAAAGTAGAACAAAAACGTCACTGTCACTGTCCAAAGTAATGAAGTATGGTGCCACAATGAAAATACAACCTTAACAATCAAGAAAATACAATACCATCAATAGTAGCATACAACAAACCTATTCATTTTTCATAGTTCAAAAAAACAATTATTTTACGCTTTGACATATACATCGTTTTATAAGAAAATATAAAAACTAAGTTAATTATATCGCCATTTTTTTCAGGGCTAATTATCCAAAAAATCGTCTCTTTTTAACCATTTTGCCATTATTTTATGTTTTAATTACCCAACGAATTTTTAAATTTTGTTTTTCTTAACCATGTAATTTGAATAGAAAAAAAAAACAGTAAAATCTTGTAAAGCTTGATATAACATGTCATGATGCTTTAGCTTGTAAACTAAACACGTCCATTCTAGCTATAAAAGTTGTCCAATTACAAAAAAGGCTATAGTCTAAGAAAGCTCAATAACTAGGTAGGATGATATATTATTTAATAAAACCATAAATGAAATATACACAGTATTATTTACAAACGGGCCTATCATAGCTGACTTGGTATGGAATCACGTTATCAAAAAGCTCAATAATTTTCAAGGCCGACTTAAATAGAGAAGCAAGTTGGAATAAACTCATGGGCCCCACTTTCGAATATCTACTTATGTTATTACGAGTATTTGTCATTGATGTTAACTTTTATAAACTAAAAATTTAGACCATGATCAATATATATCTAAAACTTTCATAAACTAATAACTTTTATATTATGTTTCTGATAAATATATATTCAACCATGATTAAGGCGGCATGGTATATGTATGTATTATACTTAGTGTTGTTATCATCATCAAAAGTATATTGATGTATTATATTTTAAGTGTTGTTATCATCTAAAGTATATTGAAATAGTCAAAAGACATAATTAAAACATGTGAAAGCATAGTTCTGGCTGCTAGTAATACTTATGTTACATACTGATATTTTCATCATCGAAAATTTAACATGTATATTTAATAAATTTCCAGAGGCAAAATAAGGTTTTTTTTTTTTTCCATTCCTATATTTTTCCTTAGAACATATGTAATATACATTGTAAATTTTTTTCTCTAAAAAAATGAAAAAACACACCTTACTCTGTAATAAACTATTTTACTGCTAATTCTATAAAAAGCCAAAACATATAATCAGAGATTCTATAACAAAACTTTTGTCACATTCCCCCCTCAATCAACAATACTTCCAAAAACACAAAAATTCAAAAATCAAATAACACACAAAATTTATCCATAAATAATAATCCATTCATATTTTTTTTTTTAAAAATACTCTCTTTTTTTTTTATTCTCTAAAAGGCAAACAAAGATAGTTTCAACATGAGAACATGATCATCCTATTATTTCTATTCAGACATCCTTAAGTCTGAGGTTCTGATGAAATTCGGTGAATTAGTACTATGTAATCCCAAACTTAATGAATGTAAAAAAAATACGAGTATAGTAGTAGAAATTGAGAAACACTAGTGTAGGTACCTTCTTCAAGAGGCAGAAGTTGAGCGGCAGATCTAATATCACGAAAACTTATAGATACAAACATTACATATATCATCATCATCAATAATTTTAACTTCAATCCATCCATACTTTATGCGTGCTTAACTAACTCGATGAAAGCGGTTACAAGTGTAACTAACTGTGTGTAAAAAAGATGAGGTATGGTCGGAAATAAGACCGGCGGTTACTGTTTGGTTTCTTTAAATAGATAGAGAGAAAATACAGAGGGAAAGGAAAAACAAACTAAAATGGCATTGGCATCATGAAAATAAATTTAATGAAGTAAACTTATTTTATAGTAAGTATGCGATGCGATGTGATTATTTCTGTACGGAATATTTAACCACGTCATCATCTACCGTTACTTTTTAACGGCGTTATTGCAAAGTTGCTGTTTGTTTTTGTGAATGTTTTGACTTTTTCAAACTAACTTAAAAAAAAAGTGTAATTAGATATTTTTTTGAGGAAAATAGATGACCATATAATAAGTGAAGTGACAAAAAATGGAGTGTGAGAGAGAAAACAGAGAAAAAAAAAAAGAGAGGGCAATTGGGAAGAGGTTACGGGGAGGCATTCCAACATAAAAAACGGACACGAGAGAAGGATCGACAACTAGCAAAATTTTACGTCGCAAACATTCCGGATGGGTGCAGACCATTGATGTGTATTTTCTAGTCTTAAATTTATGAACACGAAATACCTAGTTACTGACTACTACACACTTGCGGGCAGTGAACCCGTTCGTATACAATATAGTTGACTTGGTAAACCGAGGTCGAACACAAGGACTTAATAAGAAATTGTTACAGTAAAATGATTCAGATTAAAAGGGGGGTTTTGTGACCGAATTGTCACGTTGCAAAGTTAGTGAAGAAAGTCAGTAATCCCGTAGGATTAATCGCAAAGAGTATTTGATTGGTTGAATCTTAACACAGATTTAAAAATGAACACCTACTTGGATCAGTTCACATGCCAATCATCGGGTCTAGATATTACTTGCATTTGTTGAACGACTCAAAAAGTAGACAAGATGAACTCCCGTTATACTTGAAACTTTAACTGCTCAAAAGATAATTATTGCTCCCGCACTTAATTTCTCCCCTAAACAGTTAAGCCTTAAGTTCCTGAGTTGATTTTATGATTTAATCTTTTGAAAGTTTTCTCCCGAACTGCTTATTCGCCTAATCAGATCCCTCTATCATAGACGTCTACACATTCAAAATGAATTTAATTGTTTTTAATCTTTATCGCTGATTTCTCTCGAACTCCAACGATTTTAGGTTAATTATAGACAGATTAACCATTTCATAAATCGATTGACAATGACATAGATTTCTCCCGAACTTCTAATTACAATTATCAATCAATTAATATAAAAGTTGAAAACAATATTTAAATCCAAATAAATGTGGATCTTCGATTAAACATATAAACCTTGTTCAACATTCACAAGTAACATCAATTCGACCCTATGACATGCTTACTACCCAAGCGGGTGGTAGAGATTTAGCTATTCATATTAAAAACACAAGAACAAACAAATAGAGAGGAAATCATATTATACCAAATGAATGATGATAATCCGGTAGCAATAATGATTACAATCCAAAGCTGAAAATAGGTGAAACCCTAATCACTTGTTTTCTCCAAAGTATTCCTAAGTATATGAACAACTATGAAAATTATCCAATAATTCGTCCAAAAGTGCAGAACCCTAACTAATCCTATGCACAAAACACGCGTGTAACGGCCGTTACTTTTATACTTAAGGCCTAACGGGAATTACTGGGCTAACGGCCGTTACTATTCAGTTGATTTCTAACGGCCGTTAGTTCTCTAACTGCCAGTTACAGGAGAAACCACAAACCACCTATGTAACGGCCGTTACTGGGCTAACGGCAGTTACAACTTCTAGATTTCGTTTTCTTCGTCTTTCGCTCGATTTCACCCGAATCTTTCTCCCGTTTCTTCCTTAACTCATCAAAATCGACCAATTCATTCGTCTAATCAATTTCCAACCTGAAAACACTCAACACACCTTCAAAGCATCGAAAGTTGGATATAAAACTATCAAAATGACGAATAATTGGTTCTAAAGTCACGTGGGAAATGGTATAAAATATGACACATCAACCATGGGATCTAGCTACGTTTCTAAGTGTATTTGGAGAAATCCGGGGAACTTATATTGCTAGGAAAAAGAATAAGGACGGTGACAGATTTGGGTTTGTAAGCTTTAAAGGGGTGAGGAATGTTAAAAGTCTTGAAATCGCTCTCAAGAATCTAAAGATGGGTCAGAATCATTTAAGGGTTAATCTGGCAAAGTTCGCTGTCGAGAATGAAGGAATCAGGAATGTTTCAAAAGGAGAAGGAGGGGGGGGGGGGAGCAGCAGAAGTGGCAAGAAGTAACTAAACCCAAGGTTTTCAGGAGTGCAAGGGTGGGTGTCTCCTTTAAAGACGCGGTGGTAGGGGATAAATCAGGGATGAAGAGAGGAAAGGTTGTCACGATTGAGCCGAAAGTAAACGTCATGACTGGTTACTATAAGAGGTCGCTAGTGGGGAAATGTTTTGATATGCAAACTCTTATCAATCTCAGGAGTTTCTTTGCGAAAGCTGGAGTCCATAATGTGGGTCTATCTTACCTGGGAGGCCTGAATTTTATGGCGTCGTTTGAAGATTCAGACAAAGCTGCAGAGTTCCTGAAGAAGGAAGAGGTATGGAGGTGTTGGTCATCAAGATTGGATTTGTGGGTGGGTCAGTCCATGGCATTTGAGAGGCTGGCTTGGTTAAAAATCAGTGGTGTTCCGCTTCATCTTTTCTGTTCGAAGGTTTTCAATAGTATAGGGGAATGTTTTTCAAGCCTTCAGAAGCTGATGAATTGGATGCAGATAAACTATGGATAAGGTTGGAGTTCTGATGGGGAAGGGAAAATGGCAGATGAAGAGGTAACGCTGAAATGGATGGATAAGATGTTCAGAGTATGGGTGAGTGAAGAAAGGGGTGACTGGTGCCCAGATTTTAGGGAGGAGACGGAGGCATCCTCGGCAGAAAAAGATAATATTTCAGATGTTAACGGCGGTTCTCCGGCTCTTGGGGGTCCACTGGAAAACGAGTCGACCGGAATGCAGTGGGAGGCAGACGAAGGGGTTATTCAGGAAAACAGAATTAACGATGTGCATGGGAAACTTGAAAGTCCCCTCGTGCATGAGAAGGTTGGCACGACGTCCAATAATGGGGGTACCAACAAATTTAATTTTGTGGCGCATGGGGAGAAAGCCAGAAAGAAAAAGAAAAATAATAAAGGTGGTGACAATTCCAAGGTGGGGGACAGACGGGGATAATTTTATTTTCAAGGATCTGTGGTATAATTTTAATAATTCTTGGAATAATAAAGTAGGGGAGGCATTTAGCAGGCCTAGAAAAAGGCCCAGACCGGATGATGAGGCCCAAAACTCGGACTTTCCTATGGAAATCAAAAGCCCATTTCAAGAAAGGAACGGATCAAAAGAAAACACTAGTGACCCTAATATTCAAGAGTCAGAAAAGGAAGGTGAATCTATCAACCTCAACTTTAGCCTTAAATTAATTGAAAAGGGGTTTCCCCACATAAATCACCAAGAAGAGGTCGCTCTGGAGAGGCCATCGACTTCGGCATATCAAAATGAAGAAGACCTAAATGTGATCGAGTTGGAGAGAGAGGTGGATGAGACAATGGATGTTGGAAAGATAGTAGGGGTCAAATTCAGAGGAGGTGAAGATAAAGTTAAAGTAAGGAACACCATAATAATCGAAGGTATTAATGCGGTTCCACAATGAATATACTATCTATCAACATCAGGGGAATCGGGGGGGGGGGGGGTGGTGGGAAGGACAGTTGGATCAGAAGTATCATAGGAAGAGATGTAACATCCCAAACTTTTCAAGTTTGACTTATCGTTGACCGTTAGTTGATCCTTAACGTCGTTAGTCTCTTTAATTGCTAGTTGATTAATAAGTTGTTAAATTATAATTAAAGTGCATATATGTAGATATGTCATAGAGTTATGTGATGCTAAAATGGTGTGTCGGTTCACCATTATGTGCTTAAGACGTTAGTTGGCCTTCCGGTAGTGTACGTATTAGCTTCGGGCCTTAGTTATTAGACTAATATGTGTTTTTAGACTTGTTTGAGTGGGTTTTAGTCAAGCCCAACCATCATGAACGAAAATTAAAGCTTAATGGCTGGTCCATTAGGGTAACAAGTCTAATAACTTCCTTTTAATCCATTCTTATCATTTTATAACCTATTATCATTAGGTTTTCTCATTCTCTCTTATTTCTCCACCCTATTCTCCCATATTTTGATCTTGAACTCTTGGAAATCAGTAAGCAATTTATTTTCATATGTTTATGTCCATTACAATGATCTTTGCTTGTGTCTAGTGATTTCCATACCGAAAATTAACGTTTTAGGGTATATTTTGGGATCTCAATGATGACGGTCATACAAGCAGAGATGATTACTGTAATATGGTTCATTTTTAATATCTTTTAGTTCTGTAAAATAGTTTGGTATGATCTTGATTCATACATATGGATTTTAATACGATTTGTAACGTTTTTAATACCTTTTTCGTGAGATCCAGTGATAAAAGCGATTTAAATGAGATTTGTTTTATGTGATATCTTATTTTCTGAAAATGATGAGTTTTGCAAAAAGAATCATCTAAATCCGTTGAGTAACGAAGCGGCAATCGTGATTTGAAGTTTATACGTATATGGTTTCCGAATAGTTTTAATAAAACCCGAAGAGGAAACCTTTTAAAATGGGATTTTCTTCTGGAATTAGATTCTCTACTGAGAAACATGAATTTTGCAAAAAGAATCGTCTAAAACGGTTAAGTAACGAAGTCGCAATCGCATTTTAAAGTTTATGTTCTATGTAGCGACGATCTAGCGACGAAATTAGCGATGGAAAACTTTTTTCCCGATCAATCTGCACGTCCCATCTGCTGACGTCATGTCGCTGATTTTTCAATTTTGGTCCCCGAAGTTTCTGATTTGACATAAACAGTCCCTGTAGTTTTGAAAAGTGACAGTTTTGGTCCCTGAAGTTTCCGATTTGACATAAACAGTCCCTGTAGTTTCGAAAATGACAGTTTTGATCCCTGTAGTTTTGAAAGTGAATTTTGATCCCTATAGTTTGAAAAGTGACAGTTTTGATCCCTGCAGTTTTGAAATTGACAGTTTTGATCCCTGCAGTTCCGAAATGACATATTTGGTCCTTGCAAGATTGAAATTGTGTTTTGAATCTTGTGAGATTGAAATTGTAACTTTTGATCTTTATGGTTCAAGATTGAAATTGTCATTTTTGAATCTTGTGGTTCGAGATTGAAATTGACAATATTGAATTAAATGTTACTGAATATTTAACACCTTAAATTAAATGTATTTACTAATAAAAGTATGATGTTGAGTCCTCATGAAAAGACAATGATAGTGAGTAAATTAGCAATTAATTGGACTCTTTTGGACATCGTAGGTTCTGAAGGTTTGAGCATTCACTGTTGAGTCTTAATTGGTGTGACACTTTGTTATTGCATTCTTATTGAGGTAAGATAACATCTTTCGTCACCTGAGGGTACAACAAAACATAATTTTTATAAGTTAAAACCTCAAATGGATATAATTGCATATTTGTATGATTATGGGATTATATGGGATATGTATGATTACCATTGATTATGTATGGTAAAATATTAATGCTTCAAAGGTATGATGTTATGCATGTGAAATGAAATGATGAAATGTTTTATGAATATTTGCATGGCTTGAACACCTAGTCACTAGACATATGAATAGGATTGCCATGACACGTGCACGATTAAGGGCCCTAAAGTAAAAGATGATGTATGTGATTAGTTTAGGTGAAAGTGTAGCCTAAGCTAATAAAATTAAGAAGTCTCGAGCATATTCAAGATGTTGTGTTAAGCTTAACCCGTGCTAGTTCCTCGGAGCTATGGCGTACGTGGTCACGTGGTTTGGGAATCATGATATCTCCCGTGGCATAGTTACGTTTGAGTATTCCGGGTGGAGTAACTAACTACCATTGCACAAAGGCATAAACGGTTTATTCAGTTGGAAATGACTTTGTCAATTCCTTAACGACGCCGATGGACCACCGAAAGGTTTACCCATCATGTCGGGTGTGAGGACTCCATGTATGGTCTACGACCACCTGCACACAAACCCCACATCCCTATGTAAGTGGCGTAAGTCACTTAGCCTACGTCTAGGCAAAGAAACAAAGTAAAGAAAGAAAGATAAGAAAGAAATTCTAGGCACATTAGGAATATGATGATCCTATTGTGTTATGTTTATCTTGTGATGTGATATGTATGTGATATTAACATTTATGACATGTTTTGTTAATATATTATGAATCGGCAAATGTTTTCAAATTATGTTATCTTACTTAGCTAATTTATTAGCTAACACTTGTTCTTTGAAAATGTTGTGCCTTCAGGATAAGCAAGCTTGAGCTAGGAAAGGATTAGCTCGGTGAGATGGGTAGAAATAATAAAGAAGACTAGCATAGATTGTTGAATGCATAGACTTCCCTTAGCCTTACGTTTTGGCTACTTTCATTTATGATTTATGAACACGTAATAATGATGACATTTATGTCGGTGTCATAACTTGGATTTCATTTATATTGTTTTGATGATGCACGTTAGTAACACCATTTTATAAAGGTACCATCCGGTTACGGATGGGGCAATTTTAAAGTGATCCTTTTCCACTACTTTTTAAACGCCGTTTGGCAAAGTTTTTTGAAATCCAGATTTTTAAATGACGGGTGTTACAAGAGAGGGATTTAATTTTTTGGCAATTCAAGAAACGCAAACTAATAATATTCCGGATAAAGTTTTTAAAAGTTACTGGGGAAATTCCATTTTTGAGTCGGAAGTAGTCGAACCAAGGGGGAGATCGGGTAGGATAGTAAGTTTATGGGACCCAGGGGTGTTTAAAAAGATTGACAGTGTGAAAGAAAATAACTTCCTGCTGATTAAGGGTAGAATAAAAGGTTGTGAGGAAGATGCGTATGTGGTGAATGTATACGCACCACAAAAAGTAAAAGAAAAATCCGAGTTGTGGGAGAAGATTATGAGATTAAAACTAAATTCGCCGGGGAAGTGGTTCATTATTGGGGATTTCAATGTCGTTAGAGTCGCGGAGGAAAGAAAAGGGTCAAGATTTAATCACCAAAGTGCCAGGGAGTTTAACTCCTTCATTTACTCGGCTGACTTACACGAATACATGATGAAAGGAGGTTACTTCACATATATGATCAGGGATGAGAAGGGTACTAAGCTGAGCAAAACCGACAGACTGTTGGTATGTAGAGGGGTTTTGGATAGTTGGCCTTCTGCTTGTTTCAGGGCCTTGCCTAGAAAGCTTTCTGATCACAACCCGATATTGTTGTCAGTTAAGGACATCAACTTTGGACCTAAGCCTTTCAGAATTTTCAGCTCTTGGTTGGAGAAGGAAGGTTTTGAAGAGTTTGTTAAGGAGGCTAAGGAGTCGTTCAATTTCCATGGGCTCCCTGACGTGAAGTTGATGTTGTTATTCAGACACATTCGCTCACATGTTAAAAGATGGAGAGATAAGACTTTGGAGAAAGAAGGGGAAGAACTTGGCAACTGTGTACTCAAGTTAGAGGAATTAGATGCAATGTTGGAAAATAAGGAGTTATCCGAGGAAGAGGAGTGGACGAGGATAGAATGTAAAAAGAGAATCAATGAGATAGAGTACCGAAAGGAAAAAGACATTAGACAGAGATCGAGGTGTCGATGGGCGATCGATGGGGATGAAAACACTAAATTTTTTCATGGACTGATAAATAATAGGAAGGTGAGTAATATGATTCAGGGTCTGCAGGTGGGGGACGAGTGGGAGTCTAACCCTAAGAAGATTAAAAAACAAGTCCATGACTTTTTTAGGAACAAGTTCAAGGAAACATGGGAAATGAGACCGGAGCTGCAGTGCTTCTTTGAGTCGAGGCTTGAAGAAGAGGAATCTAAGACACTGGAAGAAAAATTTACGGCCGAAGAAATTAAAAAGGCTGTTTTTGATTGGTCGACGATAGGGCTCCCGGGCCCGATGGGCTGAATTTCAGGTTCATTAAAAAATTCTGGTACCTCCTTGCCGACGATTTTTTGGCACTCTTTAATCATTTTTATGAGACTGGGGTTATAAGTAAGGGTTGCGGGTCGTCCTTTATTACACTCATACCTAAGGTAAAAGACCCGGGGAATCTGAGGGACTACAGACCCATTATCCTAGTTGGTGTGATTAGTAAGAAGATTTCCAAAGTTTTGGCCAACAGGCTCAAAAAGGTGTTGGGCTCACTCATTTCTATGAACCAAACGACCTTTCTGAAGGACCGTCTCATCCTGGATGGGCCGCTTGTATTGAATGAGATGATAGCTTGGGCAAAAAGGAAGAATAAAGAGTTTTTTATGTGCAAAATAGATTATGAAAAGGCGTACGATAATGTGAATTGGAGGTTCGTTATTGAGGTTATGAGACAGATGGGCTTTCCCGACAAATGGTGCCAATGGATCTCAGGGATTCTATCATCGACCAGGACTTCGATCTTGGTAAATGGGTCACCTACTTTTGAGTTCAGCTGCTCTAAAGGTATTCGCCAAGGCGACCCTTTGTCCCCTTTTTTGTTTATTATGGTTATGGAAGCTTTTTCGGGTATGATTAAAAAAGCTACCGCGGCAGGGATTTTTAAGGGGGTTCAGCTACCTAATGATGGGCCTGTTGTTTCCCATATGATGTATGCCGATGACTGTATTATTATGGGGGAGTGGTCCACGGGAAACATAAAAAATGTATCTAGATTACTGAGATGTTTTTATATTGTTTCTGGCCTAAAAATTAATATGGGAAAATCCAGTTTGTTTGGCGTGGGTGTTGCTCACGCAGAGGTGGCCGAGATGGCAAGGGTCGTTCACTGTAAAGTCGGTTCTCTACCATTCAAGCATCTTGGTATTACGGTTGGGGAAAACATGAACCGGGTGGCTAGTTGGAGCTTCCTTTTCGACATATTTGAGTCTAAGTTGGCTAATTGGAAGGGGGCCTGTTTATCTATGGCGGGTCGGGTCACTCTTATTAAATCTGTACTTGAAAGCTTGCCTACCTATTACCTTTCGATATTTAAAGCACCTGGAAAGGTGATAGAAGGGCTCGAAATTATAATAAGGAATTTTCTTTGGGGCAGATCTGATAACGCAAAAAAGATCCATTGGGTGTCGTGGGATCAAGTGGCCTCGCCAATCTCTGCGGGTGGTTTGGGAATTACTAGACTCAAAGAGGCTAACTTGGCGTTACTCACCAAATGGATATGGAGATTCAAGACAGATGTGAAAGGAATTTGGAGAAAGGTAATCATTGCTCTTCACGACAACAAGAGGTCTTGGAGCAGTGCTCCTGTTAGCAAGTCTTTTGCTAGTAACTGGAAGAATGTGGTGAGAGTAGTAGATAGGGTGAAAGTTAATGATGTCGTTCTGGGACAGAATTTTAAAGGAGAATTGGGGAATGGAAAAAGCATACATTTTTTGCTGGACCCTTGGCTTACTAATAGGCAACTAAAGGAGGAATTCCCAAGGCTGTTCAAACTGGAAAAAGTTAAAAAAATGCACGGTTAGCGAGAGGTATGAGGTTAGTATGCAGGGTTTCGATAGATGGGACTGGTCATCAAGTCCTGGGTCGAATGAGGAAATCGAGGAGCATGAAGAACTCAAAAGATTGCTTGAAGGGGTGCGATTTAGAGACTCGATTGATAAATGGCAGTGGATGGGAGGTTCAAGTAAGGAATTCTCAGTTAAGGAAGCGAAGCGGTTCCTATCTAAAGACAAAGACTATAGCGGCAGGTTTGTTTTTGCATGGTCTAAATGGATTCCAAAGAAATGTAACTTGTTCATGTGGAGGGCGGTTATGGATCGAATACCAACTTTAAAAGCGTTACAAAGAAGGAACTGTACGTTTGGGAGTATGGAATGTAGTATGTGCAATGAAGGGGATGAGACCACTGATCATATCTTGTGTGGATGTACAGTTTCGAACAAGATTTGGCAGAAAATCTCTAGTTGGTGTAAGGTTAGGCAATTGATCATTTTCTCTGTTAAAGATTTAATAAAGATCCACTTGCATTTGGGGTTGGGAAAGAAGGAATCGAGGGTATTCAAATGTATCGTTTCAGTAGCTTGTTGGTGTATATGGAAAGCAAGGAACGAGACGATATTCGAGAAGCGCAAGGTATGCTCGGAGAAGATAATGCACGAAATATTGACTCTTGGATTTTTATGGCTCAAGTATAGAGGAAAATCCCATTCTTTACAATGGGAGGACTGGTGTAAATTCTCTATATAGATGATGTTTTTTATCATACTGTATAGTTGTCTGCTGTTGTATAATGCTCCTTGCTAGTTTGCAGGAGATGTTAGTAATAAAATTTACGTTTAAAAAAAAAAAGATATTTTTTTGAGGAAATATATATAATCGATGAGCTTTCATACCACGTCCCTGTCTTTGTCGTCTTTTATCATCTTTTTGAATGCTTTTATCCAATTGGAAAATATGATTAGTTAATGATTTTATTTTGACAAGTTTTTGTTTGTTTTTATCTCATACGTAAGGCTTTAAATTGAATTCAAATATTGATAACATTTTCCAAACAACTTTAAAGCATAGCTTTTTCTTCTTTTACAAAAAAAAGTTTTTCATGTATCTATATGATCCGTATCATAATTATTCGATTATCTAAAATACTGATGTTCTTCTTTCCATAATATTATCTAAAATAACTATAATACTCTCATCTATATAAATATATACAACACACCTTCCTCAAGCCTCTGATACCATCACCACCTCCACCATCAGTTGTCAATTTGTCATTAAATCTCCACCGTCCCTCACTAGTTCACTCTATTGAGCGGGTAACTAGTTTTATATTATATTGAAGGGTTTTTATATAGATTTCCGTATTCTTAAATAACATACTAGTTACATAAACTTACAATTTTATTATAGCAAAAAGATTTATTATTTTTTTTAAAGAGTTTTCTATACATAATTTTGTGGGATTCCTAACAATACTTAAATTATTTCTAAAAATTCATATTTCTATATATATATTTTTTGAGAAAATGATCCGTACTGCAGACTTTACCTAAACTTAGGTACTGCCACATTAAAAAAAGTTACAAATTAAACTTTTGAATTTGATAAACATACATAACCCCCCTGAATTTTACATAAACCCCCCCCCCTGCATTTTACATAATCCCATTACTTTACCTAAGATAGATACTGCATGCTTTACCTAATCTTTCCCTTATATTTTTTTATAAATAATACGCGGGTCACGTATAATTTAAGTATTTAACCACTAAAAACATGATGTCACATTAGTGGTTGTTTAAATTTCGGTTAACAGTAACCAGACAGTTGAAAAAAAGGATACATCATCTATTATAAGTCTACCTCGCTAAATATGGTTTTTGTTTCTTTTGATATCTTTCATTCATCCGATTATGTCTGCATTGTAATTGTACTTGTTTAACGTTTTGCTCAAATAATTTAGTTATACACTAAAATTACTAAGCAATTGAATTATCAATCTATATATCACATGTTGTGTTAATCTAACTTAACAATTATGTATAATATCATTGCAATTTTGATACAATTATTTTTCTGCTAAATATTTGTGAAATCTTACTATATATTCCATATTTATTTTTAGTTTTTTTATTAAGAAAACTGGTTTGACATCTGATCCGGTTCCAAAATATTGATTTAATAAAAACATTATATGATAAAAATCTTATACAAAAATCCTTATAACCAAATTTTATTCGTTATATGATAAAATCTTATGATAATTGGATAAAAATGTATTGTAATAAAATAGAAAATTTTATTGTAAAAAAATTAAAAATTAATTTTAGTGATAAAGAATAATGTAAAATATAAAAATATTAGTTTTCATAATTATATCATTAAAAATATTAATTATATATGTTTACAAATTTAAATAAGAAAATAATAATAATTTAAATAAGGTATATGACATCATCATTTGATCTAATGATTTAAATTCAAAGTTGAATTTCATCTAAGAGTCCATATTTCTTCAATTATGAATTAAAACTTTTTTTTATATATATATTTAGAGATTCTCATATCATCAGTATTTCTAAAGAAACATATTTTTGCCACGACACTTAGATTAATCAGTCAAGTTTTTTTCATTTACAACTTTGAATATGATACTCGAAGTCCCACATGCATGGATGAGATCTAGGAAGTAACTAGGATGGCTCGCTTGCCTTTTATATTGAGTAATTGAGTAATGCTTTTCACTATTACCATTTTAATTACCAACGAGCATGGTACCCGCGCAATGCGACGGCGTTAGTAGGGACGGCGGTTTTGTGTTCGGTGATGGTATTATTGGTGGTGGCGGCGGTGTCAAATGGTGTAGAATTGTAGGTTGATGTAAAGGTGATAGTGAAAATATTTTAGAAGATAAGGGTTAAAGTGTAAATTAATTTATTAAAAACATAAAATGTCCAAGGGCACTTTCGGTATTTCAAAGACAGAACTTTCTAAAAATAAAAATAGGCTTTTGCTTTATTAAATAGTAAAGATATATTTTGCTTGGTACTTTCTTATTTCCTAAAAAGTGCTTTAAAAGAAATATCAATATATTTAAATATAGTATTAAAAGTAATCTTACTTTTGATTATTCTAACCATCTATTAATTCAAAAGGTGTACTAATCTTGTAGAATTGTTGGAATCATATGTTTTTGTTGTTTATATTGGTTGTTTGTTGCAAGCTTTCACATGATCACCAAACTTACTTTTTCTACATGTACCAAGGTACGTGTCAACCAATCTATCACTTTATTATATATTCCTTTATAAATATTATGCACCACTCAAAATAGAAATAGTTACTCATATGTTACATACAAAATTATTAAATTGTCCCTTAATAAAAATCCACTATGGAAAGAGTTTTATAAATTACCAACTTTGCCCTTAATGAATTAATTTACACCATAAACGCTTATTTTAATACTTAACACTTTAAGCCCTTTATCTTCTAAAAACTTCCACCTACACCAGTTGACATTACCACCAATAGTACCATCACCGACACCACTAAACCGTCTTTTCCACCACCGTCGTCGCATTGCGCGGGTATCATGCTCGTCACATTAGTAGTTGTCATTTAGCGGTGGCAGTGTATTTAGTTGTCAAGATAAAAGTAATGTATGTAAAAAGGATAATTTATTTATTTTAAAAATTGAATGATGTATGTTTTAAATAATAAAATTTAAGATATTATAAATTTATAGTTGTATAAGGTGAATAAAAGGGAAAGGGGTTCCTCTGCAAGTAGCATAGATACATTAGGAAGTTTATTTGAAAAGATTCTTGCTTGTGTACATCTAACTTCGCACATACTTCTCATTTATGGTGGGATTAGATATCATTATTTGTTAGATAATTCAAAAAATACAATTCAAGCGAGCAAGAGATGAAGTTTTAACAAGTTATTCGTGAATGACAAGTGTTTTTGAATCAGATGCATACAATTTAACTAAAATACCCTATAATTATCTTTTAATCATTTCCTAACCGATCCTGGTCAAAGTGTTATGGAACTGCTTTTTAAACAAAGTATCTTACCCATTACATGTGGAAGGCTGTTAAAACTTGAAACATTTATTTGAAATAGGCTCTAACACTATGTTCTTGAGTTCTACTATAAAATGAAAAGAAAAGAAAGCAAATGATTACAAAATCAATTGTGTTCTTGAGTTTAATTTAAAGATGGAAAGGAAATGAAATGAAGAGAACTGAAATGATTTTTTAGTTGATTTTGGTTAAAAAAATTTCTCCTCATAAATGGGATGATTTGAGAGGATAATTATAAAATCACTTCCAATCATTCTCTTTCTTTTATAACCCAAACTCAAGAACATAGTGTAAGAGTCTAACCAACGTTTTTAAAAGTAGGTTGGGTTAGATCAATTTTATTCAAATGACCCGTTTGTTTGGATTTTATTTTTTACTTGAAATGTTCATGTGTTTGAACTAGTTTTTTTTTTCTTGGTTCAATTAATTTTAGGATTTTTTAAAATAATTATTTTGATGATTATGTGTATATGTATATGTTATTTTTGATTGTTTATGAACTTTAAATTTTAATTTTCTTTTACTATAATTTTTGATAAATTTAAGTGGATCGTTTATTATATTTTGATATATATATTTTTAAATGATACTAATTATGAGCACTTTTATTATAAAGAAAAAAAAAAAAAGAAAAGAAACCCACAGGATTAGCCACTCCAATTGAATATTTTGACAAGACATGTTAAGTCTAAAAACTAATTTTTAATTAGTAATGTCTTTCTATTTAAGGAAATCCACATAAGTTTAAGTGTTACTTCTCGTATTTATGAGAGTGAATTATTAGAAGTATTTTTGAAAGTATTTAGTTGTTTCTTAGATATGCATATAATTTACGAGTATAAGTAGAATAAGTTAGCGTTTAAAGAAAAAAAAAGTAAAAACACAGGCTTTATGGCTTAAATATTCAACTGAGGATGATTATCAAAAGAGAACAGGATCTTCAAAAATTGTTTCTTAATTTACTAGTGAAGTGAAGGGTATCTTAATCATTTGATTAAAAATAAAAGTTAAAATTCAAAAATCATATATGAGTTTTGATTTTTGATTTCAAAACGTTAAAATACCCGATTTTGTTAATAAAATGAACTTTAACATCAAAGAAACTCAATAAAAAAAATGCCATGTTATTCCAAAAGTAACAACATACAATTCAAAAAAATCAAAAGTCGTCAAAATTAGATTTAAATATATAATATGATATCAGATAATCAAACTTCTTTTTTTTGATTTGTGTAACTGTTTCAAAAGCATCTATATGCAATGTTTTTCATTTTACTGTATGTCGTTTTTTTTAAAAATTCTTTCTTCTAACTTTTGATATATACTTATCATCTTAATTTGAATTTTCGAAATAACATTTGCAAAATTTCACGGAGGAAATAACCGTGATGGCTCACTTGTCTTGTTCATGTTTTCTTTTACCATTATCAATGCAATTTTCATTTTGCTTTTTTATGTACGTAATCTCTATTTTTAACAAATCTTTTGACAATTCCGAATGTCTTTTCTTCCATTTTGGACTAGATACCGAATTTTTATTTTCTATTTTTACAATCACAAGTTTTACATGTAGAAAAATTATATAGTTTTGACAATGAAATCAATATTTGTGCTAATTTTATCATCCCCTCTCAGTATGGTGCCAGAGTCAATATCTTGGACCTAGTGTTGTGAAACATTATATGGGTTTGATTTTATTTGAAAACTAAAATTTTCGTGAAAATTAGAAAATTGTCAAAATACATTGTGATCTGAATTTAAAAAAATACGTTTTATTTTATTTTTTTTAGAAAACACATTGTGTTAAGTTCATATCACAGTATGTTTGAAAAATTTTCTGATTTTCATGCGCTATAAAAAATACAATGTGATTTAAAACTTAACACAATGTGTTTTTAGATTACACAATAAAAATGTGTTTTTAAAAAATACAATTAGAACATTGTGTTAAAGTCAGATCACATTGTATTTTGGCTAGTTTTATAGTTCACAAAAATTTTAGTTTTTCAAATGAATATTTCACAATACTATATTAATTAGAACAATTTTGTTTCTCTATAATCAAAGACAATGAATCGACGAGGTAAGTGAAAAGGGTGTGCCAACCTTGGTCACAAGTGAAAGGCCCATCACTTTGAAAGTGATGAACCCGTTGTCATGGGTCTAAAGCTAAATCAACAGTACCTAAGTCAGCTTAATCTTTTTAAGGGTCTTAAACAGAATCAATTTTAAAGTTTTAGTTCATTAACATATAACTGAGTATAACAAAGTTTTAAGTTAAAATAAACTACATATATTATAATATCATATAAAGTACCTCCACAAATAAGCACCTAACAACGGTAAACATGTAAGCATTGATGCAAAAAGTTTCAAAATTAATGATAATTAAAGATGTTTGGCAATCTTTTTGGTCCGAATACTCTCAAGTCTCAAGCCGACAAACATTGGTGCAACTAGGCATTTTTAATTTGAGAGAGCTTTGTAGCACGGACAGTTAAAACACGTATGCTAAACCTCACGTTGTTGAATCACGACATGAAGTTTCCAACGAAATTCACCTTTAAAAAAAACCCGTCTATACATTATGAGCAAATACTCAAGAATACCTTGGAATTGGATAGGGACAATTAAATAATACGTACTATATGGTGTCATAACTTGAGTACTAACTCAAGAAAACGTAATCGATTGGAGGCTATTCCTTTTATTTTGGTGGTGGCATGCATGGAAAGCTAGAAATAATATGCTACACAACGAGGTTCGAACTACTAGTATGGAGTTATTCAACTCAATCGTGACTAACTCTTATATGTGGATTTCAAATCGAGATAAGAAAAGTGATGTGAATTGGGATCAATGGAATGCGTGCCCTTCGTTCAAGGTTGATAAGCTCGTGTCAGTATCGTTTTTGGCATTTCTTTTGGTCATGTGGCATAAGTTGAGTTTATCAATGGAATAATACTCCGTATTATTATTCTTTTATAAATTTATCATTTTATACTTATAAACTACTTTATCATCAAGTCTATTACGAGGTTCTACTAATTTTTTTTTTCTCTCATTGATTACATAGTCATATGTTTTTTATAATTCGAGAAAATGATTTAAAGGACTTCCATTATTATTTCTCCTTATATATATAGACTAATAATGCATTTATATATAAATATGTATAACTGTAGGTTTATACAATCTTTATATATGTCATCGTGGACTTGTTATGAACATTCATTAACAGTGTAAACGTTGAAAGTGACAAAAGCAAATTCTAGTACGATTCAAATATATATATATATATATATATATATATGCATGAATATCGATCAGGAAGACTAAGCTACAGCCAAGTCTTCGTTTTTGTTATGTAGCATTAACTTTCCAACTACTACTACGACTACTATATATATATTTGCATTCTCTGCTAGCTAGATACATAGCTATATATATGGTTGTCCTCAAAATGTTAAAAGATCTAAGCAAAATGTTGATAATTCTATCATGTGTTGCATTATTGCTCCCCTTTGGTTTAGCCTCCATAAACACAACTTCCCTTCCACCCGAAGAAGGTAATTATTAATTAGTCTATATGATTATAAGAGTATTATATTCGTAAAAATAATACTACTAGAATTATAGCTCTGCTACTGAGTCTGCTTTTCTGGGATGGTAGTATTGGTTTTTAATGTTATAATTAAGATATATATTATGCAAATTGTGGTTTAATGACTTTTATTATCTATATATCCTCAGTGGATGCATTGAGGGAGATAGGAAGGAAGTTGGGAAAAGATTGGGATTTCAGCCAGGATCCGTGTAGTTGGGCACCTGCATCCGTGAATAATTCAACATATGAGGATAATGTAACTTGCATATATGAACCAAACAGCACCACCATTCGCCATGTTTCTAGCGTGTAAATTCTTCTTTCCTTCACTCTCCTCAGTTGCATTGTTATTTGCTAGTCACTATTGAGTATGTTAGCCGAACAATTTTTTTTTAAAAAGATTTTGTTATCATTAGATTCCTTTTTGAAAGAACTTTTTATATAATGATATCAATAGTAGAGCTAATTGACTTTGAAGTTTTGCTCCAAAAAAGTGGTTACATATATACTTTCATGGTGGATCTGTATAGCTAGTATATAATACATCAATAATTTTTTTTTTTTTTTTTTTTTTTTTACAATTTGTGTCGGTACATCGATCTCTCTATTTATATGATTGTAATACGTGATCAAATAAAAGAATGAGATTAGATGAGATCAAAAAAGCGTCTGCTTAATTACATGTCAGAAATAAGATTGAGATCCTCAAAAGGTAGTAATTAAATGTACGTGTGTAAGTATGTAACCTATTAACAAGATACTGTATATCATTACTTGTTCATAAATATGACAGTTTTTCTAAGAATTGTTTCCAAATACAGTATATATCAAAGTTGCATTATTGATGTTATTGATAGTACTAGAGTAAGTTGATGGGAGTATTTTCTTGACTTTTCTTTCATATATTTTCGTTAATACACCTTTCCACCTCAACACTCAACAGAGACATAAAACTTAATTATATTTGACCAAATTTTGTAAAAGAAACATAATTTACAATTAGTGTTCCCTCGCTATCATATATATATATATATATATATATATTTTGGGAACAACAAATTTTCTTTAGTAGTAATGCTTTTTTATTTACTAACTCCAATTCTAAAGGAAACACATTTTGGGAAAATCATTGTCTTCATTCTTGGAAGAATTTTGTTTGCACCGAAATTTGAACTCAAAATCTTCACGTGTCCAGTCCCACCAAATACCAATCCATCTAATGGTAAGCAAAATCTTTAAATAGAAAACAAACAAGGAAGGTCACTAAATAATTGAGAACTTATTAAACATTGCCACATGCATTAATACCAAGCATATATATAAGACATAGGGCAAGTATCATGTGTGACATAAAGCAAATATGAAGCAAGACCTACTCCCTCCCATCCCAGGAATGACTGAAGAAAGTTATTGATCTCTAGTCGCTTTATGCAGGCATACATCATATACGCAAATATGAAACGTAATAACCATAAGGTCCGGTGAACATTATCATGAGTAAACATTTTATGGTGTGTTGATATCTGTCTTTGTAAAAGAATTAGATATAAAAAAAAAAAAAAAAAAAAAAAAAAAAAAAAAACTGAAAGTTCAATACACCAAATTGTGTGCTATTAAGAGTTTCTGTAATGTAATTCAGGTCAGATATGCATTCTAAGAATACATGTTACCAATAGTAGTGTGGTTATTTCTTTCCTAGTTGCTGATTATTTGATTTGAGATAGTAACATTGTTATATAAAATGGTGTTTTGGTTTGGTATGATATAAGCAGAAGTCTGAAAGGACAAAACCTACAAGGCATTCTCCCACCAGAATTTGCCAATCTTCCTTACCTTAAAAATCTGTACGCTTCTTTCTTGGTTTTAAATATCTTTTTCAAATTTTAAATGTGAACTGTTTAGAATTCGGTGGCTCATTGTTGGTCTTTTAATTTCATATATATTCTTACAGAGACTTAACTCGCAACTATCTTAATGGCACCATCCCTCCAGAATGGGGTTCCATGCAGCAAATTTTAAACATGTACTTCTTTCATTCTCTAGCTATATATGTCCTATGTGTATAATGTTTCAATATAAAATGGGGTTCTTTTTGTTAACTGGCAAATTACATATGTTTGAACTTCTGTAGCTCCCTTCTGGCGAATCGTATAACTGGATCAATCCCAAAGGAACTCGGAAACCTCAGCACATTGACTTCTTTGTATAAGATCTATTCATATATGCATCTATTTATATTCAAAATATAATACTTGTATTAGATATTGTGATCTTTTGTAACTAACTTTTGCTGTTTATGGTTTCAACTCTTTTGTTAATCAGAATCGTAGAAGACAATATGATGTCTGGAAGAATCCCCGACGAACTTGGGAAACTTTCAAGCATTGAGAGACTGTAAGACTTTATGCAATTTGTTGGTATTGTTTATGGTTTTTCTAACTCCTTATCATAAGTATATCAACTTTTAAATACAATTGTTTCATATGTAGATTTCTGAACTCCAACTATTTCACTGGAGAGTTGCCTGCATCGTTTTCAAAACTGAATACTATGAAGGAGTTGTGAGTTCTAGTACTGGTTGGCCTTAGGTTTCCATTATATGGCTAAATGTAACTCATTAATTTAACTCTGTTTCTTTTGCAGTCGGATTAGTGCTAACAGGTTGTCTGGGAAGATTCCAGATTTCATAGGAAATTGGCCAAGTCTCCAAACCTTGTGAGACATTAACAATTTTGCATACTTTTCTATTTTCCACTTGTTGTATATCGCAGTTAGTATTAATTGAAGTTTCGTATTGGCAGAAGGATTCAGGCCAGCGGACTGGAGGGGCCAATACCTTCTACCATCACTCTCTCGGAATCTTTGTCAGACTTGTTAGTAATTCCTCGTATATCATTGTATAATTTTCTTTCAGTTTTGATCGAGTATTTTTGTTGATTGAATTAAGTGATGCAGGAGAATCAGCGACTTGAGAGGACCCGACACACTTTGTCCACCTATCAGTAGTACGACACGTTTCAAAAACTTGTGAGTTGAATTGCTCCTTTTAGTTGAGCATAACAAGTTTCCTTTTTTGGTGTATTTCTAAACCCAATCTTTCCAGGATCTTGAGAAGTTGCAATTTATTCGGCGAATTACCTAAATCTTTGGCTCCAGGGGAGGGGGATCAGGAGCTGAAAGTCTTGTAAGTTGCTTTTACCTTCTTCTGATGATTTTTCTGCTTTGAAATAAGACATAATTTCTTTAGGTTTATTGTCAGTATGTAAACATTGTTTGCATACAAAACTAATTGTTCATTTTGGTCTTTCAGAGACTTCAGTTTTAATAAGCTTAATGGATCCATTCCTGAAGGGTTTAGTGAACTAAGTAAGACAGATTACATGTAAGGATCTCATTATATTGTATCACTGTCCCACATATTTCTAACTCTCATTTGTTAGTTATTAGAAGTACGTCTTACTGGTACATATTTTGAATATATAGTTTTCTCACTGGAAATATGCTATCTGGAAGTGTGCCTGATTGGATGCTGACTTTAGGGGATAACATGTAAGTTAATTGGCTACTAATAAGCATGTACAAGTTTATAAAGTAAAGCGGTGATTCTATTGATTTTGTTATGTGCCTTATTATATATCTACCCTGTATGTAACAATTGATGTTTTGACATGTTATCTTGATTGGTTATAGTGTTAAACAGCCAGTGTTGTAACCTTTTTGCAGTGATCTGTCATACAATAATTTTACATTTGAGAGCTCAAGGATATCAAACTGTGAAATACGGAAAACGTAAGACCATCATTTACATACACGTTATGGAATGTGCGTAATATTATCTGTTGCACTTACGGTTATGTACAAGATAGTGACATAAAAGCCTGGTAGTTACAGAGAAAAAATGTATGCACTTATAAGTGTGTACAAATATGAAACTTGGCCAGAATTAAAAAGTGTTGAGATCGATTTGTTAAATTTAACTTTCTCATGCTTTCTCTTGCGGTCTTTATTCTTTTATGCAGAAACTTGTTTGCTTCATTTTCAAAAGATATCATCTCGTGAGTTCTTCTGTCATAAGTTATTATCTAAATAAAGATATGTTGATGTTCATTTCTGTGTGTAATGGTCTTTTATTTTGGTACTATTTTATCAGTAAAGAGGTCGCATGCCTGCCGGGTGACGTATGTGGCACAAGTAAGTTCTAAAGTTAAATACTATTTCTCATATTTTGGTGAAACTTATGAGGTGTTAGTTCTATTTTTGGATTAGCTTTTTCCTCCTTGTATATCAACTGTGGTGGAAAGACATTTTGGGTTGGAGATAAGGAATATGAAGATGATACGAATCCTGGTGGCCCTTCAAGTTTCCATTTTCCCAAAAGTCGATGGGGATTTAGTACTACTGGTGACTTCATGGATAATGGCATTAGTGACAATTATCTTGTTGATAATACTTCTAGACTCTCGATGAACAACGCTGAATTATATACGAGTGCACGATCTTCAGCCTTATCTTTGACATATTATGCAAAATGTATGTGTAATGGAAGCTACAATGTAAGCCTTCACTTCGCGGAGATCACTTTTACCGCTGATAGTACCTATAGCAGCCTTGGGAGGCGTATATTTGATATCTACATTCAAGTGAGTTAACATGAATGAATAAATATTAAATAGTATCTAAACATGTCAAAGTTATTTCTAAACTGGATATATCTACTATATAACGATGGTACCAAGACAGTCAGACGGATTGGATAATCAGTCAAAATGGGTTCGGGTCAAAATGGGCCGTCAAGTAAACCCCTGCTAACACTTTTTTATGTATACAAGAATTAAGTCTGAGCTGTTACAAATTGAATTAAAAGCCCACTTTGAATGCTTTTGGAACATTTATCCATTCGTTGTCACAATAAGGACACACAGTTAAGCTTGTTAATTCGTCATCAACCCTTATAGTTAATTTTTTGTTTCGAAAGACAAAAAATAAATTATTTCACTAATAGTCTATATTTTGGTTTACTACAATTTAGAAGGTTATATGTATTGTTAATAGACTTTCGGCAACTTTCAACCTGTTCGACCCGTTCCCTTTTAAGCTAATATATTGGTATGGCCTGTTTGAAGGAAAAACAACCCAACTCGACCCACTCATGATTAAATGGGTAGAATCTGCCATCTATAATATATAAGATCTTTCGTATATTGTGATGCAGGATTAACTTTGTTACTTTTTGGCAGTTTGATTGTTGGATATAAATGGTTGTTATTGTGTCAGGGTGAGAGGTTTGAAAAGGATTTTGATATCAGCGAGAAAGCAGGTGGGCCAGGGAAAGAGATTGTCATGAATTATACTGTAGAAGTTAACAGTACTTTAGAAATTCGACTCTATTGGGCTGGAAATGGAACAACCAATATCCCATCTCGAGGAGTGTATGGTCCTCTTATTTCAGCTATCTCTGTGAATCCAAGTAAGTTCTTAACCTCCTATGTGATTTATGTGTTGTTCATGGTCGCGACTTGAATGTACCATTTGTGACAATGATACAAAACTGAAGCAAGCTAAGAATGCACTGTATTCAAATATAAATACGCACTTTGAGAAAAAGAACTCTTCCATTTATTTAATTATTTATGTATTTTGCAAGTTATCCGAGAGAGTGCAGATTTTCTAATTTCTTGCATAACACAAACCTTTTAATGCTTCGAAAAGAATATCTATTTTTAGACTAGCTTGTATCGTTCGATTGTCCTCAACCACTATTTTTATCTTTCTTTATTCTATAGTTTCAGATTTTCGGTGTGAACGTGGAAATGATACCGGTATCTCTGGAGGGGCGGTGGCTGGAATCGTGGTTGGAGCAGTTTGTTTGGTCATCCTAGTTCTAGTTCTAGGAATTCTATGGTGGATGGGTTATTTGCGACACAGGGATACTAATGAACTAGGTATATGCATGCCAAACACGTAGTCTAGAATTGACAAGATGGGTGGGTTGGCTAACGGGTCTGGACGTGCACGAGTTGAAGTGTGTCCATTTTTATTATGGGTCAAATGAGCTGGTTTGGGTTGACTCACAAACAGTGATGGTATGCTACATACAATATACCACGAAACAGTTTTTGCTCATTTTACCAAAGTTTTTTTTATATACTCACTGTTATACTTTCATTACGGCAGATGTAAGTACAACCCAAATTGACCAGAAATTCCATGTCCCACCCTACTCTTCAAAGTTAATTCTGTTACTGTTAGTATTCCAACTACATGTTACCAAACACATTTATCTTCAACAGACCTGAGTGGCCTAGAGCTTAACACTGGTTCATTTACATTGAGGCAAATCAAAACTGCCACAAACAATTTCGATGTTGCTAATAAGATTGGAGAGGGTGGTTTTGGCTCTGTTTACAAGGTAAACTATTACTTTCTCATTTTACAGAATATCAATGTGACTTATACTATGCGCAAAACTAATTGTCTTTTACTGAAGGGAGTTTTGCCCGATGGAACCTTGATAGCTGTGAAACAACTTTCTTCCAAATCAAAGCAAGGAAATAGGGAGTTTTTGAACGAATTAGGCATGATTTCTGCTTTGCAACACCCGCATCTTGTGAAGCTGCATGGATGTTGTATTGAAGGAAACCAGTTGTTGCTAGCATACGAATATATGGAAAATAACAGCCTTGCCCGTGCTTTATTTGGTAAATGACTTTCCAATCGTTTATCTCCCTCAGTATTCATGATATTTGTTACCCTTTTACTTCTCCAAAAATCTTGGCTCTCAGGAAGGGACATCCTAAGGTAGTGGCAGAAAATGGGTGGGCTGAGTAACAAGTCAACATGGGCTGCTTTGGCTTCCGTTGACCCCATTTTTTCTCTCTTAGCTTTACAAAGGGGAGCAATGCAACCTATTTGATTGCTTACCTATCATCTCAATTCTATGATATGATACAATTGACCTGTTAGGAATAAACAGTTACCCAAATCAACTCATTAATAAGTATATGGGTCGAGTTTGCCACCTCTTTCCCAAGGGAATAAATGCACTCTAATTGGGATCATGAATGTATGCTGTAAGAATAAAAAGCCACGGAGTAAGCATTTGCTTATCATTTTTCTAACCTATTTTTGACCATGTTGATTTAAGGGTCTAAAGAATGGCAGCTGGAACTTGATTGGCCAACAAGGTACAGAATTTGCATCGAAATAGCGAGAGGTTTGGCTTTTCTCCATGAAGAATCAAGGTTGAAGATTGTGCACAGAGACATCAAAGCCACTAACGTGCTGCTTGATAAAAATTTAACTGCCAAAATTTCTGATTTCGGTATGGCTAAGCTTGATGAAGAAGAAAATACACATATAAGCACCCGTGTTGCTGGCACTTAGTGAGTCATTTCATGTTCTCCATAACTTACTGCTTTTTTCCCTATTTGGCTTTTTCTAGTTTAACCAGCATTCAAAACTAGATATAGGAATGCAGGGTTGTGCTGGGAAAAATGGGTTGGGTCCACCGAAAACACATTTCCAAAATGATTTTTAATATTTTCTTGAATAGTTTTGTTATTTAATTAATCAACTTTCAGGGTTTTAATTTCAGTGATATGATTTCAAAGAATTAAACGATTTAGGAGGGTTGTATGTACCAAAGATAGACTTTGGCAACTTTAAACTTTCAGCCCATTCTGCCCATTTGACTTATTTGCTAGATTTTCTGTTGACCCATTTGAGGTTTAAAGTATAGCCAACTTGACCTGTTAATAGTATATGGGTCAAAACTGTTACCTTCATTTAAATTGCAACCGATCCGACTTCAAGATTTGTCTTCACAAATTTCAGTGGATATATGGCTCCTGAATATGCATTGCGTGGCTACCTCACGGATAAAGCAGACGTATATAGCTACGGAATTGTCCTCTTAGAGATTGTGAGTGGAATGCCCAACATTGTTGACAAAGCCAAGGAGAATCAGTTTGTTCTGCTAGACCGGGTAACGAACATGAGTTCTAAGGCGGCTCCGACCCTAATCCAATCCATTCAAATGTAATTTGGTCAAAAATTGAAATTACTACCTTTACTTATCTCCTTTGCAATCTTTATTACAGGCCAACTCTTTGAATATTTCACGTAATCTAATGGAACTAGTTGATCCAAGACTGGGTAAAAAATATGATGTCCAAGAGATGATGGTAGTTATAAATTTGGCTCTAGTTTGCACAGCAATCTCTCCGGCCGACAGGCCTGCAATGTCATCAGTGGTTAGCATGCTTGAAGCAAGAATCATTCCTCAAGCATTTGTTGCTGAACAGAGAGGCTCATTGAGTGAAATGGACCGTGAGAAAATGATGAAGCAGATCGAGAATATAAATGAGAGCCATGCTGAGGAAATGTCAGTCCCATACACTGATTCTTCAAGTTCTGCCGTTGATCTGTACCCAGTTGATCGTTTCAGCGAGTATCTGCAAAAGAGAGACGATGCAAAGAAGCTGTTACCTTAGTACGATTTGTGTTCAGCTATAGTTGCATCAACAATATGTTTCATTTGTTATTATCATAAAAAAAAACACGATACAATAAATGCTACTATATACTCGTATCAAACAAGTATAATTCATGGTTGAGCAATTTGATTACATATATATGATTAATGGAATAATTTCTATTTACATTTATAGGATGATTGATCAATTTACTATATACTATAAGATAAGATATTTTTGCATAAGGCCTCTTAAGTAGTTGGATCATTGCAAGTCTGGTGCATATATATAAGTTAGATGTTTTTTCTACGTTCTCCCTATATTTTTATGGGTTTTGCTAAACGAAACCCTAATTGCTTTCATTAAGATGTATTTAATAGTTGTATACTTATCATAAAATTCAGGAATGAGCTTTTAATATAAAAAGGTATAATCTTTTTATGCACGTTAAATGAAGACTTTATTTAGCATTTTTCTGTTTGTAAATGTAACATTGCTCGTATAATAACCAACAAAATGATTAAAACACACCAAATTTGTACTCAAGTATTAGAATATTGAACACTGGTACTTATCCGATGCTGTGTACCAATGTGTGGTCTTGAATTACTTAATCGCTACCAGTCAACTTATTTTTTGACTGACGACCTAGGAACCTATGAAATGAACCGACACGACAAAAGCAATGTTTTTATTTAGAATATTACATTTGAGTACACACATGATAAAAATTTTAGTCAAACATCAAAAAACTGTTAAATTTTTAAATTTGTAAACTTTTTTAAACAAACAAAGTTTATCCTTGAAAATGGTTATAGAGGTATATCCCAAGTTATTATAGCACTTATTTGTGAATTTTGCTTTTAAAGCGTTTATGTATTTGCATTCGACAATTTTAAACCGAAAGCCCACATGGTTTGAGTTGGCACTATGAAAATAACCTAAGACGTACCTATGAAATGAACTGATCATCGATGTATCTCTTAAATTTTTACTTCCTTCAGATTTTTTATTTTTACCTTCTCGTGTCTAGTACGTTTAAAATGCATGAGTCAGGAGGACTAGCTACAGACAAGTCTTCATGTTTGTCACTTTTTCTTTGTAGCAATTATTATTCCAACTACTAGTACTACAGTAATATACATTTGCATTCTCTGCTATTATATATATGATTGTCCTCAAAATGTTTAATTAAAATATCTAAGCAACATGTTGATAATTCTATGTGTTGTATTGCTCCCCTTTGGTTTAGCATCTATAAACACAACTGCTCTTCCATCCGAAGAAGGTTAGTCTATATGGTATAAAAATATATTCGATCGTAACAACTAAAATATTTACTATTACCTAAGTAGTAGTATCTCTCATTGAGTAAAGATATAATTGCATACGGTCAACGTTTTTCGTAGTCTGCTCTTTTGGGTTGGTATCGGTTTTGTTGTTATAATCAAGGTTAGAAACTCGTGACTCGGCGAGGGAGTTACGAGTTTTTGGAAACTCGAACTCAGCTTGGTCAAAACCGTGATTAGGATTTTATATAGAAATATTACAACTTGAAGTTGTATAAAAGAATAAACATAACTAATCCTTAATCCTTGGCTACTTATAGTTTAAAAATAGATCAAAGATCTAGAGATCTTAGTTGGGGAGATTGGTGAAAGTTCAAATTTTGTAAATATTGTTCGTATTTAATTTGGCTCTTAGACTATCGCTTACAAAATTTTTGTTCAGTCGGCACATATATATATATATATATATAAACTTAAAAATCTGATAAACTCCATTATATCCAACCGACTTGTTTAGCCTATCAACTAATATTTGACACCATACAAACAACAAAAATTACTAAGATATTTTTTTCAAACACCATATTCAATGTAATTTTTAGAATGTAATTGATTAAATCTTAAAAAATAAACTAGGTAATGAAAGTGGTTCACTGGAGTTTATCTCTTGAAAATGGTTATTATCTTGAAGTTCTTAATTTTCTAAAAAAAGTTTAAAAATATATAAATTTTCACTGCTCATTTATTGCCTACAATATCAAGATATATCTTTATATATATGATAAATAAATAACCTATCGTATACTTTTAAATTAATTTTTTAACTAAAATGTATTATATGTAAAACATAGTATATGTTAGGAATATTGTTTGGTTAGGTTGTTAATAATAGTGTAAAAATTTATTTAGTTGGGTTGGATAAATATAAAATGAAAAAACTAATTATTTATTGAATAGTATTGTTTAGTTAAGTTGTGAATGTAGATGGCCTTACAATTTGTTAAGGGAATTTGAAAAAAGAAAAAAATGATTAATCCTCCTAATAAAATTGTATAAAAATCTTTGGACGATGACATGTGAAAAAATCAGAGGCTAGGATTAGATTAGAGAATTTATGGATAACACATGTCACGTTTTAAGAGAATTTTTAGACTAATTTTTAAAAAGATTTATCATTTTTCTTGAAAAGAAGTTATCTTTCGTAAAAAATAAAAAATCCTAAAAGGAAAATTTAAAATAGAAAGTTTGACCGAAAATCACACGTGTTTTAATCAAGTTTGACAAGTCTAAGCAGTTCACTTTTACTACACTGCTTACGATTAGGATATATATTTCGCAAACTGTGATTTAGTGACTTTTATAGTTTTATCTATGTCCATATAGTGGATGCGTTGAGGGAGATCGGAAGGAAGTTGGGAAAAGATTGGGATTTCAACCAAGATCCATGTGGTTGGGCACCATTGGCTCCGAAAAATTCAACATACGAGGATAATGTAACTTGTATATATGAACCAAACAGCACCACCATTCGCCATGTTTTTAGCGTGTAAATTTTTCTTTCCCTCACTCTCCCAATTGTATTATTTTTTGCTACTATTGAGTACGTTTGCCATAAACATTTTTGTATGCAAGTGAGCAATGTTTTATGCTAGGGTTTAATCACTGATTCACTAGACTAATGAACTTTTCTTTTTGTACATGACTGTCCAGTAAATATTTTTATTGACATATATTCCTCATGTAGTTGTAAAATTTGTACATGGTTCACTAATTTTTGACCTGTTACCTAAAATAACCGGTTAAATGCATTTTTCTTTTAATAAATTTGTGACATGGATATCATGTGGAAAAAAAATTAAAGAGTTTAATCACCAAAGAACTTTTCCATTTGTACATAGTTGCCCAACAAACTTGTAGAATTGTACATGGTTCACCAATACATGACCTTTTTATCGATTACCTTTTTTTTAGGTGACGTGACACTTAGTTGATAATGACGTGGACTAATAATAAGAAAATATGGATTTCAAATCACCAAAGCTGTATATAAGAATCAAATGTTCATTCTCCTTTCCCCCAGTTGGCATGAAACCTAAACCGAAATATGTCTTCTTCGTTATCTAATGTCCCTAACCGCGACGGGGAGGGGAGGGATATGGTTTTATATATATATATATATATATATATATATATAGGTTTTAGGTAAAATAAAACAACTATTAAAGTAAAAAAAATAAAACAATAGGTTTTTATTCAGTGATAATCACCGTGCCTCATGAAAATCATCGTACATCAATTGGTTTGTGAATCTTCGTGCATCAATATAACCATGATCTAAGGATCAAGATCTTGTCTTATTTGTTTTACTTTAATATTTGTTTTACAATACCCAACCCCTATATATATATATATATTTGTTGATTCGGAATTCATATCTTATATTAAAATAGTTCACGTCATTGCCAGATCACCTGAAAAGATATTAACCGGTCAACAATTGGTGAACCATGTGCAAATTTTACAGGTTTGTTGGGAAACCATGGACAAATGGAAAAGTTCGTTGGTAATCTGGTGATTAAACTCTTTAATTTTTTTTCCACGTAATATCCACGTCACAATTTATTAAAGGAAAAATGCATTTAAACGTCTATTAAGGGTAATAGGTCAAAAGTTAGTGAACCATGTACAAATTTTACAAGTTTGTGGGGAATATAATGTCAATAAAAATGTTTACTGGGCAACCATATACAAAAAGAAAAATTCGTTGGTTATACAGTGATTAAACCCTTTATGCTATCCTTTTATATTATTTTGTTAGCATTATATTCCCTTTTCAAAGACCTTTTTATCAAATGATATCAAAAGTATATAGGCCTATCCCTTCATAGAATGATTGGCATGGGAGTAGTCTTGCAATGAAGGGTTTTGGCTTGGAGACCGGGTTTGACCATTAATTCGTCGTCGTGTCTACAGCCGGGAGGTTGATAGGTTTTTGGACTAACGTTCCTTGGTTGTGTCCGGCTTGGTTGAGCCGGCTGAAGGTAGCCTTTAGCCATTGGGTTATCCTAGATGGAGTTTGGAGTTCGGACTATAAATAATTTAGTTGGCTGTTAAAAGAAAGTAGACACAATGTATAAATATGAGAGTTGAGAGTTGCTATTGGTACCTTTATTATATTTTTTACCACAATGTACAACTATCACAGTATACTATACAAATATTTAATGCATAGTTGTGATAAAAAAATAACAATGGTACTAATATCAATTCCCATAAAATATAAAAAGATTTCACAGACATGATGTTTTTAAATAAAAATAGTAAAATGTATTACCAAGTTGAGTTCTATGTTCTATCTCTAGAGAGAGTTTTTGTTCTCTCTTAATATAAGACCAAGCTCTAGGTCCCCTCTTCGGCTTTGACTTCGTCTTGTCGTAAAAAATATTTTTAAGGGATTAAGTCCTATGTTGGAGGTCCTTTTTGAAGCAACCTTTCTACCTTTGGGTAGAGATATATCTACATTTTACCTCCTCACATCCCGCTTATGTTGTTGATGTGATGTTTTTCTAATAAAGAAACTTTTCCAAATATATCATATTTGCATTATTGATTTTATACTTACACACTTTGTAAAATGTATGCTTTACAATTACTCATAACATTTTAACATGCAAATTGGAATAACTCAAAATGTTCATCAACTCCCGTAAAGAAAAAATGTGTGAAACATTATATTTTGTCTTGATATTTGTCTTTGTAAAATGTAGATAACAAATTTTTTTTTTGAAAGTTCACTGCTATTAAGAGTTAATGTAATGCATTCATGTCTGATATGCATTTTAAGGATACATATATGTTACAATAGTGTGGTTATTATATTTCACAATTGCTGATGATCTGATTTGAGATAGTAACTTTGTTATATGGAATGGTGTTATGATATGCAGAGGTCTTAAAGGACAAAGCCTACAAGGCATTCTCCCACCAGAATTTGCCAATCTTCCTTACCTTCAAAACCTGTACGCTTCTTTCTTGGTTTTATCGATTACAAATTTCAAACATGAACTGTTTAAAATTCGGTGGCTCATTTTTGTTTTTTCATATATATTCCCACAGAGACTTAACTCGCAACTATCTCAATGGTACCATCCCTCCAGAATGGGGTTCCATGCAGCAAATTTTGGAAATGTACTTCTTTCATTACCTATGTGTATAATGTTTCAATATAAAATGGGATTCCTTATGATATTGTTTAAGTTGGCACTGACATATCACATATGTTTGAACTTCTGTAGATCCCTTCTGGCGAATCGTATAAGTGGATCAATCCCAAAGGAACTCGGAAACCTCAACACATTGACTACTTTGTATAAGATCTATTCATATTCATATATGCATCTATTTCTTTTTATCGTTGACTAATGTTAGATTTTGTAACTAGCTTTTGTGGTTTATGATTTCAACTCTTTTGTTAATCAGAGATGTACGAGGCAATCTGATGTCTGGAATAATTCCCGCCGAACTTGGGAATCTTGCGAAAATTGAGAAACTGTAACACTTCATGAAATTTGTTGGTATTGTTAATGATTTATCTATTTTCTTATCGATTTTTAAATACAATGGTTTCATATGTAGATTTCTGAACTCCAACTATTTCACTGGGGAGTTGCCCGCATCATTTTCAAAATTGATCACTATGAAGGAGTTGTGAGTTCTAATACTGGTTAGGGTAAGTTATTCTTTATATGGCTAAATGTAGCTCCCTAATTTAACCCTCTGTTTTGGTTGCAGTCAGATTAGTGCTAACCGTTTGTCTGGGAAGATTCCGGCTTTTATAGGAGATTGGCCAAGTCTCCAATCCTTGTGAGGCATTCGTGATGTTGCAGACTTTTTCATTTCCACTTTTTGTATATAGCAATTGGTAACAATTGAAGTTTCTTATTGGCAGAAGGATTCAGGCCAGTGGATTGGAGGGGCCAATACCTTCTAGCATCACTCTCTCAGAATCTTTGACAAAATTGTTAGTAAATCCTGGTATATCATTTTATGAATTTCAAGCATTTTTGTTGATTGAATCAAGTGATGCAGGAGAATCAGCGACTTGAGAGGACCCGACACACTCTGTCCACCTATTAGGAATGCAACACCTTTCGAAGACTTGTGAGTCGCATTGCTTTTTTTAGTCAAGCATAACGAGTTTCCTTTTTTAGTGCATTCTAAACTCAATCTTTCCAGGATCTTGAGGAGTTGCAATTTAATTGGCACATTACCTAAATCTTTGGCTTTGGGGGAGGGGGATCAGAAGCTGAAAGTCTTGTAAGTTGCTTTTACCTGCTTCTGATGATTTTTTCTGCTTTAAAGGAACCTTTTTTTGCATCCCATAAGCCATAGTTTCTTTAAGTTTATTGTCAGTCATAAAAAGGAGAACCTTGCTAAGTAACTGGTTCAAGCTGTGCTAGTACAGTTTCACCAGATTTCACACCATTATTAACTGTTCATTTTGCTCTTTCAGAGACTTCAGTTTTAATAAGCTTAATGGATCCATTCCTGAAAGGTTCCGTGAACTATATGACACAGATTACATGCAAGTATCTCATTACTTTGTATCACTGTCCTAAATACTTCTAACTCTCATTTGTTTGTTATTTGAACATACGTCTTACTGGTATATATTTTGAATATGTAGCTATCTCACTGGAAACTTGCTATCTGGAAGTGTGCCTGAATGGATGCTGACTTCACGAAATGAAATGTAAGTGGTTTGACTAAAAACAAAAGTGTATGAGTATACTAAGTGAAGTGGGTCATTTATGATTCTATTGATTGTGTTATGTTCTTTATTATCTGCAGTATATATTGTTAATGTACCAATGATGTTGCAGCATGCTTCTTGATTGGTTATAGTAACATCCAGTGTTGTAAACTTTCTTGCAGTGATCTATCCTACAATAATTTCACATATGAAAGCTCCAGGATATCAAATTGTCAGATGCAGGAAACGTAAGACCAGCCCCTATCACTACAGATATATAATCTACATACATATTTTAGAATATGTATAGTATTAATCTATTCACACTTATAAATGTGTACAAGATGGTCACTTATTTATTTGTAAGGGACTAACAATTATAGGGAATTAATGTCTGCACTTGTAAGCGTGTACAAAACCACCAAAAAGGTAGCCTAATGGTCAACCAACCTGATGTCCTCACAAGAGGTCTGAGGTTCGAACCTCACTAGGTAAAATCTTGGTGAGGTGGTGGTGGCGGGGTGTTGGGGGATGAAAAGGTTCGGAAATGGGAAAACATCATCTAATTTCCCTTATTATAAGAATGAGGAAATATAGACCATACCTAAAAGTGTTGAAATCAGTTTGTTGCATTTAACTTTCTCCTGCTTTCTCTTGCTGTTTTTATAATTTCTTGCAGAAATATGTTTGCTGCGTTTTCAAAAGACACCATCTCGTAAGTTCCTCTGTCATGGATTATTATCCAATAAAGATTTATTAATGTTCATTTCTGTGTGTTGTAGTCTTTCTAATTTTGTACTATTTTACCAGTAAAGAGGTCGATTGCTTGCGGAATATAGTTTGTAATACGAGTAAGTTAAAGTTAAAATCCTATCTCTCATGAAGTTTATGACTTATTAATTCTATTTTTGGATTAGATCATGCTTCTTTGTATATCAACTGTGGCGGACAGAGGCTAGACGTTGGGAAAACAGTATACGAAGATGATACAAATCCTGGTGGGGGTTTCTATTTAACCGGAGATCGATGGGGATTTAGTAGTACTGGTCACTTCTTTGATGGAGGTCTTCCTGACAATTATGTTGTTACAAATAATTCTACACTCTTAAGTAACTCTGAATTGTATATGAGTGCACGAGTTTCAGGATTATCTTTGACATATTATGCAATATGTATGAAAAATGGAAGCTACAATGTAAGCCTTCACTTTGCCGAGATCTTTTTCACCAATGCTAGAACCTATGGCAGCCTTGGGAGACGTGTATTTGATATCTATATTCAGGTAACTAGTCATGAATTAATAAATACAACTAAACACCTTAAGTGTTGTTACTGAGCTGGATATATCTAGTACAGTAGCAAATATCTAGGCTTTTGACAAGATGTCTGGGTCTGGCGGGTTGGTAAAAGGTCAAATGGCCGCAGGGTAAACCCCCTTAGACGCTTCTTTACATACAAGAGTTAAGTCAATGTTTTTGTTACAAGTTGAATTAAAACCAACTTTGAATGTGCTTTTTGAACATTGTCGCAACAATAAGTCAATAACATAGGGAAAAGTAGATTGTTATTCTATGGAATTAACTGCTACAGTACAAAAATGTTAACACAATGAACATTTAGATTGTTGAATACAAAAACTTAGATGGTTATATGCATTGTTGATTGACTTTGGACGTGGGACTTTCAACCATTCATTTTTTTAGCTGAAATATTGGTATGGACCGTTTAAAAGAAAACACAGCCAAAGTCGATCCATTCATGATTAAACGGGTAGAATCTACCGATATAGAGTATACTCTCAATGTCAAATCTTTCTTATCTTTGTGATATAGGATCAACTTTGTTATTTTTTATAAAACTCAATGCCAGTAAATGGGTGGTATTTTGTTAGGGTGAGCTGGTGGAAAAGGATTTTGACATCAGCGAGAAAGCTGGTGGACCTGAGAAAGCGGTTGTCAGAAGTTATACTGTAAATGTTAGCACTACTTTAGAAATCCGACTCTATTGGGCCGGAAATGGAACAACCAATATCCCAGTTAGAGGAGTATATGGTCCTCTTATTTCAGCTATATCTGTGAATCCAAGTAAGCCATTACCTCCTATGCAATATATTTGGTCGTCGTGGTTTGGACTTTGTACTTAAATGTACTATTTGTAAGAATTATGCAAAATGAAGCAAGAAGAAAAAAGGTAATGCAGGGCACCTTGTCTTCGGAACCACATTGGATCCCCATCATCCCACCCAGTAAGGGTTATAAAATACCTTCACTTAATACTCACATGATTTGGGCATCCCCAAGAATTGAACCCACCTCTCTCAACTTCACATGTGGAGCCAAACTGCAGTGGTAACGGGTACCATTGCATAAATACACTTTCAGGGAAATTTATGCCATGTGCTTATGTATTTTGTTAGTTATCCGCAAGAAAGTGCACATTTTCGATTTTCTTGGAAAAGACACCGTTTAATGCATCTAACCCTTCTTTTTATTTTTGATCTTCCTCCTTAACCCTTCTTTTTAACCTTCTTTATTTTAATTGTTCAGATTTTTGGGTTCCGCCAATAGAAGGACTCAGAAATGATAACGGTGTCTCTAGAGGGACTGTGGCTGGAATTGTGGTTGGAGCAGTTTGTTTGATCCTCCTAATTCTAGGAGTTCTGTGGTGGTGGGGTTCCTTACATAAGAAAGATGCTAATAACCTAGGTATTTACTATAGACTTCTCAAGATGGGTGGGTCTGCTAATGTGTTGACAAGGTTCATTTTAGCGTGGAGGCGAAATACGCGGATTTGGGTTGACTCGTAAACCGTGTTTGCTCATGTTTGACAATATTATTTATATATATATATAACTATTTGTCTCATTATGTCTACGGAATCCCATTAAACAATTCATCTTTAAATATAACGATTTAAAAGGTTGTATACCTTACATATAGACTTTGGCATACTCAGTCTGAACCCATTCACCTTATACTTAAAATTTTGATGTAACTCATTTGACTCATTATAAATAAAAACACAACCCAAAACCATTTATAAGTAAGTGGGTCAAAATTGCCATGTATATGCCCTATTCTTCAAAGTCAATTTTGTTAGTATTCCAATTACATGTTACTAAACTCATTTATCTTCAACAGACCTGAGTGGCCTAGAGCTTAACACTGGTTCATTTACATTAAGGCAAATCAAAACTGCAACAAACAATTTCGATGATGCTAATAAGATTGGAGAAGGTGGTTTTGGCTCTGTTTACAAGGTAAACCATTACTTTCTCTATTACAAAATATCAATGTGACTTCTAGTATGCCGAAAACTAATTGTCTTTTATTGAAGGGAGTTTTGCCCAATGGAACCTTAATAGCTGTGAAACAGCTTTCCTCCAAGTCAAAAGAAGGAAATAGGGAGTTTCTGAACGAATTAGGCATGATTTCTGCTTTGCAACACCCACATCTCGTGAAGTTGCATGGATGTTGTATCGAAGGAAACCAGTTGCTGCTAGCATACGAATATATGGAAAATAACAGCCTTGCCCGTGCTTTATTTGGTAAATCACAAGCTTTCCATTCATTTATTTCCATCAGTATTCATGAAATTGGTTACCCTTTAACTCCAATAATCTGGACGCTCAGGAAGGGAAAACCTAATGTAGTGGTGAAAAATGGGTAGGCTGAGTGACGAGTCAAAACAGGCTGCTTTGGATTCAGTTTACCCAAAACTTTTTTTTTTATTTGGTACAAAGGGGAACAATGCAACCCATTTGATTGCATACCTATCAGTTCAATTCTATATTATGACCCAATTGACTTGTTTAGGGATAAACGATTACCCTAATCAACTCATCAATTACTTAATGGGTCAAGTTTGCCACCTCTGTCCCAAGGGAATAAGTGCACTCTAAGTGGGAGCATAAATGCATGTTGTGAGAATATAAAGCCACTCAGTAACCATTTTTTATATCACTTTTCTAAACTATTTTTTGACAAATTCAATTGAAGGGCCTGAAGAATGGCAGTTGGAACTTGATTGGCCAACAAGGTACAGAATTTGCATCGAAATAGCGAAAGGTTTGGCTTTTCTCCATGAAGAATCAAGATTAAAGATTGTGCACAGAGACATCAAAGCCAGTAATGTGCTACTTGATAAATATTTAAATGCCAAAATTTCTGATTTCGGTTTGGCTAAGCTTGATGAAGAGGACAACACACATATTAGCACCCGTATAGCTGGAACTTAGTGAGTCATTTCACGTTAACTTACTCCTTTTCACCATGTTGGTCTTTTCTAGTTTAACCATCATTCAAAAGTTGGCGATTTTCAGCTCGTTTTACCCATTTGACCTGTTTCCTTTTGTTAATTGTTTTGTTGATTCATATTATGGTTAAAATCTAGCCAACTTGACCTGTTAATAAGTATATGGCTTGAAACTGTTACTTGTATCTAAATTGCGAGTGATCCAACTTCAACATTTCTCTTCACAAATTTCAGTGGATATATGGCTCCTGAATACGCATTGCGTGGTTACCTCACGGATAAAGCAGATGTATATAGCTATGGAATTGTCCTTTTAGAGATTGTGAGTGGAATGCGCAACATTGTTGACAAAGCCAAGGAGAATCTGTTTGTTCTTCTTGACCGGGTAAATAACATGAATCTTTCCTAGCTTATATTATTTCATTTATTGGTCCTATTTGTTGCTTCTAAAGGTCACAAAATGGAGCGGCCGAATCTGTTGGATAAAAAAAAGTGTGTTTTTGCGTGTACAGGTTACGTCAAGTTTGCAAGTATGACCTGCAAACAATTGTCTGTTCATTACCTCAAACTATTTTACAAGTAAAGTGACCACCAAAAATAGACAAGAATCCTAGTAAAATATATAAAATTAAGAGATGACAACACATGCCTTTCTTTTAATGTGGAGTGGGTATGCCTCCTTGTACATTACTTCTATAGATAATTTGACACCCACTTAAAATTTGATGACCCAATTTTGTATTCGTTTTTTGACAAGGTTTGTTTTACAATAACCAACCTTGGGATGGGTACGCCTTAGAACTTGACTCTTCCTTTGAGCTACTTTTGACCCATTTACCTTTTTGCCATCCTTTTTATTGATACTGTCATAACTAAGACTAATAGTGTTTATTTACAAAGTTGGTGGGTTCATAAGTAGAACTATCTATATGAAAATTATACGAAAGTTACGCTAAACTTAACCAATTATATTTTCCCAGCGGGTTTGGTTGCACTCACTTGCCCTAAGGTGGTAGACCCTTGATCCAATCTATAAAACATATTGTATTTGATTGTTAATCGATAGGGATTACAAGAGACTATATCTATAGAGTAGCCTAAACTAATACATGGAAAGTAATATAAGGAAACTAGATATATAGAAACTAAGATATGTTTAATACAATCCATCCAAAAGTGAACTGATCTAAAAATGAAATTACTATCTTTACTTTATCTCCTTTGCCTCTTTATTGTAGGCCAACTCTTTGAATATTTCGCATAACTTACTGGAACTAGTTGATCCAAGACTTGGTTCAAAATACGATGTCCAAGAGATAATGGTAGTTATAAATCTGGCTCTAGTTTGCACAACAATCTCTCCGACCGACAGACCCACGATGTCATCAGTGGTTAGCATGCTTGAAGGAAGAAACATTCCTCAAGCATTTGTTGCTGAACAAAGAGGCTCTATGAGTCGTTTGGATCGTGAAAAAATGATGAAGCAGCTTGAGATGATAAATGAGAGCCAAATTGAGAAAATATCAGTCCCATGCACTGGTTCTTCGACATCTGCAATTGATCTGTACCCAGTTGATTCTTTCAGTGAGTCACTGCGAAAGAGAGACGATACAAAGAAGCTGCTATCTGAGAACGATTAATTTGGATATTTTTTATTGTGTCAAACTTTCCGGTTTTTCCATTTTACACAGTTTTCTTGTTAACCGTGTAAAGTAAACATAGACTAATACCCATTTTTGTAGCGGTGATCAATTCAGTTCTTGTTATTTTGTAACAGGATACAATATATAAATGATACTATATATATATATATATATATATATATATCAAACAAGTATATTTCATGGTTTAGCAATTTGATTACATGTATATGGTTGATGGAATAATTTCTAATCTTAATATAAAAGGATGATTGATCAATTTATTATGTACCATAAGAAAAAACAAAAAAACATTATTTTCTAAAATTTGAAAATAGATTAAACACTTTATTTATATTGTTTTTCATAATTTTCATTTTCCAAATTTTAAAAACCCCAAATTCTATTACCTTCGTCCCGTCCCTAAATGCACACAACACTGTTTATGTGTATCCAAATTAACATGAATAATAACAAAACTGAATACCATATAGTTTTTCAAAACCCAGCATACTCTAAAAACCAAGAACGTTATATTGAAAACTTGCGTACAAGGTTATGATTATGTAAATACGATATCCGGAGAAATCCTTTAATGAGAATGTGAGCTACAACCCTATCATCATATAAATCCTTTAGAACCTACTTATAAAAGGTGACCAATTATATAAGATGTATGTGTAATCCCATGTATTATTTAACTCATTTATGCCACATTACTATATATACCATGCCTATTAATTCTTGACACGTGGCATCATTTATCAAGTGACACGTTACACATTTCGTATATTATCGCTCAGGTTTTGTCACGTTTTACCTTATTCAAATTTTGTTATGTCGCCTTTTTAATTTTGTTTTTGGTTTCTTCAACAATTTTTGTCCTTTAAAAAAAAACAAAAAATATTTTTTCGTGAAAAAATAAATATATGTATTGGATAGTACAAACTTTTAAACATGATTGTAAGATTATCTTTAGGTAAATATGTTTTTTGAAATGCCAAAGTTTTTCGCACATATGTAACAAACATTGATAATCTTAATATATACTAAAAGGCAACTGACCTAACCTCAATTGACATCAATTGCTTAAAATTAATTAAATTAACACATGTATAAATTAATTTACACTTTGTGGTTTCTTATCACCAATTTACACTTTTAACTCAAATTATAAATAATTAATACTTTATTGTATAATGTCTATTTGAATAAGAACATATAGTTAAAAGTTAGGTAAGTTACATATTTATATCAATATTTTATTTTATATTATTAACTGTAATTAATTTAATTGTAATATTGGTATTATTGATAATTGTAACCAGACTATAATTAAGATAATCATTGTTGTTATTAATAACTAAATTCCAATTATATTTAGGATACATGTAGCACTCGTCATTTAAAAACTTGGATTTTCAAAAATTTTGCTAAACGGCATTTAAAATGTAGCGGAAAAATGATCACTTAAAAAAACTGCCTCATCCGTAACCGGATAATACCTTTCATAAATGATGTTACCAAGTGCATCATCAAAACAATACAAATGAAATTTAAGTCTTGACACCAACATAAATGCCCACATTATTACAGTCTTAAATCATAAACAAAGTAGCCAAAGCGTAAGGCTAAGGGAAGTCTAAGCATTTAACAAACTATGCTAGTCTTCTTTATTACTTCTACCAATCTCACCGAGCTAATCCTTTCCTAGCTCAAGCTTGCTTATCCTGAAGGCACAACATTTTCAAATAACAAGTGTTAGCTAATAAATTAGCTAAGTAAGGTAACATAGTAATGAAAACATTTTCCATTTCATAATATATTAACAAAAACGTGTCATAAGAGTTAATATCACATACATAGCATTGCACACAATAAACATAAATTCCTAATGTGCTTAACTTTTCTTTCATATCTTTCTTTACACTTTAACTTTGCCCAGACGTAGGCTAAGTGACTTATGTCACTTACATAGGGATGTGGGGTTTGTGTGCAGGCGGTCGTAGACCATACATGGAGTCAAGGAAATGACATTGTCTTTCCAACTGAATAAACCATAACGTGGTCCATCAGCGTCGTTAAGGAAATGACATTGTCTTTCCAACTAAATAAACTGTTTATGCCTTTACGCAATGGTAGTTAGTTACTCCACCCGAAATACTCAAACATAACTATGCCACGGGAGGTATCATGATTCCCAAACCACGTGACCACGTGCGCTCTAGCTCTGAGGAACTAGCACGGGTTAAGCTTAACACAACATCTTACGTATGCTCGAGACTTATTATCTTTATTAGCTTATGCTAATTTTCACCTAAACTAATTACATATAATCATCTTTACTTTAGGCCCCTTAATCGTGCACGTGTCATGACAATCCTAATCATGAGTCTGGTGACTAGGTGTTCAAGTCGCACAAACGTTCATATAATCATAACATTTCATCATTTCATAACATATGCATATTATCATACCTTTGAAACATATATAACTTATCATTTATCATGAATGGTAAACTTACATATACCATAAGAACCTCCCATATAATCCCATAATAATACAAGTATGCAATTATATTCATTTGGGGGTTTTAACTTATAAAAACTATATTTGTTGTACCATCAGGTGATGAAAAATGTTATCTTACCTCAATAAAAAAGCAATAACAAAATGTCACACCAATTAAGATTCAACAGTGAATACTCACACCTTCGGAACCTACGATGTACAGAAGAGTCCAATTAATGCTAATATGCTAAGTTTCTTTTAGCAACTACTCACTATCATTCTCTTTTAATGAATACTCAAGATCATGCTTTATTAATAAATATGTTTATTTTAAGGTGTTAAATATTCAATAACTTTTAGTTCAATAATGACAATTTGAATCTCGAACTCCAAGATTCAAAACTGACAATTTCAATCTTTAACCATAAAGCGCAAAAATTACAATTTCAATCTCACAAGATTCAAAACAACAATTTCAATCTTTTAGACTGCAAGGACCAAATATGTCAATTCGGAATTGCAGGGATCAAAATTGTCATTTTCAAAACTGCAGGGATCAAAACTGTCACTTTTCAAACTATAGGGATCAAAATCATCACTCTCAAAACCACAAGGATCAAAAGTGTCACTTATTGAAACTTTAGGGACCTTTTATGTGAATTCAGGAACTTCAGGGACTGAAAACGACAAGTCTGGAAGTGCATGGACTAAAACAGACAGATCTAAAACTGAAGGGACTAAAAACGTAAATTCTGGTTGACTTTGACATCAGCATGATGTCACGTGACACAGGCAGATGGGACATGCAGATCGACGGGCTTGAGCTGCTGTTCTTCTTTCTTTCTTTTTTTTTTTTCAATTAAATTGCTAAATGTGTGAACCTTCAAAACACGATATCTATTTCGATATCAAACGGATTTAGATGATTCTTTTTGCAAAATCTTTTTTTTTCATCAAAGAATACAACTCTTGAATATAATTCATTTTAATTTTTTTTTAGAGAATAAACAACAAAAACGTTACAACATCTTTATAAATTTTTAAAACAAGATTCCCGATTCGTTATTCAACCAAATCAAGTGATTCTTTTTGCAAAACTCATGATTTTCAGTAAGGATTATATTATAGTAAATAAATCTCATTTAAATAGGTTTATCACTGGATCTCACAAAAAAAAAAATCATTAAAATGTTACAAATCGTTTTGAAATCCATATGTGTGAGTGAAGATTATTTCAAATAACTACATAACATTAAAAAAACATCAAAAAAGAATGATTTTACTATACTCAACCCTTCTTGCATATTCGTCATCATTGAGATCCCAAAATATCTCCGAAAATGTTAATTTTCGGGTATGGAAATCTCTAGACATAAGCAAGGATCATTATAATGAACACATAATAAATAAGAATATGTTACCTACTGATTTCCAGGAAGTAACTCACGAAATTTGAGAGAAAAAGATGTTGAAAAGTGAGAGAATGGTAAAACTTAGTGAAAATAGGTTATTAGATGATAATGATTATTTAAAAGGAGGTTATCATACTTGGTTTAACCTAATGGACCAGATTTTATCTTAAATTTTCTGCATAAGGATTGGGCTTGGCTAAAGTCCACACCAACAAGTCCAAAAAGTCATTTTAGCATAAAAACTAAGGCCCGAAGCTAATATGTACATTAACGGTAGATCAGTTAACGTCTAAGGCACATAATGGTGAACCGATACACCAAATTAGCATCACATAATTCAATAACATCTTCACATATAGGCACATTAATCATCATTTAACAACAAATAAATCGCCTAACAGTTAAAGAAACTAACGGCGTCAAAGATCAACTAACGGTCAAACGATAGAATTTGCCGATTGACTAACGACAAAGTCAAGATCAAAGATCAAAAAGTTTAGGATGTTACAATACAAAATCTTCTTATCTTTAAATCTTTAATATACTAAAACACAGTTGCTCTAATAACTTATTGACAAAAGATAGCTTTTAATTTTCTCATGTTGACTTTTGTTTTAATTTTGACTTTAATTTATACTTTTTTTATTTTTTCATAATAAATTTACATTTTTTACCCGATAATGTTTTATATGTTAAATTAAAAATAATAGTTAATATATATATTTAATAGAATAATATATAGTATATATTTAATAGAATAATAACTAATGTATATCCTAATATTACGTTCTATTTCATAAATACAAAAATAATTTAATAAAAGTAAATAAAATTTAATGTAAACATATTAATATTTTAAAGAAATTATATGATTATCTTTTTTTGAAGTTTTTTTTTAATGAATTATCATGACACACAACAAAAACAAAACATGTAAAAATATCATTTTTATAGAAAACACCTCTAACATTATCGTATTTTAATTTACATATTTTAATTAGGATATGTTTCATCTCAAAATAACTACTATTTATTTATAGTGCAAAATCAGAATGTAATACGCCATGTGTAACAATAAAACAAATAAAATGACATTGACCTATTATAAATCTTTTTGATATTCAAATATCGATAACCATATGTACACAGTCTACAACTTCAATAGACATATTACGATTTTGTGATATTCAAATGTCAATAAATATATCATAGTAAATAACTTCGACGAACATATTTTTAAAAGATATTTCAATATAAAGTTCAAAGTATCATATGGATCAATTTTTTATTAATAAAAAATTTAAACTAAATTTAACATATCTAATATTGATAACTAGGTAGTTCAAGCCCCGCATTGCGGGACAAAATTTACCTCTTTTTGCGTTTTTATTCTTATATGCAATACCATAAACACAACATCTTATTTATGTTAACTTTCATATTAATAATTTTGCGAAACATAAAAGTTTAAAAAAACTCTCAAAAAAGAAATATAAACACAAATATATTTACACAACATATACAAACGTTGTTACTTCATTTCAGACCATATGTTTGTTTAATATAGTATGCTTACGGCATTTTTACATGGTATGACAAGTGACAATGTACCGATACACTATCAAGTTTATGTCACTCAAAACAATGAGGAAAAAAAATGTTGATAAAATAAACTCAAAAGTCAATATAAAACAAAAAAAAATTCAACTAAATATATATAAAACAAATAAATATCAAAATTTTGCTAAACAATATAACATAATATTTAGAATTTTTTTATAGAAAACAAAATGTTAAAAATTGTACTATTACACAAAAAAAAAAGTTGAAAAAACCCCAAAAGTAAAATTTAAAAACAAAAACTTTTGAAAATTTTTTTTTTATAGAAAACAAAAAATTGTTACAAAATGTAAAAATATAAAAATTACAAAATACAAAATGTTAAAATAAGAGAAACAAAATAAATTAAAAATTAAAATTAAAAAAAACAAAATGTTAATAAAATAAATATTACAAAACATATATGATTCCATGAATTTTAAAGTTTTAGGGTTTAAAAAGAAATAACAAAGAAGTTAAAGAGCTGCAGTAAGCATCTTTCAAAACAAGATGGGACATTATGTAACTTTTAAAAGTAAAAAAATAAAATAAAATGGTGGGGTGGGGAGACTCAAACCAGAGACCTTTCCCATGTGAGAGGAGAGACTTTACTACCCAACTAATCTCAAATTTTTATTAAATATTGACATATGTTTTATTTATACTGAAAATAGAGATAGAGAGAAAAAAGGTACTATTCACATCGACTTCTTTGATTAAAGAAGGTAATGTTGGCCTGAAATCTAGTAAAAAAATATATGTGATTGAATAGTTTCGGGCCTTTCGGCTTTGTCTTTCTTAAATAAGGATACCCGCAAACCGTCCTAGTTATACATATGAAAGTTTTCTAATATAAATACTAACAAATTTATCTTTGCATGATCCCGCTAAAAAGACATAATGATAATGATCCAACGCACCCAGATTGGTATCATTTCCCATAATTTAATCATCATAAAAAGATTGAAAGAAGCGTGGTTGGAAGGAAAAAAAAAAAAAAAAAAACCTCAATCATAGACAGAGATTTTGCCGTCGCTCAGTAGATATATACTATTACTATTACTGTTGGAAATTCAATCAAATCAAATCTATCTATATATATATCTCTCTCCTAAAATTCAACCGCTGTATTCCAATTCCAACAGGTAAACAAACAATCTTTAATTTGGTGGCCCATTTGTAGGCATTCGGGTAGTTTAAGACGTTAAAAAAAATATTTAGTTAATTGTCTGACATTCTATATTATTAATTAATTAATTGTGATTGGATCCCTAAATTAGGACTGCAAAATGCTTTTTCATATGAAGTAGTCTCTGATCACATAACTCATGCTTTCACGTTCTAAATTGAGTAGTAATGAAACATTTATTAACAATATTTTTTTATTTCTCAAATGATGATTTTAATTAACCAATGTCACCATATGTATATTTTGTGTACCCGATAGTTTGATCCGATATATGATTAAAAAAAGAGCAACATCCCATATGTATATATATCAAATATACGTACTTATATAATTCTATATATGTAACATGTTTGTCATAACTCTGATTGCATTGCTCCCTTAGTGTACAAATTAGAGCAACATAATAACCATAAATAATTTAAGTACCAAAGTCTTCGCCTTGACAACCTTAGTTTCCAGTTGATATCACTTAGCTATACCCATAGTAGGATCCAGAGAATATTTATAGATATATAAAAATGCAACATGTTAGTACTATATATTACATATATAGATCATATTATAATTTTACAGTACATTTAAACACCAAAGTCGTCGCCTTCACAACATCTAGTAGTTTTGGCCACTTTCGGTTGACTTTCTCATTTATATATACTATAAAGCAAGCTAGTAATGTAGATATATATATATACATGGTATGATCTTGAAAATATTGTGGGTAGAAGCAACATGTTAATCATAATTCTGTGGGTTGCATTACTCCCCTTTGGTTTTGCATCCATCAGCACAACTCTTCTTCCTTCCAACGAAGGTTTAAAAGATATATTATCGATAAATATTGAATAGGAACTCGAGTTTTGATATTTTCAGTTTTTGATTTAATTATATATTTCGATACTTTTTTTTTTGGCAGTGGATGCATTGAGGGAAATAGGAAAGAAGTTGGGTAAAGATTGGGATTTCAGCCAGGATCCGTGTGTTGATTGGATAAGTTCTACTGATCAATTGTATGAGAATATCGTCCGTTGCAACTGTGATCTTAACAACACTATATGCCATGTCACTAGCATGTAATTATCTCTTTACTTGCTCTTAGTTACAGTACTAATACATACATATAAACTCGGATCAAGCTTTAGATAGTATTAAGTAATGTAGTTCTATATGTAATTAGGCAATATTGATAAACAATTCAAAGATGGTTGTCAAGTATCAGAAGTAAATTTGAAAATTTTTGCCCATCTACGATTCCATGCACACAACTATATATTAGGATTTATGAATATTTGAATAATGAGTAACTCTTGATTTTGGACGGTATTTTGGCTTGCATACAGAAGTCTTAAAGGGCAAAGTTTACCAGGCACTCTCCCTCCGGAATTCACCAATCTTCCTTTCCTTCAAAATCTGTACGCACTTCTTTCTTGGATTTGTTATTTGAAATAAGGTTGACTGTTTAGCTAGATACTATATTATCCATTTACCATTTATTGCAACATACTCTAGTGATAGTAATGTTGATACCAAACTTAGCACTACATGGTAAGTAGATTCATCAATAGCAAATGAATCCTGATCAGATGCACCTTGGGTTTTACCCACACGTCATGGTTTGAACCTTAGGGTTGACATGCCTGTGGAATTTTTCCTTGGAGAGCCACTCTGCGATAGCGTAAACCTGGCTAAAACAATGCAGTCTACTCTGAGTGGCATTCACCCTTAGCTTATATGGTGAGTTGGAGTTAGTTCTAAACACACCATTCCAAAAAAAAAGTAGATTCATCAATAATACCAATTTCATGAAAACTCATGTTACTATGATTGGTTAGCAATGTGTAAGTACCGTACCTTACTATTATTGATATTACAAAAAAAAAGTTCAAAAAATTGATTTCTCTTGCTATTCTAAGCAGTTAGCCCTTAGTAATTCACCTAGTGACTTGATAACTCACTTGGACGTACAATACTACAAAATTAACCAAAAATAGCAACACACTTACATATTGATTACGCTTATTCGTAGAAAACATCGTTCTATTCTTGGTACGAAAATATATGAAATTGTGTTATTTTGATTGGTAATTAACAAGATACAAGTAGGTTACTATTACTTTTAAATGGATAACCGACCCATTATATCATATTTAGTGGCTGGTAAAACTTTAAACATATTCAGCAGTATATTGACTTGTGTATTTTATTCCTACAGAGACTTAACTCGAAACTTTCTCAGTGGTACCATCCCTCCAGAATGGGGTTCCATGGGGCAAATTTTTAACATGTAATTACTTCTTTATGTATTGTACATCTTTAACTTACAATAACCCAGGTTTGACATCAAAAAGCTAGTTCTATTTCCTTACTTTTTTTTGTGTGTTTCTAGTGTGTATTATGAGGTTTTCCTTTTTTGGTTTGTAGTTCTCTAATTGGAAATCGTTTAACTGGACCAATCCCAAAGGAACTTGGAAACATCAGCACATTGACAACTTTGTAAATTTCTAATTATCTGTTATTTCCTTTTTTATATTATAATGTCAACTTTGTAACAAACCTTTTCTATTTATAATTTCATTTCTATTGTATGTTAACTAGAAGCGTAGAGGACAATATGATGTCTGGAGTAATTCCGGCGGAACTTGGTAATCTTGCAAGCATTGAGAGACTGTAAGGCTAATGAAATTTGTGGTATTACTGTAGATGCACTAGCTAATCTATCGGCTTTGAATTAATGCCAATGTTTCATTCATTATTGTAGATTTCTAAACTCCAACAACTTTACCGGGGAGTTGCCTGCATCATTTGCAAATTTGACCACTATGAAGGAATTGTGAGTTCTAGTATGCCTTGTACTTTTTTACTTTTGATTATGTGGCTAGACATAACGATTTATCTTAGGCTATGTACATCTGAGTAAAAAAGACTCGCCTTCCCCAGAATAGGGGAAAACTCATCCATTTTACATAACGGGCTATTTTATTTCATTCTATATATATCTTTTGCAGTCGGATTGGTGGTAACAGTTTCTCTGGAAAGATCCCTGATTTCATAGGGCAGTGGAAAAGTCTCAAGAGCTTGTGAGACATATGTGATTTTCCAACTGTTCAATTTTTTATTTATCGTATTTACCAATAGGATTGAATTGAAGTTTCTGAATGGCAGAAGGATTCAGGCCAGTGGGTTGGATGGGCCAATACCTCCTACCATTACTCTTTTGGCAAATTTGTCAGACTTGTTAGTAATTCCTCAATCATTATTAGTCATGTAATTCTAATTTGATCAAATATTCGTGTGGACTAATCACGAGATCATGCAGGAGAATCAGTGATTTGGGAGGACCAGACTTTCTTATTCCGCCATTTAGTAATACAACGCCTTTCAAGAACCTGTTAGTTGAATTCTTGTAGTCTTTGATAGACCATTACCAGTTTCTTCTTTTGATGTGTTCTGTATTTCCAGTATCTTGAGGAGTTGCAATCTAATCGGCAAATTACCAGATTCTCTTGCTTCAAAAGCTCTGAAAGTTTTGTTAGTAATTTTTTACCTTTTTCTCAATTATTAAGATTATTATATATGCACGAAGGTGACGTAGTGGTCAGACGTCTTGTCCCATACAAGAAGTCTGAGGTTTGAAACCTTCCTAGGTAACCATCTTGGGGGAGGGAGGCAGGGAAGTAGTTGGAAATGGTCAAGGGGGTACCATTAGTTAGGCGGCATACATTTGAGTCAGTAAAGGTTCGCCACCCGGGTAACCCACATGAAAGGGGAAATCCTCTGTTTATTTTGTATCATATCATATAATAATGATTTTGATCTATGACAAACTGACTGTTAAATGCAAGACTGTTACAATCATGCCAAGAAAATCCTCCTAAATCATAAATTGCTTGGGTTGTATTTCGTTTTGTCAATTAGCATATTACCAAATTTGACACGCTCAATGTTATCTTGCTTTACAGAGACTTTAGCTTTAACAAGATTAACGGTACCATTCCCAGTGGATTCACTGATCTAAAGAAAACGGACTACATGTAAGGGTCTCAGTCTGATGATCAGCAAAAGAAATAAGACCCACAGGTCACCAGTCATAACGCCTTACTAACTTATCATTTTGTTTTTTAGCTATCTAACTGGAAACTTGTTATCTGGAAGTGTGCCTGATTGGATGCTCAATGTTGGAGAAAAGATGTAAGTTTATCTACAGTAAAACTTGTAGATGTTCATTTATTAAACACGGGTCATACCTGAGCGATTCTATTAACATTAACTATGGTTTATTCGATATACACATATGACGTGCTTGGTATTGGGTATCTGCATAAAAATCTACTCGTATTACATGTTCATAGCTAATGTAACAATTAATGTTAAGTTGTGAATCTACACAATCAAAATAAATTCCTTAGTTCTTTTTAAGGTTGTATATAAAAAACTGATGTTGTAAATTTTCTGGCAGTGATCTATCATTCAACAGTTTTACATATCAATCCCTTATTCCCTTTTTAAGGTGTCAAATGCGGGAAACGTAAGACCAAACCCCCCTCTCTCAAAAGTATTATCTCCAAATTTAACTTTCTTTTTTACCAGCTAAATCTTGTGGTTTTTTATGTTTCTTGTAGAAACTTGTTCGCTTCTTTTTCAACGGATAATATTTCGTAAGTTTTTCTGCCATGAATTCTTTTCTCCAAATAAGACTCGACAATGTTCATGTATGTGTAACATATATATTTTTTAAGTTAGTTATTTTATTGTTTTACCAGTAAAGAGGCTGTTTCATGCTTGGGGAACAATGTTTGTCCAACAAGTAAGCTAAGTTACATATTATTTCTCGGATGGAGTATTAGGACAAGTTAATTCTTATTGAGTTTATGCGTGCTCATTCTGCATTCCCCATGTTACAAGCTGCTACATCAACACATATAGTTACTTGCCTTGGTGTCCAAGTCTAACTCTAAAACCTACATTACTATTTACTTTAAGGCTAGAAATGCATAAGAAATAGAATCTTATGATTAGCTGTTGATAGATTCACGATTTCGTTTGTGCTTTCTGAAAGGCGCTTTTGTCATTATTTTTGGATTAGATTTATCCTCCTTGTATATCAACTGTGGTGGAAAAGGACTGTCGGTTGGAGATAAGACATATGAAAGTGACTTGGACACAGATGGTGCTTCACATTCTTCTTTTACCGACAATAGATGGGGATTTAGCAATACTGGTCATTTCTTGGATGATGATCAGAGTGACAGTTATATTCGAACGAGCACTTTGGGCGTCCCAGTGAACAACTCTGAATTGTACATGAGTGCACGATCGTCAGCCTTATCTTTGACATATTATGTTTACTGCATGATTAGTGGAAGTTACAATGTAAGCCTTCACTTTGCTGAGATCGTTTTTACTGATGATAATACATATAGCAGCCTTGGGAGGCGTGTATTTGATATCTATATTCAGGTGAGTTTTCATGCATATATATATATATATATATATAGGGGAATGATAATTTGAGACCAACTAAAAAAAGTCCAAAAAAGGACCATTGATTTTCGTAACTTACACACCACCATCATCATTTACTACGATATACAAGACTTTTTTGTAAAAACACTAAGACTTTCCAGCGACGGGCCCACAGAAAAATCACGTGTAAGTTAACTTACACATGTGTAGGTTACACATGTGTAAGTAACTTACACATGTGTAAGTTAACTTACACGTGATTTTCTGGTGGGCCCGTCGCCGGAAAGTCTTAGTGTTTTTACAAAAAAGTCTTGTATATCGTAGTAGATGATGATGGTGTACAAAAATCAATGGTCCTAGTTGGTCCTAAAATAAGAGGTGGTCTCAAAATATCTCACCCCTATATATATATATATGATATACACATTTTGAAGTGTTATTTCTGAATTGAAAGTACTAGTATCTCCCTTTTGGCAGCATAATTTTTGGATATAAATGGTTGGTACTTACTATCTCAGGGTGTGCTGGTGGAGAAGGATTTTGACATCAGTGATAAAGCAGGTGGAGAGAGGAAAGCAATTGTGAGAACTTATACTGTCAATGTTACACGTACATTGGAAATCCGGCTATATTGGGCAGGGAAAGGAACAATCAACATCCCATCTCGAGGAGTATATGGTCCTCTTATTTCAGCTATTTCTGTGGATCCAAGTGAGTAATTAACTGTAGTATCTGTGATGATGGTGTTAGATTAGCATGGACCAAGATCTGTCTAACTTGAGCTCAGCTTAGTAATGCAAAGCTCTCAAATGATACCATGCATGTGCCGTTTAGTGTTTCCTAAAAAAGTAACTTTTCATAAGATGGCTTCTATATCATTATTTTTTCCTCCTAAGTTGTTTCTATCTTTGTTCACTATTCAGATTTCCGGGTTCCCCAAAAAGAGAGATCTTCGCAGAAAAATGGAAACAACATGTCTGTAGGGACTGTGGCTGGAATTGTGGTTGGAGCAGTTTTCTTGATCATGCTAATTCTAGGAGTTCTATGGTGGCAGGGCTATCTACGACGCAGAGATGCTAATGAGCTAGGTACTAAGAGGTGGCTAGATAGTTATGGGTCCAAATGGTTTTTTTCTTAGTATGGGTCGTTATGGGTCGGGTGGTTTTGTCCCACAGCCACTTTTGTCCATTTCAAAGTTTGTTATAGATATGCGTCAATTTGATTATGAAACGATATTAAGACAAAAGTACTTTGAGTATTTAAATAGACTTTGGGCGACAATGAACCACCCATGCATTTGACCTTTCCCTTTTAGGTAACCTTTTTTATTTGACCTTTTTAAGATTAAACTCAACCCAAATTTAGCTTTTCATAAGTATATGGGGTGAGGTTGCAGCTTTCACCGTGCATATTAGATTTAATTATCTCATTTTATTTTTTTTTATCTACATGTTTAAAGTTACATTTGTCAATTGTCATTCAACAGACCTGAGTGGCCTAGAGCTTAACACTGGTTCATTTACATTAAGGCAAATCAAAACTGCAACAAACAATTTCGATGATGCTAATAAGATTGGAGAAGGTGGTTTTGGCTCTGTTTACAAGGTAACTCCTAATTTCTCATTTACAGAATATTGAGTGAGTTGTATACTTTTAGGCCATTGTCGGAACTCAGAAACCAACGTTGTATTTTTATGAAGGGGGTACTACCAGATGGCACCTTAATAGCTGTGAAGCAGCTTTCCTCCAAATCAAGGCAGGGGAACAGGGAGTTCCTAAATGAATTAGGCATGATATCTGCTTTGCAACACCCGAATCTAGTGAAGCTGCACGGATGTTGTATTGAAGGAAATCAGCTGTTGCTAGCATATGAATACTTGGAAAATAACAGTCTTGCCCGTGCTTTATTCGGTAAATGACATGATTTTAGTTTAATAGTATCTAGTGTTATTCATAAAATTTCTACACTTTCCAATTTTCATAATCCAAGTCCATGAATACGAGCATTCCAAGCTAGAGGACGTAAAATGGGCGGGGCTAGGTAACTTGGATAAATGGTCATCATGGGCTCTTTTTATACTTGTCAAGTTGGGTTAAGCCACAAACATGTTTTCTCTGGTTTTGAAAAATAGCCATCTGGTTTTATAATATACATATATGTTGCCTTTCATCTGCAAAATAAAATAAGAAAGTACGACATATGATTAAATAAACTGCATTATTACAACAAGCTGATTATCTGAAATGTACTGGTGATTTTGAACCAAATTGACTTCCTAGAAATAGACCTCAATTCAAATCGACCTATGCATAAGTAAACGGTTCAAAATGGGCACCTGTGTCCATTAGGAATAAGTGCTCTGTAAGTGGGATGAAGAATGCACAGTTTAATATTTTGCTGAATAATTTTGGATCTTGACGATTTAAGGGCCCAAAGAATGTCAACTGGAACTTGATTGGCCAACAAGATACAGGATTTGCATTGGTATAGCAAGTGGGTTAGCTTTTCTACATGAAGAATCAAGATTGAAGATTGTGCACAGAGACATCAAAGCCACTAATGTCCTGCTTGATAAGAATCTAGATGCCAAGATATCAGATTTTGGTTTGGCTAAGCTTGATGAAGAAGACGACACCCATATAAGCACCCGGGTTGCTGGAACTTAGTAAGTCCATAGTCTATTGCCTTTTCACTATTTATGGTTCCAGCATATGAAAACTATAGGTCGCACAGCGAACAGGCCAACTTGGTTAGCAGGCCAGAACGGATACTGTTAAAAATAACACAAATCGACGCATTTGTATATAATGGTTCACCATTTCCAGGCTATATAAAACCCCTGTTGCAAAAATCACACTTCAAGATTGTTTTTTGTTTTACAACTTTCAGTGGATATATGGCCCCAGAATACGCACTGCGTGGTTACCTAACGGATAAAGCAGATGTATATAGCTATGGCATTGTACTGTTAGAGATTGTGAGCGGGATGGCTAACAGTGTTGACAGGACAAAGGAGAATCATTTTATTCTTCTTGATCGGGTAACTAACATGAAACTTATTCATCTTATAACTTTACATTATCCGTCTTAATTATCCATAATTTCTATGTCTCTTTAAATCAGGCCATTGCTTTGAAAAACACGGATAATTTGATGGAGCTAGCTGACTCGAGGCTGGATTTAGAATATGACGTCCAAGAGATGATGGTGGTTATAAATCTAGCTCTAGTGTGCACTACAATCTCACCAACTGATAGGCCATCCATGTCATCTGTGGTTAGCATGCTAGAAGGAAGAATAGTTCCTCAAGCATTTGTACTTAAACATAGTGCCTCATTGACTGACATGGAACGCGAGAAAATGATGAAACAGCTTGAAAATATGAACGAGAGCCAAATCGAGGAAATTTCAGTCCCGTATACTGCTTCCTCTGTGGCATCTGCTGATCTCTATCCAGTTGAGCGTTTCAGCAAGTATATGCAAAAGAGAGACATTCAATGATCCAAATTAAGTTATTTTAGGAGTGTTTGGTGCCAGTTTATCATTGCATGGTAAGTGGGCTGTATTTCTTATGTTCATGTATCATTGTATCACAAGTATACTTCATTTATTATTGATCAAACAGACAATAGATACCGTTAAGCATGTACCAAACGAGTATATTTCATGCTTTAAGATTTTATTTCATCTACAATGTGGAAGTGTGTGTAACGCCTCCAAAGGTCACTACTGAAAGGCAACGATTATACATAACAACCGTGATTATATTATCTTTTCAGATGTTTGGCAGTTATGTGCAATGGTGGAACTATACAGGGGCCTGGGGGAGGGGGTGGTCCCAGTCCCCCAAAAGTTTGAGTTGGTTGTGTAAAATTTATTACTGGGCAGTCAAGTTTTTTATTTTTACATTACCGACGCTCCCCGGAGAAAGTTTTCAAGTTCTGCTATCAAGTATGTGCATGATAACTGGTTGGGATTGTCTAAGACAAATGTTTGTACCTGCCTGGACTTATAAGCACCTTAACTTTAATTTGTTAGCTTAATTACAACAAATATTACTTATAAGACAGTACTATTTATTCATATCAATATTTCAAACGGCTAATTTAGCTATTTTATCACAGGGAGCGTAATTCCAAAATATTGCAAGATATATATATTATGGAATTTTCTGAAGAACGAATAAACGGAGTATATTCAAAAAGTTTTAGACCACGTGATGCACGTAGAGATTAGATGCACACTTTATGGTAAAGTTATTAGTGTCACCGACTTTTGCAAATGTACGTTATGGGGTACTTCACGTACTGCAAGGCTGGCGGTTCAATGTTCGATGAATATATATATATATATATATATATATGAATACATACATATACTCGTAGTATATATAGTGGGCCGGCCGGGTGAACGACTTTTGAATTTGTTGTGATATTTATAGGGGAATGTGTTGCCTCTGACTGGAATGGGTAGGTACGTGCAAGGAAAGAACGTGTATGTATTTGGGAGTTGATGAAAAAATTCCATATGTATGTGATCATATGACTAGCTAGGACGTTTTAGTTTTTCGTCAACATTTATATATTACTGTACTTGTTATGTGTTATGGCATTCATAATTATATACTAGAAAATTTTGGACCCCGCAATTTGTTAAAACGGTTCGTTATTTTAGTATATATGTCGTGAATTTTTAACAACTTAATTAGAAATAATTTTGTCATTAATATGTTTGTTTAAAAGTATGCAAGAAACCAAAACGTAACCCGTAGTAGAAACCTGAACGGGATATGATATGACAAAAATATCAATATATTAATTCAGATATCAAGTGGATGCGATATAGCAAAATGCAAGTAGTGGTACGGAGTGTATCACAATAAGGTTGAATGACAAATAAAAAGTGTGAAAAAAACAACAGAAGTAACCCGTAATAAAAAATCCGAAAAGGAAAAAAAAAACTAAAAACGAAAAAGACGTGACAAAATCCGAACAAGATGCAATGTGGCAAAATCCAAACTATAAGAAACGTGCGATGTGTCACTTTATAACCGATGCCACGTGTCAAGTTTTAATAAGCATGGTTACTATTGATAACCATGTCAAAAAAAAAAGAAAGAAAAAACTCCAAATGGGATCCGTAATGTCAGAATCCAAATAGTGATGCGGGATATATGATGAACCAATAATAGAAATCATATAAGCAAAAAAAAGGTATAAAAAAACCAAGATAAACCGAAAGATAAATAACCTTAAAGAAAATAGAAATAACAAAGGAAAAATAAAATGTTGAGTAAAACTTTCCAATATATTATTTGGGAACACAAAAACCAAAAAACTATGATGAACACCAAGAAAAAACCCCAAACGGATCCAAAATGGCAAAGTCTAAATAGTGATGTGGGGTATACGATGAACGAATAGAAAGAAAACACAAAACCAAAAAAACTATGTAATAAACCAACAAAAACCGAAAGAAAAATAACCTTAACGGGATCCGATATGGTAAAATCCGAAAAACGCGGGGTATAGGTGGACCAATAGAAAGAAAACACAAAAGCAAAAAAAACTATGTAGAAAACCAAGAAAAACCGAAAAAAAAAATAACCTTAACGGAATCCGATATAGCAAAATCTGGGGAAAAACGCGGGGTACAGGTGGACCAATGAAACAGCGCCACATGGCACGTGGCACTGTTCATAAAGTTGAGCCTTAATGATATTGTAATGTAATGTAATATTTGGACTGTTATTATATTACTTTTTATGTTTCATATGATTTTCATAATTTGATAATATCTGAGTATTATTATTATTAAAAGCAACGTCTATATACGTACCCACTAATTTAGCATAAACACTATAGTGAGTATGCTCTTGTATGTTAGTATATTCTTTTTGACCAAAAAAGTTAAAATACTATACCCGTTGTCAGAGACGGAGTAAGATATTTTTTCATGAGGGGGTAAATTATTATTATTATTATTTTCATACTTATAAAAGTCATATCCGAGAATGTTAAAAAAAAATGAGTCCCTAAAAGAATTTTGGGTCCTAGCTCGAGAATAGAAAATGAGTCTCTAAAAGAATTTTGTTTCACAACACCGGGTGTAACACCTATATTTTAATACCAGATTTTTTTTCTTTTTTTAATAAATAAAGACAACACGTGATAGACAACGTCTTATTAAATGAAAAAGTACTTAATCATAACCCGAGTTGACTAATAAATGTTTCAAATGATATTACCAGCTAATCTTATAAACATTAATGCGAGAAATCCAAAATAAATATATTTTTTGTAGGAGTTAGCTTGTATAAATTTTTACTACATGACTATTATGATGATTATTTTTACATGTTTTTGACACATATATAATAATGATCTGAAAACAAATAACATTTTTCATTATTAATGTATATCAATGTAGTGATGCACTACACAGTTACACACTTAACTATACAAAGAAAATATTTATCTTTAACCCTTTTTTTTCGGTTACTCAAGCCTTTTAGTCTCTTAATGGGGAGATCTATCTCAAAACTAATGTTTTGAATACTAATGACTTCTAAAGAATAAGTTTATGACAACGAAGGTAACATTTGTATGTATTTCCTATAAATACAAATTACAAATATACCATTTAAATTGAAAAAATTACAAATATACCATTTAAATTGGAAAAAAATTACATTGTACCAAAATTGGAGTGGGGGCAACTGCCCCCATTGCCCCATTGTGGCGTCGTCTCTGCTTGTTGTACAAATGTCTACTTCCCGTATGGCGGGTCTTTATATAGTCATTCATTAATCATTACTATCTAAACACTCACCATACCAGAAGTATACATTGATATAACAAGGATAATACTTTTGACTTTTCTAATCAAAGTAAGTATACTAGCATATAATGGGTGTTTATGCCAAATTGGAAATAAGTCAAGTATATCGATACATGAAGTATATATGATATTTGCTAAGAAAAATAAGGTGTGTGAATAAGCGGCTCTTTTACAAGCATTATTATCATTTTACAAGTCTTTATGCATGGAGTGTATAAATTCTTATAGCACATAATAATTTTTACAAATTCTTATTTTAACCCTCAAAAGTTCTTATCTTTTAATTTTTTTTCACAACATCAAAGTTTTTGTTTTCATTTTTTTAATGCTAATTAAACTTTTGGGTTCCTTATATTTTCATCAAACAACTTTCACACACTTACGGTTTTACTTTTAAACATTTGTTTTTTGATTATTTTATCCCTCTTTTTATATATATAACGCTTTTAAGATATAACAAGTTTCATCATCGTTACGTCTTACGTTTATGTAAAATTGAAAGCATTAATAGTTATCGTTTATATTTTTATACATCTTATTATTTTTTGTTGTTATGCTACATATTTAGTTGTTTTCTTTACAATTTGGGTTTGAAAAATTTGACATAAATTTGACTCCAAAACATTGTAACGTAAAAAACGTATTTCGTGATAACGCGTGAGTACAATAACTATTTTCAGTTTAAAAGTCAACTAAGATTTAAATGTATAAGTAAATTTATTATTCTATTTATTAAATAACTATTCTTTTACACCCCTAGTATCTGTCGTACTTCATCCCTAGAGAGTAAAGACTAATTAAAGAGTCTGGATCAAGTACCATTCAAAAAATAATGAGTATTATCAGTCCACTATCCCACTAGGGCTAAAGGTACTATAATTACATTGTCATTAATTACTATTACTGTTACTATATAAGTGAATGAATATGATATGATATGATTCAAAAGATACCAATTACAGTAACGTCATGTTGTTCGCAATGCTTCTATGTGTTGCTTTGGTCCCTTTTGGTTTTGCATCTATCAACACAACTTGTCTTCCTCCTGAAGAAGGTTTGTAGAATATTGTTTGTTACTTCATATTGGTTATACATATACACACATACTCTAAAGTTCACATTTTATGGTTAATTAGATGTATACATACATAAATACTAATTGAGTTAGCTTTTTGGGCATGCAGTGATTGCTCTCAGGGAGATCGGAAGAAAATTGATAAAAGATTGGGATTTCAACGAGGATCCGTGTTGTGGCTGGGGCTCTAACAGCAATAATATATACAACAGCACAATTAGTAATTGCAAGAGTAAACCAAATGTGGTTACTAACACCAATAGAACACATGACAACACTGTCACTTGTCACTATGATGAAACATCTAATGGCACACTTTGTCATGTTGTTAGTGTGTAATTTTCTACTTTCTACTTCTACTTAATTACTCTCTTCATCAATTCATTCACTACTTTTAAAGATGGAGTCTTTCTGCCGTTCAAAAAAAAAAATTAGTTACAGAAGTCTAGCTTGTAACTTGTTATTTTGGTTGGTTTGATATGCAGAAGTCTCAAAGGACAAAGCCTACAAGGCATTCTCCCACCAGAATTTGCCAATCTTCCTTACCTTCAATGGATGTACGCCCGTTTCTTTCGTTTACTTGTTAGTTCATGATTTAAATTCTATTGTATGTATATATAATTAGTGGCTGACTTGTGCATTATTTCATTCTTACGTACAGAGACTTGACTTACAACTATCTCAATGGTACCATTCCGCCAGAATGGGGTTCCATGAAGCAACTGCAAACCATGTAACTTTATAAGCTTTTACATACAATACATATATATGATATGAGAGTATAAAGTTCATTTTGTTTTGCTTTACAAATGATTGATGTATAGTTACTTAACTATTCAAACAGAAAAAATATTAAATTAAAACAACTAAAGTATATATAAAATTTATTATAAAAAATTCACAACATTTACAAATTAGTTAAAAACTTCAGAATGTGCAATTACTAATGTACCCTTATAACATAAATACTATTGTTAAGTAGTTATCATTTTTTTAAAATAGTTAATCATACTTTCTTATTTATATTTTGAAAACATTAAATCTACTTAAATAAATTTTTATCAAGATAAATATATTACATGTACAATCAATATTAGTTATTTATAACCTAATTAGTTTTGTTAAGAGTTTATTTATTCATACAATTTTTTGATTAATCAAAATGTTATCTTATATATATATACTAGGTTTTTTACCCGCACGATGTGCGGTAGTTATATTAATTTTTTAAAACTTTTAATATTGACATTAATAATTTTACAATGAGCTACATTTAAATACCAAAATATTGAAATAGTATGTAATTTAAATCTAATACTTAAGTCATTTTTGATAGTCGGATCCATAAAAAAAAACATGCTTGGATGAATGGACAAAGAGCATATTATATTAGATACAAAATGAATAGCTAAAACAAATGAAGAAAAATCTAAAGTTTAAATATATTTTCTTTTTTGTAAAGATTATAATAATAATATATAATTTATAATTAAAATGCATTAAGATGAGCATAGATGAAAAAATCATCAAACAATGAAAATCGATAGTATACATTTAATGAAACGCTTAATATGTAAACGAATGAGTTAATGGAATTGATCAAAACAAAAGAAGAAAGAGATTATATTAACCATTATCATAAAATTCAAAAAAAGGTAAAAGAATTAAACCAAAAATTGTACATCATTTTTTTTAATAATATGAACGAAAGAATTAACATAACTCTTTCAGAAAGTTATGATATTATACAAAGCTCTTAACTCATATAAGACGAATATAATTTAGTGGTGATAAAAAAGCTTATAAACTTTAAATATTGCCACTAATGAGAATTCCAACTAACCAACGGCCTGAGCAAACTTTCATATAATCACCATTAAAAAAACAAAAGGAACCTCATAAATGTTGAATAAAAAAGATAATGAAATATCATTAGGTATAGACGTGATTTTTTAAACTAAAGAGAAGATATCATTTAATCTAATGAGAAGATCTTAGATTTTTATAATATATTTATTTATTTATTTATTTTAACATATATACCTTCATTTGTTTTCTAAATATATAGTTTATTTAAAGAAAAATATAGAGTTGACACATAGGATAAAATCTTATGTGACAATTTTTTAAATTAGTTTTAGATTGCAAGAAGGCTTTAAAATGCTTGGTTAACTATTGTTTTATAAGAGTTATAGATATATATATATATATATATATATACTAGGATGTTTTTACCCGCACGATATGCGGCAGATTTAAAAAGGTGCTCAATAAAGTGAGATTTGAGTTAAACTTGCTTAAAAAAAACATTTAATGAAACGCTTAATATGTGTACAAATGAGTTAATGAAATGGATCAATAATGATCGTAAAAAAAACATATGGACGAACAATCTATTTAGTTTCACTTAATTAAATTAGCAATAACGTATTCATTATCCAATCATTAAAGTAATTGTTATATACATTTGTTTTGAACTAACTCTTCGTCTACCATCATAATATTTTTCTCATCATCACAATGAAAAATTGTATTGTTAAAAAACAAAAGAAAAAAGAGATTATATTAACCATTATCATAAAATTCAAAAAAAGATAAAAGAATTAAACCAAAAATTGTACATAATTTCCAGAGTGATATGAACGAAAGAATTAACATAACTCTTTCAGAAAATTATGATATTATACAAAGCTCTTAACTCATATAAGATGAATATAATTTAGTGGTGATAAAAAAGCTTATAAACTTTAAATATTGTCATTAATGATTAATGCGATGAGAGTTCCTACTAACAAACGGCCTGAACAAACTTTCATATAATCACCATAAAAAAACGAAAGCAACCTCATATAAATGTTGAATAAAAAAGATAATGAAATATCATTAGGTATAGACATGATTTTTTAAACTAAAGAGAAGATATCATTTTATCTAATGAGAAGATTTTAGATTCTTACAATATATATTTATTTTAACATATATATATTCATTTGTTTTCTAAATATATAGTTTATTTAAAGAAAAATATGGAGTTGACACATAAGATAAAATCTTATGTGACAATTTTTTAAATTAATTTTAAATTGTAAGAGGGCTTTAAAATGTTTGGTTAACTATTATAGATATAATGGATACGTGTACTAAATTATCTTTTATACTATTAAACATCATACAAAATTGCGACAAGTACTATTAATATTTTTTGCCACTAGCTACAAAAATACTTGATCTCGGGGCATATTCATGTTATAATATGATTTTATATTTGCAGTTCTATAATTGGGAATCGGTTAAGTGGATCAATCCCGAAGGAGCTTGGAAAGATCACCACATTGAAAATTTTGTATAAGTTCTATTCTATATCTCTAATTCATCTGATACTGTTTAATTTATTATTGCAAGACTTACGCCCGCACAATGCGTTGGCGATGGGGATATCGATGGAGGAGGTGGTGGTGGTGACGGTGGTGGGGCGGCAGTGGGGATGTTGATGGGTGGTAAATGTAAAATTAATTGGTGTTAAAAGTGGTATTGTAATTATTTTAAGTGTTGGGGATCTAAACCTTAAATTATTTCATTAAGGGTATTATAGATATATTAGATGAAGATGTGTAAATTTGTGAATAAAGGATAATTGTATTTTTGGTTTTTCAAAGACAAAAAATTTAAGAAAAAAAAGAGTGGTTTGTTTTATTAGATAGAATAGATAATATAATGTTAACGTTTGTATCTTTCTTTCCTATTTATGGATTCAACTATAATCATCTTATACAGAATCCTGGAAGACAACAGGCTTTCTGGAAGAATTCCCCGGGAACTTGGGAATCTTGCAAGCATGGAAACATTGTAAGACTTGGAATCACCTAGCAATTGGTATGTTGATTTTTTGTCTCGTGTTGTTCTATCAACTTTTTAAACGAGTGGCTCATATTTTGTTTAGATGTTTGAGCTCCAACAATTTCACCGGGGAGTTGCCTGCATCGTTAGCCAGTCTTACTAATATGACGGACTTGTGAGTTACTCTATTCATGTCTGGATGGATTTGATCATTCTTTATATGGGTAAGTATCTGTCAATGTAATTACTAACTATAAACGAATGTTTGTAGTGTGAAAAAACTAAATTGTGTTCATTTTAATAATGAACTTTCAAATTATGTGCATTGTATATATCCGAAAAAATAAAAAGTTACAAGTGACAGGTTATATGGTTACCACATATATCCGGATACAAACAGAATTTAAAAGTTCATTACTACAATGAACTCAAATTTTAGATTTTTTACGCTATAAACATTTGTCTATAATTAGTTATATGCACAGATACTTATCACTTCTTTATATGGCAAGATGCAAGTTGAAACTTTAAAATTGTTCTTTCGCAGACGACTTAGTAGTAACAATTTGTCTGGGAAGATACCTGATTTTATAGGAACATGGACAAATCTCGTGAGATTGTGAGACATTTTTCTAACGTTCTATTTTTCGGTATCATATATAGAAATTGGATTTAACTAAACTTTCTGAATAACAGTTTCATTCAGGGCAGTGGATTGGAGGGGCCAATACCTCGGAGCATTACTCTTTTGAAAAATTTGTTAGACTTGTTAGTAATTTCTCATGTTTCAATTTATTATTTTTTTTCCACAATTTGATTATATATATAGTGTGTTGACTAAATTAAGAGATGCAGGAGAATCACCGACTTGAGGGGACCAGACTCTTTTTGTCCACCCTTTTCTAACACAACGAGTTTGAATTATCTGTGAGTCAAAATGTTTCTTTTTATAAATTAAATAATCATCTGTTCCTCTTTTTTAATGCATTTCAAACAATCTGGCCAGAATCTTGAGGAGTAGCAATCTTATCGGAAAGTTACCAGAATCCCTTGGTTTAAATCTGAGAATCATGTTAGTATATTGTACAATTATCTCAAATTATTTACATTAATTAGTTGTGACTTTGCAATATATAAGGCAGAAATCTGTATATTTCTTATCCGTAATATGATTTTATGTAATCAACTAAAAATGCGAATTAATCCAAGTAACTAAAAGATTTGTTTTTAGTAGTCAAAACCAAATCAAAGTTTGTTATTTATTGATTATGATTGAAGGAGTTTTTAAAATTGGACTTATTCCGTCTCATTTAAATGTTTTTATTTGATTTTAAAAGTTTTTTTTTTATTTTTAATTTTGACTATAAATACATTTGGGTTTGCTAAGTGCATAAACTATTTGTACATTTACCATAAAAATCAAGGGCAGACTTTTAATATGGAAGGTACAAGTTTTTTTATGCACGTTAAATACAGCCCTTAGGGTCGTATTTAACATTTCCCAATACATTTTTATTATTAGATAATAGTAGTTAATAAAAACTATATTGAAAAATACATTTAAAACTAAAACGCAACTCATTTATATTCATATATATTTTACATTATATATATATTTTATATAGAAAAAGTAGATAGTCAAAGAGTATATCCTAAATCCTAAGAACTTATTTTCACTAGGCTATTTCAAGTGACTAGTAAATCAGGAGAAGAAAAAAATTGTTTGTATTCCGTTCTATTTTTACTATAGATAAATTAATAGAGTCGCGTGATCTTTATATGGCTGTTTCAGAGACTTCAGCTTTAACAAGCTTAATGGATCCATTCCTACAACTTACGAAAACCTGCTAGCAGGCGAAATGTAAGCCTTTCATATGAATGTATTGGTATCTCGTATTATTCTTATTTCCCTGTGTTAGAAGGATGAGCGGCACTGACACCTTATATGATGAGGTGGAAGTGATTCAAAGGAAAAGGGAAATGATATTTCTACAACACACTATCTACAACAATTGCTGCATGATCCAGTTGTACACTCCGTAATAGATTTTGTACTTTTGTTGTAGATGGCTAAAACTTGTTGTATACCAAAGGAAAATGATACTTTTGAAACAATACTTCTAAAAATTCTCCAAAATGATGTGATCATGACATTTGGTAGAAGGTGGTGTTTGGTATGATGGAATGGAAAGGAGAGAAAGGGAATGGGAAAGACTTCCCTTGTTTGTTTGCGACGAAGAAAGGGAATGAGAAAAGGGAATCAATTCTATTCTCTCCATGGAAAAAAAAAAATTTTTTTTTAAGATGTTATATGTAATAAATGTATTATTATTTAAAATTTTATTTTTTTATATATATTCATTCTCTGTAGGTACCAAACAAAGGAATCCATCTCTTTCCAAATACTCATTCTCTTTCTCACTATTTCCATTCTCTATTACATTTCCATTCTCTATGATTCCCTCCTACCAAACACCCCCTTAAATGATGAGAGTAAGAAAAAGAATGAGTGGATTACACTTAAGGTTTTTGGGAAAATTATTATGCTATTTAATAGGAGGATATATCATTTTCCCTATTTTAATCTCTACTTGAAAGACCTATAATATCTACATGAAATATGATACCCTCAGTGAAATTAATTTACAACATCTAACTACTCTTCGGATAACTATACTACCGCTTTTACATCAGTAAACTACGCCACTCGCCGTCGTTACCACCATCAATCGCTGCCGCCGCTACCACATTGACGCAACGCGCGGACATATGACTAAGTATATATTTAAACACCCATCTAGACTGACATTATGTTTTTTGTTGATCAAACTACTTGGAAGCCACATATAATTGCTAGGTGGTCAGGCGATTTGCAATTAGTGCAATAAATGGTACTACATATTATGGTTACTAATTGCTAGTTTATATATTATGTTGATGTTGATTTTGTAGTTATCTTACTGGAAACTTGTTGTCTGGAAGTGTGCCCGTTTGGATGCTCAGTTCAGGAAAATCTATGTAAGTTTTTGTTTACTGTAAAGTTTCTGCACTCAACATAAGTAACGTATTCACCCTCTCGTGTTATTTAGATAAATTACACGGATCGTCCATTATTAGTTTTTGGTTCCTTCAAGAGCTTATCACAATAGACATCTTCATAACGTCTCTTTGACTAGCTCCGTCAACATTCCTGCATTATTGAACCAAAATGAAAACTATGATGATGCCTATTTAAATTCTCGGAGTGAAAGACTGATAAGCTCACGTAGCACATGGACAATCCGAGTAATTTACTTTGTTATTTATTGTCTTGTGAATGTAAGGAGGTAGGCCATGAATTTTAACGAGTATAAAAATGTCTATGCTCCCTCGTTAATTGTTGTGTATTCTCTTGTAGTGATCTCTCATTCAACAACTTCACATATGAAAGCTCAAAAATTTCGAGCTGTCAGATGCAGAAAACGTAAGACCAGCCCCTTTTTTTGAATAATGCATCAGAGTTTTGTATTCTTTTACGATTGGATTGTTATACATGATTCTCTTCAATGTCTTCAACATTAAAGTGTTTGAGACTTTAATTGTGGTAGTCGCATAACCAAATTATCATAAAAAAAAATAAAATTTGAAAGCTTGAATTTTTTATTTTTTATTTTTATCTTGAGCCGTTGTGGTAGTATTACAACTAGATTTGTATAAAATACTACACAAAATGCACAACAATAGTTTTAGACAAATTTCAGTCTATAAATGGTTTTGAATTCAAACCGAGATGTTGGACTAGTTTTTTTCTTTTTTTTTTTTAATCTGAGGTTAGGATTGATTAAGGACTGGCAGGCCGTAGGACTTGGACCAGTCTTAATTAGTAGAGTCTTTTTGAGGACCTGTTTTGGGTCAGGCTAGGATTGGTTTCGGTTTCAGACTATTTTGTCTATCTCTAGTGGTAGGGGACATGTACTTAAAAGCAGAGATGAAAGGTTCAAATCTCACCGAATCTTCTTTTAATCATGATGTCACATAATATATCTTCTCCCATGTTGGTTGTGGATCCGGTAGATGGTAGACGATATAGATCGGTTATCCATTTTATTTTATTCTAAATCTTGTAGTTTTTGTTGCTTCTTGCAGAAACTTGTTTGCTTCATTTTCAAAGGACAACACCTCGTAAGCTTTTCTACCGTGAAATATATATTATACGGAGTAGAACCCAAGTAAACAATATATACCGATGTCCACATATTAGTTTCATACTTTCATACTCTTATCTTATAATTTCATGTGTTTTACTAGTAAAGAAGTCTCATGCTTGGGGAATAATTACTGTCCAACAAGTAAGTTAAGTTTACCTTTTTCTTACACATGCCTAAATTAGTACTAATACAAGGAGTACCAAAGGATATTAGCTCTTTTTTTGGGTTAGATTGGTCCAGCTTGTATATCAACTGTGGCGGAAGAGGACTAGCGGTTGGAAACAAGGTATATGAAGGTGACCTTGACCCAGGAAGTTCATCGCGTTTCTTTTCGACTAATAGTCATTGGGGATTTAGTAACACTGGTATCTTCATGAATGCCGAGAACAGTAATGCTTATGTTGTGGCAAATACTTCTAGGCTCCCTGTAAACAACTCTGAGTTATACATGAGTGCACGAGCCTCGGCCTTATCTTTGACATATTATGGTTTCTGTATGCTTAGTGGAAGCTATCAAGTAAGCCTTCACTTTGCCGATATCTCTTCTGCTGCTGAAAGAACCTATACTAGCCTTGGGAGGCGTGTATTTAATATCTACATTCAGGTATAATTTAGTTCTCACAAGTAAATATCAATACAAGTGATTGTATTGATCACACCACCACACCAATAAAGAGTGTCATATCAACAACTACCCATTAATCACACTACCCACACTATATCAACAGCAGTCATATTTTAAAAAATTCCGTAAATGAACTCTTTGCATAACAAATACACTCATAGAACACTAATAAAGTATCCCGCATCAGCAACCAAACACTACCTCACACCACATCAGCAACGATCACAATGCTGGAACCTACCATAATACATCTTTTTATGATATACAAATACAATAATAAGATAAACATTTCATTAATCAACACGTGTACAACTAACTCCTTGCGTGTCCAACTCTAAGATGTGTTCTAATAAGTAATAACATGACCGGTGGAGGAGACAAAATGGGGTGGTCCACCATGGTGGATGACTAAATGGTTGCATTACTTATGATGATCCTCAACTGCTTAATTGTTTGTTATAAATGGTTGGTACTGTCAGGGTATGTTGATGGAGAAGGATTTTGACATCAGTGAAAGAGCGGGCGGGGTTGGAAAACCAATTGTGGTAAGTTACTTTGTGAATGTCGTAACTACTTTGGAAATCCGGCTATATTGGGCTGGAAAAGGAACAACCTTCCTCCCACGGCAAGGAGTATATGGCCCTCTTATTTCAGCTATTTCTGTGGATCCACGTAAGCTATTCACCTTGTATGTTTTTTATGGATGATGGTGGATTGCCAAAATGACTATTCTAGCTGTCAATGAAATAAAAGTTCAGATCGACAAACATTTCTTAAAATTTATTTTTGTTGAAAGGAGTGATATGTACATCACAATGAACAACATGTAAAGGCAACTTTACAAACTTATTAAAAAAGGTTGTGTGTATGGACTAGTTTCTGTGGTGCGCAAATTGCTTCCCCTGTTAAATGGCTCTATTACTTGATTATCCTCTTAACTGAATTTGTACATCACAATACAGTTTTGCCGGTTCCACACAAAGGGGTGTCTAAAATTACAGTAATTGGAATTGTGGCTGGAGCACTTTGCTTGATCATCCTACTTGTTGGAGTTCTTTGGTGGCGGTGTTATTTACAACGCAAAAATACTATGGAACTAGGTAAGTAATTATGTGCCAGGCCCATACTCGTTAAGGGCGTATCTGGACAGCTCATTATGTGATTTTGATAGCTTTTTACATGTCTCTCAACAGGGCTGAAAGGGCTAAACACTAGTTCGTTCACATTAAGACAAATCAAAGCTGCAACGAACAATTTTGATGTTGCCAACAAGATTGGAGAAGGGGGTTTTGGTTGTGTCTTTAAGGTAATCTAGTACATTATCAATCTCATAATAGTGTACGACTTTATTTTTATTATGTAAGTATGAAGCCAACATTGTCTTTTAAATGAAGGGAGTACTGCCTAATGGCACCTTAATAGCCGTGAAGCAGCTTTCATCTAAATCAAAGCAAGGAAATAGGGAGTTCTTGAATGAAATAGGCATGATATCTGCTGTCCAACATCCGCATCTCGTGAAGCTATATGGATGTTGTGTTGAAGGAAACCAGTTGCTGCTTGCATATGAATATTTGGAAAATAACAGTCTTGCCAGAGCTTTATTTGGTAACTATTCCCTTTTCTTCACATAATAATCTCTCAGTGTTCATGAAGTTCATTGCTGTTTTTTTCCTTTCTGGTTGAAACCTCTCTCAGTTGGATTATGAATATTTACACGTAATAGACCCATGAAACGGGTAGTTTTTATTTTTGAGACAGATCAAAAGTCAAAACGCACCAGGTTGGATTGAGTCAAAATGTTTTAAAAACTATTTACAAAAGCTTGTGGCGTCAACTAAGATCTCAAAGTTTAAACTAGAACAATGATAATCTCATTTCAAGAAAAATTTAAGTTTTGAAGGAAATAAAATGTTATTTGGAACTCATGGCTTTCCGGTTTTTGGCTGAGTAATCCACAACATAAACTTGAAACAGGTAAAGTAATCTTAAAGGACTAATGGTGTGGCAGCATAAGGAATTATCATATCATATCATATCATATCTTATATACAAGTAGATACACTTTTGATGACTTTCTGTTAGTTATGTATGTTTGAGTGTTTAACGCGTATCATTTGAATCTTCTGTAATTTTACCATTACAAATGAAACACGACCCGAATAATTGTGTTTGTAAGTAGGCGAATTAAATTTTGAGTAAGCAGTAACTTGTTATTTCACTCAATTGATTTTTGACCTTGTGAATTTATTATTATTTTTTTTTTGAACTTGTGAATTTAAGGGCCAAAAAAATGGGAGTTGGAACTGAAGTGGCCAATAAGATACCGAATTTGTATCCATATAGCGAAAGGATTGGCTTTTCTACATGAAGAATCAAGATTGAAGATTGTACACAGAGATATCAAAGCCACTAATGTACTCCTTGATAAGAATTTGAATGCCAAAATATCTGATTTTGGTTTGGCTAAGCTTGATGAGGAGGACAACACCCATATAAGCACCCGAATTGCTGGAACTTAGTGAGGCCTTTATACCTTTAGTTTACACATTCTCTTTATAATTTAGAAGAAAGTTCATTCAAAATCATATAATAATATGATTACCATCTTATCTTAATAGGGTGACCACTCTTATAAAAGAGGAAAAGATTGTTGCTGTAACGGTGTGATCTATTCAAATTATCCTGTCACTGTTTTGTTAATACTAATATTTTTAAAAGAAAAGGCAACAGAATTTGGTTTCAAATTTTATCTAAAAGGGATGGCTAGAATTGACTAACTGCTTCTCAATTCTCAAGTTCTATAAACCTCAATTAACTCCGTTTATATATTGCAACAATCACATTTCAAAGAAAATGCTTGAAATGTCTAATTGGTATGCCTAAAAATACGATGAAGATACTTGGCAAGATTAATAGCAATGTTCATTTGGTCTATCCAAGTCTAATTATCATTTTGTCTTTTCTTTCTTTTAAAAAACTTTCAGTGGATATATGGCCCCTGAATATGCACTGCGTGGTTACCTCACTGATAAAGCTGATGTCTATAGCTATGGAATTGTGCTCTTAGAGATTGTGAGTGGAATGGCTAACACTGTTGACAGGGCAAAGGAAAATCATTTTATTCTTCTTGATCGGGTAACTAACTTGAACCTATAGATAGCAACATGGATGGGTCGCGTGGGTTAGGTAACTGGTCCAACGAGGTCAATCTTTTGTACAAAGTCCAAACGGGTTAAGTAGAACTATCAACACTTTTTGTCCTTATTTTTTCTTCGAGTTTTATGAATAATCCATTTAAGAATGGATAATCAGAATAGTATTATAGTAATACTTTAACCTTTTTGGTGAAGGAATTTAGGAGTTTTTAAGCATTCGTAAACTGTTTGGGTAACTTTGTAAGTGTTTGTTCTGATCAACCTATTTGACCACTCGTTTACATTTTAGTTACTTATTATGTTAAGGCTAATGGGTTAAAAGGGCCCTTCTATGTAAACCTTTTGCAACTTGTAAGATTTTTTCCCCTTGTTTCTTTATGATAGGCCATTAATTTGAAAACAACCGGTAACCTGATGGAACTAGTTGATCCAAGGCTTGGGTCAGAATATGACATCCAAGAAATGATGGTAGTTATCAATCTGGCTCTAGTGTGCACGATGGTTTCTCCAGCCGTTAGGCCAACAATGTCATCAGTAGTTGCCATGCTTGAAGGAAGAACTGTTCCTGCAGGGTTTGTGGTTGAACGAAGTATCTCATTTACAGAATTAGACCACAGTAATACAATGGAGCGACTTGGGAGTACAAGTGAGAGCCAAATCGAGGAAATGTCAATCCCCTGCGCTGATTTTTCGACATCTGCTGTAGATATGTATGCAACAACTGATTGTTTTAGTGAGAATATGATAAAGAGACAAAATGATGCTCAGAAGTTGTTATCTTAGAGCATTGGTAATTTGGTATAGTACTCAACTGGTGACATATTAAACAATTATATATTATGGTTTACCATTTTGAGTAAGAGTATGGTCATCACTAAAATTCTTAGTAAACTTCTAAATTTTCTTGAATTTGTACGAGGAATATCTTATTAATGTATTCCCCAAGACATTTTTCATTTTTGCAGAAGGGCTTTTTGATCATGGTAAGTGTGTTGTCTTGTAAATAGTCAATGCTAAAGTTGAAGTCAACGCCATTTGTACAAATTTGCATTTAGATAAAAGTTGTCCTGTGAGTTAGATTTAAGTTGATTCTCCACTAATAGGAGTCGCATGGCAAATGGACCAATTGCAAGGCCCAAATCTTATAATAGTTCAAAAGTTCAACAAGCCTGATTACACTCCTCAAATCCTGGGCCTGTTCTTGGGCCTTTTCCTCAAGACCCAACTGACATGTGAATAGACAATCTTCCATTTTTGTTATGTCACTCACGGAGTCACAGTAGGTTCCGTGGTTTATAGCAAACTTTTTAAATTTTTGTGTTAAATGAATATCGTTGCCTTCCTATCAAATTATTAAGTTTTATAAATATTGTTTGAAAATCCTGACTTTTGGTTTTCCATTTTCACAACGAAAAAGGAAGTCAGGTTTTTCACACTATGTATATAAAAGGGAACCATACGTCTATAAGTTCTTTTATTTAATGTACCATGTTATATAATTATTATAACAAACATTATAAACTGATCTTTGTCAATTCTCATTTTTTTTAAAAAACTTGGTGCAAAAGGCAAGAAATGATGGGTCACTAATATGTTTGGGCCCACTTTGGACCACATTTGGTGTTCTGCGACTTCTGCCCATTCCTACCTTTGACATCTTCAACTTCAATTTCTTTTTATTGAATTATTGTACATGTATTTTATAAGCACATACACATTTGTTTTGGAAATTTTAAAGTCAGTCATCACCAAATCACCAATAAGCAAAAACAAACCACCATTAAAATGGCTTAATTGTTTTAGAGACACCTAGATTACGTTGTATATATATGAATTAAAAGACTTATTCTTCTGCTTACCGAATAACATAAACATGAAAATCTTCATATGTTATTCCATATGACATTGTTTTTTTTTTTTTAAATATTCATTACTATATACTAACCGGATTAAACATAAATGTACCCGAATTTTAATTGTTTTACAAAATGGGAATGGCTTCATAAGTTGATTTTTTTAGGCCATATAAAACGTAAAATTTGAAGGTTCAAAATTCAAATCTTACTAAATACAATCAATATATGTAGAAATTGTATATGTCCCAGAAGAAGAAGAAGAAAAAAAGTTGTCTTATATTGGCTAAATAAAAGAATAATGGATGATTGGGCATTCATTGTATTGAAAGTTCGTATGGTCATGAAATATAAAGCATGTGGTTCGCCGCCGTAGTGCATGTGTTGGTGAACATGAATGATGTTTTAATCTTTTCACATGAACATCAATTATTGTCTTTTACCAAAAGAGCCCTTTCTTTTTACATAATTAATATATAAATTCTTTACTTATATACAACTATTAAATTAAATAGATATTTCCATAATAAAGTTAACCAATTCCACTTTTCATGTGTACTGCTAGTATGTTACGAGGAATATATATTTTATGACTTAAACTTATGCAACGTAGACACGTATATGAGTATATCAATGTTTTCAACTGTCGTAATATGCATGGTTTGTAAAATTGAGTAGTTAGTTAAGATTTAGAGTTTATTTTAAATAATGATCCACTTTACAGGTGCACTATTAAATAACTATAACAAAATGACCAGAATATACAAATTCCCGACAATGTCGTCCCTCTCTTTAAAATAAATCAAGTATAAAGAACGCCATAAACTAAATTTTGTATGATATATATTAACTTCATACCGTCCTATTTTATATGTTTTATTTTTATTTTCAAATTTTTTTTCTTTAAATTTTGACTATAAATTGTGTTATATATCAATCAATGAATTAATATCAATGAAAAATATATTTAAAACTCAATTAACTCATATATTTTATAAAAAATATTATAAAAATACAAACATAAATAGGTATAATTTTTTATTCTCATTAAGTTTGGTCTTAAAGGTTGTATTTAGCATTTGAGTTTTGGTCTAATGACTAGAGTATTTTTCTTAATGCTTTCATAGGTTCAAATTCTATCCAAAATATTAGAAAAGGGAGCCTTGTAATGTTACCCATCCAAAACATATGATAGTCGAACTGAAAAAGAACACAACAATTTCAGGTACTGTCCGTTCTTTTACCTTTCAAAACCAAAAATCCCGTTAATTGCTATTCAAAAAGGAATGGCGGCGTAGCTTATTGCCCGTTTGCCTTTTATTTTTATGTAAATTTCTATATTTATGAATGAAAGAAAGATTAAGATATATGATTAATCATAAATGATAGAAGAAGTAGAACAATAACTATAGAAGAAGACAAAAATATATTACTGGTATTTTTGAGAAGAAAAAAGATTCTTCGTATTCAAAAAATGAAAAATAATGACCGACAATTTTTAACTTATTATTTATTGTGCGTTTGTAACTTTGTGTCGACATAGTAATAAAAGACTTCCTTTTTAACCATATCATACTAGCGAATTTACCCGGATTTAACTCAGGCTTTTTAATCAAAACTATCAAATTAAAAAATATACATGTAATTTTTGTTATATATTATAAATCGATATGGAGATAGTAAATTGAATAACACAGTATTCTATAAGTTAAAGTACCTATTACATTAACAATATATAAAAAAATATTATACTATATAAAAAAGATTTCTTTGTTTGTAATAAAAAATTAGGAACTTTAAATAAGCATTTATTGAGATATCTTTAATTAAAAATATTATAAATTATTTATGACATCATAACTATAATAAAGATTTTTTTAAAAAAAATGTAGATTTTCCACATCACATTTTTTTTAAAAATACTTTTGAAAAACAATTATCTTTTAATTTAGGGAAAATAATCCGTACTGCAGACTTCACCTAAGCTTAGGTACTGTCACATTAAAAAAAGTTACATATTAAACCTTTGAATTTAATAAACATACATAACCCCCTGAATTTTACATAAACTCCCCCTGAATTTTACATGATCACCCCTGCTTTACCTAAGATAGATACTGCATGCTTTACCTAACATTTCCCGTTTAATGTATTATAGAGATCTTCCTCACCGTTTTACCGGTTCTTTCCATTTACGTTAAGAAATTACATTATAGTGTCTACAATCACACTTTATAGGCAATCACAACTCCTACATTACACTTGTACAGTATTATAATAAGAGCAACGTAACAACATAACTAGTGTGAATGTGTGATGTCGTTTGAAATTATTTTCATATATACAATAATAAAAAGCATTCCTTTTAAATTAGGTTGCAGATATCAAATTTGATCAATTGAATTATATATAAAAAGTATTCATTCATCTTTCTTTATGTTTATGTTACGGGGTCATTCGGATTTTAGATTACTAGATTTATGCCTGCGTAATGAAGCGACAGTGATGGTGATAGTGGTGGGGGCGGTAGTGAAGACGGTGATAGGGTGGCGATGGTGGTAAATGTAAAAATAATTGATGTTAAATGTGGTATTGTAATTATCTTAAGTGTTGGGGTGTCTATACTGTAAATTATTTCATTAAAGGTATTATAGATATATTAGATAAAAATGTTTAAATTAGTAAATAAAGGAGAAGAGTATTTTTAGTATTTCAAAGGTAGAAAGTCTAAGGAAAAAAAGAGGTGATTTGTTTTATTAGATAGTATAGAAGAGATATTTATATATACGAGACAAAGGTAATTGTGTGTTGCGACGGCGGCGGTGATGTAATAGCGGTAGCGGTGGTGGCGGCGGCTATAGTGGTGATTATATGTTCGCGCAATGCGGCGGGGGGTCGATGGTGATAGGTGATGGCGGCGAGTGACGGTGTCGGTGGCGGCGGTGGTGGTGGTGATTAGTATAAGTTATTGATATGGTGTATATTGTTGAATGTTGAATATTGAAATGTTGATTGTTAAAAATTGAAAAGGAAATTTGATTTATAATATAGTATAGATATAGATATAAATATTTGAACTTTTATAGGTATTATAAAAGCTATACTCTCTTTGTATTAGAATCTTTATTGTCAAATAAGTAAATAAGATGTAAGCAACAAAATCAGCATTTCTCAAAGAATTGTATGTGCTACATTGATAGTACAAAGTGTTCTTTTTTTTTTGTTAATTTAATAATAATAGCAATAGCGCACAATAATCTATACTCTATATTAAAGAAAATACCCCATGTTGAAAGTTACATGAGGGGAAATGTCTAAAATGCCCTCCTATGTAATATTTTCACCTACAAGGCTACAACCTTTTAAAATATTTTCACATACACTATTTTCTTAACATTAATAATTAAATTACACTATCAATCCTTTATTTTTCTAAAATATCTCCAGTAACCTTTTAAATCAATTACTTTTATATGAATTATCTACGACACTCGACGTCGCATCCACCACCAACACTCGCCTCCACCGCCACACCGTCGTCATCACGACCACCGCCGCATCGCGCGGGTACAATGCTAGTAGTTATAACAATAATAGTTGTTAATTTGTTTTAGTAACATCATCATCCTTTTAATGCCTCATTGACGTTGTGATTAATACATATGTAAGAGTATACTTTAGCCATACACACTAAAAAAAAGTAGGACTTGTATCCAATCGGAAAAAAAGACCTAACATTTCAATGGTCTTAATATCTCAAAAATGATGACCTTTTGACTTAAATATGCGTGAACATATCTTCTGTTAGAAAAATTATTTTATATAAACAGAAAATTAGAAGACACGGAAAATCGTATAAACGAATTAAGGACGTGATAATCACTATCCTTAAGGAATATTAACCCCACTATATATAAACGTTGGTAGATTCAGACTAGTTTCTTCCCAGGATTTACCCCAAAACAGAAAGATTAAACAACGTTTTTAATCTATCTTTATGAACATTGTTTGTGTTTTTCAGAGAAAAAGAAGATATCAGAAAAGAAGATAATAAACTACGTTCCCAAGCCTTGTTTATATAGAGTTATGACAGTTATAAAACTGTCAAATAAACCAACCCAAAACAGTTTTAGATAATCTCCAAAAACCATAAAACATTTTTTGAAGCAAACCCAAAAACAAAAACGGTTTATGGTAATTTTACATAAACAAAAGGATGCAAAGGGCTAAGTCAAGAAGAATATATATATATATATATATTTTGTTTTCCCTCCAAATAAACTTTCAAATTATTTGAATATTACATTAATCAAACCAAGACTTATAAACCCATTTAGACTTTTATCTTCTATCAATGTGGAACAATATAACAAATACAAACTAACTAATAAAGATCATATTTAACATCTTCTTCATTGTTCTTAGATTTTTTCCCAGACTATCACAAACATTGTTTACCTAAAAATGTTCCATCTTGAGGCAATGGACTAATATTGTTCTCGGGACATATATAAAACTTAATTTTTGAAAAAGAAATAAAAAATATTTCAAATAACCTGCAATGGACAAGCCAAAACATACATAAGAATCATAGAACTTTTATTATTTCTACATTTATCTACTACTCCTTTATAATGATTATTCACCCCCTATTTTAGGAAAGGATTAGAAAATAGTTAAATAGGAAAATACTAGATTGCCCTTAATAAACAACTTTTAAGGAAAGGGTTATTAGATATTATCAAAATTACCCTTAATGAATTAATTTACACTTTAAACCCTTATCTTCTAAAATATCACTATCACCATTGTATCAACTTACACGCTTAAACCACTCGACACCAATTGTCGATGTCATCGATCACCACCCGTCACTGACACCACTAAACCACCGTCACCGTCGCCGCATTGCGCAGGTACAATGCTAGTATATAGTTTGCCAACATATATGTTAGCAATCATTGCCAACAAGAAGTTAGTCTGGTGGTTAGGCAATCACTTGATAACCTTAAGGTTTCAGGTTTGATTCCTGTTTAGCGCAAAAAAATAATTCTTTTAAGGTACTCGTTACTAGTGAAGCCTAGACCCATATGTAAAGTTTTAAAACGCGGGTCCGATCCATCGGGGTACCCAGACCATGTGAGGATTATGATAGAGGTATTGTAACTCAAAAATAAACATTTAATATAGAAAATATATTCTTTTTATACGGTCTTAAAAACTATAATATATTATTTTGTCAAATCTTATTATAATGTCCAAATCGGTAGTCTTAAATCTTAACATTCAACTACTTGTTTTGATATCCCAAATTAAATTATATATACCAAAACAGCCTTTAATTAATTTAATTATTTATTCCTAATATAATGAAATTATATTGTACAAATAAAATAATCACATGGAAACCTCACCTATAAATACCCCGTTCCCACATTCATTAACAGAATGACCCAGAAACCAAAAAGTGCTTTTCATTCCTCCCTCCTTTATTTTTTCCTCTCTCTCTAGAACCTTTTTTGTATTTGCGAGGGAGATTGAAAAAATTGGTATTCTTGAGGGTAAATATCAATATGAGCTTAGTTTTTTTGGTAGTTCTTATTACTATTGTATCATCGTTGGTAAGAATTGATGGAGCGGCTGCAGATGGGTGTGATTTGTTCCAAGGGAATTGGGTTTTGGACCCATCGTACCCAATGTACAACGAGTCGACCTGCCCGTTCCTTGAAAAAGAGTTCAACTGCGTAAACAATGGCCGCCCAGACCGATTCTACCTCAAATATAGATGGCAGCCACATGGCTGCCACGTTTCCAGGTACTCATCCCTCCCTCCCATTACAATAACATTTGTGCTTTCCATTATTTATATATATTTTTAAATGTAAAATTATCTGTAGTTGTCGTTAATTTACAATTGACGACAGCTACTAACATTAAATGTATTACTATGAAACAGTAATTGTTTGTAACTGTCGTCATTGGTGTATTGACTGATGACGACAGTTTTAGATGTAGGCGTAGAATTGTCAAATTACAATTATTTGTACTTGTCTTCATTGGGTGATTCTTTGGCGGCAACAACTTGAAAGAAAAAAAGATTAATTTTGTTGGAGGATGGTGGTGGTTCATTTTCCCTCCAGCAATTGGGTATGAATGGGGGAGGTCCCCCACACTTAAGAAATGTGGTGCGGTGCATTCATAGCTGTCATTTGTGAAAGGGAATTTTTTGTTATATGTACATGTGAGAAATATATATGCGAGTCTTTGTGTTTTTTCTTATTGGGGTAGAGATTTGATTCCTTCTTTTTCATTAGTCACTTTTAATTATGGAGTTATTATCGGATTAAAAGTTGGATTTTAAATTAATGAAAACTTTAGGTTAGCATATCCAGCCCGTAATTAATGATGTGACATTGGATGTTACATATTAATGTAACTTTTTATTTATTTATTGATGAAAACAGAATGTTGTGACTAGTTAATTAATATATTACTATATTATGGAGTCTTTTAGTTTTTAGATTATGTGAATTGTATATGTGCCAAAAGATTTTCGTATACATATTATATCTTGAGTCATAATCTATAAGAACAAAATTTTATATGGACTTTTTTGCTTTTAATCTTTGAATGATCAATAGTTGTTTGAACACTAGAAAATGGGTTAGATGGATGAATTTGATAGACTTCTATAGGTATGAGTGTATGACTAATAAAACACTTATCGGGTGTTAAGAGTATTTGAAAAGGGAGGAACGAAATCAAAATTCGACAATAGAACTCTCAACACTAATCATATTATACAAAGCATTTAAATCGGTTGGGTATCTTTGGTTTAAGAATAGGTCAAAACATAAGGGTATTTTATGAAAAGACTGGTGTAAATTTAAGGTGTTATAGTATGATGTAAATATTGTATTGGTTTTTTACTGGGTTGAATGTTTGAAATCTTTACTTTAAAAGAAATTAAAAAATACTTACAACATAAACACAAAGTTATTAATTATTAATTTTTATAATGAAGTTTCCTTTTTAGGTATTAATGGTGTTAAATGGGACAAACTCTAATGAATTTCGCTTTAATTTTATTTGACTTTTCTTAGTATTGGTGTGGCCTTGTGGGTTATCTTTCTTGGTCTATCCTGTATACTGTATTTACTAGTCGGGGTTAACTACTTAACTTAAACTAGTGTAAACGCTTGGATTCATTACACTAAGTTATGGTAAATTACATTTACAATTACATTAATTGTGTAATAATAGTTTCAACATCAATTTTCAATTATGTATTTCTACTACATTATAAAACATTTATTCCCTCCATTTATTTTCAACTTTACACAAGTGAAAACCTCAAAATACCCCTATCACTTATTCATAATACCCAATAAATCCCAACCACTCATTCTTTTTTTTTATCCTCAAATCTCAATCATTCGTTTTCCTTTCCCTCCATAAATTTTCTCTAATTCATTGAAAATATTTTATCTCAAAAACCGTAAATCCATAAATTATAAAAATTATATGGGTATTTTTAAAATTTCATGTTCTTTCATTAGAGACGTCATTCGATATACTTTCGACGAATTTTTAAATCCGATGGTGGAGCCTTTACGACTCAGGCATTTGGTTATCACACTTTATGACATATCACAACCTATGACCTATCACCCTACCATCTTACCACCGCAATGCGCGACTCTCGTATATGAATTGTTGAGAACCAAAGTTGTAACCACTAACAAGATGTACTTATTGAAAAGATCACTATAATTCAAAACTTTGGCTAAATAATAAATCTTAAACATGAAATACATCTTAAAGTGATACTGGAATACGCTATAAATTAAAGTAACATTAATTTCCTTGACACGATAATTAAGCATTATATAGTCGTTTTCTTTGACAACTAAACTTTAAACACCTATTAGTTGTTTAATATTATTATTTCATTGACACGATTAAGCATGATACAATAGTTTTCTTTGGCAGATTGTTTATTAATCACTCATATGTTGCTAAATATTGCTTAAACACAAATAATAGAAGTTTGTGTTTTCTTAGTGACACGATGGAAGTGTGATAATCATCATAAATGATTAGTAAAACTTGAACTTTAAAAAATTGATCATTATTAAGCATTTCTTTCCATGTCTAAGATATAACTAATATTATTTTGATGAATACCATAAAATGTTGTTCACATCTAATGGTGAATATATTTATGAATAATAGTCTGAAATGTAAGGTATTTTTTCTTACGTAGTTCTATCATGAACTTTTTTTATTGATCTAGTTGTCCAAAGAAATTTCATTTTTGTTTACATATACACATCGTATTTTGTTATTTCCATGAAACAATTTAGTATTGCTTAAAAATGGTTGCGAACTTTAGATTTTGTTAACATATGATCATCAATTTTGAATTCTTAATAACCACATATGTATAAATAATTTTTAAGTTTAATGTTCATATCTATATAAATTTGAAAGATTGATAGTAATAAAAAGATATGCATACTTTAACAAATTAGTGCAATAAGACAATAAAAGAGTTCATAATGTAATTTAATAAAAATTAATAAGGGAGGTGATATTCGTACCATTGTTTTTTATTAATGTATCACAATATACAAATTTTACAGCTGACTATACAACCTACAACCTAATATTGTATAAATGTGGTACATCAAATCAAAACAAATAGTGCTAATATCATTTCTCAATTAATAAATACGTTGGTATTTTAAAGTTGAGACTTTTATCCCATGCATTTATTTCACTTTTTCATTAAATACCAATACGTGTCTTATTATCTAAGAGAAATGATATTAGTACCATGATTTTTTATTATTCTATCACACAGTACTACATTACAGCACACTGTACAAGTTGATAATGCATGATAGTGGTACATGTTATGGTACTAATGTCATTGCCTATTATATAAGCCATTTGAGTTTTAGCTTTTTCAAGAAAAAAAAACATTTGAGTATTATTTTTAAATGAAAGATGCTAAATGCAAGTATTAGGAATACACTTAAAAATTTCTATATTTCTGTAAGGCACACCTGAATTTTATATTAAGTGTATAACTATTTAATACATTTTATCGAAAGCCCTTAAACTGCATTTAACAAAACCCTTTTTAAATTTGAATTGTTAAGTATCATATTAATTTATTATATTACCTTTCGAATGGTGTGTTATAAATGCAAAGATAAAAATGTTCTGTCTTCAAAATTTGCATCGTCTGTATAGCTTGATCTTATTTCTTTTCTTTTTCGGTAAATAGGTGTGACTTGTGAGACAAAAAAGTAATTCGTTACATCATTATGGTTTGATATTGTAATGTATATTTTTATCTTTTTAAATTAAGATGGGAATATTTTATGAAAATGGGTTATAAAATCCCACCGACATTTTTTGGATGTGTGAAGAAATTAACGGAGGGAAATGATTGAGCACATGAAATTGAGGACACAGATCTCAAATCTAATTGGTGGAGATATTATTATTATTATTGTTATTATCTTTACATCACTTTTTTAAGTTTCGAAATAATTATAGTACTAACACAAAATTTAAGGAAAAAAATCTGAAAAAATTAAGTTACATTTGGACTTGCCTTTTGGACTTTGGAATACAACATGTTGCTTTTCAGAAAAAAAAAAAAAAAACCTTAATCGTAAATGAGTTGAATTTAAATAAAAAAACATACAATAAACACATTTTTTATTTTTAATTCAGGGGTGGTAATAGATAAAATCCGACAAAAAAAGGGCTCATGTGAACTTTAAAAACAAAGGCACACTATACGAGGTAATTTGTCACGGAGGATGTTTTTCCTCGGTTCTGTGTTCTTTCCCTCCATAAACATTTGTTTGTCTTAACTATTAAAAAATGTTTAAAGCAATCTATATTACGAGTACTATTTTATCATAAATCAATAACATATTTGATATTCTTTTGTATTGTTTTATAAAGGATATCTTTGGCATTTAACTGAAGTTTTAATACATTTTAAAAATGAAGTATAGAAAATGGTAATATTGACTTTTCAAAAATAGTATAATGGTAATATTCAATAATTCAAATAATAATTAAATGTGCTTGGAGTTACTATCAATTTTAGAAAATAACCGTGTCAAGTTTCATTTATTTTCCTACAAAAGTACTACCTAGTTGAATTGACTTTAGAACCTAGTGGGGCACAGGTGAAAGGCAAGGGGAAGTGGGGAACTGCCAAATTGAAGATACGATCGGGTACGAGGGCTTGCTTACAAGTTGTAAGTTGTAACATTTATCTTTTGAAATCGATGAAATTGTTCACATATCTAAGATGTGACTCAAACATGAGTTTAAGTAAAATGAAAATATACCAACATGATATTCGTCGCAATTCAATTGTGAATAGTTTTTATGGCTTTCATAGTTACTAATAAAATTGTTTGGTGATTTTTCATCTACTTTTAAGGGTGTGTGGTATGCGTGGGTGAGCAACCTGGTCACTGACCGGTATCCATTTGAACACCATTCCGAGATATAAGTACATGTTAAGTGGGGAGAGTGGTTACCGGTTTCTTCACTTATATCAGCTCTCTTTTTCTTTTTTTTAGTTGGTGAAGAAATCAAGAAGGATAGTGAGGTATTTCATAAAGGTTGGAAAATAATGAAAAAAAAGTAGAAAAGGTGAGGAGTGTTGTTAAGGACTCACCCACCCCTAATGATTTTAGATAGTTTTTGACAAAAGGAAAAAATGAAAATAACGTCTCTATGTTTATTACTCGTATGTGAATAGAAGATATTTATGTGCTACATTATGTTAGCCAAAATAAGAGATAAGGTAAACAATTATGTTGAAGCTTCTTGATTTTAAATTATATATGTCCACAATAAATTTGTAGACTTCAGTATAGCTAATTTATAAACCAAGTTGTTGATTAGTCATTGTTAAGCATGTGATTTGTCATTCTTATAAAGACGTCAACCTATTTGATCCACCCATATTTTATCAACATCATACAACGTAATTATTGATAACGATTTATTAACGTGTTTGTTTTCTAGAATCTAGCTTAATTGTAATGAATTTTATAATTTGTGATTTCATATCAATTACGTGATAGCTCGTTATGGGCTCAATAAATGGCTATCTTTTGCTCAAGTTTCTCCTCAAAGAAGAGATGGGTTACCAACCATTATAATTTTAACCAATATGATAATGAAGGTGACCTTCCATATATGACACCAAACGCTTTCCAATCACTTGCCTTTATGTCCCAATTTGATGTGATTTATGAACCAAGTAACACTTTCATGTGTGATATATCATGCACGTGATTGGTCTATTTTACAACCAACATCATTCATATTTTACAAGACATATAATGCTTAATTGCTTTTCAAACAAAAATGGATAGGTATTTGTGTTTTTGTGCTAAGTGTACGTAGATTAAATGGGATACTTTTGACCCCGGGTGTCATCTTGTCATTGTTTAATTCACAAGGATGATTTTGGGCAACTCCTCTAGCAGTAGGACACCCCAAGAGGCGAGGTTTGAAACTGTGATCTTGACAAAGTCACTCCTGGGAGGATCCATATGAACGAGTGTGGCTGTGTGGGTACCCGATTGATCTATTATCAATCAGTTTGTGTATGTGTGATAACATTAAAGAAAAAACATAATGACATGGTTAGAAAAGGAAAGCTTAAAGTACATTGTCAGAGTAATATGTTCTATTTGTATTGATTATTTCTATCACCTTATGTGCATATTGTTTCCATTTTCTAAATTAAGATCGAGATAGCATGTGTTCTTTGACATTCGTTATATACAATATTATGCATGTTTAATTTTAGACTTATAATCTGTACAATATCACTAATGTTTTTAATAGAACATATACGTACGTACTGTCAATTATATATTGTTCAAAGTTCAATGATAAAATGTAACAATACAATGTTATCAATCATAATTAATGCATTCTCCTTTTGTATAGATTTGATGGTCAAAACTTCTTAGAAAAACTAAGAGGGAAAACCATAATGTTTGTAGGAGACTCGCTTAGCCGAAACCAGTGGTTGTCGATGCTATGCATGATCCACTCGTCAATGCCAACTACAAATTACGCGGTCAATATCTCCTTGATTCAAGATATGACCACTTATACCTTTACGGTATGTAATTCGATCACATATCCGATTTTAGACTTTGTTTACTTGGTAGTTTCTCTGTGGTTTTTGTAATGTTTGAGTGATAATTTCAGGATTATAAAGTAAAAGTCATATACCATCACAACTTGTACCTAGTAGATATAGTGAAGCAAAGATTTGGGAGGGTGTTGAAGTTGAATACATTGACAGCTGGCAAGTATTGGTTGGACATTGACTACTTAGTGTTCAACACGTGGCATTGGTGGAACCGCAGAGGAGCCAGCCAACCGTAAGCTCTTATTTCCATCTTATGCATTAAAAATGCTTGTTTTGGTCTTTTAGACATGATTAACTGATACAAATATTCACTATGATGAATTATTGAAATGTACCTTAGTACAAGAATAAAATGTCCTTTTTTATACTGTAATTAAATAGCTATGTTTCATAAGTTAACGCATTATTGAATTAACCCATGGATGTAGATTTGATTACATACAAGACGGGAGGCGCATATACAAGGACATGGATCGCGTAGTTGCTTTTGGAAAGGCGATTGTTACATGGGGTCAATGGGTTGATGCCAACGTTGTGCCGAACAAAACAAAAGTGTTCTTTCAAGGGATATCGCCGTCTCATTACAAGTAACTTACTTGTGTATTTTTTTTTTTGTATATATATATTTATCTATCGTGTATATTTAGTATAATAATCTAAGTCTGAAAATTAAAAATTTTGTAGTGGGACTGATTGGGGAGAACCAAAGGCAAAATCCTGCTCCGGACAAAAAATTCCTCTTCTGACATCCACTTATCCGGGAGTGTCACCTCCGGCATTGGCAGTCCTTAAGACCGCGCTCAAAGGCATCAAGAAACCCGTCACTTTGCTCGATGTTACCAACCTTTCTCTACTACGAAAAGATGGCCATCCGTCGTCTTATGGTCTAGGGGCGGTGGATTGCAGCCACTGGTGCTTGGCTGGAGTTCCAGATACATGGAATGTTTTACTTTACAACCTTATGCTTTGAGAAATTAAAGGAAAAAAAGATATTCATAATTCAATTATTGGATTTACATAAAGAATAAAATGAAAAGTGATAATATACCATTAGTATAAAGATAACAGCATTGGGAATTTAGTGAATTGGGGGGCATTATATATTGTAGCTTTTGAGTAGATACAGTTGCCATGAAAAAATATGGCCAATATTCCATTCTTTTTCAGTTCTTTATATAAAGAAATGAAATATATTCTTACTTGTGTTACTTTAGCGCACCACAATTAGTTATCTTTTTGTCTCTTGTTTGTCATTAACATTATATTAGTATTGTAAAAAAAAAAAAAGACCTTGTTTACAACTTTTTAGCCTGGTTAGTTTGCAATACTTTTTATTTTAATGTTATACTTTTACCAAACCATAACTCTAAATCTAGTCAAATACTCAAAACACATATTCTACATGCTTTCTACACTGAATATGAAAGTATCAAAACCTCCATACATGTTTGATACACAAAATATTAGATATGAAACTTACAAAAATCAGTCAAACATATGTTATTCAACAAAAAGGAACCTTTGGGCATCTTTGACCCCCAAAAAGTTGAAGTTTAAAAGTTGAAAACTTTGATTTACCGTTTTGATCAAAATTTTTTTTTGTTCAAATGCTTATTTATGGTGCCTTCAATCCATCATTATTGACATAATTTTGTTTCAATGTCATTGTCACAAACAATGTTGGAAACTTTACTAATAGCCTCCCCTGATGGTCGAATCATAGCCTATGATCCATACACTGGAACTGTCTTAGCTCGCTTCAATGGTAGCCGATGTCCTTGTAATAGCATCGCTATTGTTGGAAACAATCAATTTGCTGTTTCTCATGTTTCGGAGCAAACTGGTGCAGGCTGTGTTAATCTGTATTACTGGTGGTCAAAGTCTTGTGCACAAAGTATTCCTATCCCTGAACCTGTAGTTCCGCTTACTGCTATGGTAGACGGGTCATATCTGTTTGCAGGCGGAGTTTCAGGTCACATACATTCATTATCGGTACCTTCAGGAGATCTTATCCATTCATTTTCAGCCCATGAGCATCCCGTGTCCTGTCTGGCAATCAGTAGTGATGGATCGTTGGTTCTCTCAGGGAGCGATGATGGAACAATCGCTGTTACTCCTATATTGTTGCTTCTAGATTCTACGTTTGATATTGAATCGAGAATTTCTGGTTTTAACAAATTTATTGGGCATGAATCATCCGTGACAGGATTAAGCACTGGCTTGGGACCGTGCAGTGGCATTATGATCTCCAGCTCATTGGACTGGACTTGCAAGGTATGGAACGTTGTGAAAGGGATTCACCTCCAAACGGTGAACTTCCCAGGGGAAATGTTGTGCACGGTGCTGGATGCATCAGAGACAGAGTTGTATGCTGCAGGAGCAGATGGAATTATATACAAAAGAAAGCTTAAAGTGGAAACAAAAAATCAACTGGCGGAAGGAAGAGAGACTATAGTATGGGGCAGGATACACAGCGGGGCAGTAGCGGCTATCGAAATGGCAAATTACGGAAGAACTCTTTTGGCTGTTTCTGAGAACGGAAGGATATGTGCTTGGGAAACAGAAAATGGCAAGATGACAAGTAGTTTTTGTAAGAAAACTGGAACCGTTAGCAGTGTTGTACTGGTGAAAGGTGGAGGTTGGTTTAGAAAAAGAGGAACTGAAAAAGGTGAATTCAATGGTTATGGCGGCACGCAGGAAGTGGGTAAGATGGTGAAGCAGGTTGCGGAAATGGGAGAGACTTTGAAAGTGGTGGCAGAAGACAGGGGAAGGGAGATTAGTAACCTTGAATCAGCGATCGAGGTTAATGAAAAGCTGCTTAACCTCATGCTAAAGGAAGCCAAGGCGATTGCCAAATTTGAGGACTCCAAACTGACCTTGAAACTTAAAAAATGATTTAGAGATTTAGACGAACTCCCAAGGTCATTGAATTTGTACCGTCCCAAAAGTTAACTCATAGCAATCATTTAAGTAAACTTCTATTACATATGCTAAAACACAGATATAAATCTGCCAAACATGGGTTCACGAGATATAGACCATATTTCATTCATGCATACAAGTGGTATCAAGATGCTAAACTATAAACCAAAGGTACAAGTTTAACTTCTGAACCGTGAGATGCTAAAACCACCACAACTTGAGGAAAGCATAATAAAAGGTGGATACACCACAAAGACTGCATCAGTACAGCCTCATATTTTGATACTAATGCTACAAACACACATAACAACTTTGACTTACAGCTAGCAAAAGAACTATTGAGAATAATGGCTTTTCAAAAGTGCACCTAATGCTACAACACTATAGGACCACATGCAAAGGATGACTCGTTAGAACTTAGAACTGCCTTCTCTTTTTTAGGCTACTTGTATTTTGTTGGTAGCATACATCAGGAACAAAAGCAGCAACATCCAACTGGTCATGATAATAGTCATGAGTTTTAGGCCAGCAGGGTCCAGAAGCAGTTGGTGGGGAACAGATTTGTGGGACCGCCCACGAGGTATCAGGAACCTGACCTAACCCTTCATCTAATTCGGCCTCCATGGCTCTTAGAATTGGGGAACAGTCCAGGTCTCCTAGTTTCCTGGATACAGCCTATAAAGAAATAATTGCAGTAATATCAGGACAAGGTTAGTGTAATCGAAGTAACTACTCACATTTGCCCCACACTAAAATTTAATCTTTTTCCATGGTATCAAGTAATAATTACTACTGTCAACTATAGGTGTTGTAAACATAGAAACAAAGTGATCTAGAAAAGATGGTAGTGCCACTAGAGGTAAGAAGATTAGAGGTAGCAAAACAAGCAGGTTAGGCAGGTAAGAAGATTAGAGGTAGCAAGATGGGTTGAGTAAAGCATTCAGGTTAGAACAGGTCACGTTTTAGGATGAGACGGGTTCACCCACAAACACTTTTTTGTCCATCTATAAAAATAAAAAAGTAATTTACTAAGTTGTCAATCATGATTCATGGCTACAAAACTATACTACTGCAATAATTATTTAAATCTTTGTAACTAAAACCATTCAGAAGGTTGTATGCACGATAACCGGCTTTCGGTGACTTTCAACTATTTGACCCTTTCATAAGTAAACAGGCCACTCTATGCATTATACAGATTCTACCTTGGATGGGACATTGCCAATGTAGTTGTAATTCTGGTTGACATCCGTAAGCGCGAGAAACTCATCAAACTGCCATTGTTGAATATCACTGGATGAAGACCCTCCCGTGAAAGGCGAACTAGGAGGAGCAAATTCGCCAGCCCCAGCAGCTTGAACTGGAGTAGGTTTGGTGTACTGATCAGTTGAAGACAAAGGCACACTATTTTTGATAAATTCTGATTTCTTAGAAGATGATGATGCAGCAACATTAGCAGCTTCAAGCCCTACTTTCACTCCTGTAAGCAGAAACCTCTGGTGTGATGAAACATGTGTGTTGACGGTGTGTATAGCAACATCACATTTTCTGCATAATAGAGCCCTATCTTCCAGACAAAAGAAATATCCAACTGTTTCCTGCACAACCGGGCAACTGCTTAGATGCCATTCAGGACTAGTTACATTATATAATTCCATGCCCAAATGAAAGACATAGAAGTATATTAAGTCAATAAGGAACATCAATGCTGACTAGATACCATTTTTGAGTAATTCGTCTATCACGGCAATAAGGATTTTCACAAGAACACAGGATATATGACAATATAAGTAACTAAGTTTTTGCATAAGAGAGAAAGTGCAACATTTAAGAATATCTGAATGGGTTATATAAAATATGTACATTTACACCACGAAAGTTATAAACCTAAGAAACTTTTAACATTGACAATGGAGTTACTGAGAAGTTAACGCCAGCCTCGGACTATGATATGGATCTGTTGGAAGATTATATTATTATTATTTAGTAATATAATTTTAGTTTTTATTATTATGATTAGGAAACTATTATAGTTATAATGTCTTTTATATTATTTAGTTAGCTTGCTAATCAAGCTATAGGATTAGTATTTAACAATAGGCTGTAACATATATGGGGAATGAATTGAATTAAAGTGAGGCTTATGCTTCTTGGAGATCCCTGTGTCTCTAATCACAGGAAAGGAGATTGCTTACTTCTCGAATTGCAAGTATTATCCGTTTATTTACTTTAATACACATCAGACTACCAAAATGCAACTGTAGCTTCATCACTGAATCCCCAATGTCCCAACCAAAACAATATCTTTCTTTCAGACACCACAAGTTTTATATCCATCTCCCATAAGGACACGCATTACCCCAAACCAGTCTCGTGAATACATTTGTTAGAAGGCACCAGTCTCATGGATATCCATTATCAGCCTAAAGCTTTTTCTTGGGATTTCACATGCAGACTACGAATAATACTATATGTTATATATATATAAAGATCCAACAAGCTTGAATAAGCTGACAGCAGTTCAAAACTTTCAATATACAAATGTGAAACTGTATTTCATCAAAAAGAAGAAAAAAACTTAAGCCTCGATGTTAAAATTTCTTTAGTAAAAACAAACTACATAAACTTTATCTAACTTAAAGAAAAATTATTACCACTAGTAATACTTCCATTTGAAGCTTTTACACCATTGAGTACTACTTCTTGAACTATAAATAAGAAGCATAAATGTAACCTTTGTTATATGTATACCCAAATAACATGTTCTTATCTATTGCACTTCATATGTCAAGTTCAGTAATAATTTGCAAACGTATATGTCAATATTTGAAGCTATACATTATGTATGTCACATTCAAATGTCAAATGTGGACATCTATACTATAGGTAGTATGAAATTAATATCAACAATTAGACACCCTACCACCTATTGAAAACCCTAAATTAGCATGCCCAATATCCGTATTAGCTAAGCACCAAAGTATTTTTTATTTTTCATTTCTAAACAGGTATGCATTTAGAAATAATATATGTAATGAAAAGGTCACAAAAACAGCTCAAAGCGCAACTAATCATTAAAAGCAATTCAACACACTAAAAAATAAATGAAATGCATGCACACAAAGCTATAATTATATGCAAGCAACACTTTAAAGTCAAATGAGGACACCTATGCCATAGTAAATATAAGGACTACCATCAACTATCAGGCATATTATGACTTCACTACTAACAGCTTATATTAGCATCTGCTTAAAACCCTACATTAACATAAACAGTTCACGCATGCCAAAAATTTTCCAAATTTTCTTAGCGTCTAGATACAGAACTTTTTTACTAACTTTCCATTTTCAAGAAAATGAAAGGTGTTTCTTATCTCTAAAAACCACAAAAAGATTTTACAAACACGTTCCATTATTTTTATTTTCAAATTGTAAGTAAAATTAGATAAGCAACTTTTACGTTATCAATGAAAGCTTTATGCTAGGAAATATCTTTATTTGCACGCTCGTTTTTCAGGTCTTCCATTAAATATTTCTTGAAATACACCCCCACCTTTCTACCGTTCTACAACTAAAAACAGAGCTGACATTAAGCTATTCACATTTCTAACATGTAATCTATCGAGATATAAGAAACAAAATCGTACTAGTTGTCTAATTGCAGCCCGACTCGAATCCAAAATTTACATCATCAATACCACAAAGTTTCGGAGATTGCTTCAACATTAAGTTATTTTCAAATTTCATTTTTAACAATCTATAACACTAAAATATAATCTCTATGATCAAAACTGATATCAACAGCTCAAACCGCAACGAATCATTTAACGAAACTCACAAAATTTAAATTAAAAAAAAAAAAAATCAATAAATCAAACTCCTTAAATTGTGAGTTTAATTTACACAATAGATCAAATATGTACAACATTAACTAAGTTTTATACTATTTTTCTAATTTCATTAATATTTAATCACCTTAATTAAAATAGATAAACTCACATAACAAATATTCAATCAATTAATCAATTCCTCAAGCTAAAACTATATTACATGAGCAACATATACATATACATATATAAACTATAAATATAATATATAATATATATAATATTATAGAGATAGAGATAGAAATATACCTGACAGATATCACACTTAGGCAAACGAGAATTAGAAGTAGAGAGATGAACTCGCTGATGTTTACTTGCGAGTTTATTAGCAGCGTGTATCTTCTCATCACACCTCCAACACAGCGCCGCCTCATCGGCGCAACACAGCACCGTCGCCTCCGCCGTCTCACAGACGTTACACTGAATCTTCATTTTTTACTATTATTAAATTTATTTATTTTAATTTTTAATTTTATATCTCTCACCGGGACAAAGGTTTTCTAGATATTATCTCTCTCTAGAAATGTAGTGAGAGAATAATATCGATGGAGTGTGAGAGGTTTTAAGAAGAGAAAGCGACGGGAGAAATGGGGGTTTTAATGGGGAGAACATGTGCTGATTCCTTGCACCAGTTAGAAGATTTTTTCTTTTAACGAGTTATATGGGACGAAAGCAAAAGACTGTTCGTTTAAAATGATTAAGTGATAGGTGGTCATTGGAAGTGATATATCATAGAGTATTATAGTTAAATGTCTTAGTCGTATGGGTTTCGTCTTTGGATTTAAAAATTCATTGAAAGTATATCGAATAACATCTTTAATGAAAAAACATGAAAATTTAAGAAAACTCATATAATTCTTATAGTTTATCGATGTACGGTTTGAGATAAAAGATTTTTAAAAAATTAGAGGAATAAAATGATTTAAGGAAGAGAGAGAAAGTTCTATGCATTAATGTATGATACATCATGCATTATCATGTGTACATTGTTGAAATTGAATGTTGAAAAGTTGGAAATTGAAAAAAGGATTTGCTTTATAATATACGGAGTAGTACAGATAAATATACATCATGCATTAATGTATGATGCATGAATGTTAAATGGATTTTTCAAAACTTTTAATACCGACATTGATGACCAATAAAGTGTGATTTAGTTATCATAGTTTTTAATGTGTTGTCTATGTTTGTAGATAAAATTAATGTAAGGTTATTATAAGTAAATGTAAATTAATTGATATAAAAAAAGTTAATATGGTTATTTAAGGGTTGAAGGATTTATGTTAGTAATTTATATCATTAAGGTTATTATAAATAAATAGGTAAAGATGTTTAAATTAGTGAATAAAAAAGAATGGGTAATATGGTCATTTCAAAGTCTTAATTACTTAAAGGGAGAGGGGATAGTTTGCTTTTATAAAGTAAAATTACAATTTTCGTCCCTGTGGTTTGTACCAACTTTCACATATCATCCCTGAGTACACGAAATTACGTGTTTCATCCCTGAGTATGGAATTTTGTTAACAAGTTTGGTCCACGCCACTAACAGACGTTAAAAAATTGCTAATTACATTTTTGGTCCGAGGGTATATTTGTCATATTAACTTTATCTTTTCTTATTTTTTTTATAAAAAAATGTATCTGGCATCATCAATTCATCATCTTCATCCATAGATCTAAAATCATAAACAAACTTAAAAAAAATAAATCAAACAAAACAGATCTGTACAAAAACATTATTCCTTAAAATGTACTCCATATATTTAAAAACCTTCATTTTACAAGAACAGGTTGGAAATATGATGAAAGAAAAATTCCTTAGCAAACCAAATATGTAAGACTAATCACGAGGAAGACATCACATGCGCAGGTCTCAAAATCCAAATTAACAAAACATGAAATTTATTCTATATCTTTATGTTTAATATTTATATATGTTTACGTATATCTATATCTATAGAAAGCATAGATCTAAACTGTAACACACAACAAACATCCAAAGAATGATAACGTAGAGCTGAGGTAGCTGCCGCCGCCGCCGTCTTCCCGGCCAACCGTCACCGGCCTATTTTCCGCCCAATAAACATCAAGATTATAACAAGTAACAATATCTATATCATAAACAAACCTTTATATACCAAGCATCACCATCCAAAACCACCCAACGGAATCTGTTTGATTCTGAAACCCATAACCGATCTTCGGGGTCAACGGTGACAGGTGAAGGCGGAGAAGGTGGAGAGTTGGGACACACACCTTGAATGGAAGAAAAAATCAAGGCCACCCACCACAACCTCGTCGGGTGGTGATGGAGACGCATTGGTGGTTCACGGCGGTGACTGGACGGCAGTGGTGGTTCATGGGGGTTACCGTGCGGAGGCGGTTATGGTGATGGTTTTTTTACTTTCAGATCTGATAGATTTCAAATACAATGGGTGATTATGATTTGAAAATTTTAGATATATTGATTTAGTTTGTATACCATTTCTTTTTTTCTTTTACTGACTATTATTTGCTTGGAAATATTTAATTTATTTAGAAAAAGAAAAAAAATGAAAGGCAGATAAGGTATCGAAGAAGATGATGACCATAGTTAATGTCTTGTTTCATGTTTATGTAATTTGTAAATGATAAGTTTGTTAATGGATACATAGATGAATTTTCAAAGATCTGGGGAAAAAAAAGGTTGGGGATGATAATAGAGGTTGAGGATGATAATGAAAAGACCTTTATACCCTCGGTGTGCAGGTCACATGACCGCCAACTTAATGTCTGTTTTGGTGGTGGACTAAACTTATTAACGGAATTCCATACTTAGGGATGAAACACGTAATTTCGTGTACTCAGGGATGGTTTGAAAAAGTGGGTACAAACCACAGGGACAAAAAGTGTAATTAATAATAATATAGATTTAAAAAACAAACTACAGGACACGCTACGAATAAAATATCAACAACATTTCAAACAAAATCTCACAACAAATACATTCAATGGCATATACGTTTTGCTTAACTGAATTCCACGTCACAATCTGATTAATGAAGATTAATCGCGGCCTATACAGCGGCCATGAGGCTTTCAATCTGGAGATCATACACACCAATATTGATGTTTTATATGATAGGATGAAAAAGGAGCCCCTCAAAGCTTAAAGGTATGAAAGTCGCTGTCTCAATAGCTTCGTTCGGGAGCGAATAACCACTAAATTGCTTGTTAAATGGAGGAGCGGAAGGGGCAAAGTCAACGACTGAGGCTAGAAGGTATGTGAAAGTAGAAGTGGACAGAGACAGAGAGCAACAAAAAGGAACATAACTATAGATCGTATTAATGTAACTATTATTCAGTGTGTTTTGTTATGAAATGAATTTTTTTTTCCTTTAATTTAATGTAAAAACCAACTATCAATAGATGAATTGATAAGTGATAGAGCCTCAAATCCTGATGTGAGCAAAATATTCCCAGGAGGGGAGACGGAAGTTATCTTGATATAAATTTCCTCTAGAATTGAAGTTTAGTATATGGAAAGGCATGTCGTTGAGCCAAATTTTTCCGTTAAAAAAAAAATTAAAAGTAAAAAAAGTTATTTATACAAGGTTTTCATTTAATTTTGTGTTTAAATAATTAGATTAACAAAAAAAAAATTCATTGTAGTGATGTGTTCGTAATGTATGCTTATGACGGAAGAACTGATGAACTAATGTAGTAATGAAAAAGAGAGGATGAACATTGTATTATTAGCTATCTTGTCATCTAAACAGATTAATTTCATATTTGCAATAAACCTTTGAACAAGGTATTGACCGTGATGATGTTGTATCAATGTGTGCTGAGAGAGAACGAGCCATTGATCCCACTTCCTAGTTCAAGTGATTTTGGTTTTAGCTTGTCACTGGCCACAGGGCTCACAATGGTTTAAACAACACAAGTAGAGCAAATATCTCATGACGATTCTGATGAGCATGAACCTTATAAAGATTCTGGTGATAATTAAGAGTCCAAACAGATTTGTGACAATACATCTTGTCAATACAGCTCGATATCACATCAGGCCTTGGCTAGTCAGAATTTTATCGGATGTCTGTAGCATCAGTTACTGCTAATCCAATGTCAGCCCGTTTTGAGTGCTGGTGTGTCGCTCACAACATTGCTATCCACAGATGTGGTTCCTCGCCTCTTAATGATCCCTTTGCTCTCAGTCTATAACAACGGGGATATGAAATCAGGTAAAAGCAACCATGAAGCTTCCTAATGACTATGTACAAAGTGGGTCGCATAAATTAGCTCGTTAGGTTTCAATGTTTCATACAGAAATCACTCGTTATGATCTGACACTCAAAATATCTGTCTACAGGTGGTTTTAATGCTAATACTAAAATACTGATAGCCTGGTTAGGGATCAGTTTGTTAGGATATTTGGTTAGACCCAATAGTCATCATCAAAGATGAAACTGTAGTCATGGCAATTAGGATAACAATCAAAACTGCAAAGAGGACCGGACAGGTTATCAATGCCCTCTCTGTGTTCATTGATTTGGGTATCTCCATGGGGGTTCAAAGCCAAAAACGATATACGTTTACGCATATGCACAAGCTTCCAATGGAATTCAATGCCCTGGTAAACAACGAAAATTGGTAGACACATGCATTGAGCACTTTTACTATTTAGATGCAGATGATGCGCATGACGAGATGATGTTTGTATACCCATACTTTCCATGCCATTCACAAAAGAAAACCCAAGGCATTTGACAAATGTTAAAACAAACATTTCAAGGTAAGTTCTAGAACCCTATTGAATATATCTATAACAGAAATATCAGTTCAGAAGAATCTGCAGGAGGTTTCAGACATGCGACAAGAGTTAAAACTCGACAAGTAAGGATCCGTGCGGGGGCGCTTACGAACAGATTCCCCTTCAAATTCAGCTTCGGTAACTACAATCCATCAAATTAAAAGTTAAGAACTTTTAAGATTCAAATTAATATGTTTCACTTTTCATCAAAAAAAGAGGAAGTATAACAATAGATATAAATGTTACCAGAGGCAATAATAGTTGCTGCAGATGAGCCTGCTGCCAAGTTCAGAGATTTAACCATAGATTTATTCGACTCTCCGAGATCCTTGCGTGGGCGCTTGAGAGCAAAATTTCGTTTCATTTCCGCTGTTGTAACTGTTAAGTGGACACAATAATATCATTCACAATAATTCCGTACACAGAGGTAAATTCAACTAATTTAACAATGAATATGTTGAATAAGTCAATAAACACAATAATCTCATAAGCCAAGGTAATTTCAACTTAATAACTAATGTATAAGTTGAGTAGAGATAAGTGGTATCTTTAAACAAAGAAATTGGTCAAACAGGTTGATACTTGATAGTAGGTCTCACACGGAAAATTTGGTAAATGCAGTCAACTTTATTAGATAAAAGATTGCATTTGAACAAATAAATTTGAACATTCCAACATCTATGGTAGCCCAGCTGTAATATTTTTTCTAGTATAAGAGTGGACCTATCTTAATAACTAATGTATAAGTTGAGTAGAGATAAGTGGTATCTTTAAACAAAGAAATTGGTCAAACAGGTTGATACTTGATAGTAGGTCTCACACGAAAAATTTAGAAAATGCAGTAAATTTTATTAGATAAAAGATTGCACTTGAACAGAAAACTTTAAACATTCCAACATCTATGATAACCCAGCTGTAATATTTTTCTAGTATAAGAGTGGACCTATCTTTGGTACCCTTACCCTTATCAGCATCAGTTGCTACAAATAAATGTGCAGTAAGGGTCAGAAAGTCAACCTCAGTTTCACATGACTCACTAAGATCATGGCAAGGGTGATTGAGAAAATTTTTACCTTTGACCTCATCAATGGTACAATAAATCAATGAACACGGAAATACAATAGCCCAAGGTAACTTTAACATTTTTACTAATGACCTATGAGCATATTGATTGGACTTGAATCATTATCCAATAGTGTCATACACAAAACTCGTCTCATTGCTGTAATGCACATCTTTACATGCTTGAAAAAGCTAGTTCTGATTAGCTTCAAATTAGACACCACCCATTAAAATAAGCATGAATTTTATTGAAACATCCTTGATTTAATGGTGATTTACAGTGGGTTTCTTAAACGAGAGAACGAGTTTTCATCAGATTAAAATTCAGTTTTTAAGTAACAAACCATTTGATTGAAAGCATAGTGTTTACTGTGTTTGTTGTAAAACCGTTGAGTTAATGATGAACACTGATAGCTTTCTTTTTTTTTAAAAGAAATGGCAAATGAAAATGAGATAGACATTAACAAACCTTTTCAACAGATATACATTTAGGCTGTGTTTCTTTTAGAAACTTAAATGACTTAATGAGTATATATCTCAATAAAGTAAGTTATAGGGGTGTGTTGGTTTTATTTAAATTTAATTCTGTAAATAATGACTTAACTAAAAAAGTCGACAGATAGCACACAAAACAAGCAATACTATTGCTTGATCTATACAAATAATATTTATCCAGTTAAACACTAATCACATACAGTACTTAAATAAATAAAAAGCAGGTTATAGGATGAGTGTGGTATTGCATTTGACCCAACTAAAGATGATAATATTGCCTATGGAGAGATTTATCTCAACATTAATGCTTCGATATATAACCTATGACTTTCAAAGAATAAGCTTATAACAACGGATGTAACATTTGTATGTATTTCCTATTGGAAGTGATTTTCGTACCACCAGTTTTGAATAATGTACCACAATGTATAAATTATATAACTGACTGTAGAAGTCAGTAATGCACAGTTGTGGTACATCAATCAAAATAAATGGTACGAATATCACTTCCCATTTCCTATTTATTTTTCCTTATTTTATGAAGAAAAATTACAAATATACCATTTAAATATTGAAAAATTACATTGTACCAAAATTGGAGTGGGGGCAGCTGACTCCACTGCCCCCATAGTAGCTCCGTCCATGCTAAAGATGATAATATTGCATTTTACGAAATTAATCTCAACAATCCAAATATCATTAGTAGTCAGACCTCTTAGAGTCTTAGATTTAGCCAGCATAAGAGTAGATTAGATAGTTACCAGAAGAAGCACTAGTAAGGTTGGCAGCAGAATTCAAATATCCATCTACGGTTTCACTTGACTCGTCAAGATCCTTGGGATAAGATTTACCTTTAAGGTCAGCTCTAGTACCTATAAACCAATAAAACATAATGACAGCGTCAACCATGGTAAATTCGTCAACAAGGTTGCTCGAGGACCGGTCTAACACAAACAGTTAAGGAAACAATAGTTGATTTCAAATACGAGATGTGTGTGTGTGTGTGAGAGAGAGAGAGAAAGAGAGTAATTTGCCACGCCCTCACAAGATCCAAAGACAAAATATAATGTGATGCCATTTATCCAATGAGATTCACATTAATATGAACATTTCAAAGATATTGATCAGCTTTAGTAATGAAACAATACACCCGTGAGACTGAAGGACTAGAAGAGTGAATGGACTGAAGCACTACGGCACTAGAAGAGTGAATCTTAGCTGTAACTAGAAGCTGGGCTCACCTGATAAATCGAACAGCGTGGTTCCACTGGACTCGCCTAGATCCTTGTTGAGAGAGGATCCTCCTCCGCGTTCTATCACCTGAGTTGTGGAAGCTGTAAATCAACAAAATAGAATAACACCATAAGTTAAAAATGGTAATTTGACCGTGTTAATGTAAGTTGATGTAATGTAAAATTGTTGAAAGAGTCAAGAGCACAGAATGTTAAAAAAAAAAGGACAGCGGAATTGATACAAAACAAAAGCCCAGTTCAAGTACCAAGTGATATAAACAAATGAAGATTGCATTTCGGAAAAAAACGAATCCCAATAACATTGGTACGTAATAATCAGATTTAATAGTTAAAACAAAACTAATGATGGGTTTCTTAAAAAAAAAAGGTGGCAAATGACAGAGATACCCTTAGATGTTGGACTTTAACAGACCTTTTTACAGATCTACATTTAGGTTGTGTTTATTTTGGAACTTAATTGACCTAATGAGTAGATGTCTCAGTACTGCAAGTCAATAAGGGTATGTTTGTTTATAAGCTTAATCCGTAAATAATGACTTAGCTAAAATAAGTCAACAGATAGCACATATAACAAGAAATAATACTGCTTGATGAATAAATATAATATCTATATAGATAGACACTTGATTCCAAACAACACTTAGATAAATAAAAAAGCAGGTTAAAGGACCACGAGTATGGTAGTGCATTTGACCCAACTAACATAAGTACACAAAGATGATTGTATTTGACGGAATTAATCTCAAGATTCCAAATATATTTGGTAGTCAAAACTCTTAGATTTAGCCGGTATAAGAGCAGATATGAATTTTACCAGAAGAAGCACTAGTAAGGTTAAATGCAAAATTACGTAGATTAAAATTTGTTAAAAAATTGATTAAAATAAATAGGCAAGATTATGTAAAAATTTTGATTAAATAAACTACTTAAGACGTAATAAAATTTAGTTCAACAAAAACATACGTAAAAATTAATTATAAAAATTAAGTTCAAAAGTATGACGTATAAAAATTAAGTTAAAAAGTTAATATATTGATTTGTTAGAATATTTTAGTCATTAGTGTTAGGTGTTTTACTTTTTGGTTAGAATATTGACAAATTAAAAATGATGTAGATTAAAATTTGTTAAAAAATTGATTAAAATAAATAGCTAAGATTATGTTAAAAATATATGTATTGAACTAAATATACAAAATTATGTAAAAATTTGAATTAAAAATTTTGATTAAATAAACTACTTAAAACGTATTAAAAATTACTATAAAGTTAAATTTAAAAGTATAAAAGTAAATTTATATTGTATAAACGGAGTTCTAAAAATTATTATCAAGTAAAAAAGATATATATAAAAGTAATAAAATTTGTGATAATTTTGTTATATGATTTGTATTTTGCAAAAAACGTATAATATGATTTGTATTTTGCAGTATAGATGGCAACTTACCATGGCGGTGATGGCGGCAATGAAGACCCACGTCGACCATGGTGGAAGATTACATGGGGCTACAAAGGCAGCGGCGGTAAGGAATTTGGTTTTTTTATAATTCATATTTTAATTTAATATTTTTTTACTAACTAGTCTTTTTAGAATTTGGTTCTTTATAATTCATATTTTAATTTAATATTTTTTTACTAACTTATTTTTTTAATTTTTGCTAGCCCCACGAAAGGGAAAGGGGAAGGGGCCCTGTCAGAATTTAAATATGGAGGTCGAGTTCACGAAAAAAGGTCGTCCGTCGATCGACTTTGACACCAGCAACTTAAAAACGTGGCAGGCGATCGGCCCAAATTCTTCTATGTATAAGAGCCTCATTGGCACATTAGTCCGCCACATCCCTCAGACATACGACTCCTGGGACCATGTGCCTGCTGAAAGAAAGGAGTTTATCATCCCGACTCTGAACGTAAAATATTATTAATTTTTAACTTCTTCTTTGATGTTTGTATCAATTTTTAATGTCGCTAACTTTTACTTTTATAAATTGCAGACTCGGTTCAAATTGGACCACTTTATTCAGATTCCTAACCCCGAGGATCCTATCAGGCGGGGGTTCAGGCTGTGTGTTGATAGAGACTGCTCAGATCAGTATCGGATCCGAAAGAGCCAGTTCAAGAGAGCCCACTTTTCCAAAAAGGGGGGCCTGGATGCAGTTCCCCAGTTGGAACAAGTTGTACCTCCAGAGGGTATGTCATAGGAGGACTGGAGAGCTTTGTTGGGGTATTACCAGAGGGAGGACCGGGTGAAGCAGTCGGCGAGAAACAGCACGAACAGGGGCAAGCAAGTTCTTGCGGGGAACCATCAGTTTGCGAATCCACTTGAATTTTTGCTCGTTTTCACCCAAAGCAACAGCCAGTGCCCGAAACCCACAGTTACCATCAGACTGTACATTTTTTATATTGACAACGTATCTTTCAAAGAACTTAGGGAGCTGGCCTAGGTAATGACTCATGTCAAACGATGTTGACTCACTCGGGAAAAAGTTGTGTGTAACGGTTCAGGGTTGTTCTGCGGATTTTGTGTATTCTGTGTAATGGGTGTCGAGAATAATTGATCAACAAAGCTATATGTTTCTTCTTGCGTTTGGTTATTCTGGTCTCCGAAATAACTTTGTGTGTCTGCGAAACGTGAATCGCTACCCACATACGAACTATGTCTGCCACTTTGTCCCCAGTATAGTTTGTTATAAGGTTCGCCAAAGGAATTTGTATTTCCCGGGATGTTAAACTCATAACCCACATACCCACTCTGCCTACCACTTTGACCCCATAATACTTTGTTATATGGTTCGTCTACATTGTCTGGCACGTTCATTGATAGGCCCACATAATTACTTTGTCTCCTAATCTGACCCCATTCGGGCTGGCTTTGAGCCCAATTTGAACTGGTTCCCACATGATCATTGTGCCTCCCACTTTGAGGTGATTGTGGTTGGCTTTCAGTTTCATTGAAGAAACGTGATGGTGTTTCCGCGAAAAAAGAACTGGTGCCCACATAATCACTCTGTCTCCGACTTTCAGGTGATTGTGGTTGACTTTCCGTTTCTTCGAAAAAACGTGATTGGGTGCTCACGTATTCACTGTGTCTCGCATATTGGCCTTCTCCAAATGCACATGACAGCTGCGAAAATTGATCGGAGAATTGAACCGACCTGGATTTTTGAAGACCGGAGGGTGTTGTGTTTGTCGCTGGTCTGTTATGTTCGGGCGCCTGCAAAAAAAAAAAATTTTAATAACAGATTACACTTACAAGTATACTAACAAATAGGTATATTTTTCTTTGACCCGATTGGTCTTCCACATTTATTTTTAATAACAGAAGGGTCCTTGATTTTCGTTCTCCCCGGATAGACGATGTCTTTTAATTTAGAAATCCAGTTTTTGCGATTTGACTTCGATTGATCCTTAAACTGGACTTTAACATCCTCTACTAATTGGTCGATAGCTTCGTCATCGTCAGAGTCTTTTCGATGATCGTTGTCCGGAAGGCATGTCGACGGTGTCAGGTCTAGCTTTCTCCAAAAGTCATTTATGGTATGCACCTCAACACGTTTGTCTACATTTTTGACGAAAAATAATTACAATATTTGTGCATTTACCAAAAAAAAAGAAAGCAATTGCCTATATTTCAATAAACTTACTGCAATGCATGTACGCAGCTAGATGGCAGGCACATGGAAGGCCACAACTAATCCACACCTTACACCCGCACTTTCTCAAGTCTTTTCCGATCTCATTTTTTAATCGTTTAATTTCATCGACCATTATATCAAGAGCTGTCACAGATACAACACAAAGCAGGTCTTTCAAACATGGGTAGTTGTGTTTACCAACTCTATAAATCCTGCTTTCCTCCAGTTGGCCCTTGATTTCTGTATCTTGTCCGAGGAGGATATCATTAACACATTGAATTATTCTTTGAAATGTACATCTCCCCTGTGACTCGGACTTGAGGAGTGAATGCTCAGCCTCAACTCGGTTGGTAGTGTAGTTACGGTAGTTGAGGTGCTGATCCACCCAAAAGGAGACAAACTTTTCCTTGTACGGGGAAAGCCACTCCTTCTGCAGGTACTTGTAAACCTCTGTCAATTTAACATTTGATTAGCTTGTGTGGGTATATGTGATTTACCAAAAATTAGAAAAAAAAAACTTCAAAAGCACTTCACTTACTGTCTAAACGGGGACCTATCTTCTCTTTTAAATATGATAAATTGTTGGTGTACTCTTCTAGTGTGCGGAACTCGTAAAGTTTTTTCCACCATCCGTAAAAAGGCCCCCATTTCCCTTCGCCTTTTAACGATGGCATGCTAAATTTGTCTATGTTCCTCCATATGTGCACTCTACACAGTAAATGGTATGCTTCAGGCATAACGGCTTTGCATGCTTTCATTAGCGCCAGATCCCGGTCCGTGAGTACCACGCGCACAACAAAGCCTTCACCTAACGTCGACTTCAAACACTCCAACACCCATCAATAATTATGCTCTTGTTCACTTATGATAAACGCATATGATATGCTAAAGGTCCTGTTTGTTGGAGTGACACCAACGATCTCGACCAACGGCATGTTGTACATATTAGTTTTGTACGTGGCGTCTATTTGGATAACATAAGGAAATGCACGCCACAACTTAAATGATGTCGGATGTATAAAAAACAGATTCTCAAACCGACCAGATACACTGTTTGTTGTATGATAATACAAGTAATTATGCTCCTTAAGCATACTGAACATAACCTGTTTCGTTTGAACAATATGGTGTACATATGTCGTTTCAGATACTCTATCATAGTAAATAAATAAAAAGATATGTAAATTTGATATAATATACCTGCATTGGAGTGTTCCCATGTTTTTCGGTCGCCTTTTTCCGCATAGCTTTTTGGAAATTGTAAATGTCATCACTGCGGGTCAAGTTTCCTGGAAATTTTTCTTTCAATAGCTTTAACATCTTACGGGGCGTAGTACCGCGATGATATTCTTCTTCCAGAAATAATCTCTCCTCTTCAGTCAACCTTCTTGCGTACGCGTAACCCTCCAGATTCTCAGCTGGATAGTGCTTATGCGTGTCGTCTACAACGGTTATCCTCCAACCATCATCAGTCAAACGACCGATTAATCTAAAGGGGCACTAACATTTAAGTGTCTTTTTAACGAGCCCGCCTATCCTATCATCCATTTTCCCAGAAAGATTACAGACTATCGTCACTTTATTTTTTACACCAGCTAAGTTGGAATTTGTTCGTCGTTTGATTAACACATAACCAAGCTGCAATCCTGTACTTTTGGCCCAGTTGAACAATTCTTCGTGTGAATCGAACACCTAAATTAGTTTTTTTTTAAATTATCATTAAATTGTATACTTATAAATATCTAACATTTTAAATATGCAATAAATATAACAACGAAACACAATATAAATAGTACTAAAATATAAATATTTTAATGATATTTGCATAAATTAGTTTTTTTTTTAAATTATCATTAATTTGTATACTAATAAATATCTAACATTTTAAAATTGCAATATCTAACATTTTAAAATTGCAATAAATTTAACAACGAAACACAAATTAAATAGTACTAAAATATAAATATTTTAATGATATTTGCATAAATTAGTTTTTTTTATAAAAATTATCATTAATTTGTATACTAATAAATATCTAACATTTTAAAATTGCAATATCTAACATTTTAAAATTGCAATAAATTTAACAACGAAACACAAATTAATTAGTACTAAAATATAAATATTTTAATGATATTTGCCTAAATTAGTTTTTTTTTTTTAAAATTATCATTAATTTGTATACTAATAAATATCTAACATTTTAAAATTGCAATATCTAACATTTTAAAATTGCACTAAATTTAACATCCTAACACTAATTAAATAGTACTAAAATATAAATATTTTAATGATATTTGCCTAAATTAGTTTTTTTTTTTTAAATTATCATTAATTTGTATACTAATAAATATCTAACATTTTAAAATTGCAATATCTAACATTTTAAAATTGCAATAAATTTAACATCCTAACACAAATTAAATAGTACTAAAATATAAATATTCTAATGATATTTGCCTAAATTAGTTTTTTTTTTAAATTATCATTAATTTGTATACTAATAAATATCTAACATTTTAAATATGCAATATCTAACATTTTAAAATTGCAATAAATTTAACAACGAAACACAAATTAAATAGTACTAGAATATAAATATTTTAATGATATTTGCCTAAATTAGTTTTTTTTAAAAAGGCGTCTGGTAACCCGACCACCTTTTTGGTAACCCAAATTATCATTAATTTGTATACTAATAAATATCTAATATTTTAAATATGCAATAAATTTAACAACAAAACACAAATTAAATACTACTAAAATATAAACTAATAATGATATTTGCCTAAATTAGTTTTTTTTAAAGTTAACAAGGATACCTGATCGGTGTGGAAAACCCTAGCGTCGTAGTCAAAATGAGGGGCCGCCTCTGGTATCTCAAATTCTTCATCAGGTTCTTCGAAGTGAAGCTCAAAACCTTCCGCACCCATTTCGTCCCATATACTTTCAAAATCCATCTGAAATAATGATAAACTATAATAATAATACTAAAGATCTACAATTTATAGTATATTGAAAAGCTAATGTATATCTATATATCTATATCTATATATATAAATGAAAACAATAATATATATATATATATATATATATTGAAAACTGAAAGAACTGAAAGAACTATAACTATAACTATATTGAGATAGAACTGAAAGAACAAATAGAACTGAAAACGATTGTGAGAAAATCGGACGCTACATGTTTCCATATATAAAACCGCCCGTACACTGTGGACTTGATGGTCCACAGTGGACCATTAAGTCCACAGTGTACGGTTACGTACAATGACTTTTTGCAGCAACCCTCGCTGCAAAAAGTGTGGTCATTTTATTAAAAAACTGGTCGGGTCACCAGGTGCCTATATAATTATATATCAATTAATGACTTGGTACCTTTTTTTCAAGTGGGGAGTACGGCTACTAAATTTTTGTAATTTCATTACTAGAGCTTTTCGAAAACTTTAATATGATATTATAAGTTAAACTAATCCCCATGTAAACACTCGATTAAACAGCATAACATTTTTTCGGTTTCGTAATTTATAATGTGAGGATTTAACCAATTGAAAATACACCATATATATATGGTAAAACTATATATAAAAAGTTGATGGAATATCTAGCTACTTAAACTGAACAATGTAATAATATCTTTCAACAACAGTTACGTCACTATGGAACTCGACAATCTCAAGTCTTTATTTTGTTGTGAGTGTGATCCATATATGACCCATACGTATAATTTAAATTTACCTTTATAGTCAAAATGGGTCTTCAAAATCTTGGTCTCGATCGGTCCAAACATATATGTTACTCGTACTACACTATAGTACTTCGATTAAAGGAATAAAGGTATATGATTTTCGATGTATCTGTAAGGATCCTTTAAGGAATAAGTTATAGTAAAGTATACATATATTTAAATAGTCTCATTTAATTAACAAAAATCTGGTTACCAGTCGCCTTTGTCAATTTGTATGAGAGTTCATCATTAATTATCATATAATGAAATGCTTTCTTTAGTTTGTTTTGTTTGTTATATTCATGATATGATACATGATCCGTATCACATTAATTGTGCCAGGTAGCTTTAACTGTCCATCAAGTGTATCGTATAGCTAAATAATAACTTAACAGCTATCGCATGTGATTAAAGAACGTACAATAATAACTCTCCAAAAATATACTCGTATTAATCACACGTAAATCAGGGTAAAACATATCGAGTTATTATTATATTCTATAGAGTTTTGTTAAATATAACCCTTAGGGCTGTGTTTAAGGTGAATAAATTGTTTGTACATTTACCATGAAAATCAGGGGGCGGACTTTTAATATGAAAGGTACAAGTTTTTTATGCACGTTAAATACAGCTCTTAGGGCTGTATTTAGCATTTCCCTATTGTATATTTATCGAGTTAGTCACCAAGATATTTTGTCGATATGTGTGGTCGCACAAAGATAATACGAGTAACGTTACAATATCATCATAAGATACATGAAGAATCAATTTTAACGTTCCACAAATAAATATGGATAAAGAGAAATTAAATAATGGTCATTGTCATCTATATTAAACATTCCTTTCCGTTAAACATACCTTTCTGCTATTAAAAAGTCCACTAATATGTATTTTGATCATGGTTAATGCCTTATACCGTATTAAAACAGGGTTGATGTCAATAAATTTTAATTAGATCAAGCACCTAAAACTGTTTTACACAAAAAGCTAAGCGTCTACATATAGAGTACACTACGAAAAATACCCGCAAATATAATTAAAGAGTGTTTATGGCGTGCAGAAACCAATTTGCAATAATGGGAACGTAATTCGTTGTATAAATGTTGATTTAAACTTTTGATGGAAATATCAAATCCGCACCCGCTTTCCTTGCCTATTATTAAAAATGAAAAAAATTGTGTCACCATGTCATATTAATTGACATCATAATCTTTTCTTAGGAGGATACTGATTTTGGTATTGTTATGTAACTATGGTCATCATACTCCAAATTTGCTAGAGTACTCGTTTTTAATTCAAAACAATCTGTCTTAATCAAATAAAAACAATTTTAAAATAAAAACGGTAAGAACACTTAAAAAACATCATTTTAATGTATTAAAAGTCCATAAAACTAACATAGTGCAGAACTAATTATCATTATTTAAGTATTTAACAACACATTGATCCGTCAAAATAAAAAAAAATCACGTTTTTTGGTGGATGCATCGTTTAGAAGAATATGCATCCAAGATAGATGCATAAAACAAAAAAAATGATTTTCTTAATTTTGACAGGCCAATGTGTTGTTAAACACTTAAATAATGATAATTAGTTATGCACTATGTTAGTTTTATGGACTTTTAATGTATCAAAATGATGTTTTTTAAGTGTTCTCACCGTTCTTTTTAAGACTGTTCTTACCGGAGTGTTACCACATGTGTAAGTTGAGTCCAAAAAAAGTCCATGTAACTTACACACCACATGTGTAAGTTAACTCCGACCACCACCACCACCACCATCATCATCTCCGACCACCACCATGATCCTCCGGCGACGGCGACCATCTCCGGTGAGACTTACACATGTGTAAGTACAACTTACACATGTGAAAGTTAACTTTCCGGCGAGAATCAGACTCGTTTTCGGGTGGATATATACGGTACGGGCTAGAAGCTCTCATCCATTCTAAGCTGACCGTCAAGGGACGCATATGGGAATCGTATGGATTTGATGGGCGGAGATCCAAGAGATGGTGACAGTTTGCTATACAACAATAGTTTTTTTTTTTGTTTGTTTTTTTTATTTTATCTACTATAGTTGTATATTAACGAGTGAAAAAAAGAAAAGTTTCTTGTTTGCATCACGAGAGCCATTTGTTGACAAGGGCTTAATCTGGATCTATTTGTTAGTAATCATTTTTAGCCATTTTTGTGACTAAACAAAACATACTACTATTGTGTACAAATGGAAAATAGATCGATCAGGCAACTTTTTGATTTATTAATTTTTATTATTATTATTATTATTATTATTATTATTATTATTATTATTATTATTATTATTATTATTATTATTTTTATCAAAGTACCTTTTTATGGAAAATAGTTATTATTATTATTATTATTATTATTATTATTATTATTATTATTATTATTATTATTATTATTATAAAAGATTTACTCACTAGACCATATTGAAAGACCAGGAGATGTAGGCGGGCCCGCAAATAGTTAAGGACGTATGGTGACATTATCGTGAGCTCCAAGCTAGAGCTGCTCTTGCATCATTAACCCTATTATAGTATTTAATTATGAGAATCCGTGCTATATAGTATAACAAGTACGTATTATTTATTTTTCTAACTTTTTAATTCTATTTTTAAGTTGTATTCTCATAATAAAATATTATTGTATTAAAGATCACATAGTTTTAAACTTAACTTACTACACAAACTTTTAATAACTAGATTAACATTCGTTTGTTGAACGGCTTACCAAGTAAATTTATTTTGTACATTGTTTGATATAACATATATAGAGTCGGGTTATTATTATATTAAGATTGTGAATACTTGACCCTAACAGAAATTCAACTTGACGCCGAATCAAAAAACTGGGTTAATTAAGGTTGTGAAATCTTGACCAGGTAATTTTCAAACTTGATTTTTTTTTGTCGGGGTCAGGTTGAATTTTTGGGTTAAAAGGTCAACCCGTCAACTCAAAAAAATCTAAATTTATATGATATTTATACCAACTCAGTTGACCCAAAAGTAACCCATTTGATATGCAAACCACCTAATCTTGACCCAATAATAATTAAGTCATTTGATATGCCACACTACCTAACCCAACAATAACACGTTTGATCCCGTTGACATAAAATTAACCCACTTAACTCAAACTCAACTAATTTGACCTTTCAACAACATATGTATTTATTGGGTCACATGGGTCACCTAGCCACCCAGGGCCGGGTTAAAAATTTTGACTTGTAATTTTTGTTCTGTTAGGTTAGAGTAAGAGATTTTCCAATTCACCACCCTGACAAGCGTCAACCTAAATGGCCAGTAAAATGTTAAACATCTATAGAATTAGGTTTCCCATAAATTTAACTTTCTATCGTTGTGTACAATACTTATATACGCCTCATCCACAATGGTGACTTAAGGTTTTTTTTTGGCCTCAAAAGATATCAATTTTTGAGGCTTAATTCATTACCATATAAATTAGAGTAAAAGAGAAAAGCAAAAAAAAAAAAGTAACTCGATTTTTATTATAAACTACTAGTAATAAAAAAGATATGGATGTTGATACCAAAACTAATAAGGGCGTTACTATAATGCAAATTATATATCGTAGTTAGTCCAAAATCCAAACATTAAGTCGAATATACAAAATATTGAGGTCTCGAAAATTTGGGGGCCTAAAGTGATCGCCTAGTTCCATAGTACTGTTGAGCCACCTCTACTCATCCATTATCCAACGACTAGAAATAGCAAACTTTTATATATATATATATATATATATATATATAATGTAACGAATTAATATTAATTTACAAACTAAAATTTAAAAGATTTCTTCAGACCAAATCTTTGGGTTTTTATGTTTTTATCAAATTAACCACTTTTACACATTTTATGATTTTACCTTTACACATTTGTTTTTATTATTTTTTCTAATTTGGTATATATAACGTTATTTAATACATAATACTGATTTATGTAACATTTAAAGTAATATTGTATATTACATCACGATTGTCGGATTGTCATTATTTGCATGGATATAGTTATTTTTTGCTTCATGTTATTATACGTTTTATTATTACTACATGTTTTGTTTATTATAGCTAGATGTTTAATTGTGAAATTTTATATTTATGTATTTATATTAGACTAATATTGTACTTCTTCGGGATTAGTTTTCTGAAATGTAACTATCTTTGACCGAATGTCTATAGTAGGAAAAAACTAAAGTTATGTGTATTGTATGTAAGCAACTTGAAAAAATGCTTAGTGTATGTAAGAAAACATACGTGACAACCATATACAGGTGCCACTTGTCAGATTTTAATCAGTTGAAACGAAATTCTTACATACAATAAACATTATTTCAAAGTTGTTTACATACAATACACACAACTTTAGTTATTTCCTACAATAAACATTCGTTCAAAGTTTCTTACATTCGTGGAAACTAATCCTTATTTCTTCTATATATTATTTTCATGTAAAGCAAAAACATAGAAAATGTATTTCGTGACAAGGTGCTGATAAGATGCCTAGCTCGTTTTAGTCTATTTACTAAGATGCACTAGTTTTACAAATCCTAATAATTTCACTACGTACTAGTACTCTACTCACCATGCTTAAGACCAATGAGACGATTTTTAATGATTCTAACAAACTAGTAGCACTGATGACACGTGACGATTTTTAATGAGGGGGTTCTCTCTCTTCCTCCCTTTGGACACATACACATTATATACATATATATTCTCCTCTTCCTTACTCTTCCTGTCAGCTCTACTCTGTCTGTCAATCATGGAGACGAAAAAAATTCTGAATGTTTCCTACATTAATCGACACCCCCCAGTGAGCTTAACTTTTCATAACTTTTATATGTTTCTCACATATATAGTTTGTTCAAATAGCTAGCCACTTTTTATAACTTTTTCATGTTGATTTTGCAACTAACTTATATATATTGCTGATACTTTTTTTCCCGGTTAGGTTTTTGAAACCGTTTGTTTATCGATTTGATACGTGTTGTTTTCATGTATCTATCATCATCTATGTATATGTGTATGTGTATTATGTATATACACACGTACATATAGACGGACGTGAATGAATGCGAGAAAATGATAAAAATATATGAGTTAGTTACACAAGCGAAATTAAGCTAACGAAGGTTTAGATGAGTGAACATCGCCATGAAAATGGATTAGACTTATGACGTTTTTGCATACAACTTTGTTATCGTATTCATGATCAAACTTCTAATTATTGCTATATATTGATGTATGTGGAGATCTTATAACTTGTAAACTGATGCATGATCGATGTCGTACGTGATATAGTTATGATGACGTGGCAACATACGCATGTCAGCAAAAATATATAGTTTGAACGGAATTCACGAAGAGATATCCGAGAGGAATTTGGACCTTTGTCACTTACAAACTTTACTGTTCAATAAACTGGCCGGGTTATGATAAGTAGGATCCTATGGTGTGTTAATTTGATTGAAATTACTTCATAGCTAGCTAGCTGTCATTCCATCAGTTTTTTCTAGGCATCCACTGATGCATGTATCTTATCAGTTCTAATCCTATTTTTTTTATAGTTTGATCATGTTTTTGTATCATAAAATATACCCTGTACGTAGTCATAGTAATGCGTCGAATAATTGAAATTTTTTTAATTTCCAAACTAGTTCTTTCAAATGTCATTACTCTATTCTTGATCGGCTTTTTATGTTATTGAATATGTACAACTTGGTAAACTACATGAGTTTAATTGTCAGGTGATAGATATCCATTCCTGCCTGCGTGTCTCCATCCTGTCTTTTAAAGTAATTAATTTTAATTAGTAACATATCAGGTTAATTTTGCGTTTTGGTAAAAATCCTTGGAAGCGTCAGTCCAGTATGGGACCAAATTCGTCCTAAACCATTTATATATCTAGCAAGTGCCCACCATTGTAATCATTGATTAAGTATATAATAGATCTTTCAATTTCATGCTAGCTTTTATGTGCAATCTTGTGTTAAATTTTAACCCAATATTGATGCATGCATGTAGTCATATATACTTATTCACCAATCCATTGTATAATTAAGTTAATTGCAGCTAGAGAAATCAGTAACATGGTGTATGTTCTTTTCCTTATTATTTGCTTATGAAAGTATAATTGATGAGGGAATTTCAGAGTTATGGGGAGATTACTTTCAGTAAAGAAAACATATGTTGGAGAAAGGATAGCATGACAAGAACTATTGATTTGAAAATTGGGAACATAGAGAAAGCAACATTCATGGAATATCCAGGAGGAGACTACTGCTTGGAAATCCATAGCACTGATGGTTACAGATACAAATTTGGGGGTTTTGAGGACGAGGTAGCTAGCTAGTCTTTAAGATTCACAACGTTTTTATATGCTATTTAATTTTGTACATCCTGCTGGAACATTTCAGATTTTTCTAAGTTTTCCATGTCAACGTGTTATCTTCTCTGATTGTTAGTAGTATGAATGTAGCTAATGTTTCTATTTACTTGACACAGCATGTTGTGTGGTTGAACGCTTATTTCGAAAGCCACCAGATATCATTTACACGATCGCAAGTCTATGTTGGTGGTATGAATTGGGGAGAGCTAGATCTCACGGGTTGGTTTGTAATCTTTTTTCATTAACTAATATAGCTCTTGCGTTTCTTGGACATTTTAAGCAGTTTACCGCATTAACAGTTATCCAATACTACTTATTAGCTTATTGAAGAAAAAAAAAAGTGTACGGTGTCTTACAAAAGCTTTTTCTTATAGCCAACTTTTTGTTATCTTTACTACTTCTCCCTTTTTACAGTAATTCTTTATCTGGTCTTTCAAATCATGATATGAAATTATGAATCTCAACTGTTAGCAGGGTTTTAATTGAGAGTACCAACATTTCTAAACTAGTTTACTCATGGAATAATACCGGGACTGAAGCTGACAAGACTAGTTACCATAATGGACACACTAGGAAACTGATAAGCGAATATGATCAGCACAGCCCAAATATCTAGTGGGCCGTGGCTGTGTGTATGCAACTTGATCATGAGAATAAATAATTCCACACACGATATGTTAGTGTCAGTCTAAAACGTTGCAAAAGGTTAGCACCCTAGCTAGTTGGGTTGACCCGAAAATATCAAATGTGTTAAAGTGTCAACCGATATTCAGAGCAACCCAAAACCAACGCTCTTACTTCATTTGCTGTGTCCTGTTAGGAATGGTGTACGTGTGGTGCAAAGACCCTCTTTAATTTCGTTATAGACTTACATTAACCTCATCTAATCGAATTATATTGATGGAATTTCTGTTCACTTTTATTTTCCTATTCTTCAGACCACCATCTTTCATTAGTCCATGGACAAAAGCAATCGCTCATGCAACTTTCTTTGGATGATGTTTCTCGCATAGAGAGAACCTATGAGCAAGTGAAGTTAAAGTTTCACAAAGATGGGAATGTTTCTAAAAGGGTATTATACGGTTAAATTCCTTGTACTTGAGATAGTGTTTCTTATACATAATCTCCTTTTTTATTTATTTAGTCGCTTCTTGATACAGGGTTTTTATCCTAGAGAGTTTGTTTTTGGCTTTACTGGAACGGAAGAAGCAGATGTGTGTTTCACATCCCTTATAATTTTAATTCCATCAATTTTGATAATGTAACTTTAGTGTATGTATATATAACAACTTCACCATTACTGTTCTCTAATCTCCTTATGGAATTTTATCAGGAGTTTAAAGAAAAAACAATGGGATCGCTGCGTAATCTAGTTGAAAAGAAGAACGAACGAAAGAAACCTATTGATGCGTTTAATAATGTGTCCATTGCTCAATTAAGGTATAATTAATGTATATAAACATTTGTATAGAATAGTTATCTTATTCTGAAAACACTTGTTTTACTTTTGTATATTCCATTCCAAATCTATGTAAGTTATGTTCATTGTTTTCATTCTGGTAATAACATATAAATGCAGGAGTATATACAATGTGAGATTTTACCTGAAAAACTTGAAGCTGCTGGGACCTGAAGTAAAACACAAGGTTATGTACAAAGACATTACCTCCGTGTTCGTCTTGCCCCGGGTATTTTTATTTGTATCTCTGTTAAAAAATCAATTTTAATTTATTGACCAAGTATATAACACATGTTCTTTATGCGCAGAATGAAATTTCGTATGTTGTGGTATTGTGTCTGGATCCCCCGTTATACACTAATGATGGCTCTGATGAGCATCCATACCTGACACTCGAGGTATTAGTTTTTCTATAATTTAAAAAAGATGATTTGTCAACCAACATACAACTCGTGTGACTTTGTATGATGTTTAACTTATTTAGTGTAGTTAACCGTAATCTCGTATCCCCCCCTTCCTAAATTCTAATTATATGTGTTTATATTACAGGGTGATGCTGTTGGGGAGAATCTAGTTAGCCGCTTGGAAGACTGTATTCATGAGGAAGCAATCAGACACTCAAACTACAGAAGTCGGGATGGATCTTATGCAGTAGATTGCTCATTCCTTAACGAAGAGGGACACCTGTACCCGTTAGATAAGGGGTTTTTGTGTTTGACAACAAATCCAATTCACGTACCTTATGATGATGTACTGAACTAGTTTTTGAAGATTGTGATTGTCAATTGGATAATGTAACACAATTTTTTGCTATTTGCAGATCAAGGAAGTGGCCTTTGTGAAGGGACGAGTGGGGCATATCAAAGTTCATGTTTCCCTGAAAACAAGACAGTCCCTCTTTTTCTGTGATATTAAGACAGATGAACGTCATAGGCTTCTTGATAGAATGAAGTGAGTATTAATGTTTGCTCAATTTGTAGAATTTTGGCGCTTCATAAACTAAGTTCATCTGATGCAGGCAATCAGGTTTACACATCAGGGAACCACAACATGAGACGAAAATCAGCAAAGGGAAAGATGTGGCTGAAAGTTCACAGTCAGAAAGACCTTCAATGGTCTTCTGTGAGGAAGCACAAAAGGTCGTGTTTCATCCTTGCTGTAGTCATAGTTTTCGTTTGACTTTAATTCTGATTGTGTTTGTAATTTTACTCCAGCGTCTTGAAGAAGAGGGACTTCCAATTGAATTTGATAAACTTCAGAAACGTATTGCGCGGCAGTGGGATGCTTTACCAGGTGATTAAGCTGGTTGATCATAGAATTTAACTCGTTTCAATGATTTTTTTTTCTCCACTCATTTTGATGCTTTAATTTTCAGAACATGTGAAGTCATATTACAGAGGTAAGGATGCGAAAAGGAGACGGAACAGAACAGTTTATGACAAAAAGTTAAGGAAGAAGAAGGGTTTAACAATGGTATATGAATCTGGTTGTGCAAGTACATCTTCTGCTCTTCTGTTTCTTAGGGCATGTTTGTTTGTTTGTTTTTTCGTGTGGATTAAGTGTCTGTCTGAATTTAGTGTGTCTTAGACGGATAAGACGATAAAATAATTGTTGTTTGTTATGTGTGCTGAATTAACCGACTGAAGAATTTAATATACTATAATATCCTTGAAATTTAATAAGTGTTTTTTATAAAAAAAAAGTTTTGAAAGCATAATTATGTAAAATGCCTTTTGGCTGTATTTTTCAATTAAGTGATGACTTATTAAATAAGCCCTAAAGAAACATTATATCCAACTTAGGCAAATAAGAAGTCATGTCTTATTTATTAAGATGTTACACCACCTAAGTCTCTCACTAGTGCAAATGCTGATATGGAAGGTAGTCTATCTAACTTCAACGTGATGTAGATTAACATGTGACCAACTTAATTTGCAAAATAGTTAGACAATGTGTATGAAAATCACAAGGTTAAATCTCACAGTTGGTCATCGTAATGGTTCTCAGGCCAGGATAATAAAAGTTGGAAATCTGAGACTAAATAAAAATAATACTCTTGATTTATAATGTTTTAGTTATTGTGTGATAGCTAGTAATTATTTGTTGGTTTTGATGATTATTAGACCGTTATATATATTATACTAGTCTTCAGACGTATCTGATGGATGGATAATTTCAAAATTATATCTTATATATTCCATTTCAATATATTATGATTTTTTATGATAAACTATAAAATTTTACCAAACTAAAAGGATTCATAACATGTAAAATAATAACATATTCATAATTTATGTAGTTAATGTAGTAATAAAAAACTTTAACTAATTAAAAAGTTGAATCCATAATGATTCACGAAATTTACATCAATCCTTTCGGAAAAAATTGTCATTTCCCTAAAATTTAATAAGAGTTGCAACACGAAAGTCACAATTTTATTTCACATCATGTAATAGATTGCAACATATAACAATACAACATCTTTGAAGATACTAAATAGATCAAAACAAATACTTGTATGTATAACGATACAAAATAGTCCAATTATTGAAAGAATCCTCAAAAGTGAGAGATTATTTTCGTTTGGTTGTTACCAAAGGTATTAACCTGATGTTCTTAACAAAAACCTTTTGGTACCTTTTTAAGTAACTTAATAATAATAATTATGTTTTAGTTAAACCTTTTAAACTCTGCAATTCAGTTCTTTTGGAGCAATTTCTTGATAGCGGCATTCCTTGATTGTTTAGACTTTCATTTATTTTGTCTAAGCGAGTCCATGTTTCATCAAGTTCTGAAGCCATCCATATTGGTGGTGTTTTTTCTTCCGGATCTATACACTAAAATTTGATCCTCTTCCGTATACACAAACCACCCTATAAGCATGTATGACGTGCAAGATCTCCTTCCTTCTTTCTCCATCATCTACATAAGAATAAATTGCGTATGGTCAAGCAAGATGTCCACATAAATACATAATATTGTTTGATTCCGCATCATTGATGCTATCATAATGCAATCAATCATACCTCAACTTTCAAGTCCCAATGACCCACTGTTTCACTACTTCAACCTCTATAACTATGGTCAGCAATTTCATTGCTAGCATCTAAGACTAACATTATAACTCAAATAATAGATAATAGTCTTATAAAGAAATAAAAGTAATACAAATAAGGGCTAATTACTTAAAAAGTCCCTCAACTTGTCACTGAAACCTTTTCTGGGGCTCCAACAAAAGAAAGTTCTATTTGAGGATATGAAAACGGTTAAAATTACTATAGTAGGACCGTGACCACTTTTTGCTGACGTGTCAGTAGCTAGCCGGTTTTTTCCTTATTTTTAAGGGCTAAGTACTTGAAAAGTCTTTTAACTTGTCACTGAAACCTTTTATGGGGCTCTAACAAAAAAAAAGTTCAATATAACCACTTCTTTATATTCCCTTGTACCATATCAGCATCTAGTCATTTCCATTTCAAAACTGCTGATGCCGGCGTCGGAAACTTCATTGGATACGAAGTTACCAAAATTTGAACAACGGTTTCATTATAAATCACTAGATCTACAAGACCCATCTACCAAATTAACAAACATACACAACTATCAAGATTTAATTTTGGCTTCCTCACAAATAATAAGGTCTCCCAAGAAAACCTTTTTGGGTGAAAAACAAATAAGATTGATTAATTTAAAAGTGTCAGACTCGGGTATTAAAATTTATTGTCGGATTAGTAGCGGTGTTTATGGTGGCGGCTAGGGAGACTTCACGAGTCCACATTTTTAACTTGGGTTTTTTTAAAAGAGTTACATGAGAATGGTTATATGGGGACAAAGATACAATCAGGAATATTCAAATTGTTTTATGAGTTTTGTGGCCAGATCATTGTGGTGGTGGTGTTGGAGTGGCCGAAAAAATTGTATGTTTTTTATTTTTATTTTATGGTGATGTGATTATATACTAGTGTTATTGATGATGCTAACGTTACCATAACGAATATGCGATTATGGCATCCCAAATCTGTAATGGGAAACGGGTAGTCATATTTATGTGGTGTCAGTGGGGTGGTTGGAGATGATCGAGATGAAATGGAGATTGAAAGATGTGGTTATAGATTCAGATCGATTATTTGATGTTTTGTATAGAGATTTGACTTAGAATTTCCATGCAATCCATAAATGAAATGAAATAAAAGAGAAATTACATTCAAAAATTTTTTTTACCGGCTACTTACACGAGACCCTACAAAAGTAGTTTAGCCGTTTTCATACCCTTAAATAGAACTTTTTTTGTTGGAGCCCCAGAAAAGGTTTCAGTGACAAGTTGAGGTACTTTCCAAGTAATTAGCCCTATTTTTAACCGACTACTTGTACGAAATCCCATAAAAGAGATTTTAGCCGTTTTTCTTCCCCTTAATAGAACTTTTTTTGTTCGAGCCCAAAAAAAGTTTCAGTAGCAAGTTGAAGGACTTTCCAAGTAATTACAAAGAAAGGAACCTCAATGGCATCATGCCATCATCCATGTCTTTTAGGCTTTAATTGATCCGTCTCATGCTTTGCTTTCCCAAAAGAAATCACCTCTTTTTGCTGCTAATCATACAACTCTGATACTGTATCCTCAGTTTCTATTAATAAATCAAACTTGAATTAAGTACATAATGTATATAAAACAACTATGTTAATTAATAAAATATCTTTATTACATATGTCCACTCCAAAAATTAAAAAATGAAAATAAAATACAAACAATAACCCCTTTTAACAAAAAATTTTACATTTATACGCATGAAAGTCCATAAATCTGGACCCATAGAGGCATATGCATTTACGACCGAAAGAATCAGATGGTCTTTAGGTGTTTTTTGTGACATCCGTCACCAAAACTGGTAATTTATTATAGTCTCTAACTTGAATCCCAAATTTCTTTACTAGTCAATGAGCCTATATAGTATAACAAGTGTAGAAAAATGGCTTAAAGTCTATAATAATAAATTTCAATAATCATATATATAGTAATAATAATAATAATAATAGTTTTATTGTACTAATAAATTAAAAGTTAAATAAATAAAGCAACAAATAAAATAAAAAAATGGTGGAGTATACTTGAGGGTGGACGGCCAAGAAGAAAAAAAAAAGAAAGAAAAGAAAAAAGAAATTGTATTTCTATTAGAACTCTTGTTAAATTATATATTAATATATCCTAATTACGTTCAAACTCTAAAACACTTATCCTTATAATAAATATAAGTAAATACCTAAACAAAAAAAATAAAACTATTTTTTTTCCTTCTTCTCCTTCTTGCATCGACCCAGAGAGAATAAAAGAGGGAAACCCTCTCAAGATTAAAGCTATAATTTATTGGTAAGTTTAATTATAATTCTTATGAATCTTGATTTAAATTAAAATTAATAATAAAATTTTAAAGATTATATTCTATTTTTTTCAAGGTATCTAAGAAGGAAATCATCAATCTTGGGGTAAATCACTTGTCTTCTCTTTTCATATATACATATACATATATATATATGTATGTATGTATATAAGTATATCTTTTTTATTTATTAATCTTTATTTATAAGTAACCTATGTTGATGAATATGTATATTATGGCAAAATTTATAATAATGAATGAAAGGGTTTTTTTTAATGGTTAAATCATAAGCTTGAAGTATAAATCATATTAATGTTAAAAGTTTACGTATTTATTGTAGCATAATAATTAATGTAATTAAAGAAATCCAATTATGAAGGCATGGAAATCATAATAACATATGTAAATAGGTGTTGGAAATATTTGAAAGTTTATATATGAATATTAGTTGTAATAGTCTTTAAAACAGTAAGTTTGAGTTATTTCAGAATCTGGACAGATTCGGTTGTTAACTTTGAAAGATCGTATCTTGGTCATGGAAGATGGTTAAGTCACGTTTTTGGTGTCCAAAATTAAGTTCAGGAAGTGTAATTTTTGGTGGAATTGGTTTCGTGTCAGAATATGAAGTTTAAGGTTGTCAAACGAATTTTACAACAAAACTGTGCAAAGATGAGTTTCCCGAACAGATTTAGGTCGACTTCAAATAGTCATATCTTGGTCGATTTTATGAACTGGAGGTTTATTTTTTTCCAGAAACATTTTTAAGATGTTAAGAGTATAAAGTAAAAAAAATTGTATTTTTTTGAAGCTTCGAAGGCCCTTAACTTTTATAAAACTTTTCTGCGTGCAAACAGTGAATTTTCTGACTAGCCTGTGATTATGGAATTTTTAAAAATAGTTAACGTGCGAAATAAATTAAGTAAAAATTCATGTAAGTTTATAACACTCTAAGGTTACAGTAGTTAAGATTTGAAAACTTGAATTGATCGTTTCATCCTAATAAAAAACAGATAAAGTTACCAAAAATTTCAGCAAATATGAGCTTGTAGAATTCAATCATAAATCATTAAAACAAATACTCTATATTAAGTTATGTGACTTGTAACTTAATAATATATGAAATATCAGTTACGAATATTTTGAAAGTAGCCATATATGTATATCATCAAATACGGGTTACAATGGATGGTTATTGACCATGTCCATAATTGTAACTTGTTCTTATATATGTGTTGTGTAGATTCTAGTGATCATTTTGGACTTTGCACAACTACTTGCTTGTTGAGGTGAGTTTCGTGGCCCCTTTTTATATTATTTCTTTGGGGGAAAATGATGCTCAAAACATTTTTATTTCTTTACTAGCTGTGCGAAAACTAGTTTGCTTTATTGGACATATACGTGTACTTATGAAATGTGTATGTTAGCTTATTTGCGTTGATTTCATGATGCAATAGATGTCTGTCGATATCTATTGAAGACAATTTATGGCAATGGATAACAATGATAACAAATAACCAACTTTATACTCCAGCTGGTAGTTTGTTGGTATAACAATGTGTGATTGAGTTGTTGGCAAGTGATGTGATTGAGTTGTTGGCAAGAAGTGATGAGTTTATGTTGTCGGATAACTGTGATGGCAATGATCAGTATTTGGTATGCATACATGCTACTACATGTTTATATTTACACTATTGTCCAAACCTCATTTATCATGCACAGCAAACACATTTGTATTACTTTAAACCTATGAACTCACCAACATTATGTTGACATTTTCGAGCATTCATTTCCAGGTAATAACAATGCTTAAGGAGATTGAACATAAGGACTTTAGGAAGACTAATAAAGAGATCCTTCATGGACTCCTAGTTGCATTTAATCATTGAACTCTATTTTGCTATTTGTTACATCTTTTGCTATTTGAGGCATGTTGCCTAGACTTATTCTGCTTGTGAGAATTACATTTATTTGGATTTCATTTAGTATAAGAGCATTCATAGTGGGTTCGTCCGGCTCGTTCCCCCGCTCGTCCAAGCCTGGAGGACGAGTGCACACCACTAGGTATGACTCGTCCTTCGTCGTTTTCATCCCATTCGTTCCCATAGAGACGAAGCGTTCTCTGTCTTTCTTTCCTTTTTTTTGGATATTTAGTGTATTTGTGTATCTTTTGTATGTATACATGTGTTATATTGTATAAATTTGTGTGTGGTGGTGGCTGTGAAAAAAAAAAAAGGAAGTGTAGCCATTTTTTCCGGCGGCGAGAGGAGGGGGGAAAAGGAAGATGATGGCGGCTGAGAAATAAACAAGATGCAGCCATTTACTATTTATATATATATATTATTATGAATTTTTAATTTTTACCCCTATAGTTATATGTAATTTTATAAAACCCCCTAGAATTAATACAATATATTTTATTATTATTATTATTATTATTATTATTATTATTATTATTATTATTATTATTATTATTATATTATTATTATTATTATTATTTATTTTCTATATTATTATTAGTATTATTAATTTTGGGTTAAAAAAGTAAAATTAAATAAATGGTGGGTCCTAGACTAGTTCTAGCATTGTGGGTGTTTTGGGGGATTAGTCCTTGGTTAGTCCTTGGGCTGATATGGTGCTGACAGAGACTAGTTCTTGGAAGATGAGTGTCTACGACTGTGAATGCTCTAACTCTATTACAAATTCCATGTGCTATGCTATGTCATTTCGTCATATCTTACGATTCCGCCTAAGGTGGGGTGTGACATTTTTGGAGATGTTCTGATTGTGCAATTGACATGAATTGAACAAGAACAAGAACAAGGCTTTGATAACTCGTTGTGAAGGGATTAAATCAATGTTTTGGAAGATCAAAACTTGTATAAAATGCAACTTGGATCATATGTTCCATCAACGGGTTAATAGTCCAGCGATAAAGAAGTCTTTCTATGAAGGCCTTGGATTTGGAGAGACTCAGGTTTGAGTTTAAGAGGGCAAGTTTTCCCAGAATATGTTCTCATGTCTTTGGACGGACTATTAAGGGTTTTTCCTCCTACTAGATATTAGACTGCAAACAGTTCAAGGTGAGCATGAGCCCGATTTCAGGGCTTGATGAGCCTTAATGCTACAAGGTCAAAGCAAGAAGATTTGAGATCATGTTTGGTAGTTTCAAAAAATTAAATTATAGCTTAAAACTGTAGCTTGACGTAGCTTTGGGATATTTTATACCTTTAAGATATTCTACTCTCTATCAGCATCAAAGTTCAAATGATGGAGGGTCAGCCATGATTCCTAAGAAGCAAAGCTCAATAGATGAATCACTAATGAGTTACCTGTCAAACGGTTTACATTTTACATGCTACTAGGTTCCATTAATTAACAATTTTAAAGATACAAATGACATATGGAATAACTCTGCCATAGAAAGAATGCCGATTCGGGATGGTCTCGACTCATTATCATTCAAGCAGATAATGAAGCTCGTAATGATATTGCTGATTATGGTAAACAAGCAATTTAACAAGATGTAACTAACTATATGAAATCCAATACTTCTTCATAACTGATCTAAATCTGTCTTTCAAATAATAAAGGCCAATAATCAACTAAAAGAACCATTCAAAACCATAACTTTAGCACATATGTGAAACCACTTTCATATACATCTTCAGAGAGATCTAAATTCGTCCCTGTTAAAATATCTGATAAGGAGAATACAAAAGAAAGAACATTTGACAAAATAAATGTAGCGTTCTGCTCTTGATGGTTTGCATATGCTTCCAACGTTTAATATTCAAGTTAAATATGTTCCCTTCTTTATCCACCAAATCGTCTGCGAGAATGTAGTAAATGAACCCAAAATTACTATTTGTCCCCTTGGAACAAATCGAATTAGGTCATTACAGACTTGTGTTCCCAAAATAGCTATCAATCATCTCGAAAAAAGATCCATTCTTCCACTTCAAATCCTGCATAGCATCTACCACATTAGCATCAACTTCAACACTAAGCCACCAATTATCCAAAATCGGACTAAAACACCTCATCACAAAATAGAAAAGAACATATCTAATGTTTACGAATTATCACTTAGCATAAAAGACAGTCATTCATATGACTGAGATACCTTCTGTTATGCAGATAGATAGGGACAGAATCCCATTGTAACCCACAAGCTCAAATGGAACTTTTAGGTAAATCTCTCTATGAGAATGTTCGGACCACTTTGAATGCACCTCTGGTACAGATTTCAATGAGCAACATGGCTCCATGCTATTGGCCTCCAGCTGATATACATATTTATTTTTCATTGCACTTGTGCCAACACAATCAATATAAAAATATAATCCATCTTCTCGAACTTCATGAGTGAGAATGAAGATGGCAGTTCCCTTTTGTTCTTGAAGATATATGTGCTTCTGATTTATGTCTACACATATAGAGAAGGTGGTATTGTAGGTAAAGCGGGTGATAAAAGCGGCATGTCGGATGCCAAAGTGGAGGTACAGGTTCTCGTAACAACCAGCAAAGGGACATGATGGGTAAGGGCAATAGCATGTGGCATGGGGACATTTTTGTTCATGTTTACTCTTCTTACTGTAACGCAAAGCCTTTTTGCAACCATTCTTAGCATTTCTGCATGATATTTTACTGATTGGTTCAATGACCCTCTCAAGACCTCAGCAGCGATTATAGTTACAACAGCAAGAGGAACATTTACTCTTCAGCATGGAACAACACAAGGAGCATGCTAGATGGCCGTTCTCACACTGCAATGTCATACTAAAAATCAACTTTCGGTAGCTGATAGCCTGATACGCTAACGAACACCAAGAAATTATTCCTAGAATCATACACTAGCTAGTTAACCAGTTAATACCAGAACAAGCACATGGAGGTTGGGATTGTATGTATATGCCATTTAATGTGCTGCATGAACGATTTTATCTAGCCTTAGAATTGTGCAAGTATGGATTGTCATATACTGTAGAATGTAGATCATCTAAGCAAGGGGTTAACATACAAAACATAAAAAAATATATTGGTTCCTTGTTTAAACATATATATTTGTTTTAGTTACCAGTTTTCTCAAGTATACGTTGCAATATAGACAAACATAGTAAAGAGAGATGGCGTACCTGGAAGATGGGGGTGAATAATGGGGTAAGACAAATTGAGCAATCAAATATGTCAGGATCAGTAAGCACCACCTTCAGAACTTTGTCAGCATCCGGATCATAGTCCCAAGGCTGAATGACCTCCACGTCAAGCTCGGATACTTTATTTATGGAGAGAGATAAGGAAAGGAGCCCATCGCTACCCGCAAACTCGGATGGTATTGTTAGGTAATTCTTTATGGGGGTATCTTTGGACAAGCTTGTGTATACAGCTGGTACAGAATTCAATGAAAGAGTTGTATCCGTGGCTTCAGCAGTGAGTTGATATACAAACTTAGTTTTCAATATACTTAGGCCAATGCAGACAAGATAGAAAGCTCGTCCATGTTGAACTTCATGATTGATGAGGACAAATACAACACCTTTATCTTGTTCTTGAAGGAACATTTGCTTCTGGTTCATTTCTATAGAAACAGGGAAGGTGGTATTATAGGTAAAAAGGGTGGTGGATTGAGCGTGAGCGCTGACAAAGTGGAGATACAAACTCTTGGGAGAACAAGTAATGGAACATGACGGTTGAGGGCAAAAGCAAGTGACATAAGAACACAGTTGCTCATGCCCGTTCTTGTTACTGTAAGGGGTTCTCAATTCACAACCATTCTTAGCATATTTGCATGATATAAAGATTGAACCGATGAGCTTCTCAAGACCTCGGCAACGGCTCATACCAATCGGCATGCAACAAAACGGACATTTGCTCTTAACCTTGGAGCAGCAGGAGGAACATGTTATATGTCCGTTCACACACTGCAAGATTATAAAACTTTACTTATCTCATATCTTCCAATAATTATAAAAAAGTTTCCTAAAATTAATCTTTTAAAAAACCCATATGAAAAGCAAGATTAATTATTAAAATTAATTAAAATTTGTTTACTAAATTATCTATATCTATATCTATACTTCTATACTCTATATTAAAGAAAATACTCTCATGTTGAAAGTTACATGGGGAGAAATGTTTAAAATGCCCTCCTATGTAATATTTACACCTACAAGGCTACAACCCTTTAAAATATTTTCACATACACTATTCTCTTAACATTAATAATTAAATTACACTATCAATCCTTTTTTTTTTCTAAAATATCTCCGTTAACCTTTTAAAGGTGGAACATATTTGATTTAAATATAAGTTTATTACGTATCAATATTTATCTTATATAAATATTAGGATGCGGGTTTGGCGGGTTATACTATAAATATATACGTGGGTTTTACGTACAGGTATAGCGGGTTCGCTACACGGATACCATGACGAATATAATTTATCCATTACCCATCCGCGATCCGCAAACGGGTACATATTTATATCCGTTATATATCGACGGTAATTTTTTTATGAAGTTATCCATCCATGATGGATGGGTATCCGCGGGTTACGACTTTTTTCATTGTCCGTTGCCATCCCTAGATTTGATAATTGGTGGCGGCGGCGTAGGTTGGTGTAATGTAATAAATGTAAAAGTGCTAGTGAAAATATTTAAAGTGATAAAAATTTTTAATGTAAATCAGCAAATAAGGTTGAAGGTGTTAGATTAATGTCTTATAACTTTTTTTAAAAATAGGCAATGTTGGATAACTCGTAACTTAGAATCGAATCGGAGAATGAAGAAGACAAGAGTTTTTAAAAACTCCGATTGTAATCAAGAAGAAGTCAGATTATCCTTTATTTTATTATAGAAAAATAATAAAATTTGAAGTTATATGTAATAAACTTTATATTTAGATATAATTGTTTAAAAATATCAACATAATACTTTAAAGTTCAAACTTAATTGTTTAAGTACATAAACTTAAACCAATTTAAGTTTTTATTAATAATTTCTTATAACGACAAAAAGAAAATTGACAAAGTTGAGCCGATTTGGCAGAGTGTTGACCAAGTAAGCCAAGTTTGACCAAAGTTGACCCAAGTTTTAGTCCGATTCAGTCTAACCAGACTCGTGAAGGAGACGACTCTGAGTCCATGTTCTAGTCCGATTCAGCCTAACCGGACTCGTGAAGGAGATGACTCTGAGTCCATGTTCCTGAGTTTACAAGAGACCATATTGGATGGTGTTATGATTGTTTACAAGAGGCGTTGATGATTTGAATTCAAATGAATTATCTAAAAGTTTCCTTGAACAGTTTATGTGACAAAGATTTTACACAAAAGACGTTTATCATCAATTTCTTGTACACATAATACTCATATGTCAATTTAAACAATGATAATAAATTAACCTATTATAATATCTAATCATGTCACTTACAACTATGTACAAATTTAAAAAGGTTATAAAAGACATATATCAAACAAAAAAATTAGGTGCAAAATATATATTGGTGAACTAGTAATTAGTCTATATATATATGGTGAACGAGTGATTGATTCATATATATATTAGGGCAAATTACCTAGATAGTCTAATTTTAAAGTGTAAATCCCAATATAGAAATTTATTAAATTTTTTATCTATCAAATTTTTTTAATAAGAAACCAAATCATCCACATAATTTATGACAAATGTCCATTGTAAAATCCACAACTTTTACTTGTAGTTATAAGTTTTCGTGTAAATAATGCATTAAAGATATAACAATAATTGTACAAGGAATCGTTAACCAAACATGATGGACTTGATGAAATCCATCATTCAAGTGAACCAGGTTAGTTGTGGTTGTTCAGATGTAGATTAAATTTTACAAAAACTCCTACCTATTTATTTAATTCGTCATGTCTTGAAATGGGCACAAATAAAGTTAATACATTTTGACCTTTGGACACCAGGAACCATCTCAATATAATGGGCAATGTTAAATGACATAGATTATATTATGAAGATTTTGATGTCATACTTACAACATATTTACAATACGTGTTAGGAGCAGCTTACATAGTGCCGTGATCACCCCATTCAAAAAGTAAGATAGTGACGAACTCAAGAAAATAATAGCACTAAGACACAATTTAAAAGAGAAAAAAAAAGTAAAATATAAAGCTATATTTTTTAAGTAATCACTCTAAATCATGAGGACATATCCCTTTTATATGTGATTTAAGTCTTGGAAAATAAAATCATTGTTAAAAAGGAAACAGGGATGGTAAATCAATTAGAACGAAATCATCGTATCTACACAAACCAAATATAAGATTATTCTTGATACTACATATACACTTGATCTAATAATACAAGACCATAAGTTGTGGAACATACTTGTCGTATTTTAATTGGATGATATTATTTCTTACAAAAATATTAGGTGGTAAGAATTTATTAACTAAATGTGTAAAATATCTGATAGGTGTCTATATTTAGATTTATACCTCAAAATTAGACCATCAAGGTACTTTTCCCTATATATTATTTACTACTAATACTATCACAAGAGGGCTTGTTGGTTTGATTTTTCTTTAGTTGTTTATTCGAAGTTTGGTGTAATGAGGGCCCGTTAAAATAACTGGCTATTTATTCTATTGTAAGCCTTTATTTTTGTAAGCACGACCCAACTCGAGATTTTAGCAATTCGAACTCCCAAGTAGGTCAAAAATAATTTGATCAATTTGCCTTATTGCATCTCAATAGAGTTGAGACTTGAGACCGAGGCATTTTTGTTAAGACTCTTTTGTTAGACATGAAATGACAACCGCAAACAGCATACTCATTAAGCCATTACCAAAAGACTCGGCCAGAAGCGTACCTAACCTAACCCAACCCACATAACAAACATCGACCCGGTTCCTTATAATTTCATCGGGTTATCAGTCAAATTATCCAGATCCTCTTTTTTATCCCCAAATTCAATTCAATTCAATAAACAAAAACAAACCCTAACTGGACCATCCAATCCAATCGGATTACACATAACACCCCTTTTTTTATAATCAAAAACTAACCCACTGCTGCAAATTATATATAGGTTCGAAATTTCACTGCTTTTCTTTTATTATTTCCCTAATTATTATTATTATTATTAGACTCGTATTAATTTAATTAATATTACAAAATAATGCAGTTTCAGATGTTAATTTATGTCTTCTTTATGAATTATATGCTATTTTGGGTTGTTTTTTGGTTGACTTTATACAAAAATATAAACTAATTACAATTCTGCAAACATTATGTGATTAATAGATATAATTTTAACAACAATTAGGGGTAAGATTATTTTTAGAGCTATTAAAAGTTTTAAAAGCTAATTACTTTGCTTTTGGACTTAACTTAGGGGTTGTTTGGATTAGCTTATTTTATATGGATTTTTTTTAGCTTGTAGATATTTCTAAAAACCAGTAAAGTCCCTTTTTTCATGCTTATGGGCTTATAAGCTTAATAAGTTTAAGTTGATAAGCTTGTAATTTTAGATATTTGAGCTTGCGTAGATGTTTGAAAATTTTATAAGCTGATAAAGCCCAGAATTAAGCTAACTTAAAGTGCATAGTTTCTTATTCTAATTAAAATACATAAGCTGAAGACCAGTTAGCCGATAAGCTAAGCCAAACACCCGCTTAGTCTCATAACCTTATGTTAATAAGCTAATTCTTTTTTTTTATATATGCTTAAACTCCCCCTTAATGTAGTTGTTGATTAGATGAATGCAAGGTTTCGCTTTTTTAAAATGCATATGATTAATGCAGGGCCTTTTTTCATGTATGTACATAAGGTATAATGTGAATCTAGGCGAATAATTTTCAAAGTGGACATTCATTTTCAGACAAATTAAATTAGTAAGGTGGCGAATTATGTTTGCTTCTTTTATTACAATATTAGGCATTTGAAATCAATTTTCAGCAGATACTGTATAGAGGTGTTATTTCTTATGTTTAACGCTCTATGGGCTAATTACCTGATTTCAGCTCTTTATGTCACAATAATTGTCAAACATACAAACATTTCCAACGATGGGTTTATAAAAAGGTTAAAAATTGATGATGAGGTACATATTTTTTGAACCATAGTGAACATCTATTCCCGCTTATATGGCTTGAAGCCTCGAAGAGGTTCAAAAGCATATGCTCCAATGAAACAAATCAATAAACCTGTAGAAAGGTTTATCATTTTAGATGCCCAGATCATTAATTATTTAGTTAAATTTAAGAAGTGTTCTTGCATACTTTTATGTTATTCAAAGTTCATGTAAATGCTAATCTGCATATTAAAAACTTTAGACCTATTTACGTCTATTATGTATTGATACTCTGATCAAGAATTTGTATAATCTTCTGAAAGTATGCTGATATGTTCATCATTCAAATAGGTTTCCATCAAGTTGATATGATGGAAATACAAACTGAAACTCCTGTTAAGAAACCAAAGAGGTTAACATCTGTGGTTTGGAATCACTTTGAAAGGGTCAGGAAAGCCGAAGGATGTTATGCCGTTTGTGTACATTGTCAAAAGAAGCTAAGCGGATCCAGCAATAGCGGAACTACTCATCTAAGAAACCACTTAATGCGGTGTTTAAAAAGATCCAATTTTGACGTTTCACAAATACTCGCGGCAAAAAGAAAGAGAAAAGAAGACCCTGTTCCCATTGCAAATGTTAGCTATGATGAAGTGCAAAGAAAAGAAGAAAACATCATGCCCATAGCTTACAAGTTTGACCAAGATTCAAAGATAGAAGAAGCAGTTAACTTTGGAAGTGTTAAGTTTGACCAAGAACGAAGTCGGCTTGACTTGGCCCGTATGATCATGTTACATGATTATCCACCGGCTATGGTAGAACATTTGGGATTCAAAATATTCGTTAAGAATCTTCAACCCATGTTTGAAGTTATGACCACAGGTGTTATCGAGTCTGACTGTTTGACTATCTATGCAAAAGAAAGACAAAAGGTGTTTGACATCATACGGAATTTACATGGCAGAATAGGTCTGGCTGTTGGTATGTGGTCTTCACCAGAGAATGTCGACTTCCTGTGTTTGACCGCAAATTACATTGACGACAATTGGAGGTTGCAGAGGAAAGTATTAAATTTCTTGACTTTAGATTCCTCTCAAACAGAGGACGCATTATCGGATTTGGTTATTAAGTGTTTGATGGATTGGGATGTCGACCGGAAGTTATTCTCTATGACACTAGATGATTGTTTCAGTTACGATGATATCGCCTCGAGAACTAAAAGTTGGCTATCTCAAAATCGCCCCCTTTTGAAGAACGGTGAATTATTCGACATGAGATGTGCTTCACATCTTGTGAAATCCCTGATTCACGATTCTATGGAATCACTTAAAGACTTGACACAAAAGATTCGGGAAAGTGTTAGATATGTTAAAAGTTTATCAGTGACACAAGGGAAATTTGACGAGTTTGCTCAACAGGTTGGAATTACCACTGAAAAGCGTTTATCTCTTGATAATCCATGGAGATGGAACTCAACATATCTTATGCTTGAAACAGCTTTAGAATACAGGAATGCATTTGATGTACTTCAAGAGCATGATTCTGCCTACACAATCTCTTTATCTGATGAAGAATGGCAATGGGCGAGTTCAGTTACTTCTTTTATGAAACTTCTTTTCGAGGTTACAAACGTTTTTACCCATTCAAATAGCAAATATCCTACTGCTAACATATATTTCCCAGAAATATGTGATGTTCATATCCAGTTGATTGATTACTGCAAAAATCCAGATGAATTTATTAGCTCCCTTGCAACCAAAATGAAGATCAAGTTCGATAAGTATTGGGATAAATGCGGGTTAGGGTTAGCAATAGCAGCTATCTTGGATCCAAGATTCAAGATGAAACTTGTAGAGTATTACTATAATCAGATTTATGATGCTGATGCTCCCGATCATATCCGGGATGTTTCTGAGGGCATCCGAGAGCTTTTTAACGAGTATACTATAGACCCAGGTTCACTTGATGACGAAGCGAATCAGGTTGGCAGCGGTTTAGCTGGTACTAGTAATGTGGCCCGAGACCGTTTGAGGGGCTTTGACAAGTTCCTTCATGAAAGTTCAAACCACCAAAGCGGGGTTTCGGATCTTGACAAGTATTTAGAGGAACCTGTATTTCCAAGAAATTCTGATTTTAATATATTGAATTGGTGGAAAGTTCACACACCGAGGTACCCAATCTTGTCTATGATGGCACGTGATATTCTGGGGGTTCCTGTGTCGACGCTTACACGGGAGCTGTCATTTAGCACAGGTGGTAGAGTAGTTGATAAGCATTTGAGATATGTTGATTCTGATATTCGACAAGCTTTGATTTGTGGGCAAGATTGGCTTCGAATGGAACCTGAAGGTACATATTCAGACCAGTTATTCATTCATTCATTCTTGAGGTGGCATTTTCAACCAATATACTTATGAGTGGGTTGATTTTGTTATGTTTTATCTTTGATGGGTCAAACGGGTATATAAAAGGTAGCCTACACGGAAATATGCCAAATCAAATGCTGCTAGAGAGTATCTTCCTATCCTTATATTTTTCTTAAATGTTTCTCAAATATGTAAACTGTATTTATTAGAATAATGCAATATTGGTGATCATATTTGACTTGCTAATTTTTTGAAAAATACTTTTGGACAAAAAGTATTTTTGGTGACCTGGCCATTTCCACCTAAACAATTGCATGTTTGGGCTTTCAGTTGATCTCCCCCTTTGCCACCTCAAGTTTATTCTCCTTTTTAATATTCATATTGCACTTGTTTTGACCGTATCAGACACCATCTCCGCGGCACTTTCTGTTGTTCCCCTTGCCATTGAATTGTCATAGTTGCGATAGCCTCACAGGTACAATTTGTTGCTGCATCTGTTCCATAATGTAGCTAATGTAATCTTTATACTTTTCTTATTTACTCATCTGTTTGTAATGCAAGGTTGATAGAATTTGATGATGAGTACAGATGACAAGAGGTCATGTTTTACTACAGGTTATGCTTTTTGGATAACTTCACTGGCTCTATATTGCTGCAGCAAGGCATTATGGGGATAATGGTAATTAGAGCTTTGCATAAAATTAGTTCTGTTATGGTGCTGACTAAATGGACGTTAATAGAGGTTTATTTTCTTCTTGATTTTGGATTATAATTGTGAACAAATTTGATGAATTCTTCATTGATCCTAATGGGGTTTTATGTATTTATCTTTATGAGTGAAAGAATCAGATGGTCTTTTAGGTGTTTTTAATCTGTTTTCAGAAACTAGTGATACACAAAGTTGGTCGTTTGAGTCTTCTAATTGTCATATGATGTAAACAAGATTTTTCTTACTTGTTGCGAAGGGATTAAATCATTGAATTTGGGGGAGGATGTAGAATTTTTTAATATAAGAGACAAGGTAACTTTGAAATTTATTTCTGATTGACGCACGGAATGATAACTCTGTTTATTTTTCTTTTTTTCTAGATCAAAATTGTATATGTAAAATTTTAGAATTATATTCTTTAGATTACTTGGTATTTAAGTGAACTTTTGTTGTTCGGAGGAAACTGTATTGTTTTATCTAAATCACTCATTTCTACATTAAAAAAAAGATGTACGTCTAAATTAGAGTATATTGTTAAGAACTTGAGATTTTGAGTTCTTGGGTTCAGTATGAACAAAATATTACCCGGATGGACCGGGGATAATGGATTTTCTAATGGATATTGAAGAGGCAATATTGTTGATTTCAAATTTACCGTTTAACAAAGAAAAAGTTTTACTCTTATTTGTTTATTTGCTTTACTAGTCTTGTATGCATTTCTCAATTATTAATCAAACCAACATATTTTCAAATACTTATTCATTTACAAAATCAAGTTTCAAACTTACTTTTCAAATAAGTTCAATTCACCAATTTCTGGTATAATGTGCGACTCTCGTATTTGTGTATTTTGTTAAGTTTTAACTTCCCAATTTATGTCAATCATTTCATTTTCACTCTTCCATTGGTTGAGGCATGTTATATGCACACAAAAGTAAGGCCTTGAAAAATTGGAGCTTAAACCTTTGCTTTAGCAACTATATATTCTTGAGAAACCCCTTTTTATGGAGTATAAACGCAAACTGTTCAAGATGAACATGAGCTTGACCCAACCACCTCACCATAAGCTGGAGCCCAATGTGAGGGGTGACGAGCGTTAAGCCATTAATGACACAAGGTTGGATTTGACAAGAAAACTTGAGCTCATGTTCAGTAGTTTCAAAGGATTCGTTATAGCTCAAATTCAACTAAGGGAAGCCTGTAACTAGAGCAACAAACATCAAATCTGAGTAACAAAATGACCTAAGCCAAAAATAAATATATAAAATAAAAATAACTAAGTGCAGTAAAATATATAAGATAAGAAAAATTAATAGAGCGATTTTGAAAATACCGGCATGAATTAGGCTTAACCGGTTCAACCCGAGATAGCCCAGTTGTGCCTTAAAAGGCTCGATATTTTGTCAGGGCTTGGGGGCTCGAGCATTTTAGAGCCCATTATGTTTTAACTATGAAAAGTCTGAGCATTTTAGGCCCTGTTCAGGATCTGTCATAACTCATATCTGTGCTTGTGTACCTTCCTCCTTGACCCAAATGTACACTTTCACATCATATGCTGCGGATAGTTAATACCTTAGAAGTTAAAAGGGTAAATAACATTGGCTAATTGGAGAAAAAAAAAATTGAACGGCAAAAGCTAATTGTTAAAGAGTAATGAATTAGTTTAAACAAATTAATAATTCAAAATACTAATAGGTAAAAAGTTGTGTAGATCACGATATTGAAGAGCCACTGTTGGTATCGATATTTGGTAACCGACTTTAGTGCATAGTAAACCAAAGCCGCATATTATGTAGTCTGAATGCTAAGCAAAATAATACTGTACTAGCTATGAATTAGTCAAGGAGAGTCTGGATAAAGGTTAAAGAGTGAAAAGAAACCAGGAGAAACCAAGTAATACTAAAGATGGAACGAACATGAAGGTCAAAAAGGAAATCAAGGGATTATGCGAGAGAAGGTGAAACCACAAAATGTGCCATGTGTCACAAGATTAGGCAGCAAAGGGGCAACATATTGTTATGCAGCATGTGCTTATCGAGAATATTAGAACACTTTTTTCCTTGATATTTAAATGAATTCTTTCAAGGAATGCAACAACACTGCAAAATAGTAGTAAACCAAAAAGGGACGACGCTATATTGTTATACCTTTCACTTTAAACAGAACCGTCAGATTGGTCTTCACTGACAAGGTCAATAGGAATAAGAAATAAAGAGAGGCTATCAAAAGATGGACTTCATTGTTGCTTCTTTCGTCATTTATATGGATATTTTTCATCCGAGCAACGATATACAAATGCTAGCGCTTATATTATTCATCAGATACTATGGTGTTTTTGTTTTGAAGTAACAGTATGCAACAATTCAAGTTTCAGACTTGCTCCTTACATTTGCATCAGGTTCCAGTAAGATAAACAGTAACTAGCACATATTGGAGTCTGCAAGTGAGTATGCTATTACTAATATTAAGTGAAGGTGAACACCCATCGATTATGGTTGGCTTTTCCTTCCTTATCTATAACCTGAAAATAGTGAAGTATGGCAAGATATCAGCACTAGAAGCCAATAAAATACCAGCATAGCAGTATATGTTTACACTGAAATAGAATGTGCCAAGTTTTATAATAGTCTAGCAGGTTATCTGTTACTTACGTGAACAATTGAGGCCGGCTACGAGAGAGCTGAGGCCGCTTCATTGGTGATAAAATGAGGTTTCTCAACGTTGTAGAGGGATTGCTAGCTCCACTTCCGCCACCACCAACTCCACCTCCAAACATGGGGCGACCAACCGGTCTTCTGGTTTCAACTGGAATTGCTGAAGGTTTAGCAGGTGGGCTAGCAGAGATGTCAAATGGGCCAGAGTTGGAACTGTTCTGTCTTGTTGTTTGTGGCCATATATCTTCCCGGGGTCCTGGAGTGTCAGGGGTGATAACGGACCAATCTGTAGCAAATAAGTCAACTAGCATTTCTTGGGCAATACCAACGTCGCATGTAAATAAAGCTTTTACTTGTACTTAAAGCTAAACTATTTACTTTTCCTATTTGTTGTGCAATATATATATATATATATATATATTGTAGCACAGTAATTTAAAGTAAAACAGAAAGAGATCACCTTTCCTCATGGCATCTCTATTATCCATCATGTTAGCTGGACTGGCAAACAAGTCAGGTTCTGTCCTTGAGAAGAAGTTGTTTGCAGGTTGAATAGCTGATCGTTTTATCGACTCGTACTCACTTCTCAATTGGTCATACATCTCATCCAGCTTTCGCTTTTGCCTGCCAATGAGTACAAACCTTAATGAAGCTTCAATCATTTCAGATGCCAGAGAGTGGTAAAGAAAAGGGCAAATAGATGACCTGGATTTCTCAGAAAACTTTTCTTGGAGCTCTTGTTTATCTTTAGACAAATTCTCAATTTCTTGTTCCATCATCTGGCACTTTTTGGCCATTTTCTGATATGCTGTATGCACTTGCTCCATTTTTTCTGTAAACTTCTCTTGCATTGCCTCACATTTCTGCCTGCACTGAGCGACTATCCTGTTCATCTTGAATTGCATTTCTAGTTCTTTTTGTCCAATGAAGAACATAACGCTTCTGTATGCACTCTTCATTACTTAATATGTGTCAAGAAAAGGACATATGTAGATACATGATGAAATCATACATTCAAATGAAAAATCAAGTCGATAGGATACGTATCTGCGGAGATATGCCAGCCATAGCCATCTGCATTGAAGCGTTTGCAGAAAGTTAGAATACAGAATCATACTTGCTACATCCTGACAACTTCGGAGTAATATATAAAAATACCAAAACTACAAGATAGTGACAATAGACTGAAGCATATATATTTCCAGATAACTATTCCAGATGCGCTTTCTTACATTTATCCATTCATCGTTTGGGTTGATATCCACTGGTTTCATGAGACTGAAAGCAAAATATGCACATTAAGTTCATAAGAAACCAGGCATACAAATGTACGGCTATATAATTTAAGAAACAGGTTGGCATGGCCATATCCAAGATCTACTTGTACCTTTTAGAAAGAACTTGATCACAAACAGGGCAAGCTGCATCATTGCTTAGTATCTTACTTGCATCTTCATTGCCTTTTAGTGTTATTAAGGAAAATTAGTTGTGCACACGATTTATTTCATAAATGATTACAGTCTTCAGAAGATTATAATGTTAGGATACACAACAGATGTCCACACGTAGTAGATATAGCTCTGCCTTCCAGCTCCCGCCAGCACGCGTTGCATCTCATTGCAGCGTTGAAAGTGATCTCCAGATAATTACTATGTCTCAACACTTGTTGCACGACCTGTTCACAAAGGCCATCATTTGAAAACAAAAAGGTATGTAGTTCTGCTCCACACAGTGGAAAAACTTGAATTAAAAACAAAAGACTGAGACCAAATTTATGAATAAAGCCCACTGATCAACTGTGGCTGCCAATAATAATGCCTACTTGAAAGCCATATGCATACTATGAATAATAGCCTAACTTTATACAACTTAAGCACCAAATTTTTTTATCATCAGCAGTTGGTTAATGGCACAAAAGACTTGCTTCAAAAAGAGGAAAAAATGTTCACAAACACACTCATCATTTTGCAGTAATCAGAGAACACCTCAAAGTATTCCCAAAAAACAAGGTCAATGATCCAACATCTGAACTGGCAGGTATTCACAATGAACACTTTGAAATTATATAAACATTTAGTATGACATAGGCATCGCCATATCAGGACCATCTCTTTTCTCAAAACTCAAGACTAAATGCTAAGCAAAAGATACTAGAGATATAACCACTTGGAATCCAAGAAAAAAGGTTTCGTTGATCTGTCCTGTCTTGATAGATCATGAAAATAAAAGGTCTCCTAGCAGCAAATTATAGAAAAACACCGAAACGAATTTAAATTTCACATACTTAGTTGTAAATAGCAATAGATAGAGGAATTTATACACACATAGACCATGACAATGACTACTAAGACGGTATGGTACGAACTGAGGCATCCAACTTATATGTGACAAAGTATCACAATTTCGTAAACTTTCATTTCTGCCGAATCCTGAACTGTGTTCAATTTCTAATTCAGCTATACACGAACCTTAAACTACACATCTCCAAATGTTCACAACACGAATTCAAACTTCCTATAGCAAATTCAGTATGAATCATTTCGATATGTATCCTAATCCGAACTCTACTTTCAAGGCAACCTATAATATTATAAATCAATACAGCCGAACAAAAACGTATATCAACAGCTAAACATTAATGAAAGCACATAAAAATTTACAACATTCAGTTCGGATGATACCTACTGATCCGAAAAAATTTCCGATAACAGCCGAAAAATGACTGAAACGAAATTATGCACGAAAAACCTGCAAAATCATCAAATTTATACATATAACGAATATAATCGACAAAATACGGCAAATTCGAGTAAGTGAATCTGAAACTTAGAGTTTACACAACCTTTTGATCTTATGTATAGCTCAAATCAGTCAAATTCAAATATACTTAACTTAAAATGTTAAAATTCACCTCGAAACAATGAGCGATTTCTTGAAAATAACCGATCACAGCTTGAGATGCGATCCGAATGCACCCGAGCACAAAACACCTGCAAATTTTAGCACAAAATGAGCGTAATTGAAATAATTAGGGTTTAAATGACGTTTCGATCGGACTAATAGCAGATCGGCGGTTAGGCATTCAGTCCGATTAACGGTTTGATGTTGATGATGATAATGATAAATATTTGAATTTGACTTACAGAGAGAAGATTTAATCGCTGCTCGCTCTGCGTGTGGTTTTTTGTTTTCCGTGAAATGCTGAAATTGAAAAATGGCGGTAAGTGTGATGTATTTTTGTAGGTGTGATTGGTCAATGGGAAGTATGATAGTGGTTTGACTCTATTGAGATGCAATTTTTTTTAACTTCATAGTAAATTTTGTTACCTTGGGTTAAGAGCCTAATGTTAAAGAAATTTTTATATGAGATTTTAAATTTGAGAAGATTTAGATTCAAAGTTTTTGAGTATATTGTTGTGTCTTTTTATAAATTATTAAGGGTTTCTTTTTCTAAATTGAAAATTTTTAAAATAATATAATTTAAACTTTCTGTTATGATAATTGATTCATACTTATAAAAAAAACTAAAATTTGTTGTGGAATTATCATTACAAAATAACTTCTAAAAAGAAATGATATACTTGTATTTAAAACAAATCATTCTAATAGTTTCTTTTAGTTTTGCTAAACAAAACTTTATGAGCTGTAGTTATGGTGCATTAAATAGTTATACATTTAATCATTTACTATAAATTAGGGGTGATCTTTTAATATAAAAGATACAATATTTTTATGTACATCTTATGCAATGCAATTTATCATTTTCTTAATTTTTTTTTAAATTGATCATAACATTTGATAAAATAAAAAGTTAATTTTTTAAAAATAATTAGTGGAATATATTTGCCTATTTGGCATATAATTATCAGTAGTTCCATTTATTCATTTAGAAGGTAATTCATACACTTATTGTTTTAAGTCATACACCTTAAAACATATTATTGTGTCACTCGTTGATCACAATTGTCAAATTCATAAGTCGTAACTCATAACATCTAACATATAACTACATTAAAATTACAATCCAACGGATTTTCAAAAGCAAATAAAATAGCATTTATAAACTTACATACATGTACAATTATTTTTTAACATACGTAGTCATCAAAAGTGCTTACGCAACCTTTAACTTTGAATGAAAATTAATATATATGTGTTTTTATACACAAAAACACATTCAAAATCGTGAATTTTTCAGTTAAAAATTCATTTTGTACACCAAAACGCATATATATGTATTTTCAGAAAACACAAACCACATTCAAACACACACACACATGTGTATTTTCAATTAAAGTCAAATGCTACATAAGCAATTTTGATGACGTGACAGTTGTGACGTAATACTTAATGGAGGGCTGACGTTAAAAACTAGTGACATTCCCTTCATTATGAAATTTTTAGAAATGTGATCCTTTATATAGACGAAAACTATATAGATTTTATTTAATAAAAAATTTATATAAAGAGGTTATCTTTTTATGAGTTTTTCCCTAATTTAAATTAAATTGTAGTTGACATAGGGAAAATGAATGAGTTTTGCACATATATATTTATTGGTGCTTATAAAGCTATGATATATAATTATACTTTTAGGTTTTAGGTAAAATAAAACAAATAAAACAATAAATTTTACATCAGTGGAAATCACCGTGCATCATAAATATCATCGTACATCAATTATTTCGTGAATTTTCGTGCATCAATTTAACTATGATTTAAGAGTCAAGATCTTATCTTATTTGTTTTACTTTAAAAATTGTTTTACAATACTTAACGTCTATATTTTTATTCGTTCATGTCTATTAAATAGGGACATTAAAGGAGCAAATTTGCTTGTCGATGAGTCATGAGTATAGAGTGGTGAAGCAGCATGCAGACATTGGGTTGGCGAAACATGTAAGCCAAAAATATGTACTCGTAATTGTTTCTCTATGTTACATTCATCTTAACCGCCTCTAGCCAGTCTGACCATCAAAGTTGGTGCGCTACTAGTTTGTTTTTATTGTATCATTGTCGAGGCGATGATATTCTCTAATATATACTTTTCTCCTTGCGTTTCTATAGCTTTCTTCACATCCTCATCTTTCTTTAAAGGGCAGCCGACGTTTGATAATGAAAAGCAAGCGCTCTCAAAAAAGACATTGTACGTATAAGGTGACAATATGTTTATTTACTGAAATTGTTTGATTCATGTTTTTATAGTTGTTTGTTTTTAATACCGTCTACTCTAGTTTACTTAAGCTTATTACTTTTTATTTATTTATCGGATCTTAGATTTTGATATACATATAAAAGAACACTAGCACGGTACCGCGTAATGCGACAGTGGTCGTGACGACGACGGTATGGTGGTGAGAGCGACTATTGGTAGTGGAGGCGTAATGTGTAGATAATTGATGCAAAATTAATTGATTTAAAAGGTTAATGAATATATTATAAAGGATTTGCAACTGCCTTAATAGCGCAGTGGCCGGCATCCCTGTGTTGCAATGAAAGTTTGGGCCCTGGGAGACCAGGGTTCGAATCCGAGCAATTAAAGGTTTTCCCCTAATTTAGTGTCGTGTCTTCTGTAGCGGCTAAATTGGTGTGGTTTTCCCTCCCCTGTGGTTCCCTGACTCGTGGTTCGGTCGCTAGTGACTGCCTGCCCAATTGGATGTAACGGCTAGCCGTCCCGTGACACGAATGTTCAAACAAAAAATATATTATAAATGATAAATGGCTGGTAGTGTAATTTAATAATTAATGTTATTTTAGATAATTTCTCCATGTAATAATATTTAAAGAGAGTTTTTTTTATAGTATAAAAGTATAGATTAGGTGTATAAGGGAATTAGGATTAAAAAATAGGGATATTTTAGGTATAAAAAAAATGCCGAATTTCCTAAAATATGATAACTAAATATGTTTTATAAGGTCTCTCCTTATAAGGAGTCGCGTCTTCCCTTATTCTTCCACTATTCATCAATCATCATGTTTTTACTCTCCTAGAACACCCCAAGAACATCTCCTTTTCTTCTCCTATTCTTCCACTCACATCATCTTTTTGGGCCCCACTATCCTTCACAAAACACACGTCTAATGTTGGCACAAACCTCCGAACAACGGCTTTGACGTAGCCCCTACTACTAGCTTCTTCGGGTTTGCTCGCGTCATAGTCCGTTTTAGAGATTGGCGACTTACCCATTCAGTGACTTTGGCACTGGACGTTCCCCAAACGGGTACTGACGGGTCGGGTACGTAGTTGGACGCAAGGATTGAAGTCTATAAGGAACCACCTGAGGAGGCATATTATAAATGATATGTTATTGTTGTACATATATTATTTTTTATTTATTTATAAATTTTTGAGAACAAAATCAAATTGTTATAAATATTATATATGGAATGGATGTCGATATATTGAATGGTAATCTTTTCAATGATTAGGAGATTGTTTTCTTAGAGGATACTCTAGCTTGTAATTATATATACCTCTTTATAAATTGAATAAAATAACTCTCTTCATTCTCTCTATATTCTTGTCTTTTGTATTGTTATATGTCTTTGTTTTACAACACAGCGCTAAATAAAATAAAAATCTTTGATCGATTGAGCTAATATATTGCCGGTTAGGTTCAATGGAAAAGTCCGACGGCCAGAACAATATGCACATCTTTGGCTCTTTATTTTAATGGAAGGTACACAATTTTCTACACAATCTTACTATCAACTACACAAATTGATATGGTGATTTAGTTGTCTATTACTATTATATTATATTCTTTGATTTGATTACCAACAATTTTTTTTTTTAAATATTGACAACAAATTAGAAGTCAATATGTAATATTGTGCTTGAAATAGTTGTTTGCTATATGGGACATAAATTATACATAATAGTTTGAATTATATATTTTTTTTCTAAACCACCTATTAGATTATGATGGTTCGTATTTACCATCAACTATAGCTAAACTTGGTTATTTTTGTATAGTTCTTTAGTTTGACTTTATGATCAATTACAAAGTTTCGTCATTGAAATTGAAAGTTAGTGATTACTCGTATTTTATTTCTCTTCAAATACATGATGTTGTGAGCATCATATATGCGATTATGGATATATGCTTATAAGTCTCATTCATTATTTTTGTGTATCTGCCATTTTGTTTCTAAGATTTTTTAAATTTGAACATGCCAAATTATAAATATACTAATTACGAATATTACGTATTTGAGACAAGTTTACATCAGACATGGATATAGATATACTATGATAATGTTTGTGAATAAATCTACATAATAAAGATCTAATTAAAATAGCTTGATTTTATTTGTTTTTATATGAAGGGTCACTTCTATGATAGAGATTAAGCTACTTGTTCGAGTCTTAAGGATCAATGATGTGTTTTTTCTATATATATATATATATATATATATATATATATATATCTTCGTCGTTTGGTATAACCATTTAGATAATAAACCAGATTTTAGTTAATCCGAGTTGGTCAATGTTTGTGTCGAAATTACATTTATGGAGGTGATCTTGTAAACATGTTGGCTATTTTCTAATAATGTATAGTAAATATTAGATTTTAGATTCATTGTTTTTTTTCTGCTTCCAAAAACAGATTGAAAGATTTTATTGGATATAAACAAATAATACGCACATATCCTTACAATATATAAGTGGTCTGATGACACAATTTTTGTACTAGATTACCTTTATTTTCACAAAGCTTGCGGGATCACATACAATTTAGATATTAGATTTATTGAAAGAATAATAATTTATATGAAGTGTGTATATTAATTAAAATTAATTATCATCCACCGTTTGAGATTTTGATCCTTTTGTCATTAAATTAATTTTGTTATGTATTGTTGATGTGAATCCTTGATAAAACTGATAATTTGCTACGAATATACCGAAAAGGGCATATAATTAAATAATGTTTCTTTAGGATTATATCAATGCATGACGCAAAATTACTACTCCTAATTTCTTGCTAGCTAATTGAATTTGAGTTGTAGATGATAGATAGAATCATCTTTTTGTGTAATTCTTTTGATCAAATTTATGTTATAGTGTATTCCTACGCTATATTCAGAAGTCCATATCTTTCGTTTTTGGGACTTGATTTACTGTATGTATAAATTTAAACTATACATTAATTAAACTCATTATCTTATTTTCGGCAATAGATTAAAATTCATAATATGATGCCTGAATTTGATTGATGATGGGTTTCAAACGTATTCTCATGTAAACTAGATCGATCGCAAGTTTTGGTATTAAATTTTCAAAAGAAGTTTTTGTTTGAATCGTAATTAATCGTTACTAAATTTTATTGATTTATACAATCATTTCTCTTCAAGCTGAAGAGTCACAAAAATCAAAAAAACAAAAAATATTTTAACAATTAACACCCTCGGGTATGTTCTTGAGTTTTGTTTTAAAATGAAAGGAAAAGATTGTAAAGGATTTTAAAAATATTTGGGTTCTTGAGTTTTATTTAAGGGAAGAAGAGAAGAAGGGAAAAGATTTAGAATGAGAATTCTATAGAATTTGTTAAAGATATATTCCTCCCACTTTTGGGATGATTTGGAAGGAAGGAAACTCCACCCCTTCTCTTCCATTCATCCCTCTTCTCATCTTTCCCCTTCCTTTACATATAAACTCAAGAACACAGACATCTGTGATGAAGGCATTTTTAGCAAATTGATAAAAGAAGAAAATATTGGAGAAGATCTCCGGCCACGGCCATTAACTCCGACCAACGATTTCAAACTCATACAGTCGTCGTTTCCAGCTAGAGAAACCAACACAATAGATATTTAAATCGTAGATCTACACGCACAGACATAATAGATGATGTTGTAGTATAGTGTTGTGGGGAGAGACTGTTGCGATGGTGGCGGCTCCCTCCGGTGTCTTGAATTCGTATAAAAATTAAACAAGTTTGTGGGATTTTAATGTTCTTGCAAAAGGATAGTGATTACATGGTTCTTTTTGTTGATTTTATGATTGAAAGGGTATCAGTAGCAGTAACAGCTACTTCCAGTAACCACCGGTTTCCTTCCTTCAACCACCGAAAAAGATGACGAAACATGTAGATATATACAAAGAGAGAATGGGATTGTTTTGTACTTCCTTCGGTGATGATCATGGTGGTGGTAGCCAGTGGTGGCTCAAGGGTAAGGCAAAGAAAGCAAGGGCTTTAGGCCCTGTATTATTGAAGGCCTCAAATTTTATATATAAGTTAAATATATCAGTTTATTTTATGTATGGAAGAGAAAAAAATCATATAAAAAAATTTGAAAATAAAAATAAATAAGAGAAACTTAAAAAATTTAAATTAAGTATAGTTTAAAATGACTTTTGATTAAGTAAATTGTAATATGTTTTGGGTGGGTTTTTTGTTCTTCTTTTTAAATAAATTTTAGTTATAAATAGGCCTCACTTTTTTGTTTCACTTTAGACCTCAACATGGCTTAAGCCGCTATTGGTGGTAGCTAAGTTGCTTATACTCTACAGGCTATTATTGTTGCTACAAGAAAATGAATTTATGATGGTTGTGCAAACAACAGTACTAAACAATGTTGTTATCGTTTTGTTTTTGTTTACCTGAAAAAAGATGTGGGTTGCAATGGACTAGAAGGAGCGGTGGAGTAGAGAGAGTGAAATATCAATGTTTGTACACTAAACCGTGATTAGATTAAGAGTATGGGAAATGGATGTTTTGTGGTTGTTCGTTGACGATTCCCCGAAGGTAGGGCTCTAGTCTCTTTACGCCAATCGAACAAGATGAGTTTTCTCTCGTGAAATGATCGTGTGTTTTGTCGTAGTAGTATTGCGATGATTATGCCGTGATGTTGTTCTCCCTTCGAGATCCTTTTCCTGCCCCTTATATAGGGGTTTTGCTTGGGAAGTAGTCTAGGGTTTTCCCTCATTTCGTGGACTTCTTATAACTTTCTAAATCTAGTCGTCCTTATTAATAGGAACAAATCTCATATTTATAGCAAACTGATTTTATGGTTTTAATTCTTCCTGAAGCCATTGTTACGGATGATCTTCCGAGTCGCAGGGTGATATCGCTGGGCGGGTACACCATCAAGCCCCCAGTCCGAAGGGAGGGACCGTGCACAAAGTCCGTTCCTTTGGACTTATCATGCCATTTATTCTTTTGTTGGGGGAGTTTTTGTGATTTTTGTGTTGTGTTTTTATTTTAAGTTGTATTTAAGTATGGCAGGTGTGCACGTATCTCGATATCTTGGATCGACGGTTGGTGTCTTCCTTTCTTGGTTATATAAAAGGTGCGTCCTTACTCGCTTTCTGCATTAAAATCCTTTTTATTGGTAGTTGTCTTTCCTTCTGACGTTTGTGTTTGCTTGTTTCAGATCTGCTATCTTTAGGGTATAATGTCTTTAAAAAGAAAGGTTGTTGATGTTGGTTCTTCTGGCTCGCCGTTCGATGTGGTTGATGCTGCTGTGAAGAAAGGAAAGGGCATCGCCGATGTGTCACCAATTACTTTTTTCGGGACGACCGACCGCCGACCGCCATCGACACGCTGCCAACGGCTTCCTTGTCGACACCAACAACGAAGAGCCCACGAAGGTTGCGTTGGCTGAGGCCTAACAAGATAGGAAGTAAAAATGAAAAAGCCTGTCAATGAAATTTATAGTATAAATTAAATATGCTTATGCTCATAGGTCTAGATTATAGATGTTTGTTCTTTTAAGTTTAATGAATATACTTAAACTTAAAAATGTGAAGCAGCTTTGGACAATTTGTCCATGTTTTTTAGTTTGAACTAGATACTGGACCCGCGCGTTACTGCAGTCGACGCTCTTTACGCGACAAACTTTTGCATCTAAGTTTATGTCAAATATTCGAACCTAATTTTTATTAAAAAGATAACTAAACATGTAGCAATGTTAATAAAAAAAATGCAAAAGAATAATAAGATGTATAATAACATAAATAATAACTATATTAATGCATTAAATAATGTTACATGAACGTAAGTCGTAACGATGATGAAAGTTATAATATTTTTAAAAAACGTTATATATATAAAGACGGATAACAATAATCAAAATTAATGTTTAAAAGTAAAACTGTAAATGTGTAAAAGTTGTTTGATGAAAACATGAAAGCCCAAAAGTTGAGATTCATGAAAATAAAATGAAAATTTTAATGTGGGACAAAAGTTAAAAGATGAAAATTTATGGGGTTAAAATGAAATTTGGTAAAAGTTATTATGTCTATAAGAACTTGTACATTCATGCATAAAGAACTTATAAAATGTATAGGTTTTTAGTTTATGTCCTAAATGTTACATGAAAGTAAGACGTAACGATGATGAAATTTATTATATATTTAAAGTGTTATATATACAAAATGACGAATGGAAATAATCAAAATCAAATGTTTAAAAGTAAACAGTAACTGTGTGAAAATTGTTTGATGAAAACATGAGAAACTAAAAGCTTAAAGTAAAAAAAATGAAAAATAAAACTTGATACGAGACAAAAGTTAAAAAATTAAAACTTTAGAGAGTTAAAATGAAAATTAGTAAAAAATATTATGTATTATAAAAGCTTGTACGTTTCATGCATAAAAAAACTTATACTTGTTTGATAAAAAAAAGTTTAGAGTCAAAAAAATAAAAACTAAAACTTTGATGTGAGACAAAAGTTAAATAATAAAAACTTTAAGGTTAAATTAAAAATTGATAAAAATTATTATGTGTTATAGGAGCTTATACGTTTCATGCATAAAAAACTTATACATTTACATAAATTTTTAATGTATATATAATTAGTGCATATTTATCTTATTTTATTTTTCTTTCCAATATACCAATTTGACTGTGCAATAAACAATAGTAAGTTATACATAGATTATTACACTTTGTGGTTTTTTTATGGAGTCAATCTTGTCAGAGCAAATGTGATGAAAGACCTTAACAATGACGTACTTATCAATACACAGAAGAGCAAACCTCTTAAGGCGTTATCAGGATTTGAACCCGAGGTGAGCATACCAAAATTGGAAATATTAGTCATTTACTCATATATCAATTATCTATACTATATTATAAAAGAAATAACCCCTTTTATTTATGGAAGTGTTGAAAATATGTAATATTTTCACTTAGCACCCTTTAAATATTTCAACATACACTACCCCATAACATTAATGATTTATTTACACTACCAATCCTATATTCCTTAATATATTTTCATTAACCATTTACATCAATTATCCACACCACTCGATGTCGTCTCCACCACCAACACTCGGCTCCCCATTACAATGACATTGTCACGACCACCGCCGCATTGCGCGGGTAATATGCTAGTGTCTTTTAAAAGAAATGTCAATGTAAATATCTCACTAATAAATAATCGTTTCTTTTATAATTTAGTAATACATTGGATCAAACAATGTTCTAGAATTTGACATACACAACTTATTTATTATTTTATCATTTCATTCATTGATGAAATGATATATAAAATTTGACATATACAAATTATATAAATTTTGACTATTTTTATGTGTGCAAAACAGTTAAACTAGAAAATAAAGTGTATCCATTGCACCAAAACCACTTATTTTGTTGTTTTGGACATACTTGTCGAATTACCCCACTTGCTACGTACCATATATTCCTCTGTCTCTTTGATACTCGCAATATTTTGTCATCATAACTAGATATTTTCTAGTACATCAAATCTCTCAAAAAAGTTTAGTCTGGGATATTGAATCACACATTATATAACAAAATATATCTTATATGTATAATTTAGTGTATCGTATACATTGACGGATTTAAGAATAAAAATCAAATGTCCGGTTATCATTCTACATTGAATCAAATTTATATTTTGCACCATTAGATTCTCATGATGACATCATCATTCACCAAGAATTGATCAATAACATTTTTAATCCTTATATTTTACTTTTATACAAATAAGTCATTTTAATAACATTATTAATATTTTTCTTTAACAATGAATATGGTATTATAATTGTGGTTCAAAAGTTTGTAAATATTTATTTTGATATTAATAGTTTTCAAATATTAAAAAAAAATTAATGCAAAAAAATATACAAATCTCGCGTTTTACGCGAGTAATAAGCTAGTGTTACAAAATACTTACTTTATAAATTACCTAAATATAAAAAAACGTAGTTTTGGAGAAGCATGTACATACATGCTTTTTCAAAACGTAGTTTTGAAAACGCATAATCTATTTTGAAAACGCAAAATTTATTTTGTAAACGCAACCCCAAACACCACCTTAGTATCACAATAGTTAATTTATTATCACACATATGTCTTAGTGACTTGTACAGTGTGTTATAAAAGTTGTCTCATGTGGTAAAAAAAAATCAACCTTTGTGATACCAATATCACTTCCCATATTTTTATATAAATATACGCATCTATAACCTTTTTACAAAATGTCTCATGTTTGAATCTTATTAGCTACTATATGAAGATGATACATCGTTTTTAAAAAGTTAGATATTAAAAAAAATGTGAAATGATCATCATATTTTTAATGAAATTAATCTACATCATCAATCGCTTATCTCTCAAAATATCTTCCTTATCCCTTCAGTCAATAATTTTTACATCAATTACCACCACCACTTACTACCGTCGACATCACCACCGGTCCCCATCACCACCACATCATGCCACATTGCACGATTATCTTTCTATCTTCTAAGATATATACAACACAACCTTTATATCATTCACATTTACATCACATCACATCACTTGACAGATGCAGTCGTCTCCATCCGTCGCCAAGACCACCAGACCGTCGTTGCGGCCATACCGTCGTAATGTGTGGCCCGTGCTAATAATTTTAAAGGTGACCATGAGATTAAAGCCGGTGCAAACTAGTCATTCCTAAAACTGTTTCAAATTCGAATAAGCTCAACCTAAATAATAAAGCCATCTAAATATAATTTCAGATACAATGAAGCTCTGTGTAGTCATATCGTATGTTGTATCTGTCATACTTTTATTTTTCTATCTAGTGATGTAAGCAATCAATGAAAATAATATATAAATAAAATTAAAAATTTAAAAGAATGATAGAAAGATATGATAAATTGATAATAAAGGACGAGGATTCTTCCAAGTTTGATCATCATTGAATCTTAACCTCTTAGCCTTAATTAAGGGCCCCTGACCTGTCAAAGTTGTTAGGAACTTCTTCCGACAATAAATTAATGGAGATCTCATCATCATAATACAATCTTTGTTGTTTTGTTTCACCTGCATGCCTGTGAGACACACACCTTATATATAAAGCTTACAAGTGTATTCATTTCTATATGTATTATATATATACACACAAACATACACTCTTTTTTTTCCTCTCATTTGCAACTCAAAACCTTTTATGTTTCTCTCTCTTTAAACTTATTGACACTTTGCTTCTTCAACTTCTGGTAAGTTGGGTTTTTATTTTCAGTATAATGTAATGTTTTAATAGCGGTTTATACTTAAATATTAGATGGCGGTTATCTTAAATATTATATTTCACTGCGTGTTAATACAATCATAGCTATAGTTAGTAATTAAGACCATGTTATTTGAGTTGGGTATTTCTTGATCTTCTTAAAGTTTGTTACTTTATTATCTTGTTTAGATTAGATATATAAATACTTGTATAAGATTAATATCTTGTATTTGTTATTTGTGGGTATTTGATTGGTGTGTTGTTTGTGTTCTGTGTGACGGAGTCATTATAATGTGTTGTATGTGTTCAGAATTCAGTGTGATCTAGTTGGTGTGTTGTACATATTGGAGCTAAATAATTTCAACTTTGGGTTAAATTAGAAACAAGGATTTTGGAATCTTGGTAGACCCCAGATATACTATGATAGTTTACTAGAATTATGTGGATCCCATTTGTTGTTTTCTCACATGTATAATATGAAAGAATTATGTGGATCCCATTTATTCTAGTGATAATCACTACCTAAAAAATCTTACTTACAATATTTGTTTTTTTCATGATTTAGAGTAGCTGATTTGGATAGCCGTTATTCGGTTATGCCTGGGAATAACTACAATGGCAATTTATCAGTTCCAAAGAGTCGAATAGAGAGATTGTTGAGAGAAAGAGAGTTCAGGAAAAATAGCAGAGCTTCATATGATGTTAATGGCAATGCCACTATTGATCCTGAACCACGGTTAAGGGAATGCGATAACTTTGTGGAGCAGTATTTAAATGGAGCTTCTGCTGCACATGGCGCATGGGAAAAGCCTGATGGGGGATTGTTCACACAACGGTTGCTAGTCGTTGCTAATAGATTGCCGGTTTCTGCTGTTAGAAGAGGAGAAGAGAGTTGGTCACTAGAAGTTAGCGGTGGAGGACTTGTTAGTGCTCTTTTGGGTAAGTTTTTAAAAGTCATTCCATTACCATAAAGTCCAATTTCTATTTTTAGTTACCAACTCCCTTTAAGCAAGTAAAACAAAGTTTCAGAATCTTTGAATTAAGGTAAATCAATGCTAAAGATTTACACTTTTAGGTAATTGTATCAGGTAACCAGTCAAAAGTACTTTTGATCATACTAACTATTACCTCTAACCTTACGAATTTTCTTCGGACGTGGCAATCATGTGTGCTTGTTCCTGAACACTTGTTATTTTCCGGTAATTATCTTGGAATATATTTTTTGAACCGTTCTTAAATTAAGTTGGTTAGCCGAAAACAAAAGGTAGATTATTTGGTTACTTTCTTAATTCATATTTTCTTTGAAGGTAATTATTGAAACACTTCAGCCCTTATCTACATATGTGTCCCTACTGGCCCTCAAACCCACAACCCCTTGGTTCAGGGGTCACCTTGAAAACCATTAGGTCAAAGGCCCTAAGATAAGGTTGGTTTCATTTGTATGCAATTTAATAGAAAGTAAAACTTGGTTCACTTGTTTAAATTTATTGAAGGAGTGAAGGAGGTTGAGGCGAAATGGATTGGATGGGCAGGTGTAAATGTGCCTGATGAGCCCGGGCAGAGGTCGTTAACTAAAGCACTGGCTGAGAAGGTATATTTCAGATAACAAGGAAATGGTATTGTTGTGAGATAGATTCCTATAGTTGTGATAAAAGTTTACAAGTTGGATGGGTCAAAACATATTCATGCTGAAATTAACCATCTTTGTACAAGTTAAAAGGGGCTGGTTTGGTTGTGTTGGTCCAGAACACTTTCGAGTCCTTTTTTAGCTTTTTTATAGACGATTAATTCGGAAATTATGATTAACAAACAATATTATTATTAAAAATAAATTTATAATCCAAATAATTGAGTGAAAACAGCACCTGAGGGTGTATGCACTGAAAATAGACTTTGGGATACTCTCAGGCTGCTTGACCTGTGTGACTCGTATAGCCACTTTGCCCTTTGAAATATTTTTCAATCGAACTGTTTGGGATAACAAGAGAAGAAAACCCATCTAAACTCACTGATAAGAGAATGGGTCTAAATTACCACCTCTAAATAGTGTTTTACATAATTTTTATGCAGAGATGCATACCAGTCTTTCTTGATGAAGAAATAGTCCATCAGTATTATAACGGTTACTGCAACAACATATTATGGCCTCTATTTCATTATCTTGGTCTTCCACAAGAAGACCGTTTGGCTACAACCCGAAGCTTCCAGTCCCAATTCGCTGCATACAAGAAAGCAAATCAAATGTTTGCTGATGTGGTAAATGAGCATTATGAAGAAGGTGATGTTGTTTGGTGTCATGACTACCATCTTATGTTCCTTCCAAAGTGTCTTAAAGATCATAACATTAACATGAAAGTTGGCTGGTTCCTTCATACGCCTTTTCCTTCTTCTGAAATTCATAGAACATTGCCTTCTCGCTCTGAGCTTCTTCGAGCAGTTCTTGCGGCTGACTTGGTCGGGTAAGTTTGTAGTTTATAATAAGTTGTATGTGCTTTTATCGCAGACTATGATTACGTATTCACGTAATTTTAATTTGTTATCCAGCTTTCATACATATGATTATGCAAGACATTTTGTGAGTGCTTGTACTCGTATCTTGGGACTTGAGGGTACACCTGAAGGAGTAGAGGATAATGGGAGGCTTACTCGTGTTGCTGCAGTAAGTCAAAGATGAACTCACTAAAGACGGCCTTTTTACTTAATTCTGATGCTGGTTATTTGAATTGATGAAACACAGTTCCCAATTGGTATAGATTCAGAACGGTTTACTCATGCTCTCGAGTCTCCAGAAGTGCAAAACCACATTAAAGAACTGAAGGAGAGGTTTTCTGGGAGAAAGGTAATGTCACTTTTTCACCTTTTAACTTTCTGATATTAGTTATATCACTTTATACTTATGTTTTATCATTTTTACTTATATTTGTTCTTAAAGGTGATGTTAGGAGTTGATCGTCTGGATATGATTAAAGGGATCCCTCAAAAGATACTGGCATTCGAGAAGTTCCTAGAGGAAAATCAATATTGGCATGATAAAGTGGTTTTGCTACAAATTGCAGTACCAACAAGAACCGATGTTCCTGAATGTATGTTTTCACATTTTTTTTGTATCTTTTAATTTCTTTTCGTTTGATTCAGCATGTATTAGCTGTCTTCATGTTGTTTCATGCTACTGCTTTGTCCCTTATAAGATGACACATTGTTTTGGTTTTCGAATTTACACTTTTGCAGATCAAAAGCTCACAAGTCAGGTTCATGAAATTGTGGGGCGGATAAATGGTAGGTTTGGGACATTGACTACCGTTCCGATTCACCATCTGGTTAGCCTTCCATTATAAAAAACCAATACTTAGGCTTTTAAGATTTTGGTAATGGAAATTAATCTACATATATTAAGTGAAGTTTTGATGACCATCACGTGATGTCTGCAGGATCGCTCTCTTGATTTTCAAGCGTTATGTGCACTATATGCTGTCACGGGTACTGTTTTTTTAACTCTCTTTTTCTCATACTTAAGTCAACATTCTCTTTGATATGTGCAACATGTGAAATACATGGTCGAATTTATCAAAGATTCGACTATACCTGATGCTTTTTCCATACTCATGTTACCAGATGTAGCACTTGTAACATCTTTGCGAGATGGAATGAATCTTGTCAGCTACGAATTTGTTGCATGCCAAGATGCTAAAAGAGGAGTACTCATATTAAGTGAAGTAATTATCACTATCTTTTATATTATGATCTTCAATTTCAACTTTCAAGATTTATATTATAAGCTCTTACGTATCATTGTCACCATCTCCTGGTTAATGGCATAGTTTGCTGGCGCTGCACAGTCCCTGGGTGCAGGAGCGATTCTTGTTAATCCATGGAACATAACAGAAGTTGCAGCTTCCATAGGCCAGGCTTTAAATATGTCAGCTGAAGAAAGAGAGAAACGTCATCTGCATAACTTTTCGCACGTCACAACTCACACTGCTCAAGAATGGGCTGAAACTTTTGTTAGGTATATATATATATATTAGAAGTGAAGTGGGTAGTTTTGGTAACTAGTCAAACCGGTTGGGTCAAAAAGACTGGGTTGGAATATGTCAAATTGTGCTACCCATAAACACTTTCCCGTTTTAAAATGTGTTTAATTAATACGAGTAGCTAATAGATTCAATACAATAACATGTACAAATGGTGAAATTGAATATATATCTTCAATCAAATAATTTAGAAAGTCTTATCTATGACTATACACTAAACCTTTGACGGGTAACTTTTTTGGCCCAGTCAACCATTTACACTTGTATTTTCAGAGGAGAAATGAAAGTGCCCATGTGGTATCAATATATGGCTTATATCATCAAGTTAACTTAATTTTGACTTTTTGAGTGATATGAAGCTGTAAAGGTTCAACTTTTTTGAACTTCATGTAGTGAACTGAACGATACTGTAATTGAAGCGCAACAAAGGATTAGGCAAGTTCCGCCACCGCTTCCAGTTGAAGAGGCTATCGAGCGTTATTTGCAGTCAAGTAATCGACTTGTTATACTGGCAAGTAAACACTTTGTCATTTAACTTTATTGTTTTTTGAAGTTAGAACGTCTGGGGGTACATAATGAAATGCTGATTGTATGTCCCAAAAACTACAGGGATTTAATGCTACATTAACTGAACCAGTTGATACACCTGATAGAATTGGAGGCGATCAGATAAGAGAAATGGATTTTAGGTTGCACCCCGATTTGAAAGAACCTCTGACTAGGCTTTGCAGTGACCCAAAAACCACGGTTGTTGTTCTCAGTGGAAGCGACAGAGCTGTTTTGGATGAGGTACATCTTCTATCTTTGGTACTTCCATGGATTTTCATTACAGGTGGTGAATTGGATAGGTCGGTTAACTTTTAAGTGCAGGTAGAAAAGGGTTGAACTGACCTGCAAATATATTTTCTTTATGCAGTTCTTAGATCTTTGAATTAATAACATGCTACATATGATTACAAAACTATATTATTACAAAATAATATAACCCATATCTTCCTTTTTTGCTAAAAGGGTCCCTTCCTGGTAAACTTTATAAACTACTTAAAACAGTTACACAACCTGAACCTATTTTTTCATGTTTTTATAAGATAATGTGAATCTCTTAGTAAAGCAATTACGAAGTTTTTATGTCTTCAAATACACTTCAGCCTAAATAACCTATTTCATGCGTCTCCTTTTTACTTTAGACTTTTGCTTGACCTGTTAAAGATCAAACATTACCCAAATCGACCTATATATGGTGAAGTGTCAAAATTTCCACCTCAAGTTTTCATGATTCTTATTTATGTTGATTTTAGAATTTTGGTGAGTACAACATGTGGTTGGCTGCCGAAAATGGAATGTTTCTACGCTCTACCAGAGGTGACTGGATGACTACGATGCCTGAACATTCAAATATGGATTGGGTGGATAGTGTAAAGGTAGATGGTACATGCGCTTCTTTAAGGTTCATGGCTTGTCTTGTTTTCTTCATCATAAAACTTCATAAATTTTTCACAGCAAGTTTTTGAATACTTTACCGAAAGAACACCTCGATCTCATTTCGAGCTTCGTGAGACTTCACTTGTATGGAACTACAAGTATGCAGGTATGGTTTATTTTTTCTAGCTATCATTGTGTGAGAGACTAATGATCATAATGTGTTTCTTGCAATTAATTATGAATTCAGATGTGGAGTTCGGGAGGCTACAAGCCAGGGACATGTTGCAGCATCTCTGGACAGGCCCGATATCTAATGCATCCGTAGACGTTGTCCAAGGTAGCCGCTCTGTCGAGGTCCGAGCCGTGGGAGTCACAAAGGTGATTATTATTTAAATAGGTGGACCATATCAGCCATAGTTCATGGATATTACTATCAATCAATCTCACAATATATTTTTTTTTTCATGTAAAAAGGGTACTACTATTGTTCGCATATTAGGAGAGATCGTTCATAGCAAATCCATTTCTGCACCGATCGATTATGTCCTATGCATTGGTCATTCACTAGGGAAGGTATGTAGTCCAATATTCTGCAATCTTAAATAATATATTAAATCATAAACAATAACACAAGACATTTTTGAGAAATGCCCAAAAAATAGACCAGCTTTCTGGCTTTTGTTAAACCAGTTGCAACCCAAGGCCAGACTGTTTCAAGTTTAACTGGGCTCGGGCTAGACCAGGCTTTGGAATTGTATTTCGGGCCGAATACATATTTTAGGCTAAACCAGCTTGAGAACCGGTCTATGGCCCAATCCCATCTGTGCACCTCTAAATGGCTCAAATAACTTCTCATATACAAAAACTATGTTTTAACTTGTATTGTTTACAGGATGAAGATATTTACACATTTTTTGAGCCAGATCTCCCCTCAGACAGCATTGGTATCCCGAGACAGAAGCTAAGTGATGCAACAAAATCATATATAGACAGGAAATCGAGAAAAAGCGGGTCAAAATCATCTCAAAGGCAAACACACCAACGACATCCGGAATATAAGCAAAATGGTAATAGCTACACTAATGGTAGCAATAACAATAACGATGTTGTTAGGAATGGTGGAAGGCGATCATCACCATCCCCGGATAAAGTAACGTGGAGTGTACTTGATCTGAAAGGGGATAACTATTTCTCATGTGCAGTTGGAAGAAAACGTACAAATGCTCGCTACCTACTCCCGACATCAGATGATGTCGTCTCATTTCTGAAAGATCTTGCTAGAGCATCATGAAAATGTATGTAAATATGTAGCAGGCTATTAGTTTTGTTAATAAATAGGTTAATTTATGTAATAGTGTTGTTGTACTAGGAAGGATCGAACCATATGGGAACCAATGATGTGTGCCTTTTCGTTAGTTGTTTTTTTTTTTTGTCAAATGTGTTATCAGCATTGTTTTAGTGTTCTTGTTCTCTAGCCTCTAAGATCATCCGTAACAAGAGAAGTGGTGTCAGCGTTTTTGGCCCAACATACCGAGAGTCCGAGACCTTGGCGTGTTGCGGTTAGGGCTTCCGCCGCGTTGGCTGACATGTATGTATGATATTTGTTTTTTTTTTTTAAAAAAAAGTGGCCATGATTTACAAGTAATTTGTTAACAAATTTCTATACATAGAAATGAAACAAGAATTTATTTTATTTATTTTTGATTATTACTATCACAAAGTGAAGTTTCACAAAAATGGAAAAGTAAGGGGAACATGGAGCATATGATTGAGTAGACAAAGAGGTGGGTGGTGTGATTTTGGGCTTGCGTGTCCTCTTTTACTATGATCCGTGTTATGTCCTTTTTGGAAAGATTCGTATATTTGAGTTTATGATAATTTTACTTATTGATTATTATAATTATAATTTTCGATTCATAACATGTTAGCTTGTTAATTAATTAGAAAAAATCTAGCAATTGTTGTGATGGTCACTTGGTTAGTGTAATGACTAATGACCATAAAGTGGAAAGGAAAGAAAACATGGCTATGTCTTAAGTGTGAGAATTATCTTTTTAATTATTAGATATTGATATGATTTATATCGCCGTTTAAAAAAGAAAAAAAAAATGATTTATATGGAATAAAAAATGGTTAGTGTATATTATCGCAACAAATTTTATGTGTTTAATTCATGTCACTACACTTTTTTCTATGACTTTATGTGATAGGGATTCCATTTAGAGCGAGACAAAATGGGCGGGCACGAGCGGTCTGGTGTCCGATCCGATTGGTCAGAGCAATAAATAAACACGGAAATTCAAAGATTGTGAACTTTTATCAAAAGGAAACTATATGTTACTATCGATTTTGTCGTTTCAGAAATCGAGAAACCATTTACGACTTGCGCGTTCCAGTTCATGGTTTGGACTTTTGGGTGGAAAATCTCCAACTTATTTCTTTTACAACAATTTTAAGGTTGGAAACTTGGAATTAAAAAAAAATTAATTAATTAATTAACGGTATCATATGAATGTTTGGTATGAAATTCGGGAACTTTTGGCTTTATCAAATTATCAATTGATCATGAATCTCGGTACCCGAACTCGTGACTTTGTCAATATTAGGTTCAAATTTGTTATTTTACAGTGTTCCACTATGTCATGCAACTTGGCTGAAATTATTTTTGTGGGATAGATAATAGATTAATAGACGTCTCTCTGGCAAGTTTACTTCGAGAAAATGGACACTTTTTTTTTAGTATACTTCATATTTGAAGTATAGTTTACGTCTCAAAATGTATTATTAACAAAGGTTCAAACCACCCAACCCAAATACGTCCTAAATGGTTTGGCCGACACAATTAGGACAACAAGTGTCTCGAGCTTAAAACGCCCAAATAAGACCCTTACACTTTTAATATTTTAATCTCAATGTCGATGAAATTAGAGATGCGGTGTGTGGGGGAGGCACCCAGGCCAAGCATGATTGGAACATGAAAGATATGATTGTGGCGGTGGTCACATGGCCAACTCGCTCCTTTTTCTACTAAAAAATGGTCACAACTGTCACCTTAAATATATATTCCTATTCCTACTAGGCTACTATTATTATCCCACACCTCTTTTCTTTCCACATTCCCTCCCCTATTATGTATTCCAAATAACAATAAATCTCTATATACATTCCGTATTTCTGTAAGTAGTTAAAACAAATAAAGTAAATCTTACAAATTTCAGATGTAGGCCATATATCTTATACTTATTTCATAATACAATCTCAAGTGGTTATTTTATTTTATTTCTTTTATAAAAAAATTAAAAAAAAAAAAATCTCAAGTGGTTATTGTTTTTAAAGTTGTTAGTGTTTTGTATTTCTATCAAGTAATAGTAGTTTGTTTGAACATTTGTTCATGATGGATAACTTTTTAGATTGAAAAAAAGTAGAATATTCCTTAAGAAAAAGATGTATTGCTTGACAAAACTATCAACTCAAATAGGACCAAAAAATATATATATAGAAATACAAAGATTGTGTAAAGCAAAATCAAAATTAGCAATATGCTAATAGTATTTAACAAATGTGATGAGAACCAATGATATATAGGACCAACAAAAACCAACTACATAGTACAAACTTTTGGCCTTTCCTGTAATCTTTTCATTTTACTTACCAAGTAAACCTCATAAGTAATCAATTTCCCAGTTTAAACTTTAAAGATTATTACACATAAATAACTAATAATATCCCAAGCAAACATATTTCTGTCTCTCTGAGTATACCCCAAATGCTAATCAAACTTTTTTATTGGGAGCAAATACGTATTTGATTAACGATTCCTTTATTGATAGCAACTCGGGGAACTCTTTCTTCAACTTGGATGTGTCCAACTCGTTATTGCTTCGTGGGGCGACAATCACTCGTGCTTGTTCTTCAAGCGTGAAGTTTTTCCATTTGAATTCGGGGTTTATGTATTCTTTATATAGCTCCAAGACCTCGTTATGACTGACCACCCCCGGGTTTGTAAAGTTCCATATTCCCTTGAGGTTTCTCTTAGCCATTTCAATAGAAATAGGCAGAAGCTCGTCCAGAATGGTCATTGAGTTGGGAATGTTGACCACCTTATCATAGCGAGATATTTTGGTGACAAAGTTGCGCGGGTTGTTGAGATCAGATGAGATTGGCATTCGGACTCTAAGTGTGCACACATTGTCAAATTCTTTCAATAGCTCCTCAACCTGCATAAATAATACAAGAATGTTTCAAAATTTTGTAATTTCATACAGTTATATATATGCCGTATAGTTGGAAGGAAATTAGGAATTAGTGAAATTACCATAGCCTTGGTTTTAGAATAGAAAGAACCGGTGAAATTGGGTGTGTCTTCTTCCTTGAAACCAATGCCTGAACCTTCTGGATGTGCATCATCATATTCAAATATACATCCAGTAGCAAAGTTAATCATCAGGATCCCAGATTCTCTGCAAACATCTGCTAAAGTTAGGGTGCCAGCAACATTGGTACGGATTGTTTCAGCCCTGTGAGATTCACACCAATCAACATTGGGTCGACCCGTGACACCAGCAGCATTGAAAACATGGGTTGGTTTGATCTTCTGAATATCAGCAACAATTTGGGCCCGATCCTCCATACGACCCTTCCCATACTCGTATTGAATTCCTTGTTTTTCACATATTTGCCCAAGTAAACCACCTATCCACCCAGTTTTACCATAGATAAGGAACTTAAAAGATGGCTTATTAGCAGAACCGTTACTTTTTGGAGCAGAAACCACCTTTCGAAACTGAGAAGGATTAACCGCGGCATGAGGTGAATCAGATTGAACGTTTTCAGGTACATCAACAACTCTCTCGGTGCCACCTGGCATCATCAGCATTCTTGGATGAGGAAGAAGTGCACCAGAGACATCTCCCCACCATTCGGGATTGCTTGTGTACCATTCCATGGTCTTTTTCAGACCCTCTTCCCATGTAGTCCTTTCGGCCCAACCCAAACCCTTAAGTTTCTCATCATCCAAGAAGTACCTTTGATCGTTAAATGGTCTGTTCTCCACAAACTTAATGCTTGCTTCAGGATCCCTGTTGAAAAGTTTACAAACATCTCTAGCAACATCAATAACACGCCTTTCCTTTTTAGTTCCTATGTTATAAACATGACCCACCTCTCCTTTATGAAGAACAACTTCAAAAGCCTCCGCAACATCTTCACAGTAAAGATAACTCCTTACATTAGAACCATCACCATGAATCGGAAGTGGTTCACCTCTCATTGCTAATAGAATGAACTTCGGGATCAGTTTTTCAGGAAACTGATTTGTGCCATAAACGTTGTTTCCTCTTGTGGTAATCACAGGCAACCCGTAAGACCTGCCATAAGCCATAACAAGCATTTCTGCACCAGCTTTCGTGGCAGAATAAGGATTCGTGGGAAGAAGCTGTGAAGCTTCATGGTTACCCACAACTGCATCCTCTTCGGTTTCACCATAAACCTCATCCGTACTGACATGGATGAACCGTCTGATTTGACGTGTGACTTTGCACGCCTCAAGAAGCACATGGGTACCATAAATGTTGTTCTTGGTAAATTCAAAACTGTTTCCGAATGAGTTATCAACATGGGTTTGAGCAGCAAAATGCATTATAGTATCAATATTTTCGGTGATCAAAAGGTAATTCACCAGATCAGCACTACCAATATCCCCCTTAACAAACTTAAAATTAGGTGATGATCTAGAGGGGTTTAAGTTCTTAAGATTTGAGCAGTAATCTAGTTTGTCGAGCACGACAATCTTGTAATCCGGATAGGTTCTAACAAGCCGGTTAGCGACATGAGAGGCAATAAAACCAGCCGCCCCGGTAATGAGAATGTTCTTTGGTGTATATGTACTCATCCTTGAACTCTCTAAACATAAACAAGTTAAACAAATGTTACTTAACATCCACATGCTACAAACATTTCATTTTTAAAACTGAATATACCAACATGAGATATCAAAAACACATTTTAGCAAATCATACATAAACATGAACAGGGGCAGAGACAACTCCATGGCAGCGTCACAAACTTTCCGTCATAGAATGTGAGTTTTTTTTAAAAAAAAAAAATGATGAAATTTCGATATTTTGGGCCATATGACAACTATTAAAATAGTTGACATGATATAAAAAGTTACTAACTTTTCCACTTTTTTTCAGGGTTAGACATTGGATCTTTCTAATCTTTTTAACCAAAACACCCATTTTATTAAAACCTTAGGTTTGTTTGGCCTGAATGGAATAACGATAGAATTAACTATTCTATTCCAAAAATAAAAACAAAAACTTTTTTTAAATTCCATTAGAATAGATCACCAATTCACCATCATCACCCCATTCCAACTTACCAAACAAGGTCCTAAAAAAATACAATTTTATACTCACTTTTATTGCAGCATTGTAAAAAGCAAAATGCTAGTTTTACTAAAATAAATCATGGGGGCTAAAACAAGCTAGCTAATGAGCTATTTGGATCAGCTTATTTTCCGGGCTTACGGCTAAATAATCTCTGATAATGAGCTTAATAATTGGGTTTTTTTAAAAAATCGAAAATAACTAATCTAGACTTACTCTACTTGAAATCAAGTAGATCGAACAGCATAAAAATGTGAAACATTATAACATAAATTTTAGTATTACATATTCTTACAAAATTATAAACATCAGATCTATCTAATAAACACAACATAAATGTCGGCAAATATAGGAAGGAAATGAAATATGTTTTGGGAATAATGAATGAACTTACGTTGAATATGATCCAATCCGAATTAAGACGAGTATTAAAAAAAAATGTGTTCCTGAAAAAGTGGAAGTGAAGGGATTTATATAATTTACAGAATGAGAAGTTGTGATGCTTTTGTGTCGCAATGTGTGTGTGTATATATAGATATATAGATATAGATATAGATATATACGCGGGGTGAAGAGTAGAGACAGAGTGCTGTGTGTGTATGCGCGGTGGTTGTTTTAGAAATTATATTACAGTATATTATTATCGAAATATATATCTATAACTCTTATAAAAAAAAAGTAGTTAATCAAGCTTTTTAAAGCACTTTTGCAATTTAAAACTATATTGGTAAAATCTCACATAAGATTTTATCCTATGTGTCAACTCCATATTTTTTTCAAAAATAAACTATATGTTTAGAAAAAAAATGAACTTATATATATATATTAATTAATTAATTAACTAATAAATAAATATATTGTAGAAATCTAAGATCTTCTCATTAGATAAAATGATATCTTCTCTTTAACTAAAAAATCACGTCTATACCTCATGATATTTCATTATCTTTTTTTATTATGATGATTATATGGAAGTTTTCAAAACTATATGAATATACAAAAATAAAACAAATAAATAAAACAAATTAAGTGTAAAAAATAGATTTAATTAGTTAAAAGATAACATCGAAACTCATAAATCTTAACATTATATTAACTACACCTTGAATATATGTTCCAAATTTAAACTTTTTTGTTTTAATAAACAATATCCTCTTTTAAGTATAAAAACTACATTGGTGTATACCTTCTTCTTTGCCAATAGCCGGTAAGTACAAATAAGATGGGTTTTATGGTAAACGTACAACTAATTAATACACTTTAACAAAAACCCTTAGGGTTTCGTTTAGCAAAACCAAAAAAAAATTGACTCATATAAATTCAAGTAATTGTAAATCACCCGGAGTCCGAGACCTACCCCACCCTTAAACCAAATTCTACATCCTAATTTTCTTTTTCTTTCTTTTTTGGAACGGCACATTCTACCTCTTCTGGATTAGTCAATTAGATTAAACAAAAATTAAAACCACCATGGTGTTGATAATCCATTTCTAAAAATCGCAGCAACACCTTCAAATGAATATAATTGTTTTACTTTTTGGATGTTAAGAAGAACATTCAACACATAAGGCATAGTCAAATTATCCTCTTTGAATTATACATCCAGCCAATTGTAATTTTTCATGTGACTTTTAACTTTTTTGGAGAGAAATATAGTTGGAATTGTCACTCTACATTAAGGATCAAATTGTATATCTTCGAGTTATGTTGTAACAAGACGACTACATAATACATGTTCTAGATGTAGATCATTTAGTGGCAACAAAAGGCAAATTACTAGAATTACTAGAAGAAAAACATATTACTAAATTCTTAATGATAATTTAAAGTATAACTTAATAACTTAAGTCCTTCTATCTCCTTAAGTTCATATTTTATCAAGCTTTTGGTTGAATCTATTTCTGTTCAACCATATGTTTATATGTTACTAAACTATTTATATAGTTCACATCACGTAATTCTAATGAAATATGTTCGCTATCGTTTCTTCATATATAAAGTGTATTATATAGTTTTTTATACAGTTTGCGCATCGTGCGGGTCAAAAATCTAGTATATATATATATCGGCTGTACATATTGTTGGCTAATGAGTTGGGTTATGACTAATGACACCCAACACTCTTTCTTTTTTTTTTTTTTTTTTTTTAATTTGTTACCGACAATGTTTCTTTGAAGTTTAGTAAGTTTACCAAAACAATGATAAAGTATTGAGATTAAAAGGGTATTTTGGGCCTAAAATGCGATAGATTGTAAAAAAAAAAAAAAGAAAATTATGAATCCTTCTAATTATAAAATTAGATATTGTTCTTATCTTTTTAAAGCACCCATGACTCAAATCTAGCCGTCTAAGTTCTGATTCGGTACCGTTTTGATTTTGATACTAAAAATAAAAGTATATGATCTTATTATTAATGTGAATCAAAATTATTAAATTTAGACCGTAACTTTTGTATTTAAAAATTACTTTAAATCCATCTGGATTAATATCATTTTGTATTCGCTAGAATTACGTAAGTCGTCTTATAAATTTGGAGTAAAGCGAGAAAATGTCTACCCATACGGTCATACGATGTTACAGAACATGTGTTCAACCCTAACAATTAGCTATTCACAAAATAATGTTTACATTTACACAATCTGCGTAATAATGATATGTCGCATACCAAAGTAACAAATATTAATACAAATAATGATAATTTAATAATGATAATATAAGCCACATAGAAACATCAAACATATATATCGGAATAATAACGTTAGCATTCGACATTAATAAAAAAAGTTGATATAAGTTTGGAAACAAATATAATGATATTTCAATAACATTAGATATAATGACTTCCATCACAAATTAATTTCAAAACGTAAAGCCGAACTAAAGGGTAGAATGTAGTGATTTTTGATAGTTTACTGATGAATTTTCATAATTTTTTAGTGTTGGTCGCTTGAAATCTAGCGAGAGTTGACAACAGTGATGAATCAATAGAAAGTAAGCACTCAATGTTGATTTTTTTTTTTTTTTTTATAAGTTTTGGGTTCCAATACCTTGACGATGTATGTAGAAGTTAAGATGTAGTAACCTTACTTCTACCATAGCGGTATAAAGAGACTATTTTTAATATTCATCTAAGGTGGAAAAAGACCTACAGTCTTGCAAGGCATGTGGATAGAACACTTAGGCGCGTTTGGTTCACATAATGTTTTTATAATGAATGGAATCTTGCAACGGAATTTGATGAAATATTTTTTGTTTTCTAAAAATTAAAAAGAATGAAGGAATCAAATTTCATCCAATAACCCTATGGATTGGAGATTCCATCATTTGATGGAATGTTTACATTCCAATGGAATGAACTTCCATCATCTTTTGACAACCAAACGTACCACGAAATGGAATTCAATTCAAATTCCATCAGATTCCATCAAAATCTCTGAACCAAACACGTTTTTAATCTCGGTCTCCTATGCAAGGACATTTATCCAACTTTACTGCAGTAGATATGAGACTATGAGAGATATCTATTCATATGTTCGCACTTTGTACTGTTTCAACAAACGTGAAATCTCTGAACCAAACGCGTTTTTAATCTCGATCTCCTATGCAAGGACATTTATCCAACTTTAGTGCAGTAGATATGAGACTATGAGAGATATCTATTCATATGTTCGCACTTTGTACTGTTTCAACAAACGTGGAAAAAGCCGATTAAGATATTGAAACTCAATTATTGATTCTTCTGATGTAAAACATTTCTTGCATTTATCTTAGGATTGAGATCCTCTAAAATTATTATTAACTTTATAGATAAAGTTGATGATTTTGACCTTTAGATTAAAATCAAGGGTCAAATTTTAAACATCAACTTTGAATCTTAACCTTTAATTTTAATCCAAATGTCAAGATTCTCTCAACTTCACCCATGAAGTTAATAATATCTTTAGAGTTAATCATTTATCTTATTAAGCAAATAAGTACAATAAAGAGAGTTTAATACTTAACTAAACGCTTGATTGTGTTTTTGATTAGATCAAATCAAATGAAAGCGACGGGTGAAGGACCATGAACGTAAAATTTGCATTTTGAAATATCAATTTTCGTGTGGGCTTATAATTAGATTATATTATTTGGAATAGAAATTGTGAACTATATAATAATATCAATAATTAATTTTATACAATATTCATTAGTTTATAGAAAATTTTATAGCTCAGTTGGTTTATAGGACAATAAATGTGTTCCATGTGACTCAGAACGTGTTTTGTATGAACCATCAATAAACATAAATCGATTTATTGTATCTACTACTTAGTAGTACACTTTAGTTATAAAAATCTTTCGTAAGCTTAAAATCACATTATAAATCGCTTTAATATGATATTGCCAACTCAAAAAGGCCATTGTTTTTCAATCAAGTGATTGAAGAGATTCACGTTATGTTTAGATTTTTGCCCTCAATTTATTTGTTGCAAATCACTTTCGGAAAAGAAAAAAAAGACATGTGCATTTATTGTATACGGTTCGACCTACAAAAATATCTATAAATACGTATCATCTATGATCTATGTCAACTGTCAAGCTAAGCTAGTGAAGGTATATGATAGTTGGTTATGTCTCAATAAAATTACGTATCATCTATGATCTATGTCAGCTGTCAAGCTAAGCTAGTGAAGGTATATGATAGTTATGTCTCAATAAAATTACCAGGATTCATAGTATAGTACTTATATACAAAGCTCAACACGACATAATTACTTCGTATAAAATTAGTAGAGGATTTATGTGCTATGTCATGGTACCTTAGAGGAAAGAAAAGACACAATAATTGGTGCATCATTTGCGGTGGAATTACTTACAAAGTTTATATTGAAAAGTTGAATGTAAGCGAATTTTAATTTTACCTTTTTAGTTACTAGAATGTTATCCGTATGATGCGACGGCAATAATGACGGCGGCGATAGTGATGGTGGCGTCGCCAGTGTCGGCTTAAGCTTTTAGGTGACTTTAAACGGAATCAAATTTAGGGGTTTAGTTTATAACAAAGAAAAAAATGCTACAATGAAGGACCACAACTATTCTATTATTGATTTGCTGAATTCTCTTACTCTGTGAATTACTATAACAAAATGACATGCATTAAATCAAATGGTGTACTCAATCTCACATAGCTACTAGTGTATCAATATGAAGGATTGAAGGATCACAAGGCTATTGTAATTAAAATTTGTGAGTAATAAAAAGAAATTTAAGATAAAAAAAAACTTAATTGTGAGTAATAAATGGTATACTATACCTACATACCCTACTTTTTTTTTAGTCGAGGTTTAATTTTTTCTTTTAGCCGCTAAATTTTATGATGTATACAAAAGCTAAATGCTACAAAAATTGGGGGCCTTTTGTTTTTGGAGGCCTAAAGCTCATGCTTGACCCTATGATACAATTAGGCCAGCCTTGCGTGCGGCCATAACAGCGTTAATTGGTGAGGTGTGTTGTGTGATGACTTTATTAAATACTATGCATTATATTAAACATGTTGTACAAATTTATTAATTTATCACATTTATGCATTATATGCCTGTACAACATGTTTGTAGAAGACTAAAAGTTACATTATGCAATGGTTTTATTAAGTAGTATTGTGGTATCAATATCACGCCATTTAAAAATATTATACGGATAGCTCATAATATCAAATCTTTAAATTTTCAGGTATTAAAATAATTATGATGCAAAAATATTTGTGAATTTAACATGTTACATATGGAGTTCTAGTGATTTTTCATTTCTTGTGTTTATTTCAAATAGTATTAAAAAAACGTTAGTAACAAGTGTACTGTGGTAAAATCATATATGAATTTCCATTTTCATTCACAAGTATGCAAGACGCCATGCCACAGATATGGTTTACGTTATTTCTATTTAAAAAATGACACAAAATCTAAAGAAAACATATATATTAAATTTAGACATAGATGGATACATTATTGTATATTAGCATGTGGTGACACATGAAACTTACATGATTAATAGTAGCTTTTCCCATATGCACATGTACTAGAACTAGAATGTTTTCCTTAACCTAAACCCATTGCCAACAAAATGGAGCAAATGCGCCAGAAACGTACATATACTTGTTTTTTGTTCCTTTTTTTTTTTGAAAAATAAGAATTTTGTTCACACTCATCCCGACAAAATCGCCCACGGTATATATGTACAACACTTACACAGCTTACAACAATTTGAAGCCAGTAGATCTAATGCTTATTAACATTGGTGGAGCCATGAAGCCAATAAGCCGATACTTAAATTTGAGTTTATAGGTTTCTGGCCACATTTTCAATGGATAATATTTCATTTCTTTTGGACACTAATTGGATGTTAATATCTCGCGTCTTTAGGGTTTGGATATGAGTTCATTTGTTTCCAACCACATTTCCTTTGTTAATTAGTTAACCAAATGTTAAGTACACTATCATTATTATTAGTCTTGTTTGTTTCATGTAAGCCCAAATAATTAGATGTCAGTTCCTAACAGTACTCTCTCGATCGCTACATTAGTTATGATTCTACACTTGCTTAAATCGATAGGCAGGTACCGATCAGTTAATTGATGAACTATAAAAATAAAAATGAAGCTAGAACAAATATAAATTGGAACTTGAAACGAATGGGGCTGGTAATGGAAGTATGGAACATCTTTAGACCAACTTCTTGTCACAGTTGGGCCAACTCATTGTTCCATGGAGCCCGTGTATTATGAAAAGACTGCCGTAGATATATTTTCGAAAGAAAAAATCGCAACAATAGCCAAAAATCGTTACAAATGTACAAAAATAGCCAAGTTTTTTCAAATTATCACAAAATAGCCATATAAATCGCAATAACTCGACAAAATCGCATAAAGAACCTTAAAATCGCTACGAGATCTTCAAAATCGCTACGAAATCTTGCAAAATCGCTACGAGATCTTGCAAAATCGCTATTAGATATTACAAAATCACTACAAGATCTTCAAAATCGCTATGAGATTTTGCAAAATCGTAATATGTTGACTTTGATTTTTTTTTTTTCAAAATCGCGATGTGTTTTGTTGCGATTATTGAAATTTAAATTTTTTTTTATTTATACATACTAATTTATTACATACTCTATGAATACAAAGCTTCTAATACTATTAAACATACTAGAAACATGCTAATAATCCTGATGTGCGAAATCTAGCTTTAAATTTATAAACACGATTTACCGAAAGACTGACTACTACACACTCACAGGCAGTGTACCTGATCGCATGCAGTATAGTGAAAACTGGTAAGCCGAGATCGTTCGCAAGGACTTAAACAAGCAATTGTAAACATTAAATGATTCAAGTAAAATATGGGGGTTTTGTGGCCGAATTGTCACGTTGCAAGAAGTTAGTTTGAAAAATTAGTAATCCCAAAGGATTAATCGAAAAAAAAGTTGTTGTTGAAAAACAATAATTTAAAAGTCACCCATCCTGATTTCGCTCAACAGAATGTTAGGATTGTACATTTGTTGAAGTTCAAATTTAATTTAGTGATTAAATGACCGAGACTCAAATTAATCGTCAAACTCCGTACCCGTCAAGTTAACAACTTATTCGACTCTCTTGTATAGACTAGTTTCATTATTAAGACCGGTACCCCGAGACGCCTTTTTATAACTTCCCTAGTTAAACAATGGTTTTGGTCATTTCAGATAACAATTTTGCCTATCGATTGTACCCAACCGTCAACCCGTTAATTTTTATCAAATATCGATTACCCTCTACCGTACCCGTCATAGAACCAATTGCTTCTAACTAAGCAATCAAAATAACTTATACCCAAATCCTAGTCGTCACTAAGCACTGAATACAAATTATCCGCAATCAATAATCGAATAGCAAAGAATTAATAGATTGAGATTTCGACAAAAAGTTAAATCAAATCACTTGAATTAAAAAATATTGTGCAAACCCTACATAATGTCTCACTCCATCAAGATGGATGAAAAGGCGATTAGCCACTCATATTAAATATGAAATAACAAATCAAAACGAAAGAATTCATTGTTACCGAATACAAATGATTGAAAAACGAATAACGAAATGATTCCGAACGAGTCTTCGATCCTCCAAAATGATGAAAAATAAGAAAAACCCTAGAAAAAGCTCTTCAAATCGTCTGGAAAGTGAAAGATAGGTTTTTGGAATGTTTTTGCAGCTATTTATATGATGCAGAAAAGTGGACAGATTCGGCGCCCAGGTGCGTCGCACCTCGCCCTTTGACTTTATTGACTTTGACTTCGTTGACTGATCTCTTGTCGCCTATAGAGAATGTGCGTCGCACATTGATTGGACTGCGAAGCACTTATTTCCACGACAAGCAAAACGGCGACGCACTCCATAAGGTGCATCGCACTCTGGCGTTGAGCTTCTTTGACCAGCTTGACTTCTTTAATTCTTCATTCACGAGCCACATGAAACATCCGTAAACACCCATTTTGCTCCAGAAACTTTGTTTTCTGCAAAATATCGCTTAGGTACCTGTTTTCCACCTGAAACACTAACAAATACCATAAACGCACCAAATGTATACGAAAATGACTCGTAAACCTCACTAATCGACACTTTAAGCTATGGGAAATGGGCATAAAATACGAAATATGAAATCCCCCCACACTTAAGCTTTGCTTGTCCTCAAGCAAATCCAAACTAAAAACAAATCAATCCTTGGTATTTTATGGAACCACATTTTCAGTTGTCAAAAAAGAAGCTCAACCATAATCAAAAATAAGAATAAATGGTTAGGCAGTTTTAATCTTAAATGAAAACCGGAACGTTTGACAATATTTGACCGATATGCAAGCCTCAATAACACGACTAAGCACAAATGAAACGAACAAGTGATATCTCGCTTATCCTACTCCAACTAACTTTCTCTTGGGGTTGAATATTTGAATAATCACTCAATAGCCAAGTCGTGATGCATAATCTTTTAACCATAGGCTTGTACAAGGATCGTTCCTAAGTCGCCAAGGCGCATGCGCCCTATAACGTCTATCTGGAGAGGACTTTACGGGTTGTAACATTTTTAGGCTAAACAGGGCATTTAAACAAGGTATGGGTATTTGGGTAACAAGTGGTGTTAACAAAGATCTAACACAACATTTAACAAAGTTGCACATATAGTCTAGTCCAAAACAAACCCATGTCATTAGTTGCCAACGGTCCACATCCCAAAAAGTTCTCCATCGAACAACTTATCAACCAAATCTAACCAATATTGACTTCAAACAACTTGCCAACTTCAAACAATCTAACCATATACGTATTAAACTTCAGCACACTTTGTTGGTTATAATGACGACCAACTTAGATAAAATGATTTGACAAAAAGGAGAGATACCAACTGACAGCCCAAACTCATTTTTTCTTTTTCTGTTTTTCAAATCTTTTATTCTTTTTATTCAATTTTTTTTTTGTGAGCTACTTTTACTCTGATTAATTGGTATTCTCTTACATAATTTAAGAAATAGTGACAAATCATCACAAAAGATGCTAAGATGAACAATTTAGACTTTATCCAAGAACCATGACGAAATCAAACTACCCCCAAATGATGAGAATATCCCGACCCGACATAATAAGGCAAAACCCAAACCATCCAATCTAGCAAAGGCAACCAATGACCCACCAGGATTTTGACTATCGGTATGGCGAAGAAAGGTTTATATTTAGGTGGATTTAGCAAAGAACAGGCTAGTGACAACATGTTTTCTATTGTTTCTTGCACTAAAAGTGAGTGCAACATACGGGTTTCCAACGGGTGGTTCACTAACCAGTGTAGTTAGCTACTAAGCACATCACATGCACATAACAGATTTTTACGAAACAACAGGTGAATGAACAAGGAATAAAGGTATTAATCTAGATTTGCCTCTTCATCATATAGCAAAATAACGGAACGATCAACAAGGACAAGTTCTAGAATCAACGCAATCACCGGCACACTCATATCAAATGCAATATTCCAGAAATGGAAAACCAACCTCAAACTTGCACATCATAGTTCAGAGCTCTAAAAGAGAGCTTTACTTCCGGATAAATCCAAAAGCCTATGAGAGGGACAAATTTACAAGGCTAAATAGTTCCAAAACTGTAACACCTATCATATCTAGCAATGAATCAATCAATCTCACAATTCTGGTGTTTTGGTGCTATAAGCATGCTAGCAATGTTATTAATCCAGAAGGGATGCCAAATTAATCAGTCAAAACACATTCCACATATTAAAACTATTACCAAAGTGTAGTTACATTGCTCATTTATATCTATAATTAGGTGACAAAAGCAATTAACTACGAGGACAAACATGCAAAAATCTTCAAAAATTACCCGACTTTTTCCTATTTACCTCCCCCCCCCCCCCCCCACCCACACACACACTTGAGTTGGACAATGTCCTCAATGTCCAAGAAACTAAGCCAAATAAGGGAAATAGGAAAAAGTAAACTAAAAAGCAAAATAAGAACAAGAAAACTTGCCGGGTACATGTGGTGTTCCATGCGCGAATAATGCCAACAAGAATAATGAGCGCTAAACTTACTGCCAACATATGTATATGACACCTTTGTTATCACACATGAACACAAACAAAGCCAACATAATAATATAAATGTTAAGCATGCAACATTCAAACCTAATTATTCTACGGGAATGGAAAGAAAATACGATGTCTCATCACCCCGTAGGGTGGATACAAAACAACCAAATCGAAATTAAAAGTACGGAAAATGAAATTGTTCAAACAAATCATACAAGCCATCAAAAACAGCAAACTGACGGCTTCTCATTCTTCAACCTGCACAAAAACTCGCTGAGGTGGAGGGTGAGGTGGGTAGTGTTGGTAGCCAGGAAGGTTACCATAGTCAAAGAAAGAATCAACCACCCGTTCTGCATAAGTCTGCTCAGAAGCTCCTGCCTGGGTCACGTCCATGCCAGCATAAGTACCTGTATAAGAACCAAATCGGACCGGCATATCCGGTCCTAGTGCCCCTGGATCGTGACGAGGAGGCTCCTCGACCACATGCTCGGGAGGAAAGTAAAAACCTCCACCGACTCTCTGATGCGGAATAAACATGGTAGGTGGACGGTAGTCGGGAAGATCAGCGGGTGGGCTAAAGTCCTGCCCTCTCAGTTGTGCCTCCCACATGGGCTGGTAACGGCGCGAGTCATATACCACTCTACCAAGCCCAGAACCCATCATCGTCATATCTCCCTCAACCTGCTCTCGGAAACTATCCATGTGAAATGATTGCTGAGATTCAAACATCCGATCCATAACAGACTGAAGAGAGGTGAAGTCAAAACCTGCAGAAGAAGAAGAAGAAGCTCCTGCAGTAGAAGTAGCACGACGCTTAGGGCGTCTAACCAATTCTTCCTCCACTGCATCCTCCATTTCTTCATCTTCATCATCCCCTTCTTCACCCTCGGGGGCATCATCACCAAAATCAATCAAAGCGTACAAATCTTCGTGGGACTGTTTCTTCAACAAACCAAAACGCTTCAAGTTAGCGTACTCAAATTCCTTCATAAGCTTCCAGTTCAAGTTGTAAACCGCATTTGCCCTATCGTTCTCACATCCAAAAAACTTAACCACTCTTGTAATGTAGTGACCACACACTAGCTTCCGATCCCTCATTCCCCGGGTTCCCATATGCCTTGCCACCATGTATGGTGCACAAGCTGACCTATAAGGGACAACCTCATGAAACAATCTAAGCAACCACATATCTTCCAAACAGACCTTGTCCCTTTGATTTGATCTTTGAACAACCAAGTAAGTTATCATTTTCAAAAACAATCTCAAAATGGGTGACTTAATGTTACTCGCCCCAATACCATTTTCCCAAGTAACACCACCGCTAATCTGCTTGAAATAAGATTTTTGATCACCATCCGAGAATCCTAACCCGGTTCTGGCCCCCCTGCTAAGAACCTTCCTGAACAATGGATTATTTTCTAACAAATTCTGGGTATACATCCCGGTGGCTACTCCAAACTCAGCAATGGTTAAAGACCTATCTTTACCCCCACATCGGAAGTGAATACATTTTTCAGTGAAAATGTCCTTAACCTTATCAATTTTACTAACATTGATGGTGGAGTAAAATTCCAAGCACCATTCCTTGCAAACTGACTCCCTATTACCAAATATATCAAACCAAAGTCTAAAATCCTGATCCCTTGGATTCCCACTTTCATCATTCTCCATTCCAACCAAACGTAAAAACCCTTCAATGTCCCCCCGTATCGCTAACATGTCAAGCATACTAGAGGGAAGATACCTGGGCTCATCGATATCTTTGGAGAGAAATTTCTCCAACCTTGCATTGTACGCGGCTTTTTCCTCTTGTGAAGCACGAGGCCAAGTAAGCCATTGGTGAGCAGAGAGTGCGGGTACAGGAGCAACGGCAGCTTGGGCTTGTCCCGCATATGATGTGTCTTCACCCATGTGGGATGAAAAAGAGGCACGCCTGGGATTACGCCCACTTGTACCTGCAGCAGCGGCCTGCACACAAACAAAGACGAAAACAATCAAAACCCGAATAATTATGACTATATATGAGCTTAAGTCGGGTAAGGCGAGCAAGGAACCAAACTGCGTCGCAGTTTTAGGTGACTGCGAAGCAGTCTGAACCTCGACATACAAAACTGCGTCGCACATTTAAAAGTGTGTCGCCCTCATATCCTATCCAACGGCGGCGCACTTCAGAAAGTGCGTCGCACTCGAATGTATTCTGGGTTTTTTGGTCGAGGGTTTACAATGGATTCCCAATCGTAATTTAAAATCCATCTAACTACTTGTTAATAAACATTTGACAATCAAAACCCTCGACTAATTCACGCAACCTTAAACATCCAAACATACAACCACTACCAAGATTTATTCAAAAGAATCTAACCTAAAATACATAAGAAAATAAAACAAAAGCAAGGTGAAGATATACCTTTCCAGTTCTTGTCATGATTATTGTGAATTGGAAATAACAAGAGAAACAAACAAATTGAGAGGAGAAAGAGGGTCGGTTGGGTGAATGTTAGAGAGAAAAAGGGTTTCAAAAGTTTTAGGTAAAAAGGTAAAGTGAGAAAACCCTTCCTTTTGACTGCTTTGACCCGATCTGAACAGACACTGCGTCGCACTTATAAAAGTGCGTCGCCCTTTTTAATTAAATACTTTTTTTTTTTGGTTTTCGAATTTTCTGAACGACACGTGGGAGTGCGTCGCACCCACAACCTAGGCGTCGCACCCCTTATTTTCGAGCATTAATGTGCTTCGCAGTCTATAGAAACTGCGTCGCACATTCTGGCTATACAAATATTGCGGCGCACTTATCGCACTTTGCCCTCCCCCACACTTACCTTATAGTTTGTCCACAAAAGTCAATACTCTTTAAAAAAAAAAGAAAAAACAACAAAAAAAATAAAAAATAGAACCACATGTGAAAAGTCAATAGTCGTATCAAACATACCACTTAGACAACTATAAAGTATGCACTATCTTATAACCTTTTTTGTGTACTATTTATTTTTCAAGTTAATGTTGAAGGTGAGGATGTGGAAAAGACAATGAGCTTTTATATTTTTAACCAATTTCCATTAATCTATTAATTCTATGTTTGTTGTTAATAGCTTTTTTTAAATAATCTAGTTTTGTTATTGTACTTCAACTAATTAAACATTAATCTATTATTTCTATTTTTGTTGTTAATAGCTTTTTTAAAATAATCTAGTTTTGTAATTGTACTTCAACTAATTAAACATGTTTTGGTGTTTTGGGTTTATTTTTTCTATATTTTAATTTAATATAATATGGATATAAATGATGACATAGTGATTATACATTGAGCGGATAAATGGCTAACACCCTCAATTTCGATGCATTCACGCCGGGTTCGAATCTTGGCAATGCTCTGAAGGGTTTGTTCTTTTATGTGTAGATGGGTATAGCATTGCTAAGGTCTCCTCACCACATTTACATGTGATAAGATTTGAACCCATAACTCTCTATAAATGAAATAAACATATCCACCGTGTAAATATATAACACCAATTAAACCGCACCCCCACCCCCCATGTTGCGTAATATATAAAAGTCGATATACACATAGGGAGAAGAAGAGAAATTACGGTTTGAGTTTACAATCGATCGAGAGATGGCTCGCACCGTATTACCACCCCCCCCCCCCCCCCCAGTAACTAATTAAGCTAGATTTCATTTTAATCAGGAATATATACATTAAATCATTCACTTATTTTAATTTGTTACGACTAATTTGTGATTTAGTTTCCCGAAAAAGGCGACCATTGGCCTTCTAGTCTGTCATATTTGTTTTAATCGAGTCTTTGCATAAAAGTATTGTGTTCTTGTTGGATATGGGCTTGTATTATTTTATTTTTTTCCGAACATTCATTCGATATGCGACATCAGGGAAACTTCACCTTATAACAGTGAAGCCTTGCACGTACCCTAAATGTTGACCATGGACCGTTATAAGTATTCGGAAGAAGACTTAGTCGTATTCACAGAATCTGAGCCATATTCCGAAATCTCATTTCCGGATGCTGTACGTAAGCTTTAACATTGTGTGTCTATATTTGTGTGTGTAGCCTAGCTACTCTTGTTACAACGTACACACTTGTCATTAATTTTCATTAATTTCTTCAATCAGCTCGAGGGTGTTGTGCCACCAGCACCTAATAAGCCACGCACGAGGAGCTAGCCTTGGACTTAATTCGTATGTTTCTTAAAACCTTCTTCTTAATTTCTTAATATATACATGCATACTTTTTTTTATCTCTTGTTACTTGTTCGGCATGTATTATATGTTTACTTTCATCTTTCTTTTATATGCTACCTGTTGTACGTGAAAGGATTCGTCTCACACTCAATACTTTTTTGAACCAACTAAAAGCTAGCTACTAACTTGCTAATTTTCTAAGCCCGGCCTTTTTCTCTTTCTTTCTTAACCATCAAGTTTATGTATGCTTTTATCGTTTCCCTTTCGAAGCTTCTTTTTTTTTTTTTCAAGTACGATTCAAATCTTACTCGTCTACCTTTTTTTAAATTTTTGCAGTGAATGGGCCACCGCCAAGGAACTTGTTTTTCATTAAGCTTTTCTGTTGGAATTTATGTCGTCGCACTCTGAATTGAAGTGGCATTTTATGTCTTGGTACCAAATTGATCAACTAATTGAAGAATGATAGTTTTTTTATGTTTTTATTTTTTTTTAAATTTTATTTTGAAAGATTTTCCGGCCCTTGTGGAAATGCTGCTGGGAGTCTGGCAGTTTCATGAAATTCTATACACTTTTGACCCCCAAGTTAAAAGGAAAATTAATGGGTGGTAATAACGTAATAGTATTGGGTTAGTTTCGTGCATATTATGAGGTTGGATAGATTTTTAGGTTTGTTACAATAAGAAAATTTCTTGGGCCAGCGAGCTTTTGCTTCTTGAAACTTGTCTACTAGATCTGCCATCCTCATTTCAATTGACTCTTTGCGTAAACGAATTTGTGTTTTGGTTGGATCTTGGCTTGTAGTACGTAGTAATGATACAATTAATGTATGGCTATCTTTATTCTGTCCAAATCTAATTTATCAGAATATTGCTATTCATCATTTTCTAGATGGGGGTTTGATTATGCGTATAGATGTGTGATTACGTACATTGGCTATTTGTCATTATGCAATGAGTTAGCAAATATTCGTTGAGGAGATAGATTCGATCAGAGGCATATAAGGTTCTTGGAAGAATTAGTCGAGCTTCTAGAAACCTTGAACATCGTCGGCTTTGGTGATTCATTCATTATATATATAACAATCCGAAAGTGGATTGTACAGTGCTGGCTCTGATCGGCTTAGTTAAAATGTAACCGGCTTGATTGGCTGCTGATGTAAGCAGTTTTGTTTTTTTCTTTTTTAATTTCTTCCACTAGCTTTTTTATCTTTTACATTTTACCCCCTGAAAACTTTACTGGCTAAATCATGCCACAAAATTATCTTTTCTTCTACATATTCAATTACATACATACATAAATATACATACTGTATAATCTTGCTTCTACAATAATCTATGCTATAATTCAATTGAAAAAAATGCTCCACCACTTACAACATATATCAAACATTGATTACTTGCTTCAATAATCAACCAAAAAAATGCTCCACCATTTACATGATAACTTCAAATAAATAACAGATTGACAGTATAATAACGACATCAGAGTGGGACTACGGCTGCAGCAGATATCTGTAGAATTCGGTTTAAGTTGTGAATCGTCAGCTATCTTCTGTTTCGTTTGTAATCTAAAAATATACAGTTATAAATATGATATAATATATATACACACATACCGATTTGGTAAAATTAACATAAATATCATCGCTGAAAACATCATAGTGTGCTAACATCTTAAGGTGTGACTCCGCATCTTCCGTGAACAACCTTCGTATTGTGACGGAATCTACTTGTGTAAAAGCGGATGAATAGCAAACCCAGAAAGTATTTGGTCAATTATTAACCGCAGATGAACAACAGTTCAGAAGTGGCTATAACAGTTTTTGGAGGGATATAAAGAAAGAGTTCCATAAAGAAATAAGAAATGAATTTGGAAGAAAAACAAAACTTGAAAAAAAAAGAGAGATATGAGTACTTCTTCCTTTTTTTTTTTGAAAGGCATTGGAAATAATGAAATACTTGACTTAACATATAACCCAAAAGAAAAAAAAAAGACATGTGTAATGATATGACTAAAGGTTCAGATGGAGGTAAAGTAGTGGCACCGTGTGACGGTGATGACGTGAACAACTAAAAATAAAGTATGGATTCGTGATGACTTTTGATGGGCCATTTTTTTTTAGGTTTCAACAAATTTGGGTCACATGTAAAAACATATATTCTGAAGCTAAATCTATTTCTTTATTGCAGAGTACATATAAAAAAGGCAATGGTAACCTCAACACATCATACATGCATTACATATTTTGTAATTTAACTTTTATAGTTTAAACAGGTAAATATTTAACGCATCATGCTTTGAAAGATAAACAATTGCATCCGATAAACACACAGAACTACGACCCCGGGCAACGCCGGGGATAAATAACTAGTTTCCTTATATTAGAGCTTAATAGTTATCCTGATTAATTTTTGTGTTTTTTTTTTTTTTTTGAACTTAATTTTTGAGTTGTTAATTAGTTTTGGTTTTTAATGATCAAATTATTGGTTTCCAATAAACTTAGATTTTGGTAATTAATAATAATGAGATAGATTGCAGTTGGGAATTGTTTCCTTCCTCTGTTATGTCTAACTTTCTAACATGATGTCAAAATTTGTCTTTCCCTTAATCTGTACGTACATCTAACAATATCAGTACAAGGAGTCGTTCCATTGAACAGGATAAGTAAATATTATGGTTATAAAAACTATTTATAAACTGATAATGACCACATTTGATACTTTTCTTTTTTTAATAGATAAGTAGTGTAGAGGAAGACACTGACAAATCACAATGTGCATGTTGATGGGGCTTCCAAGAAGGACAAGCTAGGAACACAAGGTTTCTTTTATAATTTAAGTGTCTAATTTTTTTTTGTTGGCATGCATTTGACTTTGTTACATATGCTTACAGCTTACTCCATCTAATTATCATGTAAAACAAATTACATTTTTTTAATCAATATTGAATATTATACTTTTCTTTCGGCTTGTTTAAAGCATGTAACATTTCTTTGAAGCCAAAAATTAATTACCATGTTTATATATTTTACAAATAAGGTAAAATGGTTTTCCTATATATAAAAATGTTGAGGGATTTACATAGGTTTTTTTCAGCAGACAGAAATGATACTATACGAATGTTGACGATTCTTCTATAAATATAGTACCAAAAAGTTCACGTGATTGATAATTGATAAATGTTGTTACACCTCTTAAGGTATATTTTTGTACTAGTTCTAATACCCGTATAATGTACGAATTAACCATATATAATATATGATTACCATACATTTGATTTATATAATGGTAAGCAATATAACATAACATTATCTTTTAATAGTCTAAGATTAAATTCAAATTTACATAGATGTTATGTAAAACTCCGATAATAATCTAACATGGTAGGTAGGTTCTAAATATGAATAAGTAAATTGAATTGATAAGTTATAACTTTAGATTATTTAAGTTGGTAATTAGAAACATTACGAACGGAAGATAATGGAGGTTTTTTTACGATTTTTATTATTAATATTAATATTGATATTAATATTAATATAATATAATAATAATTTGTATTTGATTTGATTTAGGAAACTTGATAAATATAAATTAACTCAAATAATTAAAATATTAAAATACACATGTCAATAAGATAATGAGTCACATGTCGTTTAAATAATACTTTAATCATATATGTTTTATTATATTGGTAGATATGGTTACGAAATAAAGCTTACAACAAATTAAACATCTACATTATTTTTAATGTCACAACAATGTCAACACATTTTTAAGTTTATATAGATTTTTTTTCTTTTATGGATTGAATAACTTTCAAATTTCATACGTGTATAAACATTATAAGCATTTTATAAAAGAATAATTTAAAATATGATTCCATAATCTTTTAATTGGTAAATGTTGTTACATCTCTTAAAGTATATTTTTGTATATGGTTACGAAATAAAGATTACAACAACTTAAACATGTACATTTTTTTTAATGTCACAACAATGTCAACACACTTTTAAGTTTATACAGACTGTGTGCCTGTCTTTTTTCTTTTATTGATTTAATAACTTTCAAATTTCATATATGTATAAACATTACAAGCATTTTATAAAATAATAGTTTAAAATATGATTCCATAATCTTTTAATTGTTATTATTCCTAAAAGCAAGGAAATCTTGATATATAATATCATTTGAAAACTAAAAAGAAAATAAAATTTAGATGATCTCCATTGTGTTATAAAAGATTTGTTGTTATTTATTCACAAATATCTATACTATATTATAAAACAGATTTTTTTTATAAATTTTCAACATTGAACTTAAATTTTCAATATTGACTTTAAGTATTTCCTCAAAATACCATTCCTATCTATTCTATATTTACCTAAAATAATTATAATACCTTTTATCTCTACTCAAATCTCAACCAATTATTTTTTTCTTTCTCCTCCATAAATCATTTTATTCTACTAATTCATTTAAAATCTTTTATCTCAAAAACGGTACATCGATAAATTAAAAAAATTATATGGGTGTTCTTAAAAATCTATACTCTTTCATTAGAGTGGTCATTCGATATACTTTCGACGAAATTTTAAATTTGAGGACGGAGCCCGTCATGTAGATCACCCTAACACCGCCACCGTCGCAGCAGTCATTACATCACCACCCCGTTATCACTTCTATCAACGTTGCAATGCGCAGGTACCGTTCCCGTCTATTTATATATACATTTAAAATAGTTTTTAATACATACTAATTCTATAACTACAAAACATGTACGGTATCTTTTTTACTCTTTGTTTTCTATATTTTGTTTTTTTATATGTTCTTTATTAAACTGATGTCTTTTTTTTTGTTTTAGAGTTTTTTGGACAGTAATACAAAAATTTGATTATATATTTTTCATATTGATGTATTTTTTTTCATCATGTGGTTTTTTAAAAAAAGCTTTGTTGTTTGTCAAATAATTGATCCAATTTACGTCGATAATTACATGTGTTTAAAGATTGTAAAAGATAGATCTTTTGTTGCGGATTCTTTGAATATAATTTTCATTGCAGAATATAATTATTTGACATATGTCTTAATTGTTTACACATCAAAGGTATGAATACATGATGCCATCACTTAAAGTTTAGATGAAATTTTACCACTAGACAAATTACTAATAATTGTTGACGTATACATTATAACCTTTTAACCAACTTAATTTAGCTATATTTTTAAATAGTCGTACATCATGTTGGTAAAAAACCTCGTTCTATGTATATTTCTTTATAGAACAACCCCCCCCCCCCTTTTTTTAATATTAACGACATTATTTACAATACAACTCATCTCAATTTTAAAAATATCTACAAAACCCCATTTTATATATATATATAAAAAAACCTTTTACATCAATAGTCACACACCACAACCGTCACCGCTACCATTGCCACTGTCATCGCCATTACGACCACACGTCGCCGCATTACGCGTGCGTCCCTAATAATGTTGATATTAAACTAGCTAAACCTACTCTAAAAACATACAATGCATACACTCAACCTCCATATCATCAAAACGTGTTAGATATGAAATTTATTTTTCAAATATAAATACATTGAAACGACTCTTAGCTCGCGTCTATTTCACATAATTTGATGAATTCTGATGGAATTGGAATTGAATTACATTCTTTAGTGCGTTTGTTTGTTCAAAAAAGGAGGAATCTCATTCCGTAGAAATGTAAACATTTCATCATTTGATGGAATCTTCATTCCTTGGAGATGGGGGAAGAAATTTCATTCCTTCCGTCACTTGAATTCTCAAAAAATTAAAAACATTCCGTCAAATTTCATTCATTCAGATTATAATTTCTTCGAAAGATTCTATTTATTCTAAAAACATTATGTGAACCAAATAAAAAATAATAATTATATTTACATTAGAAAATATTATTAATTATTATTTTTAATCATATGATGATGTGCCATCTGTAGAAAATAACTTGTGGGTCCAAAATATTGTTATCCGGACATATTCGGACAAACGTAGTGATAGCGAACACAAACTACCCCACCATAAAATATAAACCCACGTTTTTGTTTTTATGAATAAAGAGCGTACCTACCTAACCAGGAGTAAATGTATGAGGAATTGAGGATGCACTAAACACAACACAAGGGTACAAAAAATCATAAGATAAGATTGTAAAATGACACTTGGAATGGTTTCAAATCTGACTTACTTTTTCAATATCCACAATGAACTATGAGTCTATGACAAAAGGCATTTTCGTGCGTAAACTATAACTATTCGGTCCAACTCATCTTCTTTTTTTTGCTTGAATATAATATTGACTTAAATTATTGAACTTATATTAATTGGGGGTTAAAAAAATCTGTAACTTTTATTTACATTAACGTGGTAGAGTATTTGTTTAGAAGTAGTCCAGTTTTAAACCAATAATAATATGAAAATCTGCCTTAAAGATAAGGCATGTTTTTTCTTAATGAAAACGTCTCAAATTCTTATTTCTCTTTGACATGGTGTAATTTGAAAGCGATATTTATCATATATATTAATTAATTTTTTTAATTTTTATTTAAGTGGAAACTGCATTAATGATCTTTAAGTCTTTAACTTATGATGGACTTTCGGAGCTTGTTCTTGAACTATCGATTATTACAGCTAACCCCCTAACTAAATGTTATCAATTTAACTCTCACGTTTCACCAAAAATGTGATTAAAATGCTTATATATATGATTTAACTTTCAACTAGAAGGTTGATGACCAAAATAAACATGCCAGGAAAAGGAAAACCGTCAACAATTATAACTGGTTTATGTTATGAAGTTACGAATGTATAAATTACTGTACATTTCACTCTTGGCCTTGTAATATTTTTGTTGTAGTCTAACACTTCGTATATATGACACGACACTTATTTAGATAGACACAATGATAAACTCTAGCCTAACCTGGTTATAAAAACCGCATATCAAAATTTGAATTCAAGTCATATCATTTACTTTGAAGCTAAATTTTTATCTAAACTGTGTAATAATTCGTGTTTCCAAACCCTTTTCCAGCATAGACAAACCACATGTTAAAAACAAACGAATGATCCACGGAAAAGATTGCAATACTAAAAAAGTACAAGGACTAAACAAGTGTTAACCAAATATGTTTAGTTCTTAAATTGTAAATACGTAGGGTAAACTACACAGCTGGAATTCAAGTTGACTACATACATGTTTTTCCATAAAACAATCATCATGTGATATTTCTGGAGTTCTGGTCTCTAAAAAACCTTTACAATAGAACCCATAATTCAAAATTGTCTATCAATGGCTGTTGCTTTAGTTTCCCCTCAAACATTTGAGGCTTGTAAACAAGCTGCTGGAGTAGCTGGTTAGTGTACATATATATAGATATATATTTTTTCTTGTATCTAACTATATATGTGTTTGTGTTTTCATTATTAGAAAAAATTTACAATGTGGTTTGTTTTGTTATCTTGTTTGTTTGGATTAGGTAAGTTGTTGTTTACTATTACTAGTGCCAAAATGATTGACTGTATGTATGTAGTTATGTAATATTTGGCTTGTAATTTTACCAAGTATTTACTTATTTAATAAAATAAATGAATTTGGTAATTAAAGTAGTTACTCAAAGCTTCTAACCAAAAGGACCCAAAAAAAAGTTGAAAGAATTGGAAGAATATTGTTTGGTTTTTTGGAACCATATTTTAGATTTTAGGGTTTAGTTGATTTGTAGTGTCGCCTTGCCCCGACAATGTCAGGATTAGGATTTGGTATCGTTGTTGTTGTTGTTCTTCTTTTTTTTTTCTTTTTTTTTTTCGTGGTTTAATGTGTAAACAAATCATTAAAGGTTGAAATTCTGGCCGGCACACGCCAGATAGTCTAGTCAACCATTAGGAATAATGAACTTTTGAAGTTGGAGCTGAGGGAACTTAATTTATCATTTGGACTTTATAAGATTTGATATGAGTTGCAAATGTCAAATATTTAGACTACTGTTTGAGCAGTGAGACAAAAGGGAAACGACGAGGGTAACTTGGTTAATAAACAAATTGATTACTGAAATCGCTTCATTATATATCTGAAAGTAAACTTATATTAGTTCGGGCCATGATCCTCTTGTAAAAAGCTTCCTTAGCGTACATAGCATACTGCTGAATAGAATAAAAACAATTAAGCACCCGGATTTTAAGATATTTTTTGCTTGTTCATTGGATTGAAGAATTAAAAAGGCGTGCTTTTTTCAGTATCTATGATAAGGGCTCTTTTTATTTGACCGTGAATTTCCCTTCCTAATTGTCTCTCCGAAAACAGAAAAGGCAACAAATGTTCTGTTCTTGCCTTTTTCTTATGTTTAATCACTGGATTTACTTTTGAATGTTTACCTTTCTTTGAAAGCATATTAGTGTTGGTCCAGATATCATTTGTAACGATTCTTGGCAACTTTTGCAGGAAACATATTTGCTTTTGGGCTTTTCATTTCGCCCATGTAAGTATTTACAGTTTCCAGAGAGTGTTGGCACCTGGCAAAATCAATAGTGAATATTTTGAGAGAGAAAATGCATAAAGTCAGTCATTTCCCCTCTCTAAATGCTAATTATTGATTTTGTTATGTGCCGTCATCTTATTTTTAGGCCTTGTAATTAAGTCCCATGTATATCTTCTTTCGACAACGAAATTTCTTTGGGAGGGTAATTAAATCATCTTTGAAATACCTCACTGATACATAGTTTTTTATATTACAGACCTACCTTTCAAAGAATAATCAGAAACCGATCAACAGAGCAGTTCTCTGGAATGCCATACATATATGCCCTCATGAACTGCTTGATCTGTGCTTGGTATGGCACCCCGTTCATATCTTCCGATAATATCTTGGTTACAACAGTCAACTCTGCTGGTGCAGTTTTCCAATTAACGTACATAATTATCTATATCTCGTGTGCTGAGAAACGCAAAAAGGTTAGGATCCCATGTATATAGTGCATTATCTTCAGATATTATCCAAATCATTTGGATATTAAATATGTGCTCATCTTTGCAGTTCAACATGTCTGCATTACTACTGGCAGTGTTTGGCGTATTTGCAGTCATTGTTATCGGGAGTTTGCTTGTAACAGACCTTGAAGTTCGACATTTACTTATCGGGTTTTTGAGTTGTGCTACCCTTATATCGATGTTTGCTTCCCCCTTGTCAGTAATGGTATGTTCTTTCACTATGGAACTTGCATCATGATCTAATAGCCTGTTTATGTGTTGTAATTTTGTATCCGATCTTGACAGATTTCAAGGTAGTTATTTCTACTTCTTCACTTTATTTTTTACTTCCAGAATCTAGTGATCCAGACAAAGAGTGTCGAATTCATGCCATTTTACCTCTCCCTCTCCACTTTTTTGATGAGCACCGCGTTTATGTTATATGGAATATTTAATTTCGATGCTTTCATCTATGTAAGTTTCTTGCACCAAGCAAAATTCTAACTTTGTTTCCATGTTGGACTTTTATTTGATAACGACTAACATTTGTATCTTTTGAACTTTAGGTCCCAAATGGTATAGGAACCATTTTGGGAATTGCACAATTGGTTTTGTACTTCTACTACCATGATAAGTCAAGACTAGAAAACAGAGAACCGTTAATAGAGTCAATTGCATGATCAAGTGCAAGCTTGTATCTTGCCAGGTAATCAAACACGCATCAATTCTTTGCCTGTGTGAACTTGGTTGGTTTCTGAGTTTGTTATTCAATTATCATCGAAGAACAACTGCAGAATCATCTGATTGTGGCGCTTGTTGGATATATCATTGTCAACTTGTGAATTTTGTCTCCCGATTGTGTAATTTTTTTGTAAAGCTGAGGTGCACGCCATCTGTGTTCTATATTTGTTTTCATTTTGTTGATGAGAGGTTTGTCGTGTATGTCATATTCTTGTTCTTCAATAAATTTCATTATTTAAAGTCTTTTGAAATTTTCAAATTACTTCTTTATTGGCTTGTTTTGTTTTACAATAGATGCATTGATTTATGAATTCTAAGATGTATGCAAAAGATGGGTACTGGGCAGATGATCTTCTGTATAGAATTTTACTAGATCTCAGAAGAAAAAAGTGACTAATTACACGCGTATATTGATACCAACAACAACGAATGCTGAAAATGAACTATAGAAGAAGATCCCGCAAAGTAGTTCCTGTCGTAGACTGTTCCTGCAATCCCACAAATAGCATTCATAGTATAGTTTGATTAGTAAAGAAATTGATATATAAAGTTTCAACTGAATAGCACTCATAGCCTCACAGGTAATTCTTTTTTGTAAAAACAAAAAGAAGAGAAGGTATCATTTGAATCTTGAAGTTGCTGATACATGTGTTGTGCATATTATCTTTTAGAACTCCGATTGCAGACATTCTACAGGTTTTTTCAGCATTTCAATGCCTTTTTTTCAGAACCCCGTGAGGTATAACCGCCGCACCGTGTAAGTTACTATTGTGCTATTGTTTTAGACAACAGGTGACCAAATGGGCGGTTGGGTGACAGGTCAGGTTGAGTGGGGGTTGAAGCTCGGCCAGCCAGGGTTTGGTTGACTTACAAAAGTGTGTGCCCATTTCAAAACAGTTATAAGTATTCTATAAGTTGATTACTTGATTATGATTATATTGTTATTACAATCACAAATTGTCAACCATCTGGGTTACAGCCCAGTGGCCACCTGCCCTCCTAAAAAACGACTTGGTGAGAACACCACCTAGGTTCGAATCCCTGCAAAAGCATATTCAACCAGTCAAGGTTTCTGGGGTCTCACCGTCAGACAACGTTGCAGGGTCGCTAGCTTGAGAGGAAAAATTCCTCTATGGGACTGAGGGGTTCCTAGGCATTTACTCTTTTTCACAATCACAAATTGTCTTTGAATTTAACGGTTTATGAAGTTCTATGGAATGAAAAATGACTTTGGACAACTTATAACATGTTTAACCCATTTCATTTCCTTCCCTTCTCAATGTGTGTGATTTTTCCTGTTGGAGATCAGACATTCTGAGTCAACCCGTTCAGTGAATTGAAAGCGTCACCCGTATGTCACCCGTATTCTACACATTTAGTTATAAAAGAATTTGATTACAAGTACATACCTGGATATCAACAACAGAGTGACCTTGATCAAGCGGTTTTCCACTTTCATCGTAAAGAATGAGCCCACTAAACCTCGGAAACTCGCACTTCCCACCCATAAGTATAGGCCGTTGCCACACTGGAGACAGAGCATTATGACTTGGCCACCCCACCTCACCGCCACCTCTAGCAAGCAAGGGTGTGGGCTGTTCTTTCCTACTTGCAGTCAAATTCCCATCCCATTTACTAGCCTTACTCCACCTAACAGACCCAGTCAACCCCTTTTTCACCCTTACCCCTTTTGGCACACCCGACTCAACCACAGCACCACGTTCTTCAATGTCATTTCTAGCCCTCTTCCTCAAGGCCATTGTGACACAAAACCCGACGATCACCACAACAAGAAATGCAGTACAAGCACAGAAGATGACAGCTTTCTGTGTTGAAAAGTTCCATTTATCTTCTAAATTCCAAAGTGCTTCCATGGGATTTGGATGAATTCAATGTGTGTTTTGCATGGAAATACGATGGATATCGAAGTTGTATAGAGGCTTATTGTGGATGGGAGTTAGTGGGTCACTACTGACAATTGGGCCTGATTAGCATGAAGTTGGTGTTAAGTCCTTTTCATTTAATTAGCCGTTAGGAATTTAATTACTTGGTCACGAGATTATGTCTGTAGTTACGGTGGATCATTAAAGCGACCAACAACAAGAATTTAAGTTTGTTCTGTTAGACATCAGAGACTCTATTCATATAGGATACATATATATGCAACATTCTTCAAAATCATAATATAATATAGGGAATATATTGGTTGCTTCTATATCTAGTCAACCTACCATAAGTGGGTCAAGATGTACTCATGTAGACAATCTTACAAATTTCCCATAAAAATAAAAAATAGAGAGATTGTATCCAGAAAAACTTTCGACCTATATATCATATTTATATACAACTCCTATAAATGTTTTGTATACTAAACAAACAATGATATACTGATGCGAATAATGGTTATGCACGTACATCAAAGTCGTTTGATTTTCTCCCGATAATCTAAACAAAAGTTCTTTTATGTTTGGCAACACATACGGTAAAAAGTATAGGGCCACATGAATTGATCGCTAGATCGATTAAATGACCTAGAGTCTAATGGAGATCCTTTATTTTTATTCTTGTTATTCATCACCCTTGCTTATAGATATAACGAGGAGTTGCTCCTTGACCTCACTCACTGATTCGCCAAACAAGATCGTCACAAAGGACATTTTGCTACGATTACGAAAAAAAAACAAAACAATAATATCTTGCATTTTGCTTTTTATTATGTTTATGGTTATTATGTTTATGGAAGTAAAACAAAAATAATGACATTTTCATTCACACGGCCATCCATTCCACCGACTCCGTTATCACCTACACACTTTTCCAGGTAAGCTTAAAGCTTTCACCTTATCCAATTTGACATATCATCTTATTTCACCTAGTATTCACCAAATCTTTACAAATGTTGTTATTATCATGTTAGCATCATAGCATAATTTCATATATGATAGTAGTATCAAATATGGAAGATATCAAAATAGTGAATGAGAAGGGTAGCTAAGAATTATTTGTTCAAGAAATGACCTTTTTATTCAAACATTATATAACTAGATTAAACTCGTCCGTTGAACGGTAAATATTGTAATAATTAATTGTTAATATTATAATAAATAGATAATATATTTTTTTTTAATACTTGTAAACCATTAAAAACTATAATTTAATAAAATTTTTAAAAAATATTATGGTAGAATGATTACTAAATATTTTCGAATTTTATATTACACCTAATAACTACATATATAACTTAAAAGAACTTGTTTTAACAATAAAGCGCCACATAGTAAAAATTTTAAATGGTAAAAAAGGAGGAATGTCACATAAGTTATATAATATTTATCGTAGGAGCTTCCTTTTAAAAGCTCAATCATCTAGCCCCTTAAAAAGCCCTTGCCAAACATACACATAGAAATAAATAATAAATGATTTTAAATTTATGAATTCATTATTAAAAAAACAACTAAACAAAAAAGAAATATATTCTATAAAACACTTAAAGTAATCATACAAATTACAAATCTATTAATATTTTATAAGGGAAAAAAATAACTTTAGTTGTATAATTGTCAAGAATCTCATTTTTTATCAAAATTTTCAATTATTTTTTATTTTTAATTATTGCAAGAATGACATATAGTTGATGGTGAGTCCGTGAATAAAACAAAAATTCTAAATATAGTAATTTATTTTTACAAAAGTTGCATAATTTACTGAATTAGCTATAAGAGATGAAGAAAAAAAAGAGTACAAAAACAATAACAAAAAAATATCCTTGAATGACTATAAAGTAAGAGGTAAAACTTAGAAAACAAAACGATTAATGTATGTTATTATAAATTATAGATCATTATTTAAACAAAATATTAATATATTAATGTGATTGAGTCAAAATGATTTATGTATAACTTGAAAATAAGTATACATCAAATAATATTTTTAAATTTTTTTTTGTAATTGATATTGACTTACAAGATATATGACTAATTAACTTATAATTAACTTGGACTAATGAGTATGACATGACTATATATATGACATGAAAATAAAATAAATATTTGATAAAATGACAAATAATAAAAAAAAACTAATGTGACTATTAACTGCGTTTGTCAATTAAGAGCAACATTATCATCTCTTAGTTATATAATAAAGATATTTTAAATTTAAATAAATGGTTTAATTTTTATTTTTCCAAAAAGTAATTAATAGTTAATAAATAATTAAAACATTGAAACACACATGGTATACATTAAATCAAATAATGTTACAAAAAAGAGAAAAAAAATTTTAAAAAATAAGGATAAAAGAAGGTTATTTTCTCCCCCAAAAAAACACATTCAACTTATAAATAAATGAACTTCGCATATCTTGAATATAATTTCCTAAACAATATATAAACTTTTAGAGAAAAAAACCTCACACATATTATTGAAGGTAACAAATATTGGATATAACTTCCTAAACAATATATAAACTTTTCGAGAAAAAAAAAGTTGAAAATTCCAACAACATATATGAATTTTGAATGAAAATAAAATAAAATTACAAATAGTAGTAGTAACAACATATACTAAAAGAAGATGAGTGTTTTTAATTAACAGGAAGATGATAGAACCTTAATCATTAATCATAACCTTTATCATTAATCATATGTTAAAAACAGGTTATGCATATAGTAGGTCTTGATCTAATTATCGGCTAATTAAAATAAAAAATCACAAACCTTTGGAGCTTTTACAACATGTACATAGCACACATATGATTTTTCACAGTGATGATACAATTATACAAAGTTCAATTTAACACAACCACACATATATGAGATGTATATAATACACAAAATAAAAAACTGCATTGTATTCGATTGAAGTCCAATATAATAAAGTAAGAATTGAAATAAATATTGGCAACACAAATCATCCCAGTCATTAAGCATTATCTAAATTTCAAAAGAGTTTAAAAACTAAAAGATTAATTAGTAATTAAGTTGTTCGTGTATTTTAAAAAAATATCTTTCTATATTAATAAAAAAAAAACTATAAAAAAGACTTAGATCTTCTATAATACCTTATAAAAGAAATGTCATATTCTATATTAGGTAATTCTGCCTTTGAATTACCAGATTTGCCCTTGGATTTTTTTGTTTTTTTTTCTTTATGTAACTACCCAAAATCTCTAACAGACCGTCTTCCCCATTACTACCGCCGCATTGCGCGGGTACCATACTCGTATATTTGGATAAAACCACAAAAAACCCCATAAATTTACACATAAGACAAAAGCTTAGTTGGCAAATAAATTAAATAGTCACATAAACTTAAATATATCCTTTTTTAATTATATATATATATATATATATAGAATACATCACGATATGTCTTAGATTGTAAAATCATTCATTTCTTTGTTCAAACATATACTTTATGTTTGTCATTTATATTTACAATCACAAACCATTCAAAAAATGTATAAACATCATACACGATTTTATGATAATGGTATAGTTTTTAGAGGGTTTTTGAATTTCATTTTAAAGTGGATTATCTGATTATTATATTTGTAAAACGCAAATAATTTTAAAAATATTTGTGTTAAAAAATGATTATTTGCTATGAAAACGTAGTTTTGAAAAAACATGTACATGCATAATTTTTTACAAACGCAATATAAAAACATATAATTTAATTTGAAAACGTAAAATTTATTTTGTAATCGTAATACCAAACACCCATTTGATATCATAAAGACATAAACTAACTGGGTCGGGTCAATACCCGTATAAAAAATTCAACAAAACAGTTGCTCCTTCGCTTACGTATTTTCCAGTCAAAAATCTCTCTATCAAACTCCACTTCGAAGACGGTAATCTCAAACCCTCAGGTATCATTCCCTTTTAATCTCCCCTCCTTTTTTTCCCATTTATTTTTCCAATTTTGCCCTAATTTTTTCAATCCATACTTACCCTCAGTTTTATTATTTATTTTTTTCCCACAATTTCTGTCAATTATTAGGTCTTCATTTATATATGTCCTTTTTATGTGATCAATTTACAATCAATTAATTTTTAATTTTTTTTATATTTTCAATTTTGTAGGCATATACAATTATATACATACAGTTCGGGTTTTATATATTTGTCATATATAAAATTTATTTAGAAGCATAAAAAAAATGTCTGCAAGGAACCGTGGCGGACCTCCGGTTCCGATGGCGCCGGTACACGAGCCTCCATTGTTCGGAAGGAACCGAGGTCCGATTCCGATGCCCATGCCGATGCCGATGCCGTCACACGCATTACTCGAAGAACTGAGAGAATCTCAGTTTGTGCACGGTCACGGTCACAGGCCGCTACCGCCTCATCCGGCGGTTATAGAGGAGCGGTTAGCGGTTCAACATCAGGATATTCAGGGACTGTTGATTGATAACCAGCGGTTGGCTGCGACACACGTTGCGCTTAAGCAGGAACTGGAAGCGGCGCAACATGAGCTTCAACAAACGGATCATTTCGCGAGGAATTTGTTGATTGAGAAGGATATGCAGATGAGGGAGTTGTATGAGAAATCGGCTAAAATGGAACATGATCTTCACGGGATGGAAGGGATGCGAGCCGAGCTTATGCAAGTTCATGCTGATGTTAAGGAGTTGACTGCTACTCGTCAGAAACTTACTGCACAGGTTCAGGCTATGACCCAAGAACTTGCTAGAGCAAATGCAGATTTGCAGCAAGTTCCGGCACTTAAGTCAGAAATTGGAGGGCTTAGACAGGAACTGCAACGTGCGAGGTAGTCTCTGAATGGCTTTACAAGCCGTATCTTTAGTTCTAGTTGTAAATTGTAAAGTTTTTTGCTTTAAAGTGCCATTTAATCAGTTATACGTAATAATGCAAGTTATTTTATGGCAAAGTAATGAACTTCATTAGAGTTTGACATAAAGAGTAAAAATAAATTCTTGATCCACTCTCAGTTTTTATCTTTAAACTATTGATGGCCTGGTTATGTTCTATCTAATAGCAGACAACAGAAACTGCCGACTTTTATCTGTTTTTGTTTATTAGGTGCATTAACATAGTAGATTGGAAGTGCCTTTTATTTCACTTCTTCATTATTTAAATAGTTGTTTTTGATATATGTATTTGTTTGTGTGTGTGTGTGCTGCTCACTAAACGTCAATTTTTTATATTGTACTAGTTGGCTCTAACAGAGAGAAGGAACTTTGGAATTTGTGATATGTGACCAGGATTATGTTACATGGATGTTAAAATTATGGTTTTATTATGAACTTAAGGATCCTCATTTTTAATGTTCGAATACAGATAGAAGTATCAGAAAAGAATGATAAGGATGCTACCCGTTCTCATTTTTTCTTTCAAAACTACATGTGAAGTATATTATGTTGCATATGAATGTCCATTGACAACTATATTATTTTTGAAGGGCTGCAATTGAACATGAGAAGAAGGGGCATGCAGAGAATTATGAGCATGGTCAAGTGATGGAAAAGAATTTACTTTCTATGGCTCGTGAGCTGGAAAAGTTGCGTGCTGAGATGGCCAATGCTGAGAAAAGGGCTCGTGCTGCTGCAGCAGCAGTTAATCCAAATCCAGGTATGCAAGTACTTGCAGTTCCTTAGTTACATGTGATTGACTTATCTCGTAAAATAAAGCTCATAGAGACATGAAGAGGAAGTCCCTAGACATTGAATTAAGAAAATGGTAATTGCAATAAACCTATCTAACTTGTGTCTGAAGAACACTCTCCACTCCTGTTCATCTTGAAAACCTAGCCAACTCAAACTTTCCATACGATCCTACAGTGTTTAAAAATGATCTCATGTACTTGCATTTGGTATTATTTAGAGGAAAATAAGGTTCTTCAAAGTTTAAATAGCCATCTGTTGCCTTGATATATCTTTTAGCTGAATTCTTGGTTGATGTATGCATGCACTAAGTAAAGCCCTCATAATTTCAGTTAAGTTTTTCTAGCTCACCTGGTGTCGGTCATCTGAGTTATGTGTGATTTATCCTTCTAATAACTTTGCATGTCCTGTTTTTGTGGTATGCTTACATACCCTTTGTTTTCTATAAGTTTCACGTTACTTTTTTTGGGTGTGTTACTGGATCAAGTTGAATTTTAATCCCTTGTTATTGCTTCATTATGTTAACTTTGTAAGATCCTCAAGCATTAGTACGAGTCTTGGGGTTTGGAGCTTCTAGCACTTGTAATTGTTTTGCAAGTTTTTTTTTCCTTGTCATACATTGCTTGTCTAGTATTATGGAATACGATACCCTCATTAAGGCTATATATATGCATTCTAATGGTTCTCTTGGCTGTTTATACTCAGGCTATAACCCAAATTATGGCAATGCTGAAGCTAGCTATGCAGGGAATTCTTATCCTACAAATTATGGCATGGGTACTACGAATCAAATGAATCCAGTAAGTTTTCTCATCATTATTATCATTTTTTGCTTGTAGTAAGTGTGGTATGTTGACTACCACAGCCATCTCCATTCTGTTGTCACCTATCTTGATTTCAATACAAAGTGACATTTTTTTGGGGGCTTTAATTCTTCTTACTACTCTTTCAACCTATCAGGTACAGCCTGGTGCAGAAGCTTATCCTCAGTATGGACCTGGACCTGGATCTTGGGGCTCATATGACATGCAACGGGCTCAAGGACACAGATAGACAATGCTATGCTACGCTGTGGTATCTTAGATTGCTTATCGGAGCTATGGTACTTGGAATTGAACCCTAGGTTGGTTTGAAATGTTATATCATAAGAAACATTTATTAAGATATGCATGCTATTTAGTTACTTTATCTTACTGCAAATGCTAGCAGCTCTTTTGAACTCATTGGTTTTTGTTGATGTCCCTTTGTATGTCATCCAAAGCATGTAAGTCATCTTTTGATTCTCTTTAGTCTTTACTGACTTGACCTGTTTCATTATGTGATGTAGATGTGAAAGAAGTTGGGTTAAATTTGGTTATTAATTGTTTATCAGCTGGTGTCCTTTATAGTAAGACTTCAATATGTGTAGTGTAAATGGCATGTGTACCAATCTTCAGTTACTTAAGGACCAATCCGATATTCTGATGTGCGGTTTACCCAACATTCTTGGCCATGATGTTTAAACATTATAGTACTCTTTTTGTTAAGTGCAGTTTAGAACCACCAAATGCCTTGGAAATACAAATTGATGTGATGATTTTTTATTACAATGTCAGATGATGGGTTTCTTGCTTGGGTGAACTAGTATTGTTAAGCTGATTAAATCGCATTTGTAAATTCCCCGTTGGTATCTATCTCTTTCAAGATTTATAATCCAGTGTGGATGATCCTACATATAGATGTATCTCCAATATGGCCTTGACCTCTCGTTTAGCTTGCTTTACCTCTCACACGTTGGGCCGGACCCCGGGAAGGGGGCAAGGTTAGCTGAATGATGACTTCGAGACAGATACTGTTAGAGCTCAATATTTCAACTTGGGAGGTCCTTGCCTAACTTACTACACATTTGGGTGGTAACACTCTTAAGACCTATTGGTTATAGTGCTTTATTGTCGATGTGTTACTTTTTCTAGCTTGCATCCTTAGCATAAAGTGTTCTTCTAATTTGTAGACGCGCTACATCAGATCAGTCGTGTATGTGTGAATGCTGGGGTAAACTATTCATTATTGTCTGTGTTGGGTTTTTTGTGTTGCGGCTTGTCCTTCAATTCCTGTAACTAATGTGGGCTGCTAATTGAAAAGCTAGTTGCATATGGTGATGTATGTCCCTTTGAAAAGCAAATTGCCAAGTTTTATCTTCTTTTTCTTTGTCATTTTGGTTGAAATGATAGGTCTTGGAACTGATACAGCCATCTCGTAGATGGTTTTTTCTTTGGTTGTCTCATTATCTCACTTCTGCTTGTAGATAGTTCATCGGATATGTTTTGGGCAATTGTAGATTTATTTATATGTAGACTTTCTGTTATGGAAGGAGGCTAAATTGTTCCATAGTTAGAAACAGTTTATCTATTCTAGTTTTTTTTACAGTCTTAGATTTACTAAAATATAGTTCTTGATATCTTTGAGACTTAGTTGTTCTTTATAATACCAAATTTCCAAACTTTAGGAGTTTTAGGTTACTTCGTTTTTACTTTCTATAGTCTTTGTATGTTGAGCTCATGTAAAGCCCAATTCCATAGGCAGGTAAAGGTATCTTAAAGAGTAAAAGCTCATCTGTTTTTGCACCTTTCGGTGCTTCGTTGCATAAACTCTTTTTAAGCGTTGGTAGTTTGCTAGAGAATTCAACCTGTTTGTAGGGCCTGTTTTGAAAAATTCGTCAGCCATCCGCTATTAGGTACTAGAGTAGTTAATACCTTCTGGTTAACTAATGGGTGGGAATATCTCCAATTCAAAACACCATTCTCTGTTACTACAATCATTGGTTCTGTTGGGGTAAGCACTGTAGTGGAGAACCTAGCAGAAAAGATCAAAGTTATACAAACTGAAGTCAGAAATAAACTGGAAGCTTCCAGTACCAAATACTAAGAAGATCAGGATAAGCGTTGGAGAAAGAAGACATGTACTGAAGCTGACCTTTTCATGGTGCATTAAGGTATCAATTATATTCTGTAAACACATAGGTGGTTGACTTCTTTCAGGCTTCGTGGAATGATGGATGATCAAAAGTTTCATAATGGTAAACCTTAACTATTTCAAGTTGCCTTATATTAGTTATAATAGTTTTTTCCTCAAATTTTAGTCCCTTTTTATATTTAAGAAACTTAGATTCTTTAGTTTCAGGATATCTAGGGTACATCATATTTCACTATCTTTATATTAGTTTTTTGTGCTGAGTGTAATTAAAGCCCGGTTCCATATCCTTGTAAAGGTATCTTCAAAATTGATTAAAGTTATAGAGTTTTTCTCTTTGCTCACTTTTGTGAGTAGTTGGTGTTCTGTTTGCTAGAGCATTCAATGCATTCTTAGCTATCGCTTTGAAGACTCTTTCTCGGCTTGGCGAGGGGGGGACTGGGGAGTCAACTCGGGCTCGGCTCGGGGGTACCCGTATTTGCAGTAGGGTTTATACTGCTGGTTGCATTTGTTATCGCTTCATTGACTATTTGTATGCCGTTGCATCTCTCTTATTTCACCTTCTTTATTGCTCTTATGTTTTGTTTCTCTTGGTCTTGGTTGGTTTACTCATTGTGGGTGTAAAGGGTCATAGCTGGTTGCCAGTTTAATAGGCTTGGTCATTTAGGGAGGCTCGACTCTGGTCCACATAGCCAAACAAATGTACTGATGCGATTGTAAATTGTAATTGCTTATGTTCCGTTTAATGTTTGTGGGATGGGGTAATGATCAGTAGGCTGCGCCTTCAATTGTGTTTAGTATCAGTTATTTTCACCAAACAGTCGAGTGTCACGGGCTCGAGGGTTTGCATGAGGAGTTATGGCTGCTGCAAATTTGAAGAAGTGGAGTTCCATGAGTTCCACAATCAAGTAAGTGTGCAATCTTGTGAGTAAATCAGTGTTTGGTTCTTTTTTTTGGTGATTGGTTTTCTTCTAGATTTGTTGAGGATATCTGCCGTTTCTCTTAGACTAGCATGTTACTATCTTTTTGGTAATCATCTGACATGTGTGTAATCCATTAGCTGCAGTAAAGAATGAGTGTGATGAAATAATTTAGAGCAATAGCTTACTTTTTTCCCTGTCTAGATTAGCTTGTAATTCTGTTTTACCCTTTCTTTGCCATATCATTTATGGAAGTTGGAACTGGGATGATGTTTTACCTTAGGACTGAAGTAGCATTTGTTTACTGATGTGATTTCTACATGGCCCGTTAGGAGGCTGGAGGTTGAACACGGCATGCACTGTTAGTGCTTTAGATAACAGTACCAATTAGTGTCAAGTATCTTGAATCCTTATATAGGTGTTTAAGTGTTTTAGTATTTTCACTTGGTATTGTCCTTTCCAGTAAGTAGTTAGTAGTTTTTGTGTATAGAAAAGGAGTCAAGTTGCTGCTGTTAGGATATAATTCAAGAAACAAAAAATGCCAACCTTTTACACCTCTTTATCTGATCAACAAACTATAAGCTTTCCGAAGTTTATGTTTTTTGTATCCGATTTAGTGATTTAGAGAGTTTTTATTAAAGCTACAATACTTGTTTATGTGCATATAAGATATGAATATTTGTTTATCTCATTAAAAGCAGCTATTATATATATCATAAGCTGTATCCAAATATAGATGTTTAGCTAAACTGGACCTTTGTAATGATATGTTTACAATCATAGGTGAGTAGTTTAACTACATGTGCTTGTATGTATTGCCTTGCTTCATGGTGGCTACATTTTGGAAGTTAGTCGGGAATAGAATATGTTTCAGATCTTAGATGAGGTTTTTCCCTGTTCAGGTTACTCAGAGAGGGAAGGGTTTTTTATTCAAGCCATATGTGTGAAAGTATGCTTGTGTCTTATTTCTGCAATTTGTCGCTAAGAGGCGTCAAGAATATATGAAGGATTATTTGCATGATCCTTTCACATAGAGTGTACAAGCTTAGCCATTGTGACATTGATATTATCATTTAAAGACTTCTGTAACTATAGCTCTAGTGAGAGATCAATACTTAGCAGATATACCAGTCTTATTTATATCTCTGATATAAGCTAAAAGGCTTGAGTGATTAGATGTGCAAAGATGTCTGAGCGTATAGATTTGATCTTAGGCTAAACATGCTGTAAATCTGTGTAATACATTTCCACAGAGTCTTGACTCATAGGCAGGAAAAGAGCAGGTCTTGTAATCCTATTATAGAATTTATCTGTAGATTCAGACATTGACATTGAAGATCACAAAAGAGTCTTGTTGTCACAAGTTTATGTTTCTTATTCTGTGAGAAAGATTTTCTTATATAATGATTTTTTCTGCAGGCTCATCACCTCATGTTTTATTAGCTTGTTTAAAAATCATTGACTGTGATCTGCCTTGTGTTTGTACCTAACCACCTTATTAACTCATGATGTGAATTATTATCTGTGTATTTCCAAAATACTATTCACAAGTTCATAAAATGTGTGATATTGTATCATTCAGTTTGTTACATAGCATTTTATACCGTGTAGTGCTTCATTCATATTTTTGATGATCGTATTTCTGTCTCAGGTGTTTGCTTTGGGAGTGGCAGAACAAAGATCTTCTGGATTGTACTAGACAACGCAAAATTCAGCAGGTGGTTGCTATGGACTTCTCTTCTTTCCTCTCTTCATGTTAGTCACTCTTATGTGTAGTCGTCACCAAGGTGGCCTAGTTGTTAGGCATCCTAATGTCGTCGTATGAGGACTAAGGTTTGAACCTTTTCGTAAACATCTTTAGGGTTGTCAGGGAAATGGTTCTTAAACAGTCATAGATATACTCTGGTTAGGCCACGTACACCTGAGTCAAATACTTGCCCCCCTATGCAAATTCTGAATTTGCAACTTTGTGGTTCATAACTTATGAAAATTTTAAGTGTATATATTATTTTATCTCGTGTACTAGAGTAGTAGACCTTTGACTATCATATAGTTTTTCCTTTGACTATCATATAGTTTTTATTGGTATGGTGGTGCATACTGCAAAGGTGGTTAATTTTTCTAATGAGCTGCTTTTTGATTCATTTAGCTAGTTCTTCAATCTTCATAATCTAGTTTTCACAAGAAACTGTAATCTGATACGTTTGTTTGCACTTTAACAGTGATATCTTGCTGTCTGCAAACCTGTACTGCACTACACGGCTACCCAGGGCACCTGCCCATTTTGATCATGGTCCGGGGGACCTTTTTGGTGGGATTTTTGACCATTTTTGAAAACTAGAAAGATCTTGTTCATTTCAAGGAAATTTCAAATAAATGTGACCAATAAGGTAAATTTCTCTAAGATTTTCTATAATTTGGTTAGACTTCTGTTATCTTAATACTTTAGTCTTTAGACTGCACTTTCATAGAGCTAAGCACACTTGTATGTTTAGAAACAGTACTGCTTACATCCAAATTCTCAAAGTGTCCCCGTAGCATGAAATATATTATTTCAGTTTCAACAACAATTTCTATAATACCCTGTTAACACATAGATTGTATTTTTGTGCTATTAGGAGGTGCCATAAGGAGCGTGGGAATGTTGCTCGGTTGCTCCGTTGACACTTTCATGATGGAAATATCTGGATTTTCGCACAATGCCCTTCTCATTAACCCGTTTCTAACATATGCTCATCGGAATATCTACACAGAAGCTAGTTGTGAAATTAAACTCAAAGTTATCAAAGTTCTAAAATACGTGTATATGCAATTTGACCATCTTGGAACATCCATAAGATACATCCTCTTTATTTAACTGGATGCTTTTTGCTGTTAAGACAAATAACTAACGATCAACTTCTTTCTTTTGGCAATTGAAGCATATAATTTGTACAAATTGAAAATCTAGAAAAGAAGGTGAATACATGTATGAGACTAGATATGAAAGGAACATTATATGTAGAAAAATAGAATAGATACGAAGCAAAGTATGTATCTCTTACTTCTACTTCAAGCGATGATGATAAAAACAAAGTGTTAAAGTTTCAGTATTTTTGGTTTAACCTAAACATCTGTTTTTCATTTTACTTCAAGCGATTGATAAGGGCATCCTTGACCCTGGATTTTTTTTTGGCACTAGCTGTTGTCCAACCCGCCCGTCATTATCAACCTCATAAGGAATAGTTTCAGACGGCATGATTTGAACCAAAAGCCTGAATGATCACAATGTCACCGTTGGACCTTATCTTTCATAAGTCCCTCTAATGAGACCCATGTATTTTATTAGTGTGAGTATCACTTGAGCTATTGTGGGCATCGTTTGAGATATGCTCAATTGGTTTCATTTTACATTTTACATTTATACATTTCATTTTTTGAACTTTAACCATTTCAAACTGTGACTCGTCTCATACATACAAGGATGTGTCGATCACTAATTCAAACAGCATGAGGACTGTTTGTTGCTCTTCTATGTTCTTTTGAACTTTTATTAGATGTTATATTAGGTCAATTCAAATTGACAGGTCTACTCCTATCCAGTTGCGACCTTATAAGACTTCTTTTAGTTAGAGGGAATTGAAAGATGATTGTTAATGTGTATAGTTGTTACCCCATAAAAAGACAAGGGGAGTGATATTCGTATCACAGAATTTGATAAAGTTTACCACTGTTATGCATTGTATACTTATACAGTATGCTATGAAACATGTACGGTGTGGTAAATGAATCAAAATATGTGGTACGATTATCACTTTATGAAGATAAATAGTCAGATTTCTCTTTGTATAGAACAGATAATACTATACATATATGACAATAGACACAACAATACTCAATCTCATCGGAACAAGTTACGGAAAAAGTGAGATGCAAACAGTTATACCACTGTCGGGAAGAGAAAGCGTTTCTAGAAAGTCTTCCTTCGATACCAATTACCATTTATGTAAAAAATTTCTCACATATCAACATACACAAAGCAAATGGGAAAAAGAAAAAAGAAAAAAAAAAACCTCAAATGTTGCATGTTTTTTAATCTTAGGCTCTAGGCCGGGTTCTTGACAGTTCTTACAAACCATAAACGAGTCTAGTGTTTCGTATCACAAGCTTGTCATCACAACTGATCCAGGTACCGCATCGACTAGGTCTGGTCTTGCATCTACGAGGGTTGGCTTGACTGATATATCACGTCTTGTCTCCATGCGGTTGAAGGCGTTAGGGAGGAATAATGGCTTCAGAAATGGATATAAACAATTGAAAGAGAATGCAAAAGAAGATGACAAGTGCTACAGAAGAAGCAGCCATTGTTGCTTGTTTCATGTGCCTGCATTTTATTTATATTGTACTACAAGATGCAAGTTGATTGTATTACTTTTTAGTAAAATAAATAATAAAAACAAACATAAATATGTGTATGGATAACGTTATCATGTGGAGAGCCAACAACATTGTGGGTCATGTAATAAATAAAGGCATTTAGTGTCATCACATTCATTTGAAGTGACTTACACTCATATAGCATTTACAATCGTTTGTTCGATTTATTATAGTTTGTTGCGATTCGTTGTATAATGTGACGTCTACCTTTTTAACTTATTGTATAAATTGCATTCGCTATTATATACAAAACGCAAATTTTGGGTTACGTTTGTGTCGAGTTTTTTTATATTTGGAATTGGATGGATACTTTCAAACCATCTGAGCTCATAATTTGAAGCCAAAACTTCCACATTTAAGAAAAACTCCCTTCCTACCCAACTTTAACTTTAGCCTAATACCCACAAATTGATCTCAATATCGACGCAGTGCATTGAATCTGTTAAACTGGACCGCTTCTTTCTCTTGACTGGTTGGTTATCTCAAAGCGTTATTCGAACACAAAGTCTAGCAGCAACGCCATTATGCTATTAGCCCTATGCTTAGAAAGCTGAAACCACTAGTGATATGGCAAAAATTGGAGGAATGAAGTCCTAGCTATTCTTCAACATGGTTCCTAAGAAAGGTCATCAAAAATAATGACCAAGCGCATTGTAGAATATTATATGGTTAATTAAATCGAAATTTTCTTTCTTCATTTTTTGACGGCATTAATTCTATTTTTATTTTTGTCTTCTTTAACCTTGTTACCAAAACATCATTAATTTAGTCGGTTCACTAATTCGTATACACGTTTCCCTTATACGCAACTCGACAAACTTGGTATTTTATTTGATTTGGATGGCCTTGGAGTTCAATGAAATATCTCAGAGTTGAACAAATGATAAAATTTAAGGACCACATTTTATAGATGTTGAAAACTTTGAATGCAAATCTATATCCACCACAACCACTTCACATGACTTTTTTTTTTTTTTTTAGAATTTAAAGATTCTTAATGGACCACATAGATATACACATGACATTATTTTTAAGGTATTTAACCTTTGGGTTACAATTTTCTTTTTTGAACGTTAAATTTTTGGGTTAAAAATATTGATAAAATATACTTTTAAACGTCATTTATGGATATACATATAAGAATTTTATGACCAAATTTAGCTATTTGGTGCCTTTTAAATTTTAATTACTATTTCAAGTTAAACAAGATTGGGTCGAAGAGAGATCCTAAGACCATCCTTATCAGTGAACTATGAGATGATTCACCAATTAAAATATTAATAAAGCATGAGAGAGGGACGAATTGACACACAAACCAAACTTCATTTCAATCTTGGATTGCACACAAAAAGACAATTAACTTTACACACTTGTCATTGACTGAATGATAACTTTTTATAAGTATATTATTATTACAATTAATAATAACCCATATTTGTTTTTTCTATAATATCTTACATTTTATTAAGTTTTATATAAATATAAATATATGGTATTTTTTATTTTTTCATTACGAACATTTTGACATAAGTAGTATTAAAAAGAAGGTATTTCTAAAATCTACATTTATTAATATTTTATTAATTTTGTATTTTCTACTCGTTATTTCTATATCTATAAGATTATCGTACGAATTTTAAAATTATTTGAGGTAAAATTTTCATTTTTAACAAGTTTAAAATAATTTTAAATTATAATATACAAAAAAAAAATGGTTTAGGTTGGGTTGCGAATGTAAGTGAAAAGTTTAGGGAGATTGGGTTGTATATGTGGAATAGAGAGAAAAATTAGTTTTTAATTAAAGATTGGGTTGATAGAGTTCACTGATGTGGGTAGTCTAAGATCGAAAGATTGAGAGCTTATACATATCATAAGCTTCCAAATATCCTACATTGATCATATGCTTCCATAAATCCTACATAAATCTAAATCATTTGCATTGATCATATGGTAAAATTTTGAGATCTTGTGATGAAGATTGAGATATTAACAATCTTGCTTCAAAGAGTTCAAATAAGACTATTTTAAATTTTTAAAAAAGTGTTTGCCAAGTTACGTTGGAGATGCTCATATGACGGATTAGTCGTGTCATTTGGTTTTGGACTTCTGGGGTTTTATCTATTAGGATGTCTTACTGTCTTTAGTTACAATGATTTCACATTCTATTAATAAGGGGACGTGTAGGCCGACCACCCCTTATGTAACCTGACCACCCCTTTTGGAGCGACAGTCGCTCCTAAAGGGGTAGTAGGATACGACAACGGGCGACAGCATACGACAACATTTCTGTACGATTCGAACCTACCACCCCTTTAGGAGCGACAGTCGCTCCAAAAGAGGTGGTAGGTTCGAATCGTACAGCAATGTTTCTATTTCCCCGTGACGATTCATTCTTTATAAGTTCAATCGTTTCATATTCATTCTTTATAAGTTCAATCTCATTATTCAATCGTTTTGATATTCGATCGTTTTCATATTCATTCATTTTGATTTATTCTCTGTTTCCCCGTGACGATTCATTCTTTATAAGTTCAATCGTTTCATATTCATTCTTTATAAGTTCAATCTCATTATTCAATCGTTTTGATATTCGATCGTTTTCATATTCATTCATTTTGATTTATTCGTTTTCATTTATTACTGTTAAGTGTTTTTATTATTTTAGATGGATTGCTTGGAGGAAATTTTCTTAAATCCAAATGCGCCGGAAGGTGTAAATGACGAGTTTGTGTACGAAGAGCCCGATGACGAATTTGAATCCCCAGATGTCCGTGATGAATTTGATTACGATCACGATGTTTTTTATACCAAGGAGGTATGTATATAATCCAACATTTTCATTTTTTGTGTTGTTATTTTGTGAGTAATTGTATTTTGTTATTATTCATTAGATTTGTTGCTATAAAAGTATGTAAGAAAACTAATTATTAAAACTACGGATAAAAAATTGTTTATAAAAACATATTAAAAAATGTACGTAAAAATGTAGATTAACAAAAGCTATTAAAAAATTGTTAAAAAAAAAGTGTATAAAAAAGTGTATTATAAAAAAGTGTATAAAAAGTGTATTATAAAAAAGTGTATAAGAAAATGGATTATAAAAAAGTATATAAAATAGTGTATTAAAAAAAATGTATTATAAAAAAGTGCATAAAAAGTGTATTAAAAAAAAATGTATAAAATATTTCAGGTGTTTGACACACACATAGATTTGGTAGACTGGGCTCAAAGAACGGCAAAAGAGCTTGGTTATGTGTTAGTTACACGAAGATCAAATGTCACAAAAGGCGGAGAAGTTAAAAAGGTGGTCCTTATTTGCAACCGTGGTGGAAAAAAAGATAAGCGGTCAACCGGGGCACCCAAAGGGAGTACCAAAATTGACTGTCCATTCAAATTGGTAGGCCGTCTGACAAAGGACCATAGTTGGTGGGTTGAAGTTATAGATCACCGACATAACCATCCATCAGCTCGTAATTTGGAAGGTATTGCGTACGCAAGACGACTAACCGATGTTCAAAAAGAATTTGTGGACGAAAAGGCGTTGCTAGGTTTTGGGCCAAATAGCATAAGGGACCAATTGAAGGATGCATTTCCCGGCATCTTGACCCGTTCACAAGACATTTCTAACTACCTGCGGCAACACCGGCTAAAGCACGCCCAACAACGAGGGGAAACTCGAATGCAGGTGAAATAAGAAACATACCTGCATGTGGATCATATAACTATATGTTTATTTTTTAAAAAATACGACTTCCTTATACTTTGGTTGTTTACCCGTTGCAGATCGTGCTCCAATTACTATCTGACCATCAGTACACGTATCAGTACACGACGGATAGCAAAACCGGATGTTTGACCAATCTTTTTTTCGTACATCCTACATCACTTGACATATGGCGTGCATTTCCTTGGATCATTGAAATAGACGCCACGTATAAAACCAACATTTACAACATGCCGCTTGTTGAGATTGTGGGTGTCACTCCAACTGGCAAGACATTCAGCATTGCGCACGCACTTATTGAAAATGAGCAACATGCGGCATACACATGGGTGTTACAGTGCTTGAGGTCGACGCTCGAAGAAGGGTTCGTCGTGCGTGTGGCACTCACTGATCGGGATCTGGCCCTCATGAAAGCGGTTAAGGATGTGATGCCGGAAACGAAGCTGATACTGTGTAGAATACACATTTGGAGGAATATTGAGTTACATGCCAACCCATCGTTTGGGTCAAAAAAAGATTATGGTTCGTTTAGACACCGGTGGGATAAACTCGTAAACTCAATCACGGTTAAAGAATACGCAGAGAATGAGCAGCGGCTAAAAGTATTCTTGGCAGATAAACTAAGTATATACATCCCGTCCCCATACTGTTTTTATGATAACGCTTACGATGTAACCATGTAGCTAAATCACTTTTTATTTTCCTGCAGATCTTTATAAGTATCTACAAATACAGTGGCTTACCTCGTACAAGGAGTTATTTGTGTCATGTTGGGTCGACCAACACCGCAACTATCGTAACTACACTACCAACAGGGTTGAGAGCGAGCATTCTTTGCTGAAGTCAGTTATGCATCAAAAGCGGCTTACGTTCCACAGAATCGTTGAATGTGTTAACTCTGTTGTCAGCGGGCAATACACCGAAATAAAGGGGTCACTGGAACATTGCAGGCAGTACAATCAAAATAAACACAACTATCCCTGTTTAAAGGATTTGCTCGGTAAAGCCTCCCATGTAGCCTTGCAAATTATGGTTGACGAAATTGATCGATTGAAAAATACAGTAAAAGGGGACGTGTCAAAGTGCGGGTGTACGGTATGGGCTAGTTGTGGCTTGCCATGTAGTTGTCGACTTCTAACATACATGCAGGAACGTAAGTACAGTTCATTCAGATACAAATGGTCCATTTTACTTAAAAATACTTAATGTAATATTTTTATTCCTGCAGGAAGGCGTGTACAAGAATATGAGATAGATGCATTTTGGTGCAGGCTCGATATAACCCCGTCCACCTGCCTGCCTGGAAATGTGAAGAAAAACTCGGATGATGACGAGCCTGTTGAGGCCTTTTGTGGCGAGGTTACTGCTGCCTTGGAACGACAACCCATAAAACAAAGGAAAAGCTTGATGTCAAAAATAAAGGACCTCATCTATCCGGGTCGGTCTAAAATCAAGGATCCAGAGGTCCAAAAGAAAACACGTGGTAGACCTGTTGGGTCAAAGAAAAAGGTATATTATTATAGTCTAGCAAATTATTAATTGTTAAATACTATACGGGTATACATCTAACTTAATTATTCATTCATTCATTGCAGATGCCAGACTTGAACGTATCACCTCCGATGCCACCACCACCAAAGATGAAAAAGTCGAGGTCCGTGCACGTGACAACACCTAAGTATCCGGATACCGCACCAGACTCAGGCTCATGCTACAGAGACTTTCAGGCGGCGAGACACAGTGACCATGTGCCCACGCAGTCACGTTTCGCGGAGCCTGACACCGAATTACGGGAGGACACCCGTGATTATATTGATGAGTTGATCCGATCGTCACAATTTTCAGCAGCAGGGCCGAGTAATGAGCCTACAACCGAACCCTCATTCTTAGATCAGTTGTTCGGCGCAGCCGAACCCGCGTACTATCCTGTGCCACCAACAGCACCAACAGGCGTAGTGGATCAGTTCTTCAGTGCCGATACTTATTTTCCTGCAGGTCCTAGCACTCCGATGCCAGCTGCACCATCATCGTACTTTGATTTTTTCAGTACGCCCACACAACCTTCGATGCCACCAGCACCATCACCTCCGATGCCACCAGCACCAGCACCATCACCAATATCTCCCATATCAGCTGAGCAGCAATTGGCTGCTCTACCAGTACCACCACCTAACACTCGCCCACTGCAGACGACGGGTATAAAGGGTTACCTTGATGACATACCGAATGTATTTAGACCATACGTCAAGGGGATTATTAATGTCAGTGGTGATGGCAACTGTGGATTCCGGGCACTTGCTGTTGCATTGGGGTATGATGAAAACGAAGGTTACGAGTGGATCCGACTACATATGTTGGCCGAGTATGAAAACAACAAACAATCCGGGGCTGGCGGTGCTGGCGGTGTTGTCTGCAGGGTATCTGCTGCGCCTACACCCCCCCGTGCTGTAAAATGCTGAGATTTGAATTTTGACTTTCTCTGCCTATGTATGCTAGCTGCATCAGCACGGAAAGCCAGTTTTGCTGCCTTCCGGGTGGGGTCGTCCTCATCAAGCTCTAAGTACTGGTCCATCGCAAAATAGCGCTACATTGTTTAAAAATACAAGTTAGCATTTTCGGGGTTATCATTGTAAAACATATTAAGTAAAAAAATATAAAAAGAAACATATTCTAACCTGTACTTCCTCCAAGATATGGTCCCTCATAGACTCAGGCACATCGTCCCATGACTCGTAGTACTGGGGGACATCTCCGATCAACGAGCCTAACAAAGATTTGTACATAGCCCCGTAGTCCCCGATCGACTGAAAGGTCTTTGATTTGTAGTCGAAGTACATGGGTAACGGGCCTCCATTTTTCTTCAAGGCAACCTCAAGTTTTAGATTTTTGGCTGCCCCTCTTGGTGGTGGTGGTGTTTTCTTCGAGCCTACAAAACCAATAAGTAACAATAACATAAATAAGTTACTTTAAACGATAAGAATACAATTATTTCAATGCATAACTAAATTTAATGTAAAGTCAATTTTCTTACCGCTGTTTTTGCAGCCTGATATTTTCTTCCACCACGATCGGTGCGGATCCCTCCCATCGCCGTCGCCGCCGTGAGCTCCTAGCATTTTTCTTATATCTACATAAATAATACACGTATTATAATACTTTTTATATCAACTTTTTTAATTACTTTTCTTTAACTTAATTTTTTATATGACTTTTGTACTACTACTTTTTCAATATATGTTTTAATATCTTTTTATACTTATGTTTTAATACCTTTTTTACTTATACATTTTCCTAGCATTTTTCTTATATCTACATAAATAATACACGTATTATAATACTTTTTATATCAACTTTTTTAATTACTTTTTTTTAACTTAATTTTTTATATGACTTTTGTACTACTACTTTTTCAATATATGTTTTAATATTTTTTTATACTTATGTTTTAATACCTTTTTTATTTATACATTTTTATATTTTCTAATACAAACATTTTCTAGTACAAACTTTTATAAACTTTTTTTTAAATATATTTTTTATATACTATGTAATACACTTTTTTTACATTTTATATTTTTTACACTTTTTTACAAACATTTTTACATAACAAAAACAAGAACAACAACAAGAACACAAGAACAACAATACATTAAATCTATGGGCGTATACAATACGTTAAATCTATGGGCATATAAGATCGATCCTAATACATCTATGCATAACAAGAATAACATCAAACTAATACATATACTATATAGCAAATTAATAGATACGAAATAAAAAAAAAAATAAAAACTTACTTTAACGTTGGGTTTACGAAAGGGGTAACGAAGGGTCGCTCCTAAAGCCTCACTGAAAAACTGGGTCTCTCCTAAAGCCTCACCGGAATATCTGGCCGGAAAAAATGGGGGAGAGGGGGGCTGGATCGGTTGAGGTTTACGAAAGGGGTAACGACGGGTCGCTCCTAAAGCCTCACTGAAAAACTGTGTCGCTCCTAAAGCCTCACCGGAATATCTTGGCCGGAAAATATGGGGGAGAGGGGGGTTGGATCGGTTGGAATGGAGAAGAGAAAAGGAGATTGGAATGGAGAAGACTGATAAAGAAGCAGGGGGATCGATCGGTTTTTATTTATTCGATGCACCCCTTTAGGAGCGACTGTCGCTCCTAAAGAGGGGGTTTGACAGGTCAACGGTACAACCGGTATATGCATAGGTATCCGCGAGCAATAAATGTATCGACCCTTTAGGAGCGACTGTCGCTCCTAAAGAGGGGTGGTCGGGTTACAGAATATTCTGTGGTCGGGGTATGTGGCCTGATTAACAATTTATTAGATATAAGTAGGTTTCATGATTTTCAGCTCGTAAAATGTGTGGGTCATTCTTATTTGTTAGGAACTTAGGATGGTTTGAGGGATCGTGTAGTTCATTCAACCATTCGTACATTAATTATTAGTTAGCATATATTTTTGTTAATTATTTTATCTCACAACTCTATTAGGTTTATATATAGGGAAAAAAGAATATAAAGCTATCCGACATCTAAACTTAGGTGTGGAAATCCTCACATGCTAATATTTTATTATTTATTGTTTAATGAATAAATGTCTAATAGACTTATATATTCTCATCCACATACCAACAAAATAATATGAGGATAAAAAAGTATAAAATATACTATTGGGAACTAGTTACGAATAACATGATCTGTAATATCTTTATTTTTATAAGTAAATAAATCCTCAATATATAAAGATCATTATGGGTATCTCAATTCTCAACCACACTTTTTGGTATCCAACCAAAAAGTGTGGGCCCTCTATGTCTATAATGATATATATGATAGAGTAAAAAATGACCCTCTATCATTAATAATCTGATCAAGTTACCAAAAACATGATCTAGATACCAGGGACCATAAAGATATTTATTAGGAAGTAGTAGTGCTAGTAAAGTACTCGTAGTAATTAATTCAACTTGTAGTTCTTTAAGTGAAATCCAGATTCTAAAATGAAAAACTTTTAAATATTTAGTGGGAAAACAAAAGCTACATTTTCAGTTAAAATTTTTTTGAAGCCATCAAACTTTTAAATTCAAAAATTAAATCAAAATATTTACAAAAAGATTCCTAATTTCCATTCCCGCCAACTTCAAATTTTTCCCCAAATCTTTCATTTAAAAAACAAAATCCAAATCAAAAATTTCATTATCTCTCCCAAAACCAAACTCAATTTTTCTCTGCAAAAACAAACAATGGAAAACAAAATTCACAGCTTACCACCACACAAAAGATTCAATCTTTTGCATCAAGATCCAACCCCTTCTTGCTTACCCGCCAAAAAACGAAAAGAATCTCGAAACCCATTATCGATTTCGACGAATCTTGATAGCTTGGCTTCCCTTGCTGCTACTTACTGCTTACCTGCCAAAAAAAGAATATGTGCCCTTCACCCAAATCATCTTCCTGACAAACCCTTTTCGCTGTTTGATCTAAATCTCGAATATGACCCGAAACGAGAAACGGGTCAAGAAACGGGCCAAGAATCTGTTGATGGTCAAGAAACTGAAAAAAATCAGGATGATGAAGAAGATGGGATTTTGTGTGCAGTATGTCAAAGTACAGATGGGGATGCATTAGACCCAATTGTGTTTTGTGATGGATGTAATTTAATGGTGCATACTACTTGTTATGGTGACCCATTAACAAAAGGTGTTCCAGAAGGTGATTGGTTCTGTTCGCAATGTCGAATAATAACCGATAAAACTAAATCTTTATCTTGTTGTTTATGTCCTAATAATGGGGGTGCATTGAAACCAACTAAAGATGGTCGTTGGGCGCATATCGTGTGCGCGTTGTTCATACCGGAGGTTTTTTTCACTGACCCGGAAGGTCGAGAAGGGATAGATTGTTCAAAAGTGTTGAAAAAGAGATGGGCTAGAAAATGTTATGTTTGTAAGGAACCAAAAGGATGTGTTATAGATTGTTCTGAACAAAAATGTGGTTTGAGTTTTCATGTGACTTGTGGGCTTGAGCAAAATTTGTGTATTGAGTATAAAGAAGGCAGAAACAAAGGGACTATTGTTGCTGGTTTTTGTAAAAAACACACTGATTTGTGGGAAAAGGTACTAAAAGTAGTAAAAGAAATTTTTTATAGATCATTTGAATCATAAATAGTTATTTTTAGTGATGTTATATTGTGTCTTGTTTTGTTTTGTAGCAACAAGCAACAGGGAAGTACAAGATTGTAGCAAGAAATGAAGAGGAGTAACAAGAGCTGTTGGTAGTTTTTACAGTTTTTTTTTTTGGTTTTTGATAGTCAAGAGTAGATCCTTTTAAGGTTATGTAGTTTTTACAGTTTTTTTTTTTTTTTTTTTGGTTTTTGATAGTTAAAAGTAGATCCATTTAGTATTTTTGTGAGTTTTAAAGTTATGTAGTTTTTGTTTTGAAATAACAATTTCTGCTGCATATTTCAAGTTTTGTTTTTGCATCCAATTTTGGTGTGCTCTCAAGTCATCTACATGTGTATAACTATCTGTCATCTATGGCTTTAGTTCAAAATGGTGGGATTTAGCATATGGAGCTTGAAGAAGTTGTATGTATTACATGAAATATAACATGAGTTCTATAGAAAGATAAAAATGTTGATATGACAATCCATTAAGGCATTAACCAAGAACGCCAAACGGAGAGATTGGTATGGTGGGAGAGGAGGTGTCGATTGCCACATTAGTCTTTGGGCCTTTGGAGCGCTATAGAGCCCCCATACCGTGTGCTCTTACACCCATGCCACTACCAATGCTCACATTGTTGCTGACTTGCTTCTTACTTTCTTATACACCAATGTGATCATCTGTATTCAAATGTTGATTTATCCATGTCAAAAATTCCTTCTCTCTACGAATGCCTTTTTTGTGCTAATCTAAAACATAAATAACCCATCTCTAAGAAGATTGTATCGATGATTTGTTGATCTAAAGCCTTGCTTCTTTTGGTTGGCTCGTATTAACTTGTACTTTATAACACGTAGTCAATTTTGGATCCTTTAACTTGTTTTTAGATGAACTAAAAGCTTTGGGATAGTGTTGCATTTGCTCACCAAACATAGATTACAGATTGTTCAATATTTGCATTGAATTACAAAACTTAATTGGAAAAAAATAATAATAATAATTGAAAAGATAATATGTAGTATTATGATACATTTATGCAATTGTGGCAATGTGTTGTGACTCACTGACTTGTGCTAAATTGCTAATGGTATGATAATGTAAGCATACTGGGCTTCCATAATTGGGCCAGCCCAATCTAATCTAAAACGAATCACATCATGAAGAGCTTGAGATGGGTTGATACCCAAATAAATACATGGTCAAAAATCATCCATTTGTTCAAACAATCTCCACAACATTAAACTAAAATCAAACACATAATCAATGTTTACCAAAGGGACCAGAACGTTGTATTCTGTTTTGTACAGTCAACAATGGCTTCTCATTCTTTAACCTCAAACAGTATTAGACTCCAAATTCAGTTTTCATCCAAACCCCAATTGAATTCAGCTATCAAATCATCTTATCTTTTTATATCAAGAATACCAACAACCAGATTTCCTTCACTAGTTTGTTCCATGGGTTCTTCTTCTTCATCATCACAGAAACCAGACTCCACTATCCAAGGTCTCTTTTTAAAAATTTTTTTTTTTAAAATTAATTGTAGTCATGTAGTGTATTTAAGTGCTTATTAGAAACTGCTTATCTTGGAATAAACACTTTGAAATAAGCATTTTGGTAACTGTTTACTTTTTCTAGCAAATAGGCACTTATAAATAAGCAATTCTAAACACTCCTAGCTTAGGCTTATGATTCTATAAAGATTTTAAAGATTCATTTATTAGTATGATTGGTATCAGATATTTATGGTATCTTGAGTCTACCCAAGTATTCATGTGTGTGTTTTTAGAATGGCATATACGACATATATATATTTACAGTTTGTCCTTAGAAAATGGTTCATTTCGAATACCTATATTGGTGATAAGTTATTACAAAAGAAGGTAATTTAATAATTCTAAGACCGTGTTTGGCACACATAGTTGAAGGGTTTTGCTTCTAAGGTAGTCTGAAAGACTTCATGGATAAACACCTTGAGATGGCCATAGAATAGCCATCTATAGTAGAGGTTGTCCTTTTTGTGTCCGGCAGTTAGAGTCTGCAAAGTTTAATGAAAATGATGACACCTCTTAATGCTTGGTGTTATAATGAGGCGCTTGGCATTACATTTCGAAAGGTCTGTTCAAGTAGCATATACATTATGAGACAAATCAGTATCGAGTGTCTGGTTATAGGAAACTAGTTCATGATTATCTGACTATATGATCAGACATAATTCAGTTTCTAGTGTTTAATTACGTATCTCTTATTGATAGCCCATGACGGGATAGGCCCCTAACACGTGCAGGGTCCTAATATGGGACTCTATATATACCCAATCATTAGGTACACACACTATCCTTTTCACTATTCATCTCACTCAAATCATTACTTCTAAAAGATTGAAAAACACAACTCTCGTTGTAGGCCAATCATTTGTCATCTAAGGTTTGTTAAGAATTCAGGAGACACGGTGATTGGCGTAGTTGAATTTCCATTGTTTAGTTGTTTACAAGCTCATCATTTCATGCTCAAATGCCATTTATGGATCGAATAACAAGTTTTGGATAATCAGTTTAGAAGTAGCAGCAACTTGTCATCTGATCATCCCAACTTTAAACAAGAACCAGTTTATCAATCGGTACCCACACTCACAATACACATGCCCCCAGGAGTGAATTTGTCAAGATCATAGGTCTCAGTTCCTAACCTAGTCTCCTGCGAGCCCCATTATGCCAGGGGAGTTGCTTGGACTCATCCTTGTGCGGTGGACAATGACTAGTGTCAAGATGGCACCGGGGTTCAAGGGCGTCTCTGCCAATCTACACCTTTTGTTAAGATAACTCTAACAAGAACATTAAAACACTATTTGATCCAGATTAGTCGTATCACAAAATTACTTTCAAAACACAATGCCAAATGCTCACTAGTAATTTGTAGACTCGAGTGTTGAGGCTAAACTTGTATTTTGCTTGAATGAGGAACTAATTTGTTTGGACTTATTACTGTCGATAATCAGAGGCTTTCTTCTGTAAAACTGTTCTCTTGACTCTTGCAATTACTTCCGGCTATTTATTAATAGCTCTGTTGATTGATCAAATGCAGAGTCAGGAAATACGGATTTTAAATCTGTAAGTGATCAAGAATGGAAGAAGAAGCTGACTGGAGAGCAGTTTTATGTAACTAGACAGAAAGGCACAGAAAGGGCCTTTTCTGGGTATGCTTATAACATCTCTATATATCTCCTTTTATATGGTGTTTGCGTATGCGATTTTCAAGTAATTATACACTAAGCTATAATCAGAATTACTTAGATATATTTTGAAATAGGAGTCAAGTTTCCTCAAAATAGGTCATATTACATTAAGCTTTGATATAGCTGGTGTGAACTTTTTTTTCTTCCTATTTTTATAAAAATGAGACCAATAATTTGCCAGTATGGCAAAATATGTAATCAGGTCATCGAAGTTTTAGAAGCATAATGTCTGTGTACAACATCTATATGGTATGTTATCTATGATTGTAACCAGCTAGCAGTATCCAAGGTGGTTGTAGGGTGAGGTGTGGGTTCAAGCCCGTAACTTGAGGTGATTAAAAAGGTGTAACATCGAGTATGTTTGAGTTTCTTGTTAAAGGAAAATATTAATCCTGATTAGATGAACATAGCTATAGAATTGATGCCTTTCTTGGTAACTATAGTTCTAAAGTTTTTATGAATGTTCAGGGAATATTGGAACACTAAAACTCCTGGGGTTTACAATTGCATCTGTTGTGACACTCCACTATTCGAGTAAGTTATCGAACATAGAAACTAATAATAAAAGACCCCCTTTTTTGTGTATGATTTGTTTAAAAGTTGACACAATTTGTCCGTGCTAAAGGTCATCCACCAAGTTTGACAGTGGAACCGGTTGGCCATCATACTATGAACCAATTGGAGACAATGTGAAGTCAAAGCTAGACCTATCAATCATTTTCATGCCTCGCCAAGAAGTTGTATGTGCAGTTTGTGATGCTCATCTTGGTCATGTTTTCGATGATGGTCCTCCACCCACCGGCAAACGTTACTGCATCAATAGGTATACGACCCTTGTACATTTTGCAGCGTTCGTTTAACAAAAATGTTTGTTTTTATTGTAAGTTTGTGAAGTAATGTCTGGTTTTTGCAGTGCTTCCTTGAAATTGAACCCAAAGTAGGACTTCCAAAGAACACAAACCAACAACACATGACAGGACAAGGCATTTTGCTCTTGTACTTTTCAGTCTTTTTTCTTTTCTCTGTTGTAAATGTACGAGTCAAGAATTGGCATACTATGAATGAGATGGACTGGTAAGTCGATATACCAAATGAGCATATGTTTTTGTTTATATACGGACATACATATATCAGACCATTATATATGAAAGTTACATATATGTTTTACTATTTTGCTTTTTTTATCTAAATTAGTTGTACCTGATAAATGATAATGTAATGATATAATAAGAAGTGTGGTAAAGAAATACTATAACCTTATGATGTATATTGAGGCAGTTCAAGTTTTATACTACCGATAATATTGTTGAATTAATGTTACATTTATTTATAAGTAGATAAAAAATGAACAAGATGTAATGTTTTAAACATCTACAAAGTTTGTTCAATTACCTCTGACATATTCAATGATCAATACTTAAATTTGAAAACTTGTACATGGTTGATTTTCAAAATAATATTTATGTTTATTATTGATAAAGTCATAACTTCAGCTCTGAGCTTTTATTACCAAACATACCCTAAATGCAACAGTAAAATTGAGAGACTTAGTTGCTTTTGCTTCATATATGTCCCCAAGTCGTTACAGATATAGATAGTTACAATTCGTAATCACTACATGAAGCTTGACTTTCATACATAAACCTATTGAATTTTGAATATTAAAACATTTATTAGTTCTATCTAGTATATAAACCTCAACTTTTGTAAATAAATAATAATATGTTTTCTTACAAAAGACCTATTTTGATACATATCTATAACCATAATATTTAAAAGGGAAGAAGTAAAGTTGGTATCGTCACACATCTGTATTTCTATACTTCTATACTACTATATAAAAATTATAACCCCTATGTTAAAAGTTTACATAAATGGTACATGTGAATTGACCAAAATACCCTTAATGAATTAAATCACCATCAGCCCTTAATATTGAATTACACCATTAGTCCATTATATTAAAAAATATCTCTACTAACCCCTTTAAATCAAATACTTTTACCTACACCAATAGATGTCGCCATCACCGTCCTCGCCAACTCGCCTCCGCATTGCGCGGGTACCATACTCGTCTAAGTTGAGTGAAATCTTTCTCATATGCTAAATATTTAATGTATAATGAATAAATAATTGGTACCCCTTGTTTTTTATGGATTGAAAATTAGCGTGTGAGAAGATTTCACCCAACTTGGGTGCCTAAGAGTACTCAAAGTGGAGTTATTAACCAAAATGGTGTGATTTAAAAAGTATTTATCACAATAGTGTTTTTTTTAAAAAAATATTTACCAAAATACTGTTTTTGATAGTTTGTATCATTTGGCAAAAACACACCATTTTAAATGATGTATAATGGCTGCTAACCCTATTACCCGGTGCTTAGCTCGATACATTTGCGCACATTGAAACTGTTCTACGTTTCTATATTGTCATTTGGCCTACCGAAGGTAAACTCCAACCCGTGCAACATATTCAATTTTGTCTCCTTTAATTTTTAGACAAAAATATGAATCTTTCTTCCAAAAATATATAATGCTTCTTTGACACGGATGAAAGGATATACACTTCTTGGAAGCTTTATTAAATGAGCAATGCTACATCCACAAACAAAATTTTACAAACAAAAATTACAAACCCATGTGGCATCAATAACCACCAATAAAACTAAATTTATTTTCTCTTTCTTGAATCACTTTTTTTTCTATTGGTCCACATGTGTTTGTAAATATGGTTAGTAAACTTTTGTTTGTAACTATATCATTTCTCTTATTAAATATAAGATAATTATATTCCTATATATATATATATTAAAGAGCGTGCGTGAGTTTGTGTGCCACCTCACAATCTTTTATTTTTTTATTAATTTGGTAGGGCCCACATCTCTCTTAAGTTTCTTTTAACTCTGTCCTTTCCGAAAGTTTTTTATTTTACCATTTTAGTGGGTCCAAAATCCTTTTATTTAGTTAATGGATTTTCACTAAGACTTCCTTTTAGGCAATATTAGTCCTTCCTGTTAAATCCCTTGCAATAATAGTCCCCTTCGTTAAAAGGTATTATAAAACTTTAATAAATATTCACAGCTGTTAACTTTAGTTTAGGTGTTTTAACGGGAATAACAATAACGGCTGCAAATGAAGTCCTTTTCGTTGACATGGAGTTATGTTTTCTTCCTCAAATGAGTGTTAATAATCGTTAAATAGTTTTTTGATGTCTAACATGAACTACAAAAGCTGCAAATTAGGTCCATTTTATAACTGGCGTGGAATACGTAGTATTTGTGTCAATTTAGTCTATCGATCGGTCAATTTAACAACAAAAAACGTGAGTTTATTTCTTTGTTTTACGTTTTTATTTTTGCCTTATACTTTTGACTAAAATTGCGTTCTTTTAGTTGTTTGTAATTTTTTACAATTTGATGTACAAATTTAATATGGTATCCATGTTCATTGTCTTTAATTTTTTACAATGATTTTTTATACAGTACTTTCCATTTCCTTTTTAAAGTTCATATATAATATTATAGTTTTAGTGCGTTTTGCATTCCTTTCTTCCTGTTTTGCCACATTTTTTCAATTAATCAATATATAATTGGTAGATGATTAACCATTGTTTTCCCCTTTTAACTATTCATATAACTGATCATGTAATGGAACAAACAAATGTATCTCCTGCCTATATAAGGTTTTTTAAAACAATGTTATGTCTCCTGAGGCAACGCCCGGATTGCATCACTAGTTTTATTATAATTACTGTCCATTATCATCATACAATAAAATAAAATGATGGTTATTATGTTTTGTTATACTACTAACTTATGTGAATATAAAAAGAAGGGCACTTTTAAGGAATCCACCACAACTGTTAAGTGTTTAAAAGTTCAAACTTCAAAGGATCGAAGGTTAAAGCTATCTTTTAACAGCCATAATATATCATCTAAAATCTTTAGAAATCAATTAATTCAAATCTACCAAAAAAAAGAAAGAAATTGCCGAGAGCTTGAATTTTTAGCAAAATGATACAAATTTATCAATGATACTAGCACTATGATAAACATTTTTTTTTAAAAACATCATCATTTTAGTAATTATGTTTTTAAGAAACACCATTTTGGTTAATAACTCAGTCAAAGTGCCCTTCACTCATCCTCTAAGAACTGGTCTCTGTTAGTACCACATCAGCCTGAAGACTAACCAAGAACTAATTCCCAAAACACCCACAATATCAGGACTAGTTTAGGACCCACTATTTATTAAATTTTACCCTTTGAACCCAATATTCTACCATATATTATTCTATTTAGTAGTACACTTTTAACCCTTTAACTTGTACAACTACATTTATTAATAAAAACACACTTAAAATATCTCATTAAATAAAAAAACATACAATACAATACTAATAAAAAAAGGAAAAATGATTCGTACTGTAGACTTTATATAAGATTAGGTACCGCCACATTAAAAAAAGTTACATATTAAACCTTTGAATTTGATAAACATACATAACCCTTGAATTTTACATAACCCCTGAATTTTACATAATCCTCCTCTGTTTTACCTAAGATAGATACTGCATGCGTTACCTAACATTTCCTTTTTAAAAAAACAAAACACATTGCTAATTGAAAAGTACAATACTCGGACTAAAAAAAACATAGTTTCACATTTTATAATTAGAACAAAGAACAACGGAGCACGGGAGGCGCCAAATATGCTCGACAAGATCGTGACAAAAACCATGGTAAACCCCTCGGTGTCAAGCTCCCTATTGGTCTGTTTCAGACCGTTCCTGGACCGCCATCCTCCCTAGCATATCACGTATGATGTGCATGCCAACATTAATACTCTCGTATATAGTATGTGTATACATTTGATACCGGAAGATTGAAACCTAAAAACTGGACATGGCGGCCTACAAGCGACCGATAGATTTTTCCATTTCTGCGTCGTGAGTTCCCTCTTTCTTTTATTCAATTTCGTCTTCTTATAAATCTTCGGTGTTTTTTTAGGAGCTTAAAACCCTAGTTAATTTAAGGAACATGATTTTTAAGGAGCTAAGGATACAGCATCATTATTATTATTCCTTTATTATTTGTTGTTAAGTTTTTTTATTCCTTTTTAATAAATGCAGGGATGTGGATCTGATGAATAGATTTTTTGAGTTCAAAATCATTCAAGGGTTTGAATATATAGATGAGTATCTTGTCAATTATGCGTTCTGTTTACTACTTTCTGTTCTGCTAGTCGTGTTCATGATGTACATCCATCTTTCCTTTTGGACGAAACCCGCTGAAGATTCTTGTCATCATTAGCATTCCAGCAATTTTCGCTATTGTCTCGTATACTTCATTGCAACTAGATGAAGACTGTACGTAAGACCTTGTTTCTCGTCTTGGACTGCATCAAGCAATGCTGTGCCGGTTTCGTATGTCATATGATCTCAAAATTAACCTTGTTTTCTTATATCTAGTACAATATGTTTTCGTGATTTTAAATCTTGTTACTATATATACGTATTAATTAAGAATGCTTTAATCATCAAATGCCAGGCTATCGCCATGTCCATGAGTTTGGGCCAGACATATATGAAAATATCCCCACAAGACTTTTTGCATAAATTTGAAGGAAGACTTATTGTAAATGCTTTCCCTGTGACTCTCCTCCAAGTAATATTTTTCTTTTCTATTTTAGTTGGGTTTTTTTTTATGAGTTTCTGATACCGTGTATTTATATCATACGCTTATGTTTTGTTGTGTTAACCAAACCGTGTGTTTGGATGCAGCCTCGCTATGCTGTTGTGAACCAATATTACCCCAAGTTCCTTAAGTATTGCACATGGCAGGTTGTGCCGATTTCCCTTTTTCATGATACTAATACAAATTTATGGCATGTATCCTCTTTGGCTCCACTGGACTTTCTTCTTTATCCTGTATGTATCAGCCTCCTTGGCATTTTCTACCGTTTTTGCTTCTCACTAGCATTTGTGGACAATTTCCCTCCGCATATGTTGCTTGCCAGGCTCTATTATATCAGATTGATCTTCCGAATCTGCATTTCTCAGGTAAAAATTATATGCTTTTGTACAACTATTTGGAATTCCATGATTCGCTTGATATTTCGATGTGTCTTAAGGATTGAACACTATCTCTTGCCCCCGAGGGCAGATGTAGGAATCAGAGCAATGATATGCACTCTGTAGTTCAATCGTTGATTAACAGTTTGCTTGATAATAAATTCATATGCATGTACCTTGAGTTCATGTCTTGAGGCTGGGTTCACTTGCTAGTAAGATTTACGCTGTGGCATTTATATTAATTCTCTTGTTTGGCTATATGCAGGGATTAAGGTTCTTGTGGCAATGGGCGTAATCAAATCCAATCACTTTTCTGACAAGTTGTTCATTTTTGAGATGATGTTATTATCTATTTTGCAATTTGTTGCATTCTTTCCTATATATTCTGTTTCTCAGTCCTCTCCCCAGAAGAAAAGCACTAAATTAGCTGCAGTTGCACAACATGAGCCTGTTGAGTTAAAGAAGTCTCCTGGACAGTATTTTTCTCAGTCCTCTCGCCAGATGAAAAGCACTAAATTAGCTGAAATTGCAGAACTTAAGCCTGGTGAGTTTTCTCAGTCCTCTCACCAGTTGAAAAGCACTAAATTAGCTGCTGCAATTGCAGAACCTAAGCCTGGTGAGACAAGGAAGTCTCCTGGACCGTGTAGTGTTTCTCAGTCCTTTCGCCAGATGAAAAGCATTGAATTAGCTGCAAATTCACAACATAAGCCTGGTGAGTTAAGGAAGTCTTCTGGACCGTATAGTGTTTCTCAGTCATCTCGCCAGATGAAAAGCACTAAGTTAGCTGCAAATGCACAATCTAAGCTTGGTGAGTTAAAGACGAAGTCTCCTGGACTGTATAATATTTCTCAACTCTCCCCAGATGAAAAGCACTAAATTAGCTGCAATTCACAACCTAAGCTTTAACCTATGAATTTGCGTTAATGTGTATTTTGATATATGTTTCTATACTAGTATGCCTGAGAATAGACACTAATGTTTCATGACTAGTCGAGAAGGATCTTCTGTAATGCCCGAAAGTTTATGGTTGAATGTTAAAGATACTTTTAGTAGTAGTCAAGAAAGATATTCTGTAATGGTACCTTTTGGAGCCATTTATACCATTTTGAAATTAAAGTTAAGACAAACTCTGCTCTACTTAGTGCAGTCTGGGTTCACTTGCTAGTTGCTACTAAGATTTACGCTGTGACATCCGTACTAGTTCTCTTGCTTGGCTATATATATGCAGGGAGGGGTGCTTAAGGTTCTTGTGGTAATGGGAGTAATCAAATCCAATCACTTGGTTGTTTTTCAGATGATGTTATTCTCCCTTTTTCAATGCTTTGCATTCTCTCGTGCACTGTATAGTGTTTGTCGTCCCCCTCATCGTGGCACCGAGTTTGCTGCATCTTCACGACGTAATCTCTAAGTTAAAGAAGAATTGATTGTGAATCTGAGTTAATGATTAAAGTATTTGGATAAATGTTGACTCTTAATATGCCTTGGACTTGCTAGTTTGCTACTAACGTTTGCGAGGAATCAAGATGTTGTCTATTATAATGATGATGAAGGCAGGTCACGGTTAGATACCCAAAGTCCAAACATGAAGGCCGAAACTTATTATTCACTTACCCCATCTTAAGTTTTTTAACATATATACTGTTATAATTTAAACGGAAACTGAAGGATCCAATATTTTAGCAAGCGTGCTATACCACAAAAACAAACAAATTCGTAACCATTTAATAATCTGACACGAGAAACAAAAACCAAGCTACATGTAAACCTAAAGTTGCCCAAAGTTGTAAACCAACAGTTTGTCGTAGGCAAGCTATATTTTTTGCGCTTTTAGGTAGTTTTGGCATCAAGACGAATACTCGACAGTTCAAGCAGCGGCGTGTCGGTAGTGGCGGTGGCAACTTGTAGTGGTAACACGACGGCTAAAATAGATAATTGATGTAAAATAATTAATGTGATTTAAAGAGTTAATGAAGGTAATTTAATAGATAAAAGATGTATGTTATAAATGTTTTAAGAAAATAAGAGATTCTAAAAATAAAATATCTAGCTTGATTTATAAGTAGTTATATTATATATATCATATCAATATATATACAATTGAGAATATAATATGAAGGCCTTTTATAGAGCCTTAAAGACGTAAGTAATGACGATATCAAAAGCAATAATTGTTGACAAGAAATAAAGAAGATGCCTTTCATTTCAATAAATATTTTATTGTAAATATTCATATCATTTCAAATTTGTAGTGATTGTTTCTTTGTTTGTTGTAATCATATAGTCAAAATAATGTAAAATATTGTAGCCTCGTGTATCTTTAAGGCTCTATAAAAGGCCTTCATGTTCTCAGTTGTAAGTACCCTGAAAATTTTCAATGCAACAAGTTTGTTAATTTAAACTAACATGGTACCCGCGCGTTACGGCAGATCCCATGGTACATGTTGATTAACCATCAAGACAAAATTCTACCATTGCACCTCCCTCCATAGTCAGCAACATGTTGCTAATGATCGTTTGTTTGAAGACCTATTTTATAACCTAAACCTTCATCCAGGTCACCATGCCTTCAATGCCCCCATCTTAAGCGTGTTGGGCTTTGTGGATGATGACCAACAGATTCTGCGTGTCAGTACATTCACCTGAAAGTTATTATAAGACAATGTAAGAGGTTATAAAGAAATAACCGTAACCAACCCATCCAAATCCAAATGGGTTGAAAGTGCCACATCTAGGTTTGCAACCAGTATATATAGAACAGCCTAAAAGCAGCCCACACAATCATTTATGGGACCTAAGAATTTAATACACATGGATATATAATCAAATATCATTGTATTCATACCTGACTTCATCCAGATCTTGGGAGCAATAGGTAACTCCAGGAGCATCTTCTGAGACACGACATTACTGGGGATGTAGTTTCTTGCAAAAAGTATTTGTTTCTTCACTTCAAATATTTTCTCCTAGGAAAGAAGCTTATCAACCTCTTTGATATTCTTCTATTCTTTTTCAATATCCTCCTTTGGATGTTGCCATGAGTTGTAATTATTTCTCAAATCAATTGGAGGACCGGAAAGCACCCAAAAGCCACCTGATCTAAGAACTCTGTCAACTTCCGTTGTGTATTTCCCATCTAAACACCAAACTCAAGAAACAAATTTGAGTCTTATTCAATGATCTTGTCTTCATTTAATAAACTATTTAGACCATAATATATTACATAGAAGTGGTATAATGGGCTAACCAGGCGGGTAACGGGTCAAAACGGCTTCGGCCTAGGAGTATTCCAGAACCTTTAAATTAATGCCGCAACTTTCAATTTTCTATAATTCAACTTAAAAAAAACTACTCGACATTTTGGTTTTTACTAATCACATGCATTTTTAAGACTACATTCATACCACCTGCTAAAACAATTAACTGAACTTCAAACATAACACACCCTCCCACTTGTAATAATATATAATGATTGAGCAAGTTAATTATAACTATGGGAAATCTCAAATGCTATTCAAACCTCAAAATGCAGAGATCGTATGAAAATGAACTTTCAATTTGTTGCCACCAGCCATCAACTGTGAGCTTTCAGTGGAATGTTTATTCCTGCCTGTAAGTGTACCAAAAGAGATTTAATTCAGTGTAACCAAAATACATAAACGAAGTAAATATGATGTCCAGTTTGAGAAACCTTCATAATGACTATATTTTCGTACGCATAAAACTCTTAGCACATATACGGAAAAAATATTTAAACACAGAGGCAGGAAAAAGTTTTATAGTGTAACTTTTCATAAATCATATTCATGAGGATAATTTTGTTGTTAAGAAACAAAGAGTTGTATGAACAAATGGGGTTTTCATATAGTAAATGATAAGCAGCAGTGATGTAACTTTCCGATATATGTTGCAACAAAACGATACACGCTATTTTACCCATCACATACTGCAGCAGCCTGTCCAAACGTACAGTTCTATTGCTTTCTCGTGTTTGTGTCACACCATTATCGGGATCATTTCAATTCTATACACAGATGATCCTAATTAAACGCGGTCAAATGACCCATAATATAGCAAGAAACGCAAACGCAGGAAGTTACAACACAAAATCTGATCTTGTTTATACTTAAAACTATATAAAGTCAGTAAGCAAGTAAGGTGTAAAGGCAATTCATCAAACAGTTGGCCAGCATGCAAAATAAAAAGGCTAAGCTCTAAACAATAACAATTGATTTGAAACCCAAAGCAGAGTTCGTATTTGATACATTGAGAATATAAAAAAGAAGTTATATAAATAATTCCCACCTTTTTCTGATTCACCTTTTCACCAATCCTCTTGTTCCATCCGGCTTGTTAAAGCTTTTTAATCATCAACATCAATTTTCATTCGTTTGAAACTTAAGAGGAAGGGATGCACAAGTGTTTCTTTAAATTCCCGAGGAGAGTGTGCGTTAAAATCAACTACCTGTTTTCAGTTTGACAAAATACCGGGACTGCCCTCACTTATCTATACTATATTATAAAGCAGATTCCTTCCAGATTTTCAACATTAAGTTCAGATTTTCAATATTGATTTTAAGTACATCCCCAAAATACCCCTCTCATCTATTCTATATTTATCTAAAATAACCATAATACCCTTGTCTCTCAAATCTCAACCAATCATCTTTTTTCTCTCTCCTCCATAAATCATTTATTCCTCCAATTCATTCAAAATCTTTTATCTCAAAAATCATACGTCGATAAATTATAAAAATTGTATGGGTGTTCATAAAATTTCATGCTCTTTCATTAGAGATGTCATTCGATATACTTTCAACGAATTTTTAAATCCGAGGGCGGAGGGCGGAGGCCGTAGGCATTTGACTATCACACTCTCTGACCTAGCTATCACCCCCACCATCTCACCGCCGCAACGCGCGGGTACTTACTCTCGTGCTAATTAATAGATGGTAGAGAAGGGTAATATAGTATTTTTACCAACTAACTATTTTTTAACATTTACTAAAAGTATAAGGGGAATAATCATTATAAAGGAGTAATAGATAATAGATATTATGGGCTTATGACATTCTAAAACTCACTCTCTCCGAGTCTCTTTATCTAAATTCCTTATCTCCTCACCCTTCTAAGTACTTTATATCATATTCTTTATCTAAAAATAAAAAACTATAAAACAAAAAAAAATTAAGATTAATTTAAAAACCCGATACCATAAATGTTAGATCAAGAGTTAATTAGAAAATTAGAAAGTCATAATAGATCAACAACATTTATAGTTAGGAACCATAACGATATTAAAAGAGAAAAAGCTAGAATAATATATATAATCACAAAAGATTAAATGATAACAGAGAAGATGATTGATATAATATTTCATATAAAGACAGTTTAATAAATTCAATATTATAGATACACACACACACATATATATATGGATGGGTTAACTTAGGACAATCTTTTAAATTACGGCCAAATCTCAATCATTCATTTTTTCTTTCTCCTCAAATCTCAAATCTCATTTTCCATAATCCGGCGACATCTTCGGCAACATTTTCAGCGAGAATCAGTTTCGTTTTCCGATGGATATGGTACGGACGTTGCCCTTATCCGTTCTAACGGGGTTGTCATCGGACGCATATGGGAATCGTATGGATTTGATGGCGGTGATCCAAGAGATGGTGGTGGTTGGATACGGTACGGGCTCCGCCCTTGCCGTTGTCGGCACCGTGGCCATAAGGAAAGAAAAAGACAGCAGATTGTGATGGTCGTCGTGGTGGTGGTTGTCGTCGTCGTTGGAGGATCATGGTGGTGGTCGGAGATGATGGTGATAGTGGTGGACGGAAATGAAGGTGGTGTTAGAGAGGAATGAGAAGGGAGGAGGGAGGAGAGAGAGTGAGAAAAAAAATGAGTGGTTGAAATTTGAAGAAGAGAGGGAAAAATGAAATGGTTGAGATTTGGTCCAAATGTCACTTTCTAACTATTAGATGATGACACGTAGAAAAATCAGGTGCAAGATTAGAAAAGAAAATCAGTAGAGATTACATGTCACCTTTTTATAGTTTTAAGATGATTTTTATGCTAATCTTAGGAGGATTTATTAGTACTTTTTATATTATCAACCTAAACATCTATAATCTTTTAGGTTTTGAGTTTAAATTTTGTTGATAAGAGTTTTTTAAACAATGAGTTTTCTTTAGTTAAAAAACATGTTGAGTCCAATTTACTGTTTAAAAAAAATGAAATGTTAAGTGTAGCCCCGAGCTATAATTAATTTGTTTAAACATATATGATATTGTTGTACTCTGATATTTACGTATATTTTCAGGAAGTGATTATATGAAATGTACAACACTTTTAAACATGTCCTGACAAATTAAACTTATCCAGTTTATCGGTTTTATTGATTCATAAGTGATAACGATTGTTGACATAGCGTTGACTCTATCACAAAGTGTAACAAACTACCAACAGAAGAGTCGTGAATCTCACTAACTCAAAAAAAAAAAAAACATGTCATCAATATCACCGTCATGGCCTCCACATTCTCCGATCACCACCACTCACCACCACCACCAATCCACCATCTTACCGCCCCCAAATTTCATCACCATGTTCACTTCCAACACCCCAGTTAAAAAAATACAATCTTTCGCCACCAACTCAACCGCCGCCATAAACCCGCCGCCGTTAGTGGTGGTTGGATCAGCCAACGCCGACATCTACGTGGAAATCGACAGGATCCCAAAACAAGGCGAAACAATCTCCGCGAAAACAGGTCAAACGTTAGCCGGCGGGAAAGGAGCTAACCAAGCAGTGTGTGGTGGAATGTTGGCATACCCGACTTACTTTATGGGTCGGGTCGGGTCAGATGCACATGGGAAATTGATAATTGATGCACTTGAAAAAGGTGGTGTAAATCTTGAGTATTTAAATGAAGTTGAGGATGAAAAAGTGCCAAGTGGACATGCTGTTGTCATGTTACAATGTGATGGACAAAATTCTATAATAATTGTTGGGGGTGCTAATATGTTGGGTTGGGAGGATGTTAATGATGATGATTTCGAGATTGTTAAGAATGCCGGGATTGTTTTGCTGCAAAGAGAGATTCCAGATTCTGTTAACATTCGAGTTGCTAAGGTATAGAATGTATTTTATTTTATTATGATGATTATTATGTTTATTTTTTATGTTCTGGGTTGTGAATTAGTGCTTTAGGAGTGTATTAGTGTAATGTGGTTTTGAAAATTGTGTGATTGTTTAGTCTAGCTTTTTAGCTTATTGTGTTAATATATGTATTGCGAAACAACTTAAGTTTAATACGTAGTAGGTTTGTCGTAGCCAAATGCGCCCCAGTTAAGTAGCTATGGCTGGCTAGCTTTATTTTACATTTGCTTTTAACTTTATAAGGTTCTTATGCTAATAAAGTAATAAGTCAATCCAAATAATATCTCCTACATTAATGATGATAATGCAGAGGCTAAAAAAAGTGAATAAGCTTGCTTTTCGAAGAAAGCTAGGTCAAGGCCCCCTTGAGAGTGGGAACGAGGGTGTTTGTGTTTAAGTTTATTGTATAAGACATGGTAGTCATAAAGGGTGTGAGAGCAGAGGGCCTGGTGAGCTACCTTAATGCCTAGTCCTCTGACAGGGAGGGAGTGAGGCCGGTGGCAACCTAGTCGAAGGGTGTGCTAATGTGGGCCCCACTTCACTTTCTAAGTTTCTTTTAGCACTATGTCATGATATTTTGTGGGTTTGAGTGAGGAGAGTGTGATGCTGATGCAGGAGTGTGAGAGGTGTATGAGCCAAGCACAATATAGTATGCTCTAAATAGATCCAACTAATTTAAGTTTCCTACACAATGATCTGCAGGTGGTCCATTGTCTTTAACTTTGGAGGTCCCACAGGCTAAATGTTTTATATTATAGTATTGTTATATGTTGTATAGTTTAATTCAGATTGATGTTTGACAGGGTTTATTGCAATAAAATTTTAATGAACTTTCACTAAATCGTGGTTGTATGTAATGAACTTACTATTTATACTTTTTGAAGTAAAAAGCTTGCATTTCTTGACTGATGTATGTAAGTAACCTTATACAGCATGTGGTGACGTGCATCTCTTTCAAGGTTACTTACGAACATTGGTACGGAAATAAATTTTGTTACTTCAAGAGGTATGAAAATTTCATTACATATAATGAAGATTTAAGAAAATTTGATTCATTTTTGTGCTATAAACTCTATTAGGTATACTGAATTAGGAACCAAGAACATGTAGGTGAATTATTACTTTATAGTTTTGTTTCATGAAATTTAAGTATTTGTTGGATATAAGCACTTTAAAGTTATATACATCTGAGTTCTGCTATATAAATATTGTTATAATACTTTACAGCTTTACTATGGCTACAGGCTGCAAGAAGTGCAGGTGTTCCGGTGATTTTGGATGCTGGAGGAATGGATGCTCCAATTCCCGTGGAACTATTAAAGCATGTCGATATTTTAAGTCCAAATGAAACCGAACTTGCTCGTTTGACAGGAATGCAAACTGAAACCTTTGAAGAGATTAGCCTGGCTGTAGCTAAATGTCATGAATTGGTGAGTTTTGAAATATAAGTGATCCTGTGATATTTGAATAGTCAAAATATAATATGTGCCGCGGCTTTGAAATATTAATAATCACAAGATTTAATTGCACATATTATCCCCGTGGTTTACACACTTTCATGGTTTTCAACCCTCAAAAGTTATTTTTGGTGGATTTCGTCCTTCATCTTTACATTTTTAGGGGATTGATTCCTTTTGAGGGATGTAAGGTGCTAAAAAAGTCTGCACACTTTTCGTGTTTTTCATCCTTCAAAAGGATGTAAGGTGCTAAAAAGTAAAGATGAAGGAGGAAATCCCCTAAAAATAACTTTGAGGGATGAAAACAATGAATTCGTGTAAACCACGGGGATGATTTGTGCAATTAACTCTAATCACAAATTAGATGTTCAAGTGTTTGAAAAGTTCTAGCTGTTCTAGGAAGTAATAGGTATAATGATTAATGGCCAAAAAAACATTTTTAGGATTGACGGAAGAGATAATGGGTGAAACGTGATTGAAAGTTCAAAAGAAGGGGTGTACACGGTACACCTAAATATTATTTACTTCTAGATAATATTATGGAAGATATGGAACAGATGTAAAAGTGAGTATTTGACCCCTAAATGCTCAGATAATCCGAAGCATAATCTGATTTTAAAAGTTAAAACATATAGGTGTTGACCGTGTTGTAATCCACTTGTGGCCTTGTGGGTGCTACAATCAATGTTGATAGATTTTCCATTCTTCCTTGTTTGTGTTATGTGCAAAAAGATTGAAACTGCATTAGTTGAATGATTTTCTGCTATGAAATTTCTTACCAGGGTGTTAAGGAAGTCCTTGTGAAACTTGGTGGGAGAGGATCCGCTTTATTCACTAAAGGAGAAGAACCAATTAAACAAGGCATTATTGAGGCTGAAAAAGTCCTCGACACAACTGGTGCAGGTGATACGTTCACTGCTGCTTTTGCGGTTGCTTTAGTGGAAGGGAAACCCAAAGTTGAATGCTTGAGATTTGCGGGTGAGCATACTCAGATAAACTTGTTCTTGTTAGTATAGGTGGCACTTTTGATTTATTTACTTAAGAATGGGTTGATTTCAGTTAGGTTTGATCTCCAACAGGTCAATTTGAGTCAAATGGGCCCGACTTGTCAAAAACACCCAAAAGTGAAGTTTAATATATAATACCTTCCAACCCAATCTATAATTAAATTAGATCATTATTGTCGTCGTTATTACATTATTATGATTTTAGTGATAATGTTTGGTGCACCAATTACTCATAGTAAGTTCTAAATATTGGATAGAAAGTATGTCGGGTCAACCCAGCCCATTCTGACTCACCACAAAGCTACCTCTCTTGACCTGTTATGCAATCGGCCAACCTCGTCTATTTTCCCAACTCTACTTTCTTTCATAATTTATTTTCGATAGATTTGGGGTTAATATGATTTGTTTTGGTGACAGCTGCGGCAGCTTCTTTATGTGTCCAAGTGAAGGGAGCCATTCCGAGCATGCCTCGAAGGAAAGCAGTCTTGGATCTTCTTCAATCTTTTTAAGGAATATAAAGAATTCTTAGCATTGCACATAAATAAGGTATAGTTCGGCCTCTCTCATTTGGGCACTGTTGTTTTGCATGAATAGTTAGAACTAATTAAGAATTGAGCATGTCACTCTATTCAATCAACTAACTGTCCTCTTGTCTTATGCTGTGCCCAATAAACACACACACTGACCTACACAACGCCTGGAATTCTTTTGACAGAAAAAAATTAATTAAAAAATAAGAAAAGTAACTATGTATTGGCCTTTTTCTTTCTTTAACTTTTTTGAATGTCCCTTTATAGAGCATTATTAGTGTACTATATTACTTTCACTAGTGTAGATAATTCTATTACAAATACAAAGTTACCTTCCAAGTTTTGACGATTTTTTCAACAAACGAACATGGCGTTGTGTTTCATCTTTCTTCTTATGCTTCTACAGACTCATCTATCTCTGCATTCAAAACTTGCAGGTTAAGATTCTATATTCTATACGCTGTTTTCACTTGCAAAATGTTTCTGCTTACTGACAATTTAATTTGGCTTATTACTAGATGCCGAGATTGGCAAGGCCAGTGCTTTAAATCCAAATGACATGGTAAAGTATTCTATTTACAATCTCATTGTTTTTTTGTCTTCTTGACACTCGATGTTCTCTAATTATAGTTTTTCCCCCCATGTATAGTCGTTTATAGAGGACAGCGGTAGCCGAAGGTTGGAGTTGCATGAGGTACATTCAGGGCCAAACCCCGACAGTAATTCCTTCAAAGAAGAGGTCCCTGATATAAACTTACAAACTGCTCCTTGACTTTCTTTTTTAACCCTCCTTTTTCTTCTTAAGCGTATATCAATAATAAAATAAACAATTCTTTTGCCATTCTGTTAAATTGATTCTTTTTTAGATGATCAATTAAGATTGGTGTTGCATAGAATGTAGTAATTTAGCATTTGAACAAGTTATAACATGATTTTAAGGCCTTTGAGGCGGCTGCAAGGCACTGCTTGAGACCCGTAACTGGCAAAGTTGCCTGAATCGTGTCACTTTCGCGGTTCCCTTGGACAATAAGCCGTCTTTTGTTTATATAAAATAATCGTGGTGTTTGGAATCTTTCTTCACCTGGCCTAAGCTATGTAAACTCTTTCTTGCCGATTCCCCACGTAACTTCATAAGAATTGATAGTACATTAGCACCTTTAGGCAGGGACAGAGATAGTAAATATTATGAATGGAGTCATTAAAATATATGAATGCAATTTGAATCAACCATAAATTGGAAACATTTCATAATGTCTTCAACAAATAAAACAGTAGATTAAGATACATACCTAAGATCGACCTACCTATAGAAAATATGACTGTGTTAGTCAACTTGAGACTATGATGCTTAGTAGCAGAACACCTGGAAAATAAAAAGGCCGGCGACCTGTTTTCATTAAATATGAACACCGCTGAAGCTTGCAATTTGATTGGAATGAGGGGGTCGGTCTAGTGATTGACAGGGGTCGGCCAAGTATTTTCCATTGATCAAGGCTAAGTTTAACGGAACAATATATTATACCGGTAGTCACTTTGGAAGGTCATTTTACCCCTCTGGTTATAAGCTATCTCCGTCCCTGCCTATAGGATATCTAACTAACAGACCGCTCTTTCAGGGTGTACTATTTTCAGTTAATTTCTGCCGAGAGAGCAACAGATGTTTTCTATTAAATCTTGTTGGGGACAAGATTTTCTTTATTTCAACGTCACCTTTGAAATTTGGTCAAAAGAATCTTTAAAAGCAAATAGTTGGAACTAGTTAACTTTATATTTTGAATAATTTCCAGATAAAGATCATGCTACAATGGTGGTCATGGTGTTTCATTAGGGTAATTTTAATACCCATTCTCTAAAAGAAATGCCAAATATGAAGTCTTTGATGTCCATGGCATAACAAATTTGCCACAAACAATTGCAGGGAAATGATGAATAATATATATCTTCCTTCCTTTGCCCTTCTACATTTCTATTAGCTGAATGATATTATTACTGTATAATGTCTGTATCGATCACAGCATTAGCATTATCAATTACATTAGTAATGCCGATTTTTACAAAAGATGCTTGCAACTGTGCAAGAAAACATGTTTTTAACGCTTAAATACTAATGCAGATCTACAATTACTAGCGAGTGAAATTTGACCCATGTCCTATGGTGAAATTTAACCCCTATGTCCTTTAACGATAGAGTTACGTGATTTATCTTCTTTTATGTTGGCAATAGAATCGGTTAGTGAGTTGCCAATCATGCAATGGTTATACATTTATTTTTACTCCAGAGAGTTAACATAATTGTTTAACCTAGTAGAAGCGTGATTGTTTATAACGCAAATCACAATATTAAGGGGATTTAATTCACTTTATGATCCGTTTATCAGCGAAAAAGTTTATCGTTACATGTTTGTTTTTAAAATATAGGGGTTTTGAGGGCTTGCAAACACGTTTGTAATCGACAGACAGCATGACGTGAGGAAAAGAAAGGGGTGCTTTGGGTTGCAAGCTTTGACTATTTAGAAAATAATAAACTATATAACCCACTTTACAAAATCAAATTAAAAAAAAAATAAAATGGTGTGACAGACTACGGATCATTAAATAGACACAATAACAAGAATGTGTTTGGCTTATAGGATTGAAAATAGAAAATTTTGACCTTTATTTTGTTTATTGGATTTTGGATGCAAGTAGGGTATCATACTCATTTATGTTAGGCATATTATATGCCCGCCAAGGGGTGTTAGTTCACATATCCACTTTTTAACGTGAAATCATGGCCTTGTGGTAAATATTTAGTTTATTGAGAGTGAATATATGTGAAAGTCTTAAGTTTAAATCATAAGAGAAAAAAAGAATAAAAATGCCCCATTATGGCCATGGAGCACCTGCGACGACATTGGGCGACCTGCAAAACGAATGGTCGCTTTAAGATCACTTTAAGATTAGTTTGCTGGCAAAGTTGGTTAGATTTTGAGGATAACAAAAATAACGTTTGAATGCGAGTCTCTAATTCATTAGCCACAAACTCGCGATAACAGAAATCAACCTTATATGATCAGGAGATGGTATATATATCTAATCGTGGAGCTTATCTTTGATTGGGTATTAGACAATTAGCTAGGTTCACAATTCAACATCCTAGCTTGTTCGTTCAAGAGCAGACATATATGAATGCCAAGATTAGTAACTAATTAATCATACCTAAAAATATTATTAGTCGTATCAAACTCACCACTAATTAAGAAATCGAATCATATATAAAGAAATAAAATGACATAATGTACCAAAGTTTTATATATCCTTATGAATTAAACAAGATATATTTAAGCATATGTAATTTAGCTTCTAGTTTAATAATCACTTTAATGTGTGCATGTAATAAATAGATAAAATAATTAAAGAGTATAAAATAAAGACCATTTCCCCCGTGCCGTGGACAGTACACCCACCCTTTCAATGTGACATGTTGTCTACATAGTCGATTAAAAATGAGGGCTGACCCCCCTTCAATGTGACATGTCACCTGTATTACCATGTCACTACACGTTACAAAGATGATTTCACACTGGAAGCATTTAATATAACCAATATATAAGTCCTGAAATGATGTTTGGATCCTACGAGACCAAGGTTTGAGTCTGAGCAGGTGAGGTTTTACCTCTAGTTTAACGTCGTGCCTTCTGTAACGATTAAATTGATGAGTTTTTTCTCTCATGTGGTCATTAGTGGCTCAAGGGTGGAGCAAGGGCTTTAGGCCTCAAGTATTTAAGGCCTCATATTTTTCTAGTTATGCATATAATTATGTGAAAACGAGGATTAGATAAATAAGTTTTATCAATTAGGTGATAATTGCTTCAATGTAGACAAGTTTTTCAAAGCTTATGGAAAAATTTTTATATGGTTAGATATCACATAAAATTTTAAATGAAATAACATGTCTATTGATTAGGAGTGATTTATCATTTCAAATTAGTGTTTGAAATTTGTTAATTTCTTTTGCATTGTTGAAAAAAGTAAACTCTGTTTAGAATATCAATAGTTTTGTTATTTGAAAAGGTCCCCGATAATAAAAACTTGCTTTAGGCCTCCAATTTGATTGAGCCGCCACTGCATGTGTTTCCTGATTCCGTGGATCGGTCGCTAGTGACTGCCTGCCTGTATGGATGTAACGGCTAGCCGTCCCGTGACACAAACAATAAAAAAATAATAATAATAAAAGAAGTTATATTAATGATTTCTATTAATTCTTATCATTTTTATTAGCTAGCTCTTGAGAGCACTCCTAATGTCATGTCTGATATAGACTTTCATATTGGGCTTGTATTAAAATGAAACCATTTTGGGATAAAACTCACTATTTTATTAAAACCGCAATTAATCCACCTTGTAAATGTTATGTTGGATACGTATAGAACATGCTCTCTTGAAAAGTTGAGGTGTATATATATATGCTTGTCGTGGAGTAACATATATAATATGTTGATAACTGATAAGGATGGTTAATTGAGTATACGGTCCCTCGACAGGGAATACTTTAAAATGATATTCTAAAAGCTTAATCATGATGTTAAAGGTGGAAATCGTGGGCCATGAAAGAAAATAGTTAGGTTCGCTTTTATGTAGTTAATTATATGGGTTTGTCTAATAGAATCCGCACTAGGCTGATTAGGGATGGCAACGGACTAAAAAAAATCCGTAATCCGCGGATATCTATCTGTCATGTACGAGTAATTTCAATGAATTTCATCCGTGGATACATAACGGGTATAAATATGTACCGTTTGCGGATCGCGGACAGGTAATGGATATACCATATCCGTCATAGATGTATTCGTCCCGCGAACCCGTGATACACATTAGTAAGATCTGTTGATATATCCGTAGGATAACCCGTGAAAGATGCATCTTATTTTTAGTTTTATATTAAAATTATATATGATACATATTAGTAAATTTTAAAACTCAAAATATCAAATCCTTTACGTATGATGTTTAGAGTTTTGTTCCAATCTTAATGCTTCATTCCTAATTTATAGCCCGTAGATATTTTGTTTTCAATCTACATAACATTATTACTTTAATTTGACCGTTCGCTTAAAATTTTTTAAATTTTAGCATTATCATTTCTTTCTACCATTATCACAATTTTAAGGTGATATAGAATCCACGGATCTACCCATGAACTTGTATAACCACGGATGACAGATATGGATCAAATATTTAACCCATTTGCAGATACCCGCGAATTAACGGATCAAGAAAAACGTGCGGGCATGGTGACGGGAAAGAGGTATCCGCACCCGTTACCCGCGGGTGCCATCCCTAATGCTGATACGAAGCAAAATTATTACCAATTTGACATCATCATCATTACATAATGGTTTTTCTTTATATATAACTAGTGTTCAAGCCCGTCCAATGGACGAATAGTCTCAAAATATATTAATCAAAGCTAAAAAATTAGAATTTAAATATATTAAATAAATATACCAAAATCAACTTGGAAATTTGCTAGCTGAATAGTCACTCCATCGGTCAAAATACTCCTAAAATTTTCCGCCCATTCACCATTGACCGAGCCATGTATGATAGTTCCCTGCAAATAGCAAAAAAAACATGGAAAAAACTGGTAAGTTCTCTTAGGGTGTTTCTATGTGGAAAATTTGACTTTTTATCTAAAATCTTATAGAAATATATAATCGTAAATCTTAAGTATACACCATTAATGAGCTACTTTCAAAACGATATCAAAATAATCAAAGTCAATATATTAAAGTAACCAGAAACCTACTCATAGCAAATTTAGACTTTATATCTAAAAGGTTATGGAAAGATATAATCGCAAATCTTAAGAGTTTACCAATACAAAATTTAATATATAATATTTAGATTAGTTAAGTCATATATCATAACTTAATCAATACGAATGCTAAAGAAGAAACATACAAAAATTAACTCCATATAAATATTGATTCCTGTTTACCTCTTTTTTTCAACTTTAGTTAAATAAAAAATTTACAGTTTCTTATATTCTAAAAGTGTAAACTATATATTTTGAAAAATACATACCAATTCATCAACAAAGACCATCCTGAACGTTTTGATTTTTTCAGGTTGTTCCACTCCGAAACCGTCCATACATGCACAACACGGAGTCGTAAATGAGGGTTAACATGTGTTGCCTTAAGATCTTCAAAATGAACTAATGTGGTCATATTTTTTGTTGTTGAAGAAAAAACCATAATGAACCTATAACGGACAACAAACTAAATTAAAAGAAATAATAATAACAATAGCATAAGAATTCAATGTTAAATAATAATAATAATAATTAATTATGTGCAAAGTATATAAAAATAAAAACCCTTTTGTAGTTGATCGTAGCTTCTTTTTTTGTTTTCGTACGAGAGTTATATTTTAGATTACCAATAAAACCGAAAAGTGTAAATTAGTTATTTTTTAAATTGAATGAAATTGTAAATTGGTGATGGAAAACCAAAAAGTGTAAATTAATTATTTTTAAATTGGGTTAAAGTGTAAATTGGTGATTTGAAACCAAAAAGTGTAAATTAGTTGTTTTAAATTGGGGTTAAAGTGTAAATTGGTGATGAAAAACCAAATAGTGTAAATTAATTTAGATTAATATTAAAAAATTAGAGGACTAATAAGGATGGAAAGTTAGGCTAAATGAGGGGGATTAAGGTGCCAAGTGTACTCCCAACCTCATCTTTTAGTTATATTATAGATTAGAGATAATGAAGGAAAACCATGTTGTACAATATTTGCATATTTGCATCAAAATATATAAACTGATTTTGATTTCATATCTATACTACTTATTAAAGAAAATACCCCTCATGTTGAAGGTTACATGGGGGGAAATGTCTAAAATGCCCTTCCATGTAATATTTTCATCTACCACCCTTAAGATATGTAATATTTTTATTTAGCACTAAAATATTTTTACTTACACTACCCCTTAACATTAATGATTACATTATACTATCAATCCTTTATTTTTTAAAGTATCCCCATTAATAATCTACATCAATCGACGTCTCATCTACCACAAATAGTCGCATCTACCACCACATCGTCGCTGCCACAACTACCGCCGCATTACGCGGGTAACGTGCTAGTAATCCAAAATAATAATAAAACAATTACGTAAAGAAACCACAAGCTAAAGGGTTATTAAGAATTTAGAAGGAAAGTGATGCCTTTAATTAGGTCAAAAGTATATTTTTATGCTTGCATGCTTGGAATGCGACATGTTTTAACACATAACAATTACGTCACCTATTCCACCACCCTACCACTTATGGATGGTCTTAGATTCTTAGGAGACTTCCAACGGGGTCGTTGGTTCTCATCAACAAGTATCGCTTAATTGACACTATTGGTTGTAAGCACTATTATGTTGATCGGGTTATTGTTTTGTAACTCATTAAAACCGGTCTTCTTCCCCTAAAATAGCGCAAATACACAGTCATTTTCACCGACCACCACCACCACCACCACCATCACCCTACACAACCACCAACACTGATACACATACAATCTCTCTCTCTCTCTCTCTCTCTCACCCTCTCTAATGAACAGTGACGACACCAGTGATGGTTAAGGCGGAACCCGTGTCGTATCCAACAACCACCATTTCTTGAATTGTCCTATAATCCAAACCATTCCCAAAATACATCCGATCTCCAACTTCTTTATATTCATCCTTAAGGGCTATCCCGTACCGTATCCACCAGAAGATGCTTTGTTAGAGAAGGTACCACAATGTTTGCCTTTTATAAATCAAGTTTGATTTGCTTAACCAATCAAATTTGATTCGAAAACAATTTAAAATGGAGACTTTTATGTACAAATAGACAAATTAGAAAAAGTCTTAATTGTCACTTAAATGAAGCTGTCACATCTTCTATAATTTCGCACGTGAGGGGTTATTTCTTGGCTTCGTCCAGTCATTAATAACTTGATTATTTTTAGATAATAGTAGATAGAAACAACGCTTGTAAGGAGTCCTATTAAAACCAATAAATATAGGCCTGTCTGCCATCCACACCAGAATAAATAGAGTTTTCCGAAAAAACCTTCTAGTGGAGGAAGACCTCCTAGGGATAAGAGACATAGGGCCAAAGAGAGAGCCAAAAAAGGATCTTTCGTGTATAATCCTGCTTGCAAGTAATAGTACAATAATCACAGGTTCGTCACTGCCATTATTAGTTGAGACATATTGTTGGAATTGTTTGCCGTAGTCATTCTCTATTATTGAATTTTTTTAAAGCAGTTGCACCAATAATGTAATATTATGAAAGATAATTAAGAATTAAAATATAAACATACTTATGATCTCGTACTTGACATTCAAGTAAATGTTTTTAATTATGATGTGGGGCCATAACACATAGAAGTTTATTTCAATCACTTGTTCTATGATAACTTAGATAACAATTAAGACTGTTTCCCTATTCTTTGATAATAATTAGGGCTCTTGATTTGAGTGACAATAGTAACTTTAAACATTAATACACAAAACTAATATATAAAAAAAGAAAATTTTATACCTTTTTGATTGAGAAATGGAATGAATTTTTAATGGAGTTCATATTAATTTGGATTTAGCATTCAAATAACCCTTTGTTGTAAATCGTGTTTTCTTCTGTGATCGTCCCATGTTCTGTGATTCCTATAGGTATCAATTTATAATATTTTTTTATAAAAAATATTTATCTTTAGTCATGTAGCCGACATTGATATTTATATGTGTAAATCTATATTTATTTTTATATAATAATAAGTCAAGAAAAGTCAAAATTGAAATCTTAAGAAAGTCGAGAGATATGATTACACGGATTGTTTATAGCATTTTAAAGATATGATAAATTATTAAATATATAAATTTAAATGTAAAAATGTAAGTAAAACAAATTTAAAAGAATATACTTCTAAAACATTAAACACCTATATTATATTTCATCTTTTCATATGTTGAAATTGTTTTAACTAATTAAATGATAAATTTTTTTCTAAAAATCTTTTCAAGTTGATGGCTAAAATCAAATATAAATTAAATATTAAGGGTTAAAAAGTGTAAATTATTAATGGAAAACCAAAAAGTGTAAATTAATGAGACTTTTTTGATAAATACTAATATAATAATATATTTGTATAATGATTATTGAAATTTTTAATTTGTAATTAAATTCAATGATGACATAAACGAAAGTTAATTTGATAAAAATAAGCGATTTGATTGGTTAATAAGTTATTAGTTCAATTGTTTTATAATATATATATTAAAACTTGTCTTTCTCATTTGATTTTTCGTTATTATAATTAATTATTTTTAAATTGTGTTAAAGTGTAAAAAATCAAAAAGTGTAAGTTAACTATTTTTAAATTGGGTTAAAGTGTAAATTGGTGATGAGAAACCAAAAAGTGTAAATTAATTGTTTTAGATTGGGTTAAAGTGTAAATTGATGATGAAAAATCAAAAAGTGTAAATTAATTTAGATTAATATTAAAAAACTAGAGGATTAATAATGATGGAGAATTAGGCTAAAGAAGGGAGATTAGGGGTGCCAAGTGTACCCCAACCTCATCTTTTAGTTATATTATAGATAGATTAAGATAAGATTATATAAAAAAATAATTGTAAAAATCATAAGATAAATTGAAATACTTTCAAAGTAACTAGATGGGTACCCGTGCGAGGCGGCGGTACCTTTGAAAAGGTGATGGTTAAATGTGTCGGTATCTTTTTGCAGTTAAACAGAGAGAGCAAGGGAGAAATGAAACCAATCTTTTTGTAGGTTGATGTTGATTGCCGTCGAGATGAAACTAATTTTTATATTAGGGTTTAGGCGAGAGCAAGAGAGAAGGGGATTAGGGATAGACATTGGGAAATAGATGGAATGGTAGTACGGGAAAATCACTTAAAAGAGTGGAAGAATATTTGTTTGTAGGAGGGTATAATAGGTATTTCAAAAGTAGAATAATTGAAAAGAAAATAGGTAGTTTGCTCTAATATGAAGTATAGATAGAGTTGTATTTATTAGAAAATAAGGTTTTTTGTGAAAACCAGGAAACGATTCTGGACCGTTGGATTAGATCTAATCTAAGGTCAGGATCATTTAACAAAAAAAACACGGAGGGGCAAAATGGTAATTATGCAAGAACTATATAAACCAAAAAAA